>NW_027513126.1:1404509-2106764 GCF_048772815.1 Callospermophilus lateralis
CTCCTCTGAACTGCTTGTATTTCAATTCCGTTTGGGTTATTTTTCTCCATCATATTAGTATTTGTAGTTAGCGTCTAGAAGGGTATGGGTTATTGTCAGGAATTCAGTATTTCAATTGGAAAATTGGAAAGTGAATCCAATGTGTATGCAATTATGTGCTGCACAATATTCTTCCCACTCTCATCCAGAACAATGGCTTGACATTACCTTTGCCCCAAGTAAGACACAATTAGAGAAGAAGAGTTAGAAATTCTGTGAAAACATATCTGGAATGGAAAATGCTCAGGAGTTCACAACCTTGGAGGTGGTAGAGGATTTTCCAAAAGTAAGGGACAGAGTTGATCACCCAACATGATCTTACATTAAAATTGTGAGCCATCTTGCCACAAAGCCATGAAAAGATAATTTTTGCTTTACTATAAATTACTGCAAATTCTGAACCTGCTTAGAATGCCTGACCATGTTTTGAACTCACCCATGCCTGGCTCTCTGACCAGATAGCAGCCCTCTCTGAAACTTTAATGACACCTCATAAATATTTGCCTTCCGTGGCCAGACAACGACCCTCTCTGAGGCTCTAATGGTCCCCATAATTTCTGATGCTGGGGCCAGAAAAAAAATGTAAACTACAATTAGTGTGATGCTTGTCAAAGTTCTATTTTCTGTACCCCCCTTTTGTGTAACTTTCTGGGCTATAAAGCTGGGCTGTAGGAAAGGTGGGGTTGCTGTCTTGTTTCCGCCATTTTGAGAGGGAGAGGCAGCCCGGCTGGTTGAAATATTAAGCTTGCCTTAATTTGATTTTAATTGGTGTCAATCGTCTTTTCTTGTGTCCTGGACTAACATTTTGGAGTTCCCCAGCAACATGACCCGACCAGATCACAAAGCCAGACTGCTGGAAATTCTGAAGCTGGCCTATCCTCCAGGACTCCAGGCTGGAGAGCCAAGTTTCAAGGCCTTGGAATGAGCCTTCAGTCCGTGGATCACTGCAGTGAACCATCGCACTAAAACTATTATCAAGTACATGGTGGAGGAGGCCTTCATAGGTAAGAGGCGCCTTTATAACATCTGATATCCGGTTAAGGGAGTACTCTTCTGATGACAGAGAGGTGGCCTGGGAAGGCTCACATATACTCCTGTCCGGGACAGTAATAGGAATCCTTCTTTCCTCTGTTCTGTTCTGTAGGGAATACCTCTGAAAGTGTAGAGAGGTGCCGACTGGCACGCAGGAGCTCCTACCCCGGAGCTTTAGCAAGACGCTGCATTGCTCCTCTGGTTTTCTGTTTATTCGCCGAGTTTCTGTTTTATTTGTGTTTTGTTCTGTGTTCTAAATGTTTTTTATTTGTTTGTTTTTGTGCGTTTTGTTGTGTGATTTCTGTGGTAAAAACTTAAGGATATTGGACGTGAAAATGGGTAATAAAGCATGTAAGCCTGACACCCCTTTGGACTTTGTTTTAAAGAAATGCGATGCACTATACCCCGCTTTGTTAAGCAGGATGAGAGAAACCCCTAGCTGGCTGTCTGGAGCACACCCACTGCAGAGGGCAACGCCTGCTGGGGACCTAATAACTGAGTATCTCCCAGGTTAACAAGTGAAACTCCTTTAAAACCCCTTGTCCCTCCAGATCAAGAGAGTCACAACTTTGGACAGAGTCCCCTGTTTTTCTCCTTTGTTAGCAAAGCAGTAAACCTCCCTTTTACTTTTTCTCAAACCCTGTCCTTATATTAAATTGGTATTAATTGGCTTCAAGGTCCAGAACCGAAATTTAAGTTACGAATTTTCATACCCCCCCTGACCCCGGAATTTTTGAGAGTTGTCTACTGAAATGTTAGGAGATTCAGCGTGCTTCGGGTGGAACCGAACCAGAGGAGCTAATCCTGTAAGTAAAAGACGGGACTGAGGGACTCCCAGCAGCTGCCGAAGTCCTGTTGCTTCAGTGAATTCCCTCCTTCCTTCCCTGCACTGTAAGTATTATGCCACCTCTGTCTTCTTAAAAAAGAGAAAAAGAAAAAGGAGACACTAAATGCAGTACAGTCACCATGGAGACCTTTGATATTACATTTCAGGTTGCTTCACTGTGAAAACAACTGATGCCCTTGTGGGGACATCTATCGTGCCACTGGTCTAGGAGATTTTTCTCTTATCTGCTGTTTTAAATGCTTCTGTCCTGTCAGCCATAGTCTGGAGCTCCTTTCTGTCTGTCTTTTGTCTTTGTTTCTGGCCATTTAAGACATGTGCAATAATGTGTTGATATTATAAATTGTTTCTTGGAAATGATCTTATCTGAATGTGTGTCTCAATGATGATGTTTTATTGTAACAATATGGTATCTGAATGGGTTTTTGAAGCATTGCACAATCTTGCAGTTAAAAGTTGGGTTTAGGTAATTTTTTAGTTTATGATTTCAGATAATTCATGCCAGAGAACTTAAATACTTAAAATGAAAAACTAAAGAATTCTACTTCCAAGTTGCAAGTAACTTCCCAATCATTCAGTCTTTTTTTTCACCAATTTTTAATTGGGTAGCCTGGGAAAATGTCACAGTGTGTATCAGTGCATTAATTTGGAAAAGGATAGTAAATCATAGTATGGTATCTGTTGACAAAACAAGATGTTAAGGTATAAAATTTTGAATTGTATCTTAAAATTGTATCATAATTTTCAACATCCTCACCTGAAAATTATGGTTACAGTGCCTTAGGCCTGAGGTGTCTGCTCAGAATAGCAGTTTTATCCAGCTCCTTCCAGAACTCAGCCAGGACTTATGTTGAAATGTAAATGAAAGAAGCCTGCAAGCTCAGTAGGATACTGATCTGATGTCTAAGTGGGAAAAAAAAGGTAAATCGTATGGTATGTACTAATTACTGGCCAGTCATTTTTTCTAGGACTCTCATTTTTTTCCTTAGATTCTGTATTTTTTTGAGCTCATTATTTTGATCCTACAGAACTAGGTTAATATTTTTCTGATCAGTTCTATCTTTGACCAACAGTGGAGTTTTGAAGCATTGCAATGGAGATTTCACCTGCAAAAAGCGACAAGGCCTTACTATTATTATTTGTGCACACTTTTGTTATGTGTTGTATGTCCATATATTCATATGTTTGTATATCATATATATGATATACAAATTAACATATATAAGGAGCAATCATTCAAAAAACAGCACTCATAAAAACAAATTTTAAAAAGTGGATTCAAAGATCTTTAATTCACGTGATTTAAATGTTGAACTTAAAATTTGGATAAACAAATAACAATAAATGTCTTTAAATTTAAGCTTACAAGTTTTTCTAGCAGCTCAAAAATCTAATAAAATATTAACGTCTATAAAATGTCTAATATGCCTTGGTTCTAGGACTTTTCCTTTAACAAAAAAATGGTTTACACTGTTCAATACATTTCTCTAATATTTTGATAAAAAAGTGAAGTAAATTTGATATGGGATTACTCATTCATGAGTACTTTTGTTAGATATCTGATTGACTTAGTAAGGTCTGTATAAGTTTGTTCTAAAGTCTGAATAAGATTGTAAAAATCAGTCATGTGAAAAAGCGACACAAATTTCTTAAAACAAAAGTTTACCAATAACATTGTGATTATTAAGTTTTATTTTTCTAGAGCAAGCAACCATAAAAATCAAACAACTGATTAAATAAGAACTGTTATTTTAGAGCACTGTACTGGAATTTCTTTAAAAGCTAAACTTGGTTAATGTAAAAACATCAATGTCATTGTGATGCTATTAATGTGCTCATATCTTCCAGGTATACAAGTCTGTAAGGTAGAAACTTTAAAAGAGCATTACATCAAGCTGGTGTTCTGAAGTTGTATGGTAAAAACATATATATATATATATATATATATATATATATATATATATATATATATATATATATATATATTGGGGATTTATTTACTTGTTATCAATAAGATATGTAAAGTTTTATGTTACTTTTTACATTGGGGAAAAATTTAAATATATTTTTAAGTTAATGAGCGCCTAATCTATGTAAAGGTTAAAAACTTTCAGCCTTTCTTTAATTCATGTTTTAAATGTGATATTATATGGTGTTAGCTAATGTTCATGTGACCTCAAACAATTTATGTAAACTGTGTAAAATGATATTTAAAAAACAAAGATCAGCTTTAGAACTAAAACACTTAAGATTTATATAGAGCGCTGCCTTACCTGAGATAAGGCTCTGAGTCTCATCTTACAACATGTGAGAATAACTACGAAAGCAGTAGGTCAGATGTTATTTAATTTAAAGTTATGTTCAGAAGTTTTTTTTTTTTTTTCTGTCAAGATTACTAGGATCTCAAAAGGGGGATATAATGTATAACTCAGCCAAAAATTCAGGGTAGCTATTACACGAACTAAGTATTTTTACTCTTGTTAATTTTATTTGGTAATTTCCTTATAAGTTAACTAAAGATTCCCTGTTAGCGTTTTACAAAAGAGTTGCTTTTAGAACACAACATTGGTTAATTTAAGATAATAAGTCATCACCTACAAGACAGACAGAAAAATACAGATTCCAAATAATAAAAAGATAAATAATTTTAAATTATAGACATTAAAGCACAGTACTCTTAATATAAGGCTGTTAAAATTTATTTTCTGGATGTTTAAGATTAGGATTTAAATTTTAATTTAAATGAAAAGGGACAATAAAACAAATATTTGGCTCTTGCCCTCTCCAGGGAACAGGAGACTTCTCTAAAGAACTTTGCAACTCTGAGCCACATAACCTCCTGATCAGGAAGATTAATGAGACCACTGGAGAACAGAAAGCCATTCAGTGCATTTTCTATGAAGAAGAGAGTCATCAGAGAAGGGAGATATTCCTGATGCTTCCGAGAGAAGCCACATGGTCAAGCAAGACCTGGAGTCACCTAGCACAAATGGCCCTAGCAGAATTGAGAAGCTGCTCTCAAGTTTCCCCAGGAATAACTCCCATAAAATCTCAGCTGACTGTTAACAATAGATAGAAACAAAAGTCAGTTTTACTGCTTCATCTTAAACTCTTAGCAAAGACAGATAAACCCAAAATACAGCTATTCCTGGGCATTTAAAGTAATAATAGTTTTAATAATATTTTAACATATACACTTTATGGTAGCCTCCCAAAATAAGTAAGACTGGAGGCTACAAAGAAGGATTCTCAGACAGGAATGCCTGATGAGTATAAAAAGAGACTATCAAGAGGAGCTACCAGAGGCAGAAGTTTTTTGTGTAAGGCCTACAGATATTCCTAACCTACACAGGTAGGCTTGGTGTTTGCTAGTACGATTATCCAGCCCTGACTAACAGAATTAAAGGTTTCTCTATTACACACAGAGGTCATACTAGTAAAAGGAATTTGCAAGATCAGATGACATTAAATTATTAAACTGTATCTTATGGGGTGGGACAACTGTGACACTAAAAGTTAAATATTAAGTTGAAAGTCCTGATAACTGGGGATATTGAAGACAGATGAGGGGACATCTATACAGTGACATGTTTCAGCTGCTGCAACATTTATTCAGTACTCATGGTTTTTGTTTCTCTCATAGAAGAACCCATCCCCAGATGACTTTACAAACTGTTCTACCACAACCAGACTTCAAACCAAACTGACTTCTAAAAGGCAACTCATGTCCCTCATGCTGTGCCCACTCATGTCACCCTCTCTCAGCTCAGAATAAGCCAAAATGAGTGACGCCTCTCTTCTTACAACAATGGAGCCAAAAATAAATAGACTTTCATTTTAAGTACTTTATTAAGTCAGGTAAAATCAGGGAGACTGGTTTTGTGTGAGTTCAAAAAATATGGAGACTGTTACCTGAGATATTAAAATTCCCTCAGTGCTCTTCCCCTACCCTATCAAAGATTTGAAAGGGACACATTAGAAAAGGGGGGAATGATAGACCCAACCTGATCTTTTATTAAAATTTGGATCCATCTTGCCACAAAGCCATGAAAAGAAAATTTTGGCTTAACTATAAATTACACCAAATTCTGAACCTGCTTGGAATGCCTGCCCGTGGCCTTGAACTCACCCATGCCTGGCTCTTTGACCAGGAACAGCCCTCTATGAAACTTTATTGACACCTCATAAATATTGGCCTTCCCTGGCCAGACAATGACCCTCTCTGAGGCTCTAATGGTCCTCATAAATTCTGATGTTGGGGCCAGCAAAAAAAAAAAAAAAAAAAAAAAAATATATATATATATATATATATATATATATATATATATATATATATATATAAACTACGATTAGTGTGATGCTTGTCAGAGTTCTGATATTTGTAACCCCCCTGTAGTGTAAAATTCTGGGTTATAAACCTGGGCTGTAGGAAATTTGGGTGGCTGTCTTGTTCCCACTGTTTTGGGAGGGAGAGGCCACCTGGGCAGTGGAAATTATAAGCTTGCTTTAACTTGATTTTAATTGGAGTCAGTGGTCTTTTCTTGCATCCTGGTCTAATAGGTAAACGATATCAAACATGAAGCTCTGCCAACCTAAAGACTTTCTTAGAAACTTCCTCTGAGGATGGGCACTTGACATATATGTTGTTGTCAGGAGCTTTAGCTTTCTTTCTAATGAGACCATCAAAGCTGGATCTGCATCTATGTGACCTGGAGGACATGGTTTCTTATTTTCCAAAGGACATGAGGCAGCAGTGCTGAATTCACTCTTTGTAGGTAAACTGTGGCCACTGAAGGCTAAGTGACTCCCCGTGTGGACTGTGAAGCCATTTGGTCATCCTCCACTTTTCGTGGTGTTTCTTGCTGCTGCACTGGGAGTTTGTTATTTGCTTCACAAAATACAAGGAATTCAGCTGGGACACAGTGCTGGAGGGAGTTCTGTCACATGAGATAGGTCAGGGTCTGCAGGAGAATGCATCAACCAGGCTTCTATCCCACATAGCTTGTCCCCTTGACCATTGCACCTGATTCTGAACATTGTCCTGAAACATCTCCATATAACAAGATGCCTTATATGGAGAGTTATCAGACATATAAGTGATTCCTGTCTGCACAATGTCAGCCACAAGCCATTTGGAAGTCAAGGGCAGATACACATGGCCCGACCACAGATGTTTTATCACACACCTGCACACCACAGCTCTGGGCCCACTACTCAGCAGGCTCCAACATACTGGCATCTCTGTTCTACATCATTTTCATGAAACCCAGTCAATCAAGGCACTGTCTGGTACACACTTCATCAGCAAGAGGACATTGAAAGGTTCTCCAGTGCCACCTGGTCATGAAAATTTCAAAAATTTCATGGTATTTATCTAGCCATTTTTCAAGGATGAAGTTGGAGAAATTGTGGGTTTCAATTCATTCAGGAACCATTAATGTTTGAGGAAGCACATTTCAAGGAAACTCTGGAGAACTCTCAGAGGCAAGGCTTCCCAAAGAGTGGCCAAAAAGCCACATGAAGCCAGGCCCATTGAGGTCTACAATGTGAGGCCCATGTGTGTTTTGACTGTCAACAATGGCTGCCAAGTCTTTCAGAATAAAATAATGTGATGCCCTGGCAAAGATTGACAATGCTCTGTGGAAAGCCACCCTGGTCATTGATCTCAGTTTCCAAAGGCAACTCTCATGTGTGGTCTCCTAAAATCCCAACACAATTCATGGCAATACTTCTCTGAGGTCAGTTCCTGAACTCAGTCTGTAAGGGGAATCACACCAGAGTTCAAGCCCAGGTGGACCTAGGCATCTCTTCCAACCACCACACAAATGACCACAATTAAAACCAAAACATTCCCAAATGGCCCTCATCTTCTTCCACATAGACACTCTTCATAACCTCTGGCTGGAAGTTTCCATGAGGGCACAGCCCAAGAGAGTTTTCCAAATAAACTCCCTTGCCCCTCATTTTCCTAAAGTCAGGGTGGCCTGGACTCCCTTTCTGTGAACCAATAGTGATCAAATAGTCCTGCTCTTTATACTGCTCTGCTTCTCTAATTTGAGGCCTACTGACTGTCTGGTATAGATTCTTTATGTGAATTGGTGTCATGAGAAAACCCAAGCCCTTATGTGCTAGCCTCTGTAGGGCTTTGAAGAACTGATTTGACACAAAGCATCCCTATTCTCACGTGATGGAGGTCAGGAAGCTTACAGAGGAAGGCGAGAGACTTCATCCACAATGACTGCTCTATTGGCCATTTTCGTTTTTCATGAACACTTGGAAACTTTCTTTTGATCCATCAGGTGCTGAGAATCTAAGCCACTGCCTCACACAGGGCAAAGAGGCTGATTCGGCCACATCTCTTTCCAAAGCAATTAAGCAAAGAGCCACAGGTGATGCCCATTCATTTCCATTTGAAAACTCTTTTCTTCTGGCTTCACAAAGGGGTGGCCTGAGGCAAAGATCTTCCTGACATTCAGGAAAACAGAACAATAGGTAAACAAAAGGCCCAATGCAGTGTTTTTCCACTGAGACTTTAATGGTCACACTGATATATGAGTTTTCTGAGATGCTTCTATTCTCTTCAGCTATCCAGTACATGGCCATGTCACAGAGCTTGAAGGTGGTACATATCTTGGAAACCAAACCATGAGGCTATTCTGGAGAGTGGCCAGTATTCAGGAAGAAAACAAGAACTTAGGAAGATAGTAGGTGTTGCCCATCCATAAGGCAAGCCTCTCTCCATTCTTAAATTGTGCAGTATGAATGCTGGGAAGCTTTCTACTAGACAGGACACAACCATTGATGCATTCGCTTTTCAAATGTCTACAACCACAGATACAGTGGAATGCACAGACATAGAAACTCTCGCGTTGTCAAACGACTTTCTTGAAACATTCCAGTCCAAACAAACAAACAGTCTTTCCTACCTATTCTCAGAAAAGAGACAAAACCACAAACTCACAACAACACCCACAAAGGCACCTCCTTCCCCCAAGTATGTTGGTGAATATCTTGAGTGTCCTCTGACTGGTGGTCCATACTATGTTCCCCCCAAATGGCCTGTTCTGTCTCAGACCTGGTCTCCTTCGCCAACTCTGTGAAGTTGTCAGGAGCCATGGTTGAGCCACTACCTGCTTTCTCAGAAAAGGCTCCTCTTCAGAGGTCTCCTGGCATTTGGCCAATCTCACTTCAGTAGGTACCAAAAAAGACTGACTCTGTCCTTGGTAAATCCAAACAATTGAGACCACTGGGACTTTGACTGGGACTGACTCTGGGTGCCTGGCTTCCTGGATCCCAAGTTCAGAGTGTTCCATCACCAAGGAAGTGTGTACTGATATTTGCTTCTAAGGGTCCCAGGAGATGGAGACTGCCCCTACTTCCTGTGACAGTTTCACAAGTTAGAATGGTATATCAACAATAGGCACCCGGGAACAGCTCTTCTCACAGGCCTGGTTTGGTCCATCTTCTCTACATTAAGAAGAGAATGGCTGATTCAGATACATCTCTTCATCCTGACCCGGTTTTTTAACATTGAAAATGACTTTTGCTTTCTCAGGTCCTTCATAGCTGCCTTCTTCTTCTCCACGTATCATTTCTGCATGGACTTTTGAGGTTCTCATCAGGTGGAAGATACCCTACAACCAGTATTGGAACACCAACTCTCTCCCTGCTCTTCTGTAAAGTTAGATTGAGGGAACAGTGTATGGTTAGGGTTAACAACATGTTCGATTGGGTTAGGAATAATTCTGCAGGATGAATAATGGTTATGGGAACATGCGATATTTACAAAATATACAGTTGAAATATAAGTATGAAAACAGAAATCTAGGTAGGATTTGATGCCCAGAAGGGCATTGGGCGCTTGATTGGGATACTTAGCTTTGAATTAATTTCTGCACAGATGTCTCAGATAAATCGATATACAATCGTATAGGACATTGTACCTTGGATGATTGAATGTCGAAGAGAACATGCAGTCAAAAAGGGATAGTTGGTAGGATTAGAAAGATAGTCGGTAGTTTTAGAAAGATGAGTGAATATAGGATTTGGACAAAATGGTCTTTAGCAATAGGGTTTCATGTAGAGAGTGAATGTAAATGTCAGCACATGTTAAGAGGCAGTCACAATGATGAACTGGGGAAAATATATATCAATAGAGACATTAGAAAATCAGGCAAAGTATAAGGTGAGTAATAGGATTAGACATTTTCAACAGGTTTGAGGTTGAATATATAATCTTAGGAAGAAACAAATATGTAGTCACCAATAGGATCGACATTTGAGAGCAATAGGCAACCAGGACATGGATGATTTTAGTAATCCATGTTCAATTTCCATTTAGGCTTTAGTACAATCATAAGTGTGACATTTGCTTTTTGTTTCCAGAATATTACTGTGATAAAATGTATATGTAGATCAGGTGACATGAGTATTTCTTTCACCATTTCTAGGAACAGAATTTTGAAGACGTGTAAATTAGAATTTTGAATACAAATAGGTGTACACTGTGTCTATGAATATAGAAATAATGCATGAATAGACCATACTGTGAATAAATAATATAACTGGTTCCAACTTAAATAGTGGTTCGAATTGATATCTGAAAATATACAGGAAACCTTATACTGATATATATCCATTCATTCAAACCAGTTATACATCTAATGGTAATATTAGGGTTATGGTTTATCATGAAGAATGTGTGAGTTTTGCTTCAAAAGTAATTGTGGAAATCGAAAATAATGTGTTTGGAAAGAAGTCTCATGAAAAGACCAGTCATGTAACCTGGAGGAATACATGTGTTCTGAAGCAGGAAGTGATTGAAAGTGAAACAAAAGCCTTTAAATTTGTGAACTTGTGGATGAAATATATATATTATGATGTGCATAAACTGAGGAAATAGTAATGTACAAGTGTTGAAAAAAAATGAACGTCAAAATACACATCATGTCCCATAGGAATCTACTTGCATTTATATTAACCTGGGTCAATTAGTGTAAAAATATTAGGATATGTATGCACAATTCACTGAACTTAGTTTTCAGTACTAGGAAAGAAATACGTATTTCAGGAGGATGAATATGTCTTAGAATAATCTTATGAAAAGTTGATTATAAATACGCACTTAAATATTAATGAATTTAGGGAGTACATAATAAGATACATTTATTTCATATTTTGAAAACTCTGGAGAGTATATATATATATATATATATATATATATATATATATATATATATATATATATAGAGAGAGAGAGAGAGAGAGAGAGAGAGACATTAAAATACACACACAGAAATTAAAAAGTATTAATATACAAACCAAATGAAATTCACCATGAAATATATATCATCCACAGATCTAAAAATATTCATTTTACTGAACATGAATTTATGTATAATGTTGTTCAGCTAGGATACTCACTCATAGGTTGAATTTTCAGTTCCAACAGTGTTTAACAGGAGTGATCTCTTCTCACAATTTGTTTCTGCCATGTCAGCCACCTCACAAGAATGTACGTGTGGTACCAGGTAGGATTCTATATGTGCATATAAAAATATATGTGCTGAATAGGCTACAGAGAAATGGAGTCATGAATTCACATATTTGTTAACTTTAAAAACACATGGAGAAGTATTTCAACAAAAAATTGACTAGATTTAAAACTCCTACCATATATAATGCAAAAGGAATGTCCAAATGTACACCTTGCATCCTCTGAACTACTTGTATTTCAATTTGGTTTGTCTATTTTTATCCATCATATTAGGATTTGTAGTCAGAGTCTAGTAGGAAGTGGGTTACTATGAGGGATTCAGTATTTTGAATGAATAATTGGAAAATGAATCCAATGTGTATGCAAATATGTGCTACAAAAAAATCTTCCCACTCTCATCCAGAACAATGCCTTGACATTACCTTCGCCCCAAGTAAGATACAATTAGAGGAGAAGAGTTAGAAAATCTAGGAATATATATCTGGAATGGAAAATGCTCTGGAGTTCACAACACTGGAGGTGGTAGAGGAGTTTCCAAAACTAAAAGAGACTGTAAACACTCCACAAACATGGAAGTGTGCAGGCCTCAAGATATCTGGGAAACTGTCTTTGAGGTTGTACACTTGAAATATATGTTGTTTCCAGGAGCTTTAGCTTCCTTTGTAGTGAGACCATCAAAGCTGTGTATGCATCTATGTTACATGGAGGACATGGTTTCTTATTTTCCAATGAACATGAGGCAGCAGTGATGAATTCTCTCTTTGTGGGTAAACTGTGGCCACTGGGGTCTAAGAATCTTTCCGTGTAGACTGTGAAGCCATTTGGTCATTCTCCAATTTTGTTGTGTTTCTTGTTGCTGCACTGGGAGTTTGGTATTTGCTTCACAAAATACAAGGAGTTCCACTGGGACACAGTGCTGGAGGGAGTTCTGTCACGTGTGGTGGGTAAGGGTCTGCAGGAGAATGCACCAACCAGGCTTCTACGTCACATTGCTTGCCCCCTTGCCCGTAGCAACTTGATTCTGAACATTGCCCTAAAAACTCTCCATCTAACAAGATGGCTTAATATACAAAGGTCTAATGGCTGCACCATGTCAGTCACAAGCATTTGGAAGCCAAATTAAGATCCACATTACCCCACCACAGATGTTTTATCACACAACTGCACACCAAAGCTCGGGCCCACTACTCAGCAGGCTCCACCATACTGGCAGCTCTGTTCTACACCATTTTCATGAAACCCAGTCAAGGAAGGCACTGTCTGGTACACTCTTGATCAGCAACAGGACATCCAAAGGTTCTCCAGTGCCACCTGGTCATGGAAATTTCAAAAATTTCATGGTATCTATCTAGACATTTTTCAAGGATGAAGTTGGAGAAACTGTGGGTTTCAATTCATTCAGGAACCATTAAATTTTTAGGAAGCACATTTCAAGGAAACCTCTGGAGAATTTTCAGAGGCAAGGCTTCCCAAAGTGTGGCCAAAAGGCCACATGAAGCCAGGCCCATTGAGGTCTACAATGTGAGGTCCATGTGTGTTTTGACTGTCAACAATGGCTGCCAAGTCTTTCAGAATAAAATCATGTGATGTCCTGGCTGAGATTGACAGTGCTTGGTGAATAGCCACCCCAGGCTTAGATATCACTTTCCAATGGCGACTCTCATGCATGGCCGCCTAAAATCCCAACACAATTAATGGCAATACTTCTCTGAGGTCAGTTCCAGAACTCAGTCTTTAAAAGGAAAATAACACCAGAATTCCAGCCCAGGTGGACCCAGGATTCTCTTCCAACCACCAACAAATCACCACAATTAAACCCAAAACACTCCCACATGGCCCTCATCTTCTTCAACATAGACACTCTGAATAACCTCTAGCTAGAGGTTTCCATGATGGGCACAGCCCAAGACAGTGTCCAAAATAAGCTACCTTGCCCCTCATTTGCCTAAAGTCAGGGTGGACTGGACACCCTTCCTGTGAACCAAGAGTGATCAAATAGCCCTTCTTTAATACTGCTCTGCTTCTCCAGTTTGAGGCCAACTGACTGTCTGGTATAGATTCTTTATGTGAATTGGTGTCCTGAGAAAACCCAAGCACCTATTGCCTACCCTCTGCAGAGCTTTGAAGAACTGGTTTGACCCAACGGATCCCTATTCTCACTTGATGGAGGTCAGGAAGGTTACAGAGGAAGGCGAGAGACTTCATCCACAATGACTGCTCTTTTGGCCATTTTCGTTTTGGATGCACACTTGGAAACTTTCTTTAGATCCATCAGGTGCTGAGAATCTAAGCCACTGCCTCACAGAGTGCAAAGAGGCTGATTCAGCCACATCCATTTCCAAAGCAATTAAGCAAAGAGCCACAGGTGACGCCCATCCTTTTCCATTTGAAAACTGATTTCTTCAGGTTTCACACAGGGGTGGCCTGAGGCAAACACGTTCCTGACATTCAGGACAACAGAACAATAGGTAAGCAAAAGTCCAAAGTAGTGTTTCTCCACTGAGACTTTACTGGTCGCACTGATATCTGAGTTTTCTGAGATGCTCTCATTCCCTTCAGCTATCCAGTACATGATCATGTCACAGAGCTTGGAGGTGGTACATATCTTGGAAATAATACCATGAGGCTATTCTGGAGAGTGGCCAGTATTCAGGAATAAAAGAGGAACTTAAAAAGATAATAGGTGTTGCCCATGCATAAGGCAAGCAGCTCTTTATTCTTTAATTTGTCAAGATGAATGCTGGGAAGCTTTCTACTAGACAGAACACAACCATTGATGAATTCTCTTTTCAAATGTCTACAAAAACGGATTCAGTGGGATACACAGACATAGAAGCACTCGCGTTGTCAAACGACTTTCTAGAAACATTCCAGTCCAAACAAACAAATCGCCTTTCCTACCTATACTCAGAACATGAGACAAAACCACAAACTCACACTGACACCCACAACAGAACCTCCTTCCCCCAAGTATGTCTGTGAGTATCCTGAGTGTCCTCTGACTGGTGGGCCATACTATGTTCCATCAAAATGGCCTGTCCTATCTCAGACCTGGTCTTCTTTGCCAACTCTGTGAAGTTGTCAGGAGCCATGGTTGAGCCACTACCTGCTTCATCAGAAAAGGCCCCTCTTCAGAGCTCTCCTGGCATTTGGCCATTCTCACTTCAGTAGGTACTAAGAAAGACTGACTCTGTCCTTTGTAAATCCAAACAAGTGAGACCACTGGGACTTGGACTGGGACTGGCTCTGGGTGCCTGGCTTCCTGGATCCCGAGTTCAGAGAGTTCCATCACCAAGGAAGTGTGATAGGTCACTTCCTTCACGAACTGAATGAGGTCACTGCGTTGGCAACCACTTTGTCCTAACAGTTGCTTCCAAGGGTCCCATGAGATGGAGGCTGCCCATACTTCCTGTGACACTTTCACAAGATAGAATGGTATATCAACCATAGGCACCCGAGAACAGCTCTCCACACAGGCCTGGTTTGTTCGATTTAATCTACATTAAGAAGAGAGAGGCTTTCAGACACATCCCTTCATTTTGACCAGGTTGTTTTACATGGAAGTTGACTTTTGCTCTCTCAGGTCTTTCATAGGTGTCTACATCTTCTTCAGGGATCATTTCTGCATGGAACTTTGAGGTTCTCAGCAGGTGGAAGATCCCCTACATTCCTGTATTGTAAGACCAACAATATCCTTGTTCTTCTGTTAAGTTAGATTGAGGAAATATTGCATGGTAAAGGGTAATAACAGGTTCGATTTGGTTTAGGAATCATTCTGCGGGATGAATTATGGTATTAGGAACCTGCGATATTTACAAGAATATACTGGTGAAATATAAGTATGAAAACAGAAATCTAGGTAATATTTGAAGTCCAGAAGGGCATTGGGTGGCCTGAACACCCTTCCTTTGATTCAGGAGTGATCAAATAGCCCTGCCACTACTGCACTGCTTCTCCAATTTGAGGCTTACTGACTGTCAGGTATAGATTCTCTATGTGATTTGGAGACATGAGAAAACCCAAGCACCTATTGTCTCATGCCACAGCAAATGGTTTATTGGGAGTCCAGCATGCTGGCGCTCAAAGCTCACTTCAGAGGAGAAAAGAACAAAGAGCCCCGAGAACAACTTGAGAAGAGATCATATACAATCTTTAGCGAGTGCAGGGACTTTATATACATCATTGCCTCCTTTAGCAAATATCATATACTGTGGGAAAATCAAATAACAACTCTAAAACATGATTAGCACATTCATTGGCGGGAACAGTTCGGGCAGGGGGTGATTGGTCAGCCCTGAGAAGGGGTATACATTTAAACTGATTGGTTGAAGCCCTGAGATGTATACGTGCTGAGATGCACGGTTTCTGGGAAACTAGGTGGTCAGGGAAGATTTCAACACATCTAATGGGCAGTTCCGGGAATTGTCTTCACTGACACAGGAATTTCAGGTTCTGAGCACAGCTTTTAAACTTTACAAAACCTGTTTCTTTACGTTTCAATTTCAATTTCTTTAATTCTTTCATTTCTCACTCCTTTTTCTGCCTACATTTAAACTTAAAAGTAATGAATCATAATTATTGTGGGGTCTCACATTCTATTTCTGCCAGTGAAGTGTATTTCTGTCTGATTACCATGAGATTTACCTGCCCAATCTGAGCCTGGAGAAAGGAAACTATGCGGTTAAGCAAACGAGGTCCCACAGTTATCAACACCATGAGCATGATCAGGGGTCCAGCTAAGGCTGATAGGAGTGTAGTTAACCAGGGGGACTGGGTAAACCATGACTCAAACCACACTTGTTGAATCTCCCTTTCTCTCTGGTGCTCTTCAAGGCATTTTCTCAATTTACTCATGGATTATTTTACAACTCCAGTATGGTCAGCATAAAAACAGCATTTTTCTCTCAGTACAGCACAGAGGCCCCCCCTCCCTCATGAAATGGAGGTCGAATCCTCGCCTATTCTGTAAAACAACTTTAGAGAGAGAGGTTAAGGATTCCTGCAAAACTGTGATGGAGGTCTCTAACGTCTTCAAGTCTTGATTTATTGCTCTTTCTAATCAGGCCATTTGTTGAGACCCATGGATCATATCAGCTGTTCCTGTACCCACTCCTGCAGCAGCTCCTAGCCCCAATAGGATGGCTAGAGTAAGGGACACTGGCTCCGGGCAAAATCGGGTTGTTTGTCCCCCTAGTAGACCTTCAAAGGATTCTGCATTATGATTGAGCACCCTGGGGAGTATCTGCACCTTTACACAAGAATGTACAGAGCTGTCAAATACCTGGGCTGAAATGCAAGGAGTTCTGACTGTGTGGAGTTCAGTACCATAAAGGTTCTTTTAATTAGTTCCCAGGGGGAGGAGTCAGCTGTACTCTGGGCTGGGGAAGTAGGCAAAGACGGAAACTGTGAAGTATGATATGGTAGAGGGGTTTTGGTAGATCTAGGCATGGGAGGTTTAGGAGGCTTAATTCCTGACTTGAGGGGATTGGGCCCTATTGCTGTGGGATTTTCTTCCTTTTTAAGCCGGATGGTGAACCAGAGACCAAAGTCATAACCAGGGCCATTAATATAGAATCGCATTCCCCAAGTGTTTCCCATAAGCCATGTTGTTCTGAGGTAGCCCCTTCCTTTGGAAGTGAAAGTTATATTGAGGGGGTAACATAGACTATTTTTTCCACAGCAAGTTTTTGACACCACTTGGATAGCAGCACATTTATTGGGATCAACCCAGATGTCATTTCATCCTACCCGAATCATACTGTCTGGGGAGTTTGGGTTTCACAATGTAGCTCCCGTGTGTTCACAACCCCAAGATCTACAATAAAAGTCACTGGGTCCTCCACAGGTTTGGGCCTGTTTGCGACTTCAGAAATCAGCTGGGCACACTTAATAAACAATATTGGCTAGTTTACACCTGAGCTGGGGGAGATGACATCAATAATTCATGGGGTAAGTTATTCTATGTTGCCCTGGTTTGGGTTTGAGTGGGATCTGTGTGGGGTCCACTATGTCAGGGAGATCCCAGTCAGAGAGGCCAATGGCAAGCTGACAAATGTCCGGGTGGAGAGATGGCCACCAAGTCTATAAGGGGGCTATATGTGAAATAGACCACACTACTTGCCCAGTAGGATTTATAACTTGCCATTGTTGCTTAACAGGCTGATGGGGATTAGGACTGCTGGTGGTCAGGGGAAGAATCCATAGCCCTACCCACACCACGGACATGCAACTTGAGAGGGTTACCAGTCTGTTCCAGTTTCCAGCCAGAGTATGGACAGGGCGCAGGATTGAGATGGGAGGCATGGATCCAGGAAGTGATCCCATCCACTTTCACCACTGTAGGTGTTATAAGCAGCACCTGGTATGGTCCTTTCCAGCAGGGTTCCAGGGATGACACCTGACGCTGTCTCATGTAGACGAAGTCTCCCACTTGATATCGATGTGGAGTTCCCTCGTCCCCAGGATGATAAGCAGTGGCCAACTGTTTTCACAGGTATCGCTGGGTGCTGGGTTTGTTCAAGGGCTTTAAGTCTGTCTAGCAAGGGGGTGTGAAAGGAATCATTAATCTCAGAGTTGGGGTTAGGTTCCTTAATGGAGGAGGGACACCGTAGAGAATTTTATAAGGGGTGAGGTTACACAAAGAGGCGGAGGGGGTATTTCTTGCATGAAAAAGTGCATGAGGTAGGAGCATAGTCCAATTTTTTATGCCGGTCTCCAAGATTAATTTTGTTAAGTCTCTTTGATGGTTCTATTCATCGTTTCTACCTGTCCTGAGCTCTGAGGTCTATAAGCATAATATAACTTTCAATTAATCCCCAGGGTCCTGGAAAATCCCTGACTTACCTGGGCCATGGATGCCGGTCCATTATCAGACCCTAATACCTTAGGCAGGCCGAACCTTGGAAAACTGTCTTCTAGAATCTTTTTGACCACCATCTTAGCTGTTTCTTTCTTCATGGGGAAGGCTTCGACCCATCCTGAAAAAGTATCTACAAAGACTAGGAGATATTTAAGTCCATACCTTGCTGGCTTAATTTCAGTAAAGTTCACTTCCCAGAATTGTCCTGGTCTGGTTCCTTGTATGCGCTTCCCTGCAGGAATCTTGGATGGGAAAGTATTAACTAATTGGAAGACTTGAAAAGCTCTAGTCACCTGCTCAGCTATTTTTTTCCTCTGTGAGTCAGTCAATAATAAGACCTTTCTTCGGTCCTTTAAGAGTGCCTATAACTTCTTTGAGCCTAAGTGGTTGAGCTGGTGTATGTCTTTGACATAAAGGTGGGCTTTTTGAAATTGTAAACTTGGCTCTGTAGGGTCCCAGGGTTCTGTATCTGTCACCTCAGATGATAAGTTGCCTGAATGTTTCGGGGCGGCCAAGTCTCCTGATTTTTGTTCCCCCGGTGTGGAAAAAAGTTAACAGAGTCACTCCGTTTAGGGCTGCCAATTAAGCTTCCTCATCTGCCCTTCTGTTTCCAACTGCCACGGGGTTGTTTCTCTTCTTGTGCCCTGGACAGTGCACTATAGCTAGTTCCTTATGGCCCTGCACTGCTGAGCGAAGGTGGAGGATCTCATCTTTATTCTTTATTTCTTTCCTGGAAGAGGTTAATAGCCCCCATTTTTGGTAAATAGTCCCGTGCATATGAACAGTGGCAAATGCATAGTGGCTATCAGTTTATATGGTGGCCCTTTTGCCTGTTGCTAGTTCCAATGCTTTCATAAGGGCAATCAGTTCTGCTTTTTGGACTGATGTCCCTTCTGGGAGACCAGAGTATCAGATGAAATCAGTTTTGCTAACTGCTGCTGCTCCAGCCCACCGCTTACCATCTTGGAGGAAGCTGCTGCCATCTGTAAATCATACGACTTCAGAGCGAGGCAGTGGCTGATCCTTCAAGTCTTGTTGTATACTGGTTTCCTTGCCAGTATGTGTTGACACTCATGAGTGACGGGTCCTGATGATTCTTCTGGCAGCAGTGTAGCTGGGTTGAGTGGAGCAGGGGGTCCCAGCGTTATTCTGTCTTTGTCAAGCAAGAGGCTCTGGTAGTGGTTTATTCTGGAGTTTGATAGCCACCTCTCTGGAGGCTAACAGATGATGCTCTCCAGGGCATGGGGGGCTATAATGGTTAGCTTCTGTCCCAACGTTAATTAATGAGCATCTTTTATTAGAAGGGCTGCCGCTGCTATAGCACTTAAGCAATGGGGCCACCCGCTAGCCACTGGGTCCAGTTTTTTGGATAAATATGCTACCGGCTTTTTCCAAGGTCCCAAAGACTGAGTGAGCACTCCCCGTGCTATTCCTTTCTTTTCCTTGATGTAGAGAGTGAAGGGTTTTCTACATCTGGGAGTGCTAAGGCCGGAGCAGATAGCAGCACCTTTTTTTGACATTATCAAAAGCTTGTTGGTGCTCAGGGGTCCATTGGAAGTGGGCATCCCCCTTTATCAGCGGGTATAAAGGGGCAGCCAGAGATGCGAACCCAGGAATCCATAACCTGCAAAAGCTGGCAGTCCCAAACAACTCTCTGAGTTTTCTCTTATTAGATGGGGCAGTATCTGCACAACGGTTTTTTTTTCTGGGCTCAGGGTGCCATCATTTGACACCCCTAAGAGAATAACCCAGGAAGATTACTTCTTGCTGACAAATTTGGGCCTTTTGGCAGAAGCCCTATATCCAAGCCGAGCAAGCTCGAATAATAGTGCTTGGGTCCCACACTCATAGGTCTCCTTGGTGTCGGCTGCCAGTAGAAGATCATCCACTATTGAAGTAGGGTGACTTCGATGTGTGCAGTTTTGAAGTCATTGATGTCTCTGTGGAGGGTTTCATCAAAGAGAGTGGGGGATTTTTTGAACCCCTGTGGGAGTCTAGTCCAGGTTAGTTGGCCAGATGTTCCAGGTTCTGGGTCTATCCACTCTAAAGCTAACAGCAACTGACAGTCCTTATGTAGAGGCGAGCAGAAGTAAGCATCTTTTAAGTCCAGCACAGTGTTCCATTTCCGCTCTGGATTCAGAGTGCTACACAAATTATATGGATTGGGTACTGTGGGGTGAATGTCCTGCACTCTGTTGTTGATCTCTCTTAGGTCTTGAACAGGACGGTAGTCCCCAGTTCCTCGCTTTCTTACTGGTACCGGGGGGTGTTCCAGGCTGATTGACAGGGACTTAGGACCCCAAGAGCCAGGTATTTATGAATATGGGGCCTTATCCCATCCTTAGCTTCTTTGCTTAGAGGATATTGTTTAACACTAATTGGAGATGCAGAGGCTTTTAATTCTACTACTATTGGAGGTTGTTGATGGCTAGACCTAAAACAGCAGTTTCTGCCCAGGCATTAGGATAATCTTTTATCCATTTATGGGGTAGTTTGCCTGTTTGATCAGTCCTAGGGGGCGCGAAGAGTTGATGTTCATCTTCTACGGACATAGTCAAAGATGTTACTATGGGAGTTTATACTGAAGGCTTTAGAACCTCCACTTGGGGACCATTAGGGTTAAAGGTTATTCTAGTCCGGGGTTTGGTAAGCAGATTCCTGCCCATCAATTTGGCTGGGCATTCTGGGATTACTAGGAAAGAGTGGTGGACTTTTCCCTTTCCGAGGTCCATATTCATCTTAGTTGTCCAAGCCCGATATCTACTGCCATTAGCCCCTTGAACTGGGGACCATTTAATTGATAGGGGGGCCAGTGAAGTCTTAAGGGCTGAGTATACTGCTCCTGTAATCACTTCAAAGTTCACTGTGTTCCCCTCAACTTCAAATGTTACTCTGAGCTGGGGGAAGGGGATCTGAGCCCCGAATTTCCTAGTCCTCTTCTAGAGTCAGCACGGCCGGCTGGCGTGGCTGCTTCTTTTGGGGGCACTCTTTGGCCCAGTGTTCTTTTTTATTACAGTGAGCGCATTGATTTGAGGCCAGGGGCAGTCTTTGGCGTGGGCCCAGGTATCCCTTTATGCATCCCTGCTTTTTAACTTCTGGCCTATTTGCTGCTGTGACCAGAACCTTAGGCAATGCTTTACTCTGCCATTTGCTTCTTTCCTCCTTCTTTTGTTCCCTTTCCTCCTCAGTTTCTCTCTTATAATATACTTTCTCAGCTTCTCTGACTAAATCTCTTAAGGTCATATCTTATAATCCATCTAGACGTTGTAACTTTCTCTTAATATCTAGGGCAGTCTGCTCGATAAAGGCCATTGCAACAGATGCATTTTGGTCTTCTGCCTCAGGATCAAAAGGAGTATATTTCCTATAGGCTTCCATAATTCTCTCCAGAAACATAGAAGGAGACTCATTAGGCCCTTGGATAATCTCTCTTACCTTGGCCAAATTAGTCCGCCCTCTGGCGGCCGCTCAGAGACCCACTATTAGAGAATGGCGATAAGTGGAAAGATGCTACCTACATTCAAAGGTGTTGGGGTCCCAGTTTGTCGGTTCATGGGCCCGTAGAGACGGAGAGGGAGCATCACAGGGGCTTCCGAGTTTTCTATTATCGATCTCCTGCGGGTTCCTTTAAGTGGCCCAGGTTCCTTCAGGGGATCAGGGGCTGCTGCTGCTGCGGGGAAGTCCCCTGGAGGGCTTGGGTTTGGCCCAATTGCCTCTAGCGGCGGAGAGGCTGAGTCAGCGGTGGGAGGATCATCTGGAACATGTTGTGGGTTGGGGAGCAAGGGTAGAGGATAAGGAGAGAGAGGAGTGTCCAGTCTTGTGACTCAGAATGGAGGGAAGAGGGGGAGGAGCAGAATGTTGGAATGATAGGATCGTGGGGGAAGGGGTATATGGCTTTTGATCTGGGTGGCCACGTGGCCCCGGTGAAAGACAATATCTCTGACTTTTCGGATTAGAGGGAAGTGGAAGGATTCTTCTGGGGGCCATCCGACTCCTAGGATAGGCCATTCGGAAGCACAGAGAGTCTGCCAGGTCCGGCATTTTACTGAAAAAGAAAGATTCTTGGTACTTGAGCGGACATCAGTCCAATGATCAAGGTTAAGGGACAGAGGCATGGAAGTGCTTTGTCCCATAATGTCCCATTACGGGTGTTACTCAAACAGGGACAGTGAATACGCAAACGTGACACAGACAAAGACAAACAGTAAACGTTTAACATGAGTCCAAGACAAAGATTAGAACTGAGTAACTGGCAAAACCTGATGGGTTAGACAATAAAGACAGACAGTAAACTCAACATGAGTTCCTGACAATGAACAAAACTGAGTAGCCAGCAAAACCTGATGGGCTGGAAAACCGAATCCTGAAGCAAAAATAACCGAGTTGAGGAAACTACTAATCCTCAATTTCCCGAGTCCTCTGGAGTGTCCCCCAGGGACGTGGCCTGTGGCTCTGTGACACATCTGTCATCCACCGTCGCAGAGAGCTAATGTTCTTCACCAACATCCATTTTGCCAAGCCCTAACCTGAAACCCGAAACCAGAAAGAGGCACCTTACTTACTCTGAAAGGAGTCCGTTGGGGTCTTTTGTTCGACACTGCTGGATTTCTTAGCTAGGGCCTCCAGATGAAAAGGTGGGCTGAACGTCGGAGGAAAAGACCACCAAGAGAATTTCTCATGAAACAGCAAAGGGTTTATTGGGGGTCCAGCATGCTGAGGCTCAGAGCTCACTTCAGAGGAGCAAAGAACAAAAAGCCCCTTGAACAACATGAGCAGATTTTATATACATTCTTTAGAGAGGGCAGGGACTTAACATACATCATAGCTTCCTTTAGCAAATCACCGTATACCATGGGGAAATCAAATAACAAATCTAAAACATGATTTGCACATTCATTGGTGGGAACAGTACAGGCAGGGGGTGATTGGTCAGCCCTGAGAAGGGGTATACATTTAAACTGATTGGTTGAAGCCCTGAGATGTATATGTGCTGAGCTGCACGGTTTTGGGGAAGAGGTTGTTAAGTAACTAGGTGGTCAGGGAAGATTTCAACACACATCTAATGGGCAGTTCCGGGAATTGTCTTAACTGCCACAGGAATTTCAGGGTCTGAGTGCAGCCTGGAAACTTTACAGAACCTGGTTCTTTACGTTTCAATTTCAATTTCTTTTATTCTTTCAGAACCTTACAAAGGAAGGCGAGAGACTTCATCAACAATGACTGCAATTTTGGCCATTTTGATATTGGAAGCAGACATGGGATCTTTTTTTAGATCATACGGTGCTGGTAATCAAAGCCACAGCCTCACACAGAGCCATAGGCTGATTAAGACACATCCCTTTCCAAAGCAATTACTTCTCTGAGGTCAGTTCCAGAACTCAGTCTCTAAGAGGAATCACACCAGAGTTCAAGCCCCGGTCGGCCCAGTCATCTCTTCCAACCGCCACAAAAATGACCACAATGAAAACCAAAACACACCCACATGACCCTCATCTTCTTACATATAGACACTCATCATAACTTCTGGCTGGAGTTTTCCATGAGGGGTGCAGCCCAAGATGGTGTGAAAAATAAGCTCCCTTGCCCCTCATTTGCCTAAAGTCCGGGTGGCCTGGAAACCCTTCTTGTGAACCAAGAGTGATCAATTAGGCCTGCTGTTAATACTGCTCTGCATCTCCAATTTGAGGCCTACTGAATGTCAGGTATAGATTTCTTAAATGATTGAGAGTCATGAGACAAACCAAAAACCTCTGGGCTAGCCTCCGCAGGGCTTTGAAGAACTCATTTTACCCAAAGGATGCCTATTCTCACTTGATGGGCGTCAGGAATCTTAGAAATGAAGTCAAGAGACTTCATTTACAATAACTGCTCTTTTGGCAATTTTGGTTTTGGATGCACACATGGGATCTGTCTTTGGATTAATCAGGTGCAGAGAGTCTAAGCCACAGCCTCACACAGGGCCAAGAGGCTGATTCAGACACATCCTTTTCCAAAGCAATTAAGCAAAGAGCCACAGGTGATGCAAATTAATTTCCATTTGAAAACTGTTTTCTTCAGGGTTCACAAAGGTGTGGCCTGAGGCAAAGACCTTCCTGACATTCAGGGCAACAGAACAATAGGTAAGAAAAAGGTCCAAAGCAGGGTTTCTCCACTGAGACTTTCCTGGTCACACTGATATCTGAGTTTTCAAAGATGTTCGCTATTCCCTTCAGCTATCCAGTACATGGACATGTCACAGGGCTTGGAGGTGGTACATATTTTGGACAAAAACCATGAGTCTATTCTGGAGAGTGGCGAGAATTCAGGAAGAAAACAGGAACCTTGGAAAATAGCAGGTGTTGCCCATTTATAAGGCAAGCGGCAGTCCATTCATAAATTGGGCAGGATGAATGCTGGGAAGTTTTCTACTATACAGGACACATCAATTGTTGCATTCTCTTTTCTAAAGTCTACAACCACGGACACAGTAGCATACACAGACATAGAAACACTCGCCTTGTCAAACGTCTTACTAGAAGCAGTCCACTACAAATAAAAAGAAAAAAAACACCTTTCCTACCTATTCTCAGATCATGAGACAAAACCACAAAATCACACCCACACCCTCGAAGGCACATCCTTCCCCCATTAAACTCTGTGACTATCCAGAGTGTCCTCTGACTGGTGGGCCACAGTATGTTCCCCAAAATGGCCTGTCTTGTCTCAGATCTGCTCTTCTTTCCCAACTCTGTGAAGTTTTCAGGAGCCAGTGGTCAACCACTACCTGCTTTCTCAGGAAAGGCCCCTATTCAGAGCTCTCCTGGTATTTGGCCATCCTCATATCTTAAGGTACCAAGAAAGACTAACACTCTCCTTTGTAAATCCAAACATGTTAAACCCCTGGGACTGAGACTTGACTGGCTTCGGGTGCCTGGCTTCCTGGATCCCAAGTTCAGAGAGTTGCATCACCAAGGAAGTGAGGTAGGTCAATGCTTCAGGAACTGAATGAGGTCACTGCCTTGGCAACCAGTTTGTCCTAACAGTTGCTTTCAAGAGTCCCATTATATGGAGGCTGCCCCTACTTCCTGTGACATTTTCAAAAGTTAGAATGGTATGTAAACCATGGGCACCCGGGAACAGCTCTCCACCTAGGACTGGTTTGGACCATCTTCTCTACATTAAGAAGAGAGAGGCTGATTCATACACATCCCTTCATGCTGACCAGGTTGTTTGCCATAGAAGATGACTTTTCTCTCTCAAGTTTTCATAGCTGCCTACATCTTCTCAAGGGATCCTTTCTGCATGGACGTTTGACGTTCTCAACAGGTGGAAGATCTCCTACATTCATGTATTGTAAGACCAACTCTGTCCCTGCTCTTCTGTAAAGTTAGATTGAGGAACAGTGTATGGTTAGGGATAATAACATGTTCAATTTGGGTTAGGAATCTTTCTGTACGACGAATAATGGTATTGGGAAACTATAATATTTACAAGAATATATAGGTGAAGTAAAAGTATAAAAACAGAAATCCAGGGAAGATGTGAAGCCCAGAAGGGCATTGCACCCTTAGTTGGTATGCTTAGCTTTGAATTGTGTTCTGCACAAATGTGTCAGATAAATCGATATACAATGGCATAGGACCTTGTACCTTTGAAGATTGAATGTCGAAGAGAACATCCACTCAAAATGGGATAGTAGGTAGAATTAGGAAGATGGTCGGTAGGTTTAGAAAGAAGAGTGAGTATAGGATTTAGACCAAAACTTCTTAAGCAATAGGGTTTTGGTTAGAGAGTGAATGTAAATGTCAGCACACATGAAGTTTCAGTCACAATGATGAACAGGGGAAATATGTAGGAAAGCAGATATAAATAGAGACATTACTAAATCAGGTAAAGTATAAAATGAGTGATAGGATTAGACATTTTCAACAGGCATGAGGTTGAATATATAATCTTAGGAAGAAACAAATATGTAGTCACCAATAGGATTTATATTTGAGAGCATTAGGCAACCTGGACATGGAAGTTTTTAGTAATCCATGCTCACTTTCCATTTAGGCTTTGGTACAATCTTAAGGGTGACTTTTTTTTTGTCTAGAATATTACTGTGATAAAATGTATATGTAGATCTGGTGACATGAGTATTTCTTCCACCATTTCTTTTAGGAATATTTTGAAGATGTATAAATTAGTATCTAAGGTAAAATAGGTGTACCCCTTGTCTATGAATAGAGAGATAATGCATTAGTAGACCATACAGTTAATAAATAATATAACTGCTTCCACTTTAAATAAAGGATTGAATTGATAACTGAAAATATATAAGAAATCATATTTTGATATTGAATCCTTCATAACAACTAGTTATACGTCTAATTGTAATATTAGGGTTATGGCTTTTCATGAAGAATGTGTGAGTTTTCCTTCAAAATGATTATGAAAATCAAAAATAATGTGTTTGGAAAGAAGTCTCATGAAAAGACCAGTCAAGAAACATTTAGGAATACATGTTTTCTGAAGCAGGAAGTGATTGAAAGTGAAATAAATGCCTATAAATTTGTGAACTTGTGGATGAAATATATATACTGTAATGTGCATCAACTTAAGAAATAGTAATGTACCAGTGTTGAATTAAAACGAACTCCAAAACACATATCATGTCCCATAAGAATCTACTTGCATTGATATTAAACTGGGTCAGTTACTGTAGAAATATTAGGAGTTATATGCACCATTCACTGAAGTTAGTTTTCAGTACTAGGAAACAAATATGTATTTCAGGTGAATGAATATTTCTGAGTATAATCTTGTTAAAAGTTGATTATAAATCCACATACATGAACAGAAGTTATTCACTCCAAACCCAACAAACCGCCATTCCTATCTATTCTAAGAACATGAGACAAAACCGAAAACTCACACCCACACCCTCAAAGTCACCTACTTCCTGCAACTAGGTCTATGACAATCTGGAGTGTCCTCTGACTGGTGGGCCACACTATGTTCCCCTGAAATGACCTGTTCTGTCTCAGAACTGATCTCCTTGTCCAACTCTGTGAAGTTGTCAAGAGTCAGCGGTGAGCCACTACCTGCTTTCTCAGGAAAGAGGCCTCTTCAGAGCTTTTCTAACATTTGGCCATCCTCACATCAGTAGGTACCAAGAAAGAGTGAATATGTCCTTGGTAAATCCAAACAAGTGAGACCACTGGGACTAGGACTGGGACTGGGACTGGCTCTGGGTGCCTGGCTTCCTGGATCCCATGTTCAGAGAGTTCCATCACCAAGGAAGTGTGGTGAGGTCACTTCCTTCAGAAACTGAATGAGGCCACTACCTTGGCAACCACTTTGTCCTAATAGTTGCTTCCAATGATCCCATGAGATGGAGGCTGCCCCTATTTCCTGTGACACTTTCACAAGTTAGAATGCAATATCAACCGTAGGCATCCGGGAACAGCTCTCCACACAGGCCTGGTTTTGTCCATCTTCTCTACATTAAGAAAAGAGGGGCTTATTCAGACACTACCCTTTATCCTGACCAGGTTTTGCCATGAAAGATGACTTTTGCTCACTCAGGTCCTTCATATCTGCCTACATCTTCTTCGGGGATCATTTCTTCATGGACCTTTGAGGTTCCCAGCTGGAGGAAGACCACCTACATTCCTGTATTTTAAGACCAACTCCGTCCCTGCTCTTCTGTAAAGTTAGATTGAGGGAACTGTGTATGGTTAGGGTTAATAACATTTTTGATTTGGGTTAAGAGTCATTCTGCTGGATGAATTATAATATTGATATCCTTTAAGATTTATAAGAATATAGAGGTGAAATACATGTATGAAAACAGAAATCTATGTAAGATTTGAAGCCCAGAAGGGCATTGGGCCCTTGATTGGGATACTTTACTTTGAATTACATTCTACTAACATATCTCAGATAAATCGATATACAATGGCATAGTACCTTGTACCTTGGATGATTGAATGTCGAAGAGAACATCTAGTCAAAAAGGGATAGTAGGTAGGAATAGGAAGATAGTTGGAAGTTTTAGGAAGAAGAGTGTGTATAGGATTTGGAATAAAAGTTCTTTAAAAATAGGGTTTTGTTTAGAGAGTGAATGTCAATGTCAGCACATGTGAAGTGTCAGTAACAATGGTGAACTTGGAAAAATATGCAGGAAAGCAGATATCATTAGAGAGATTAGGAAATCAGGCAAAGTATAAAGTGAATCATAGGACTAGACATTTTCAACAGGATTGAGTTTGAATATATAATCTTAGGATGCAACAAATATGTAGTCACCAATATGATTGACATTTGAGAGCATTAGGCAACCTGGACATGGATGTTTTTACTAATCCATGTTCACTTTCCATTTAGGTTTTGGTACCATTATATTGTGTCTTTTGCATTTTTTGTCCAGAATATTTCTGTGATAAAATGTATATGTAGATCATATATTTCATATTTTGAATAGTTTGGAGAGTGTGTGTGTGTATATATATATATATATATATATATATATATATATATATATATATATATATATACCACAGAGACATTAAAAATTAGCAATATATATTCCAATCGAAATTCATCATGAAATATATATCATCCACAGATGAAAAAATATTTATTTTACTGAACATGGATTTATGTATAATCTTGATCTCTTAGGAAGCTCACACATAGGGTGAATTTTCACTTCCGACAGTGTTTCTGGGGAGTGATCTCTTCTCACAATTTGTATTTGTCAAGTCAGCCACCTCACAAAAATGTACGTGTTATACCAGGTAGGATTCTATATGTGCATATAAAAATACATGTGCTGAAGAGGCTACAGAGAAAGGGAGACAGAAATTCACATATTTGTTAACTTTAAAACACATGGAGAACTATTTCAATTAAAAATTTACTAGATTTTTTACGGCTGAACTTTATCCTGCAAAAGGCAAGTCCAACTATACACCATGCCTCTTCTGAAATTTTGAATTTCTATTCTGTTTTGTTGTTTTCCTTATCATATTAGGATTAGTAGTCAGAGTCTAGTAGGGTATGGATTAGTGTCAGGGATGCAGTATTTCGAATGGAAAATAGGAAAATGAATCCAATGTGTATGCAAATATGTGCTACACAACAATCTTCCCACTCTCATCCAGAATAATGCCTTGACATTACTTTTTCCCCAAATAACACACAAATAGAAGAGAAGAGTAAAAAAATCTGTTAATATATATCTGGAATGGAAAATGCTCAGGGTTTCATAACATTGGATGTGGTAGAATAGTTTCCAAAAGTAAGGGACAGCGTAAACATTCCACAAACATGGAGCTCTTTCGGCCTAAAGACTTCTTGAGGAACTGCCTCTGAGGTTTGGCCCTTGAAATATATATTGTTGTCACGAGCTTTAGATTCTTTTCTAATGAGACCATCAAAACTGCGTCTGCATCTATGTGACCTGGAGGACATGGTTTCTTCTTTTCCAATGAACATGAGGCAGCAGTGCTGAATTCGCTCTTTGTTGGTAAAATGTGGCCACTGTGGGCTAAGTGTCTCCCTGTGTGGACAGTGAAGCCATTTTTTAATCCTCCACTTTTCGTGGTTTTTCTTCCTGCTGCACTGGGAATTTTATATTTGCTTCACAAAATACAAGGAGTTCAACTGGGACACAGTGCTGGAGGGGGTTCTGTCACGTGTGTTGGGTCAGGGTCTGCAGGGGAATGCATCAACCAGGCTAATATCACACAGAGCTTGCCCCCTTATACATAGCAACATGATTCTAAACATTGCCCTGAAATCTCTCCATATAACAAGATTCATTTACAAATAAGTGTCTGTTGGCTACACCATGTCAGTCACAAGCCATTTGGAAGCTAATGGCAGATCCACATGGCCCCACCACAGATGTATTATCACACACCTGCACACCACTGCTCTAGGCCCACTAATCAGCAGGCTCCAACTTAGTGGCAAATCTGTTCTACACCATTTTCATGAAACCCAGTAAATTAAGGCACTGTCTGGTACACTCATGATCAGCAACAGGACATCCAAAGGTTCTCCAGTGCCACCTGGTCTTGGGAATTTCAAAAATTTCATGGAATTTATCTAGCCGTTTTTCAAGGAAGATGTTGAAGGCACTGTGGGTTACAATTCATTCAGGAACCATTAAATGGTGGGGAAGCTCATTTCAATGAAAACTCTGGAGAACTCTCACAGGCAAGGCTTCCCAAAAAGTGGCCAATAGGTCACATGAAGCCAGGCCTATTGCAGTCTACAATGTGAGGTCCATGTGTGTTTTGACTGTCAACTATGGCTGCCACGTCTTTCAAAATAAAATCATGTGATATCCTGGCTGAGATTCCCAGTGCCCTGTGGAAAGCCACCCTGTTCCTAGATCTCAGTTTTCTTTCCAAGGGCGACTCTCATGTGTTGCCTCCTAAAATCCTAACACAATTAATGGCAATATTTCTCTGATGTCAGTTCCAGAACTCAGTCTGTAAGGGGAATCACACCAGAGTTCAAGCCTGGTTTGGTCCATCTTCTATACATTAAGAAGAGAAATGTTGATTCAGACACATCCCTTCATCTGACCAAGTTGTTTGCCATGGAATATGACTTTTGCTTTCACAGGTCCTTCATAGCTGCCTATATCTTCGCCAGGGATCATTTCTTTATTGACCTTTGAGGTTCTCAGCAGGTGGAGGATCCCCTACATTCCTGTATTGTAAGACCAACTCTGTCCCTGCTCTTTCGTAAAGTTAGATTGAGGGAACAGTGTATGGTTAGGGTTAATATCATGTTCCATTTGGGTTAGAAATCATTCTACGGGATGAATCATGGTATTGGGAACCTGCAATATTCATAGGAATATAAGTGTAATATAAGTATAAATACAGAAATCTTGGTAAAATTTGAAGCCCAGAAGGTCTTTGGGCCCTTGACTGGGATACTTAGCTTTGAATTATATTCTGCACAGATGTCTCAGATTAATCAATATACAATGGTAGCGTTCCTTGTACCTTGAATGATTGAATATTGAAGAGAACATCCACTCAAAAAGGGATAGTCGATAGGATTAGGAATTAGTCGGAAGAGTGAATATAGGATTTGGTCCAAAAAATTTTTAGCAATAGGGTTTCGGGTACAGAGTGAATGTAAATGTGAGCACATGTGAAGAGTCAGTCACAATGATGAACTGGGGAAAATATCAAGGAAAGCAGATAATAATAGAGACATTAGGAAATCAGGCAAAGTATAAACTGAGTGATAGGATTAGACATTTTCAACAGGCTTGATGTTGAATATATAATCTTAGGAAGAAACAAATATGTAGTCACCAATCGGGTTGACATTTGAGAGCATTAGGCAACCTGGACATGGATGCTTTTCGTGATCCATGCTCACTTTCCATTTAGGCTTTGGTACAAACTTAAGTGTGATCTTTGTAATTGTGTCCAGAAAATTACTTTGATAAAATGTATATGTACATCAGGTGATATGAGTATTTCTTCCACCATTTCTGGGAGCAATATTTTGAAGATGTATAAATAAGTATTGGGGGTATAAATAGGTGTACCCTGTGTCTATGAATACAGACATAATGCATGAATAGACCATACTGTGAACAAATAATATAACTTTTTCCAACTTTAAATAATGGATTGAATTGATATCTGAAAATATAGAGAAAATCTATATTGATGTACAATCCTTCATTCCAAGCAGTTATACATCTAATGGTAATATTAGGGTTATGGTTGATCATGAAGTGTGTGTGAGTTTTTCTTCAAAGCTGATTATGGAAATAGAAAATAATGCGTTTGGAATGAAGTCTCATAAAAAGACTGTGAATCAGGCGGTATAGCGATACCAGACTTCAAACTACACAACAGAGCAATAGTAACAAAATCAGCATGGTACTGTACCAAAACAGGCGGGTGGACAAATGGTACAGAATAGAGGACACAGAAACCAATCCACTAAACTACAACTATCTTATATTTGATAAAGAGGCTGAAAGCACACAATGGAGAAATGATAGCAGCTTCAGCAAATGTTGCTGGGAAACATGGAAATCCATATGCAACAAAATGAAACTGATTCCCTTTCTCTTGCCATGAACAAATGTTAACTCAAAATGGATCAAGGAGCTTGATATCAAATCAGAGACATAGTGTCTGACACAAGAAAAAGTTGGCTATGATCTACATACTGTGGGGTCGGGCTTCAAATTTCTTAATATGACACCCATAGCACAAGAGTTAATAACTAGATTCAACAAATGGGACTTACTCAAACTAAAAAGTTTTTTCTCAGCAAAAGAAACAATAAGAGAAGTAAATAGGTAGCCTACATCTTGGGAACAAATCTTTACTCCTCACACTTCAGATCGAGCCCTAATATCCAGAGTATACAAAGAACTCAAAAAATTAGACAATTAGATAACAAATAACCCAATCAACAAATGGGTCAAGGACCTGAACAGACACTTCTCAGAGGAGGACATACAATCAATCAACATGTACATGAAAAAATGCTCACCATCTCTAGCAGGCAGAGAAATGCAAGTCAAAACCACCCTAAGATATCATCTTTCTCCAGTAAGATTGGCAGCCATTATGAAGTCAAACAACAACAAGTGCTGGTGAGGATGTGGGGAAAAGGGTCCGTTTGTACATTGCTGGTGGGAGTGCAAATTGGTGCAGCAAATTTGGAAAGCAGTATGGAGATTTCTTAGAAAGCTGGGATTGGAACCACCATTTGACCCAGCTGTTAACCTTCTTGGTCTATTCCCTAAAGACCTAAAAAGAGCATGCTACAGGGACACAGCTACATCGATGTTCATAGCAGCACAATTCAGAATAACAAGACTGTGGAACCAGCCTAGATGCCCCTCAATAGACGAATAGATAAAAAAAATGTGGCTTTTATACAAAATGGAGTATTACTCTTCATTAAAAAATGACAAAATCATAGAATTTGTAGGGAAATGGATGGCATTAGAGCAGGTTATGCTAAGTGAAGCTAGCCAGTCCCTTAAAAACAAATGCCAAATGCCTTCTTTGATATAAGGAGAGTAACTAATAACAGAGTAGGGACAAAGAGCCTGAGAAGATTAACACTAAACAGGCATGAGAGGTGGGAGGGAAAGGAAGAGAGAAGGGAAATTGCATGGAAATGGAAGGAGACCTTCAGGGTTATACAAAATTGCATACAAGAAGAAGTGAGGGGAAAGAGGAAAAAAAACAAGGGAGAGAAATGAATAACAGTAGAGAGGGTAGAGAGAGAAGAGGGGAGGGGAGGGAAGAAGAGGGGGATAGTAGAGGAGAGGAAAGGCTGCAGAATACAACAGACACTAGTATGGCAATATGTAAATCAATGGATGGGTAACTGATGTTTTTCTGCAATCTGTATGCAGGGTAAAAATGGGAGTTTATAACCCACTTGAATCAAAGTGTGAAATATGATATATCAAAAACTATGTAATATTTTGAACAACCAACAATAAAAATTTAAAAAAAAAAAGAAACCTGGAGGAATACATGTGTTCTGAAGCAGGAAGTAATTGAAAGTGAAACAAATGTCTATAAATTTGTGAACTTGTGGATAAAATATATATCTTATGATGTGCATAAACTGAAGAAATAGTAATGTACTTGTGTTGCATAAAAGTGAACGTCAAAATACACAACTTGTCACATAGGAATCTACTTGCATTAATGTTAAACTGGGTCAGATACTGTAGAAATATTAGGATTTGTGTGCACCATTCACTAAAGTTAGTTTTCAGTACTAGGAAACAAATATGTATTTCAGGTGGATGAATATTTCTGAGAATAATCTTGTGAAAAGTTTATTATAAATCCACATACATGAACATGAATGAATGTAGGGAGTGTATAATAAGGCATATATATTTCATATTTTGAAAAATCTGGAGAGTGTGTATATATATATATATATATATATATATATATATATATATATACACACACACACACACACACACACACACAAAACACACACAGAAACATTAAAAAGTAGCAATACATATGCTAATTGAAATTCATCATGAAATATATATCTTTCACAGATACAAAACTATTTATTTTATTGAACTTGTATTTATGTATAATGTTGTTCAACTAGGAAGCAAACCCATAGATTGAATTTTCTGTTAAAACAGTGTTTAGAGGGAGTGATCTCTTTTCATGATTTGTATCTGCCAAGTCAGCCACCTCATAAAAATGTATGTGTGATATCATGTAGGATTCTATATGTGAACCTAAAAAATACATGTGCTGAATAGGCTTCAGAGAAAGGAAGACAGGAATTCACATATTTGTTAACTTTAAAAACACATGGAGAACTATTTCAATTAAAAATTGACTAGATTTATAACACCAACACTTTATCAGGCAAAAGGCAAGTCCAACTATACACCATGCCTACTCTGAACTGCTTCTATTTTTATTCTCTTTGGGTTGTTTTTCTCCATCATATTAGGATTAGTAGTCAGAGTCTAGTCTGGTTTTGGTTAGTGTCATGGATTCAGTATTTTGAATGGAAAATTTGATAATGAATCCAATGTGTATGCAAATATGTGCTGCACAAAAATTTTTCCACTCTCATTCAGCACAATACCTTGAAATTATCTTTGCCCCAAGTAAGACACAATTAGAGGAGAAGAGTTAGAAAATCTGTGAATACATATCTGTACTGGAAAATGCTCAGGAGTTCACAACCTTGGAGGTGGTAGTGTAGTTTCCAAAAGTAAGGAACACGGGTTGATAGACCCAACCTGATCTTTTATTAAAATTGGGAGCCATCTTGCCACAAAGCCATAAAAAGTTAATTTTGGATTTACTATAAATAACTGCAAATTCTGAACCTGCTTGGAATGCCTGCCCGTGCCTTGAATTCACCCATGCTTGACTCTCTGACCAGATAGCAGCCCTCGCTGAAACTTTAGTGACACATCATAAATTTTGGCCTTCCCTGGCCAAACAACGACCCTCTCTGAGGCTCTAATTGTCCTCATAATTTCTGATATTGGGGCCACCAAAAAATAAATAAATAAATAAATAAACTACCATTTGTGTGATGCTTGTCAAAGTTCTGTTATCTGTAACCCCCATTTTGTGTAACTTTCTGGGCTATATATCTGTGCTGTAGGAAAGGCGGGGTTGCTGTCTTGTTCCTGCCGTTTTGGGATGGAGAGGCAGCCCAGCCGGTTGACATAATAAGCTTGCCTCAATTTGATTTTAGTTGGAGTCAGTGTTCTTTTTTTGCGTCCTCATCTAACCTTTTTGAGTTCCCCAGCAAGATGACCCTGCCGACCAGATCACAAGACCAGACTGCTGGAAATTCTGAATCTGGCCTTCCCTCCAGGGATCCGGGCTGGAGAGCCCCTCTAGGGGCTGCACATCTTGAGATGTTCCAAGGTCATGGAGTGAGCGTTCAGTCCCAGGAGCACTGTAGTGAACCACCGCACTAAAACTATTAGCAATCACCTGGTGGAGGAGGCCTCAATAATTAAGTGGCACCTTTATAACATCTGATATCTGTTTAAGGGAGATCTGTTCTGATGACATAGAGGTGTCCTGGGGAGGCTCACATATACTCGTTTTTGGGACAGTAATGAGAATCGTTCTGTCCTCTTTTCTGTTCTGTAGGGAATTCATCTGGAATGGTAGAGAGGTGATGACTGGCATGTACGCGGTCCTACTTCTGAGCTTTAGCAAGACATTGCATTGCTCCTATGTTTTTCTGTTTCAAGTCCGGGTTTCTGTATTTTGTGTTTTGTTCTGTGTTCTATATGTTTTTCTTGTTTGTTTTGTGTGTTTTGTTCTGTGATTTCTGTGGTAAAAACATAAGTATAATGGACGTGAAAATGGGTAACAAAGAAAGAAAGCCTGATATTCCTTTGGACTCTGTTTTAAGGAACTGCGATGAACTTTACCCCCCTTTGTTAAGCAGGATGAGAGAAGCTCCTAGCTGGCTGCCTGGAGTACACCCACTGCAGAGGGCAATGCCTGCTGGTGACCTAAGAACTGAGTATCTCCCAGGTTAACAAGTGAAACTCCATTAAAACCCCTTTTTCCTCCAGATTAAGAGAGTCACAACCTCTGGGCAGGGTCCCCTGTGTTTCTTCTTTGTTACCAAAGCAATAAACCTCCCTTTTTCTTTTTATAAAAGCCTTGTCCTCATTATTAAATTGGCATTAATTGTCTTCAAGGTCAGGAGCCAAACTTTAAGTTACAAATTTTGATAAATCCCTCCCTCCCCCCCGTCCCGGAACATTTTTAGAGCTAACTACTGAAATGTTACTAGATGGAACATGCTTGGGGTGGAACCGAACCAGAGGAGATAATCTTGTAAGTAAAAGGAGGGACTGAGGGACTCCCAGCAGCTGCTGAAGCCCTGTTGCTTCAGGGAATTCCCTCCTTCCTTCCCTGAACTGTAAGGATTACAGTTTAACACCTCTGTCTTGTTAAAAAAGAGAAAAAGAAAAAGGGGACACTAAATGCATTAAAGTCACCATGGAGACCCTTGATTGTACATTTCAGGTTGCCCCTCTGTTAAAACATCTGCTCCCCCCCTTGTGGACATCTATGGTGCCACTTGTGTAGGAGATTTTTTTCTTATCTGCTCTGGTTTAAAGGATTCTGTCTGACAGCCATAGTCTGGACCTTCTTTCTGTCTGTCTTGTGTCTTTGTTTCTGGCCCTTTAAGACATGTGCAATAATGTGTTGATATTATAAATTGTTTCTTGGGAATAATCTTAGCTGAATGTGTGTCTAAATGATGATATTTTCTTCTAACAATCTGATATCTGAATGGGTTTTTGAAGCATTGCAAAATCTTGCAGTTAAAAGTCGGGTTTAGGTAATTGTTTAGTTTATGATTTCAGATAATTCAGGATGTAAAACTAAAGAAGTCTACTTCCAAGTTGGCAAGTAACTTCCCAATCATTCGGTCTTTTTTTTCACCAATTTTGAATTGGGTAGCCTGGGAAAATGTCACTGTGTGTTCGAGAGCATTAATCTGGACAAGGATTGTAAATCATAGTATGATATCTGTTGACAAAACAAGATGTAAAAATATAAAATTTTGTGAATTGTATCTTAAACTTGTACCATAATTTTCAACATCCTAACCTGACAATAATGGTTAAAATGCCTTAGGCCTGAGGTTTCTCCTCAGAAAAGCAGTTTTTTCCTGCTCCTTCCAGACCTCAGCCATGACTTATTCTGAAAGGCAAATGAAAGATGCCTGCAAGCTTAGTAGGAGACTGATCTGAGGCCTAAGTGAAAAAAAGGTAAATTGTATGGTATTTACTAATTACTGGCCAGTCATTTTTTCTAGGACTCTTATTTTTTTCCTTAGATATTTGATTTTTTTTGAGCTCATGATTTTGATCATACAGACCTAGGTTAATGTTTTTCTGATCAGTACTATCTTTTACCAACTGTGGACTTTTTGAAACATTGCAATGGAGACTTCACCTGCGAAAAGCTACAAGGCCTTTACTATTATTATGTGTGCTCAATTTTGTTATGTGTTGTATGTCTATATACACATATGTCCGTATATTTTATATATGATACACAAATTAACATATATAAGGAGCACTCATTAAAAAAAAAGCACTCATAAAAACAAATTTTAAAAAGTGGATCTAAAGATCTTCAATTCACGTGATTTAAATGGTTCAATTAAATTTGATAAACAGATAAAAATAAATGTCTTTAAATTTAAGCTTTCAAGTTTTTCTAGGTATTCAAAAATCTAATAAAATATTAATATCTACAAAATGTCTAATATGCCTTGGTTCTAGGACTTTTCCTTCAACATAAAAATGGTTTACACTCTTCAATACATGTGTCTAATATTTTGATAAATAAGTAAATTTGATATGGGATTACTCATTCACGAGTACTTTTGTTAGATATCTGATTGACTTACTAACTCTTTATAAGTTTGACTAAAGTCTGTAAAAGATTGTAAAAATCAATCATGTGTTAAAGAGACAAAAATTTTTTAAAACATAAGTTTACCCATTACATTGTGTTTATTAAGTTTTATTTTTTCTTGTTCAAGCAACCATAGAAATTAAACAACTGATTAAATTAGAACTGTTAATTTAGAGCACTGTACTGCCATTTCTTTAAAAGCTAAACTTGGTTAATGTAGAAACATCAATGTAATTGTGATGCTACTAATGTGCTCATATCTTACAGGTATGCAAGTCTGTAAGGTAAAAATTTTAAAAGAGCATTATATCAAGCTGGTGTTCTGAAGATTTATGATAAAAAATATATTGGGGATTTATTCACCTGTTATCAATAAGATATGTAAAGTTTTATCTTACTTTTTACATTGGGGAACAATTTAAATGTACTTTATGTTAATGAGAGCCTAATCTATGTAAAGGTTAAAAACTTTCAGCATTTCTTTAATTCATATTTTTAAAGTGATATTATATGGTGTTAGCTAATGTTCATGTGACCTCAAACAATTTATGTAAACTTTTTAAAATAATATTTAAAAAATAAAGATCAGCTTTAGAACTAAAACACTTAAGATTTATAAAGAGCCCTGCCTTACCTGAGATAAGGCTGTGTGTCCCATCTTATTTCATATGAGAATGACTACAAAAGCAGTAGGTCAGATTTTATTTCTTTAAAGTTATGTTAAAAGTCCTTTTTTAATGTCAAGATTCCTAGGATCTCAAATAGGGGATATAATGATTGACTCAGCCAAAAAATTCAGGGTAGCTATTACACGAACTAAGTATTTTTACTGTTGTTAAAAAATTTTATTTTGTAATTTTCTTATATGTGATCTAAAGATTCCCTGTTAGTGTTTTAAAGAAGTGTTGCTTTAAGAACAAAACATGGGTTAATTTCAGAGAGTAATTTATCACCTACAAGACAGACAGAATAATACAGATCCCAATTAATTAAAAGATAAATAGTTATAAAGTTATAGACATTAAAGCCTAGTGCTCTTAATATAAGGCTGTTAAAATTTATTTGATGGATGTTTAAGATTAGGATTTTAAATTAAAATTAAATGAAAAGGGCCAAGGAAACCAATATTTGGCTCTTGCCCTCTGAGTCAGTCTGAATCCAGGGAATAGGTGACTTCTCTAAAGAGTTTTGCAACTCTGGGCCATATAAACTCCCCATCAGGGAGATTAATGAGACCACTGGAGAACAGAAAGCCAATCAGTGCATTTGCTATGAAGAGGAGAGCCATCAGAGAAGGAAGAAATCTTCGATGCTTCTGAGGGAAGCCACATGGTCAAGCAAGACCTGGACCCACCTAGCACAATTGGCTCTAGCAGAACTGAGAAAGTGCTCTCAAGTTTACCCAGTTTATGACTCCCATAAAAGCTCAGCTGACTGTTAACAATAGATAGAAACAAAAGTCAGTTTGAATGCTTCATCTTAAACACTTAGCAAAGACAGTGAAAACCAAAATACAGCCATTCCTGGGCATTTTGAATAATAATAATAATAATAATAATAATAATAATAATAATAATAATAATATTTTAAGGTACACACTTTATGTTAGGCTCCCAAAATAAGTAAGACTGGAGGCTACAAAGAAGGATTCTCTGACAGGAATGCCTGATACTTATTAAAAGAGACTCTCAAGAAGAGCTGCCAGAGGCAGAAATTTTCAGTTTAAGGCCTAAAGATATTCCTATCCTACACAGGTAAGATTGGTGTTTGCTAGTACGATTATCCAGTCCTGAGTATCAAAATTAAAGGTTTCTCTATTAGACACAGAGGTCATACTGCTAAAAGGATTTTGCAAGATCAGATGACACTAAATTATTAAACTATATCTTATGGGGAGGGACAACTCTAATACTAAAAGTTAAATATTAAATTGACAGTCTTGATAACTGGGGATATTAAAGACTGGTGAGGGAACTTCTATACAGTGACATGTTCCAGCTGCTGCAACATTTATTCAGTACTCATGGTTTTTGTTTCTCTCATATAATAACCAATCCCCAGATGACTTTACAACCTGTTCTTCCCCAACCAGACTTCAAACCGAACTGACTTCTAAAAGGCAACTCATGTCCCTCAACTACTTCTAAAAGGCAACTCATGTCTCTCACACCATGCCTACTCACGTCATCCTCTCTCAGCTCAGAAGAAGCCAAAATGGGTGACGCCTCTCTTCTTACAACAATAGAGCCAAATATAAATAGACTATCAATATAAGTAATTAATTAAGTCATGTAAAATCAGGGAGACAGGTTTTGGGTGAGTTCTAAAAATTTGGAGACTTTTACCTGAGGGATTAGAAATTCCTCAGTGCTCTAACCCTAATCTATCAAAGATTTGAAAGGGACACAGAGAAAAGGGGGGAATGATAGACCCAACCTGATCTTTTATTAAAATTGGGAGCCATCTTGCCACAAAGCCATGAAAAGATAATTTTGGCTTTACCATAAATTACTGAAAATTCTGAACCTGCTTGGAATGCCTGCCAGTGCTTTGAACTGAGCCATGTCTGGCTCTCCGACCTGATAGCAGCCCTCTCTGAAACTTTAGTGACATATCATAAATATTTGCCTTCCCTGGCCAGACAACAACCCTCTCTGAGGCTCTAATGGTCCTCATAAATTCTGATGTAGGGACAGCAAATATATATATATATATATATATATATATATATATATATATATATATATATATATATATATATATATAAACTACTATTAGTGTGATGCTTGTCAGAGTTCTGTTATCTGTAATGCCCATTTTGTGTAAATTTCTGGTCCATGAAGCTGGGCTGTAGGAAAGCTGGGGTTGCTGTCTTGTTCCTGCCATTTTGGGAGGGAGAGGCAGCATGGCCAGTGGAAATAATAAGCTTAATTTAATTTAGTTTTTATTGGTGTCAGTGGTCTTTTCTTGTGTCCAGATCTAACAGGAAAACACTCCCACAACATGGAGCTCTGCCGGCCTAAAGACTTCTTGAGACACTTCCCCTGAGGTTGGGCACTGGAAATATATGTTGTTGTAAGGACCTTTAGCTTCCTTTCTAGTGGGACCATCAAAGCTGGGTCTGCATCTATGTGACCTGGAGGACATGGTTTCTTATATTCTAATGAACATGAGGCAGCAGTGCTGAATTTTCTCTTTGTAGGTAAACTGTGGCCACTGGGTCCTAAGTGTCTCCCTGTGTGGACTGTGAAGACATTTTGTCATCCTCCACTTTTAGTGGTGTTTCTTGCTGCTGCACTGCGACTTTGGTATTTGCTTCACGAAATACAATGAGCTCAACTGGGACCCAGTGCTGGAGGGAGTTCTGTCACTTGTGGTGGGTCAGAGTCTGCAGGAGAATGCACCAACCAGGCTTCTATCCCACAGAGCTTGCCCCCTTGTCCATAGCAATCTGACTCTGAAATTTGCCTTGAAACCTCTCCATATAAAAAGATGCCTTTACATAGAAGGGCCTGCTGGCTGCACCATGTCACTCACAAGCCATTTGGAAGGCAATGGCAAATCCTCATGGCCACACCACAGATGGATTATCACACACCTGCCCACCACTGCAATAGGCCCACTACTCTGCAGTCTCCAACTTACTGGCATCTTTGTTCTACACCATTTTCAAGAAACCCAGACAATCTAGGCATTCTATGGTACACTCATGATCAGCAACAAGACATCCAAAGTCTCTCCAGTGCCACCTGGTTAATGGAATTTCAAAAATTTCATGGTATTTAACTAGCAATTTTTCATGGATGAAGTTGGAGGCACTGTGGGTTTCAGTTAATTCAGGAACCATAAAATTGTGAAAAAGGTCATTTCAATGAAAGCTGTGGAGTACTCTCAGAGGCAAGTCTTCCCATAGAGTGGCCAAAAGCTCATATGCATCCAGGCCCATTAAGGTCTACAATGTGACGTCCATGGGTGTTTTGACTCTCAAATATGGATGCCTAATCTTTCAGAAAAAAATCATGTGATATCCTGGCTGAGATTCTCAGGCTCTTTGGAAAACCAACCTGGTCCTTGATATCAGTTTCCAAGGGCGAATCCCATGCGTGGCCTCCTAAAATCCGAACACAATTCATGGCAATATTTCTCTGAGATCAGTTCCAGAACTCAGACTCTAAAGGAATGACACCAGAGTTCAAGCCCAGGTAGACCCAGTCATCACTTCCAACCGCCACACAAATCACCACAATTAAAACCAAAACACTCCCACAAAGCCCTCATCTTTTTCCATATAGACACTCATCATAACCTGTGGCTGGAGTTTTCCATGAGGGACTCATCCCAAGACAGTGTACAAAATAAACTTCCTAGCCCCTCATTTGCCTAAACTCAGGGTTGCCTGGACACCCTTCCTGAGAACCAGGAGTGACCATAGGCCTGACGTAAATACTGCTCTGCTTCTCCAATTTGAGGCCTACTGACTGTCGCGTTTAGATTTTTTATCTGAATTGGAGTCATGAAAAAACCCAAGCACCTAAAGACTAGCCACTGCAGAGTTTTGAAGAACTCATTTGACACAAAGAATCCCTATTCTCATTAGATGGATGTCAGGAACCTTATACAGGAAGGCGAGAGACTTCATCCGCAAAGACTGCTTTTTGGGCAATTTTGGTTTTGGAAGCACACATGGAATCTTTCTTTAGATCCATCAGGTGCTGAGAATATAAGCCATAGCCTCACACATGGCCAAGAGGCTGATTCACAAACATCCCTTTCCAAAGCAATTAAGCAAAGAGCTACAGGTGATGCCCATTAATTTCCTTTTGAAAACTGTTTTCTTCAGGCATCCCAAAGGGGTGGCCTGAGGCAAAGACCTTCCTGACATTCAGGGCAACAGAACAATAGGTAAGCAAATGGCCCAAAGCAGGGTTTCTCCACTTAGACTTTTTTGGTCACACTGATATCTGAGTTTCCTGATATTCCCCCAATCCCTTAAGCTATCCAGTACATGGCCATATCACAGAGCTTGGAGATGGTACATATATTGGACACAAAACCATGAGCCTATTCTGGAGAGTGGCCCAAATTCAGGAAGAAAACAGGAACTTAGGAAGATAGTAGGTGTTACCCATCCATAAGGCAAGCCAAAGTCCATTCATTAATTGGGCAGGATGAATGCTGTGAAGCTTTCTACTAGACAGGACACATCCATTGATGCATTCTCTTCTCTAATGTCTACAACCACGAACACAGTGGGACATACAGACATTGAAACACTCATCTTGTCAAACGACTTACTAGAAACAGTCCCCTCCAAACCAAACAAACCGCCTTTCCTCCGTATTCTCGGAACATGAGACAAAACCATAAACTCCCACCCACACCCACAAAGTCATGTCCTTCCCCCAAGTAGGTCTGTGACTATCCGGAGTATCCTCTGACTGGTGGGCCTTAGTATGTTTTCCGGAAATGGCCTGTCCTGTCTCAGATCTGGTCTCATTGGTCAACTCTGTGTAGTTGTCAGGTGCCAGTGGAGAGCCACTACCTGCTTTCTGAGGAAAGGGCCCTCTTCAGAGCTCTTCTGGCATTTGGCCATCCTCACATCAGTAGGTACCAAGAAAGAGTGACACTGTCCTTGGTAAATCCAAACAAGTGTGCCTACTGGAACTGGGACTGAGAGTGGCTCTGAGTGCCTGGCTTACTGAACCCCAAGTTCAGAGAGTTCTTTTCCCAAGGAAGTGAGGTAGGTCACTTCCTTCAGGAACTGAATGAGGTCACTGCCTTGGCAACCACTTTGTCCTAACAGTTGCTTCCATAGGTCCCATGAGATGGAGGCTGCCCCTACTTTCTGTGACACTTTCACAAGTTCAAATAGTGTATCCACCCTTCTCACCTGGGAATAGCTCTCCACACTGGCCTGGTTTGTTCCATCCTCTCTACATTAAGATTAGAGAGGCTGATTCAGACACAACCCTTCATCCTGCCCAGGTTGTTTGCCATGGAAGATGACTTTTGCTCTCTTAGGTGCTTCATAGCTGCATACATCTTCTCGAGGGATAATTTCTGCATGGACTTTTGAGGTTTCCAGCAGGTGGAAGATTCCCTACATTCCTGTATTGTAAGACCAACTCTGTCCCTGCTCTTCTGTTAAGTTATATTGAGTGAACAGTGTATGGTTAGGGTTAATAACAAGTTTGATTTATGTTAGTAATCATTCTGCAGGATGAATAATGGTATTTGGAACCTGCCTCGTTAATAAGAATATAGAGGTGAAATATAAGTATGAAAACAGAAATCTAGGTAAAATTTGAAGCCCAGAAGTGCATTTGGCCCTTGATTGGGATACTTAGCTTTGAATTATGTTCTGCACAGTTGTGTCAGATAATTTAACATACAGCGTCATAGGACCTTGTATCTTGGATGATTGAATGTCGAAGAGAACATCCAGTCAAAAAGGGATAGTCAGTAGGATTAGGAAGATAATCGGTAGGTTTAGAAGGAAGAGTTAGTATAGGATTGATATCAAAAGTTTTTTAGCAATAGGGTTTCGGGTAGAGAGTGAATGTATATGTCAGCCCATGTGAAGAGTCAATCACAATGATGAAATGGGATAAATATGTAGGAAAGCAGAAATCAATAGAGACATTAGGAATTCAGCCAAAGTATAAAGTGAGTGATAGAATTAGATATTTTGAACAGGGTTGAGGTTTAATAGAAAATCTTAGGAAGAAACGAATATGTAGTCACCAATACGATTGATATTTGAGAGCATTAGGCAACCTGGACATGGATGTTTTTAGTAATCCATGCTCACTTTCTTTTTAGGCTTTGGTGAAAGGTGAATAAAATATGTACTTGTCACTTCCTATTTTTCTGTATGCTTAACAAAACACTGTTGAAATCTTGAGAACTGTTTGCCAATCCTGTTCCCAGAATGTGTTGTCCCCAACTGCCAAACTGCAGAATTTACTCTCTCACCCATTTGCTCGCAAACCGACCAGTCGCCCGGACCCATCAATAAACTTCCCTCCCTGTCCTCTCCATGGAAAGAATATAAGCTCTGCTTAAGCTGTTTCAGGGCTCTCTGCTCTATTCAAGTGAGGTCTGAGCCCCAGCTTGCTGGACTCCCAATTAACCCTTTACTATTGCATGAGACAGTCTCTTGGTGGTCTCTTCCTCCAATGCTTGCCAGAACTTCACATCTGAAACCCGCAGCAAGATCCATCAGTGGTGTACGAAAGACTCCCAACGAGCTCCTATCAGGATAAGTAAGGTACCGCTTTCGTATTTCAGGTTTCAGGTTAGGGCTTTGCAAAATGGCTATCGGTGATGAGCGTGAGCTCTCTCAGATGCTGGCTGACAGACGTGTCACAGAGCCACAGGTGACGTTCCTGGGGGATGCCCCAGAGGATTCAGAAAATAGAGGGACAATAGTATCCTCCACTCAGTGATTTTTTTGTTTCGGATTCGGTTTTGCCAGCACATCAAGTTTTGCTGGCTAATCAGTCCTGGTCTCAGTATTGGACATCCATTGCCTGTCTTTATTGTCTTGTCTTGTCTGTGTTGTGTGTCATTGCTTTCACTGTTTGTATATCTTTCATTATGGGACAGAGCACTTCAATGCCTCTGTCCCTGACTCTTGTTCAGTGGACCAAAGTCCGCTTAAGGGCTCAGAATCTTTCTATTTCAGTAAAACGCCGGAACTGGCAGACTCTCCGTGCCTCAAAATGACCCACCTTTGGAGTCGAATGGCCCCTGAAGGAACTTTCTACTCCCCACTAATTCAAAAAGTCAGAAATATTGTCTTTCAACTGGGGCCACATAGCCATCCAGATCAACAGCCATATAACTTAACTTTGCAGGACCTCTGCAAATCTCCTCCTCCATTTGTGAAGGCTTTCCTTGTCCCGGCCCCTGCTCCTCCGCCTTCCCCCATGATTCTATCTCTCAAACCCTCTGCTCCTCCTCCTCCACCCTTTGTTCTTCCTGAGTCTCAAGACTCAACTAGACTCTCCGCCCCCTCCTTATCTCCTACCATCTTCCCCCAACACCCAACACCCTCTAAGTGATTCCCTTGCTGCTGACTCAGCCTCTCTGCCATTGGAGGAAGCTAGGCCGGCCCAGCACCCTCCAGATTACTACCCGGCAGCACACAAAGCCACTCCTTCCCTGGACAAAGCTGGCCCCGGTAAAAGAACTCAAAGAACTTGCCAGCGTTGTCACACCTGCCTACTTGGGATGACTGCCAACAACTCCTACAGACTCTCTTCATGACAGATACGAAAGAAAAACCTCCTGGAAGCTAAAAAATAATATCCTTGGACAAGATGGGTGACCGACACATCTTCCCACATAATCAAAGCCGGCTTCCCATTGAACCAACCCAACTGGGACACCAACCCATTTGAAGGTAGGGAGCATCTGTCCACTTATTGCCGGGCTCTAATAGCGGGTCTCCAAACAGCCGCTAAGGTGACCAACTAATTGGGCCAAGCTTAGAGAGATTATTCAAGGCCCTGATAAATCTCCCTCTATGTTTCTAGAGAGAATTATGGAGGCATATAGGAGATATACTCCTTTCGATCCTCAGGCAGAGGATCAAAAGCCATCTGTCATGATGGCCTTCATTGGGCAAGCTGCCCTGGATATTAAAAGAAAGTTACAATGCGTAGATGGATTACAAGATATGACTTTGAGAGATTTAGTCAGAGAAGCCTAAAAAGTAAACTATAAGAGATACACTGAGGAAGAGAAGGAACAAAGGAGGAAGAAAGAAAGGGAGCAAAGAGAGGATGTGAGAAGCAAAAGATAGACTAATGCATTGACTAAGGTCCTGGTCACAACAAAAAATAGGACAGAAATTAAGAAACAGGGATACAGGAAGGGATACCTGGGCCCATGCCAAAAGCCACCCCTGGCCTCAGATCAATGTGCCTACTCAAAAGAAAAAGGACACTGGGCCAAAAAGAGCCCTAGAAAGAGACAGCCACACCAGCCAGACATTCTGACTCTGGAGGATGACTAAGAAAGTCGGGGCTCAGATCCTCTTCCCGAGCTCAGGGTAACTTTTGAAGTGGAGGGGAACCCAGTACACTTTGAAGTGGATACAGGGGCAGTATACTCAGCCCTTAAAGCGCCATTGGGCCCTCCATCAAATAAAAGGTCTCTATTTCAAGGGGCTAATGGCAGTAAATATCGGGCATAGACAACTAAGAGGATCATGGACCTGGGGAAAGGAAAAATCCATCACTCCTTCCTAGTAATCCCAAGATGCCCGTACCCATTAATGGGCCGAGATCTGCTCACCAAGCTCTGGGCCAGAATAACTTTTAACCCTGAAGGCCCCCAAGTGAAAATTATAAATCCTTCAGTAAAAACTCCTATAGTCACAGCTTTAACTGTCAGTAGAAAATGAACATCAACTCTTCACATCCCACAAGACTGATCAAACAGGCAAGTTACCCCAGAATTGTATAACATATAACCCAGATGCCTGGACAAAAACTGCTGGCTTAGGCCTACCCATTAAAAAACCTCCAATAACAGTGGAGTTAAAAACCTCAGCCTCTCCAATCAATGTCAAATAATATACTCTGGGCAAAAATCTAAAGATGGGATAAGGCCCCATATTCAGAAATATCTGGTCTTAGGAGTCCTAAGGCCCTGTTAATCAGTCTGCAACACTCCCCTGCTACCATTAAAAAATGCCAGGAACCGGGGACTATCACCCCGTTAAAGACCGACGAGAGATCAACAACAGAGTGCAGGACATTCACCCCATGGTACCTAATCTGTGCAATCTGCCTAGCACTCTGAACCCTGAACAGAAATGGTATACTGTTCTGTACTTAAAAGATGCTTTATTTTGCTTGCCTCTGCATAAAGATAGTCAGTTGCTGTTTGTTTTCAAGTGGGTAGACTCAGAAACCGGAACGTCTGGTCAACTAACTTGGACTAGACTCGAACAGGGGTTCAAAAACTCCCCCACTCTCTTTGATGAAGCTCTCCACAGAGATCTCAACAACTTCAGAACTACACACCCTGCTTCATCATGTGGATGGCCTGCTACTGGCAGCCAACACCAAGGAAAACTGTGAATCTGGCACCCAAGCACTATTATCTGAGCTTGCTAAACTGGCATATAGAGCTTCTGCCAATAAGGCCCAAATTTGCTAGCATGAAGTAATCTTCCTGGGCTATTCACTTAGGGGCGGTAAAGGATGGCTCACTGAGCAAAGAAAACAAACTGTTGTGCAGATACCACACAGATCTAACAGCAGACAACTCAGAGAGTTTCTTGGGACTGCTGGCTTTTGCAGGTTATGGATACCTGGGTTTGCATCATTAGCTGCTCCTTAATACCCGGTGCTAAAGGGAGATGCCCATTTCCAATGAACCCCTGAGAACCAGGAAGTTTTTGATAACACCTAAGGACTCTGACACTGAACGCCTGAACTTCACTGAGTTCAGCCTGCAATTTCAGAAAGCCCTACACTAAGTTAAAAATGTATATCAACTCACTCACCTTGATTCAAAGAAATTGCAGGCATTCCTGAAGGGTCAAGAACAGAGTTTTTCACTAACCGATTTACAGAGAAAGGGAAGAACTGAATGGGTAACAAAAGCCTGTCGGGTCTGTCAATTGGTTAATGCTTACACTTCCAAGCTTCTTGCAGGAAAGCACCTGTGAGGAACCAGACCAGGACAATTCTGGGAATTGGGAAGTTGACTTTACTGAAATTAAGCCAGCAATGTATGGACTTAAATATCTCCTAGTCTTTGTAGATACATTTTCAGGATGGATTGAAGCCTCCCCAACAAAAAAAAAAAAAAAAAAAAAAAAAAAAAGAAAAAGAAAAAAGAAAGAAAAGAAAAGAAAAAGAAAAAAAAAACGGCGCAAATAGTGGTCAAAAAGATCCTGAAAGATATTTTTCCAAGATTCTTCCTGCCTAAGGTAATATGGGTCTGATAATGGACCGGCGTTCATGGCCCAGGTAAGTCAGGGGTTAGCCAGAATCCTGGGGATTTATTGGAAGTTACATTGTGCTTATAGACCCCAGAGCTCAGGACAGGTAAAAAAATAAAAAGAACCATTAAAGTGACTTTAACGAAATTAAGCTTAGAAACTGGCATAAAAGATTGGACTATGCTCCTGCCTTATGCATTGTTTCATGCAAGAAATACTCCCTCTGTTTCTTTGTCTAACCTCACCCCCTATGAAATTCTCTATGGTGCCCCTGCTCCAGTAAGGGACCTAACCCCAACTCTAAGACCTAACGATCCCTTCCATACCCTCTTGCTTGACAGACTTAAAGCTCTTGAAAGAACTCAGCGATACTTGTTGAAACAGCTGGCCCCTTCCTACCAACCAGGGTATGATGCGACTCCACATCAATATCAAGTAAGAGACCTCATCTACTAAAGACGACATCAGGTGTCATCCCTGAAACCCCAGTGGAAAGGACCATACCAGGTGCTACTTATAACACCTACAGTGGTAAAGGTAGACGGAATCACTTTCTGGATCAATGCCTCTCATCTCAAGCCTGCGCCATGTCCCCACTCATGCTGGAAGCTGGAAAAGACTGGTAACCCTTTCAAACTGTGTGTTCGCCATGTGGATAAGGATATAGACTCTCCCCTTGGCCACCAGTAGTCCTAACCATCATCAGCTCGTTCAGCAGCAATGGCTGATCACAAATCCTACTAGACAACAAGTATGGTCTACCTCGAATACAGCCCCTTGAGGGACCTGGTGGCCATCCCTCCACCCAGACATTTGTCAGCTGCCTATAGGTCTTTCATATTGGGATAGCCCTGATGAACAGGATTCCACTAAAATTCCATTAAATCCCTTTCGTACCATAGGTAATGGAAACCAACATTATGGATATAGGGACACGTGATCCAGATGCAGTTTGGATAGCCTAGATTACTATGTTTGCCCGGCGGACTATCAAATCCACAAGCAGCCATGGCTGTGTGGGGAAAAGCCGACTTCTTCTGTAAGTCATGGCGATGTGAGCATACAGGGGCTGCCTGCTGGAACCCAAACTCCTCATCAAATTCAGTACACAGCATTGGCCATATTACCAATGAGACAACCAAAATTCATGTCCCCCAGAGGGGTCTCTAGATCCTCAAATTCTGCATGGGCTTTTTAACTTCGGCAAGTGCTCAAAAGGGTTGAAGGAAATTCCCCTATGTGCAGGCCTTTTTCCTCCTTTGCTTACATCCTGAACTATGCTTCTCTAATAGATCCTCACCCTCAGATTTCTGCTCCAGACTCTCTGCTGTCACTTCCACCTCAGGAATTTGATTTCTCCCCTCCAATTACTAGATCAAAAACCCAAACCTCTACCCTTTCTCAGACCATTGCCCCCTTCCTGAGGTAGCAGGTACTTAGGTACCCTTAAACCCAGACACTCCTCTATTCTCCTGTCAGTGCCCGCAATGGGTCCCAACACGTCTTCTGACCAGCTAACGCAAAGCTCAAACCAGCTGAGAAGAGCCCTCAGACCCCTATCCAAGATTAATGAAAATTGCCTTTAAAGTTGCATTGTCAACACTGAATACAGGTTACTAAGAATTTAAAATCCCTCTTAGGCTTTTTGAGATACTCACACCCATCTTCCCCTCTGCTCTACTTGTTCTACTGCTCAAGTTTTTTTTTTTTTTTTGCTAGCAAAATCCCAAACCCCTTTCCCATTATTCTTTTAATCTCTCCTTCCTGATTCTCAGATCCACGGAGCTGCTCTCACCCCCTGCCTCCCACTCTTCCCCCTCTGTACCAAGACCACAGAAAATTCTTAAATGACCTTCTCCAGAAGTCTTCACCATGACTGACTTTAGGACTTTCAGCAAAAGAATCCCTATGAAAGAGTTCAATGTAGATAAACTTTCTCTTTTCTTGTTGCCCTGTTCTAGTTTCCACTGGCTAGAAAAATCAGCACTCCTAAGATAGACACCCCTTACTAGTTTTTCACAAAATATGTGAACAAGGCCTCTGGCCTTGAGCTGGAGCTTCACAGAGATTGCTACATTTCTAAGATAAAGAAGTTACCAAGTGGGCTCCATTTTAACAGCTGGCAGGGAGAAAAAAAAGAGAAGACAAAAGCTCTCCCCGTCCTAGGTGTTCTTAAAAAGTTAACTTGCCAAGAATAGAAGAAATAAAACAGAAACAAAAACTGCTTTTTGTGAACTTCTGCAGACTGTGATCTTGTGAGACCATTCCCTTACATGTTGGGTACAAAATTCTGAAACAACCTAAACTTGGGGTTCAGAGGATTAATTGGTTACAACAGAAGCAATGCTCTCTACATCCTTTTGCAACCAAATAGGACTGCTTTCATAGCTTCGGTGCTATCTTAGGTGCCTTTCCTTGTCTGTCCCTACAACAGTATAATTCTATATACTTAATTATTGTTTATGTGTTCATAAAATGGTCAACAGATGTGATTAATTATGTAATGGTGCAGATGTTTCCCAGAGTGCTCTATCATGACACAGGTTCATTTAAAGTTCAAATAGGGTGGCATAAAACCCGGTTCCGCTGGGAACCTGTATCCCTCACTTTAGCCATCCTATTTGGAATCAAAGTTGCTGCAGGGGTGGGCACAGGAACCACTGCCCTAGTCCATGGGACACAACAAATGACTCAATGAGAAGCAGCAATAGACCAAAGCTTAAAGATATTAAAAACCTCAATCGCAGCTTTACAGGAATCTTTAACCTCTCTCTCTCCGAAGTAGTTTCACAGAACAGGCGACGGTTGGACCTCCTCTTCATGAGAGAGGGGGACTTTGTGCTGCAATGAGGGAAGAATGTTTTTTTTTTTTTTATGCCGACAATACTGGAGTTGTAAAAGAATCTATGAGTAAATTAAGAAAACGCCTTGAAGAGCGTCAACGAGAGACAGAGGCTGAAAAAGCGTGGTTTGAGTCTTGGTTCACACAGTCCCTGGGGTTAACTACGCTTTTATCTGCCTTGGCCAGTCCATTAATAATCCTCATATTATTGCTAACTTTAGGGCCCTGTTTGCTCAACCGTGTAGTTTCCTTTCTCCAAGCTCAAATTGGACAAGTTAAACTTATGGTAATCAGACAACAATATACCTCACTAGCAGACATAAAATGTGACACCCCCCAATGATCACTTTTTTGATTATAAGTAACCAGAACAAGAAGTGGGGAATGAAAGGTTTATTAAATAGGTACTTGTCACTTCCTGTTTTTCTGTATGCTTAACAAAACACTGTTGAAATCTTGAGAACTGTTTGCTAATCTTGTTCCCAGAATGTGTTGTCCCCAACTGCCAAACTGCAGAATGTACTCCCTCACACATTTGCAAGCAAACCGCCCACTCACCCTGACCCATCAATAAACTTCACACCCTGCCTTCTCCAAAGAAAGTATATAAGCTCTGCTTAAGCTGTTCTCAGGGCTCTCTGCTAAATTCAAGTGAGCTCTGAGCTGCAGCATACTGGACCCCCAATACACACTTTGCTGTTGCTTGAGACAGTCTCTTGGTGGTCTCTTCCTAAAATGCTCGCTCGACCATTCCATTGGTACAATCATTAGTGTGACCTTTGCTTTTTGTGTCCAGAATATTACTGTGATAAAATGTAGTTGTAGGTAAGGTGACATGAGTATTTCTTCCACCATTTCTGGGAGGAATATTTTGAAGATCTATAAATTAGCATTGGGGTTATAAAGACGTTTACCCTGTGTCTATGAATATAGAGATAATGCATGAATAGACAATATTGTGTAAATAATATAACGGGTTCCACTTTAAATAATGGATTGAATTCATATCTGAAAATATATAAGAAATCATTTATTGATATACAATCATTCATTCCAAACAGTTATACATCTAATGGTAATATTAGGGTTATGGTTCATTATCTAGGGTGTGTGATATTTCCTTCAAAAGTAATTATGGAAATCAAAAATAATGTGTTTGGAAAGAATTCTCATGAAAAGACCAGTCAAGAAACATGGAGAAATATATGTGTTCTGAAGTAGAAAGTGATTGAAAGTGAAACAAATGCCAATAAAATTGCAAACTTATGGATGAAATATATATCCAATGATGTGCATAAACTAAAGAAATAGCAATGTACAAGTGTTGAAAAAAATGAACTTCAAAATACACACATTGTCCCATAGGAGTGTACTTGCATTAATGTTAAACTGAGTCAGTTACTGTAGAAATATTAGGATTTGTATACACCATTCACTTAAGTTAGTTTTCAGTGTTGGAAACAAATAGGTATTCCAGGTGGATGAATATTTCTGAAAATGATCTTGTGAAAAGATTATTATAAATCCACATACATGAATATGAATGAATTTAGGAAAATTATAATAAGACACATATATTTCATATTTTGAAAAATCTGGAGAGTATATATATATATATATATATATATATATATATATATATATATATAAACACACACATATTAAAAATTAGCACTATATGCCAATTGAAATTCACCATGAAATATATTTCATCCACAGATCAAAAATATTCATTTTACTGAACATGGATTTATATATAATGTTGTTCAGCTAGGAAGCTCACCCATAGGGTGAATGTTCAGTTCCAACAGCGTTTAGGAGGAGTGATCTCTTCTCACAATTTGTATCTGCCAATTCAGGTACCACACAATTGTGTACATGTGGTACCAGGTAGGATTATACATGTGCTTATAAAAATACATGTGCTGAATACGCTACAGTGAAAGGGAGACAGGAATTCATATATTTGTTAACTTTAAAAACACATTGAGAACTATTTCAACAAAAAAATGAGTAGATTTATAACTCCTACCCTACATAATGCAAAAGGCAAGTCCAATTATACACTTTGCCCCTTCTGTACTGCTTGTATTTCAATTCTGTTTGGGTTAATTTTCTCCATCATATTAGGATTAGTAGACAGAGTTTAGTAGGTTATGGGGTAGTGTCAGTGATTCAGTATTTCAAATGGAAAATTGGAAAATGAATCCAATGTGTATGCAAATATGTGCTACACAAAAATACTCCCACTCTCATCCAGAACAATTATTTGACATTACCTTCCCCCCAATTAAGACACAATTAGAGGAGAAGAGTTATAAAATTTGTGAATACATATCTGGAATGGAAATTACTCAGGAGTTCACAACTTTCAAGGTGGAAGAGTAGTTTCCAAAAGTAAGGGACAGGATAAAACTCCACAATCATGGAGCTCTGTTGGCCTAAAGACTTCTTGAGAAACTTCTCTGAGGTTGGACACTTGAAATATATGTTGTTGTCAGGAGCTTTATCTTCCTTTGTAGTGAGACCATCAAAGCTGGGTCTGCATATATGTGACCTGGAGGACATGGTCTCTTATATTCCAATGAACATTAGGCAGCAGTGCTGAATTCTCTCTTTATAGATATCTGTGGCCACTGGGGGCTAAGTGTCTCTCCGTGTGGACTGTGAAGCTATTTGGTCATCTTCCACTTTTTGTGGTGTTTCTTGCTGTTGCACTGGGAGTTTGGTATTTCCTTCTCGAAATACAAAAAGTTCAACTGGGACACAGTGCTGGAGGGAGTTCTGTCATGTGTCATGTGTCAGGGTCTGCAGGAGAATGCACCAAATAGGCTTCTATCCCACATAGGTTGCCCCCTTGACCATAGCAACCTGATTCTGAACATTGCCCTTAAATTTCTCCATATAACAAGATGCCTTTACATACAAGGTTCTGCTGGCTGCACCATGTCAGTCACAACCCATTTGGAAATAAATGGCAGATCCACATGGCCCCACCACAAATGTTTTATCACACTCATGCACAACACTGTTCTATGACCACTAATCAGGAGGCTCCAACGTACTGATATCTCTGATCTACACCATTATCATGAAACCCAGTCAATCAAGGCACTGTCTTGTACACTCAAATGAGCAACAGGACATCCAAGGTTCTCCAGTGCCACCTGGTCAAGGGAATTTCAAGAATGTCATGGTATTTATGTAGCCATTTTTCAAGGATGAAGTTGGAGGCACTGTGGGTTTCAATTCATTCAGGAACCATTAAAAGTTGAGGAAGATCATTTCAATGAAAGCTCTGGAGAAATTTCACAGGCAAGGCTTCCCAAAGAGTGGGCAAAAGGTTACATGAAGCCAGGCCCATAGAGGTCTACAATGTGAGGTCCATGTGTGTTTTGACTCTCAACTATGGATGCCAAGGCTTTCAGAAAAAAATCATATGGTATCATGGCTGAGATTCCCTGTGCTCTGTGGAAAGCCACCCTTTGTCTAGATCTCAGTTTCCAAGGGCGACTCTCATGCGTGGCCTCCAAAAATGCCAACACAAATCATGGCAATTCTTCTCTGAGGTCAGTTCCACAACGCAGTCTCAAAGGGGAATCACATCAGAGTTTAAACCTTGGTGGACCCAGTCATCTTTTCCAACCACCACACTAATGACCACAATTAAAACCAAAACACTTCCACATAGCCCTCATATTCTTCCATATAGATACTCATCATAACCTCTGGCTGGAGGTTTCCATGACGGGCACATCCAAAGACAGTGTCCAAAATGAGTTCCCTTGCCCCTCATTTGCCTAAATTCATTGTGGCCGGGACACCTTTCCTGTGAACCAGGAGTGATCAAATAGGCCTGCTCTTAATACTGCTCTTATTCTCCAATTTGAGGCCTACTGACAGTCAGGTATAGATTCTTTATGTGATTTGGAGTCATGAGAAAACCCAAGCACCTCTGCAGGGCTTTGAAGTACTAATTTTACCCAAAGGATTCCTATTCTCACTTGATGGATGTCAGGAAACTAATAGAGAAAGGCAAGAAGCTTCATACACCATAACTGATCTTTTTGCCATTTTTTTTTTTGGATGCACACATGGCATCTTTTTTAGATCCATCTGGTTTTGAGAATCTAAGCCACAACCTCACACAGGGCCAAGATGCTGATTCAGACACATCCATTTCCAAAGCAATTAAGCAAAGAGCCACAGGTGATGCCCATTCATTTCCATTTGAAAACTATTTTCTTCAGGCTTCACAAAGTGTGACCTGAGGCAAAGACCTTTCTGACATTCAGGGCAACCGAAAAATAGGTAAGTAGAAGGCCCAAAGCAGGGTTTCTCCACTGAGACTTTTCTATTCACACTGATATCTGAGTTTTCTGAGATGCTCACATTTCCTTCAGCTATTCAGTACATGGCCATTTAACAGAGCTTGGAGGTGGTACATATCTTGGACACAAAACCATGAGCCTATTCTGGAGAGTTGAGAGAATTCAAGAAGAAAACTGGAACTTAGGAATATAATAGGTGTTGCACATCATAAGGCTGCCCACTCTCTATTCATACATTGGGCAGGATGAATGCTGGGAGCTTTCTACTAGACACAACACATCCATTGATGCAGTCTCTTTTCTATTGTCTACAACCACTGACACAGCAGGATACACAGACATAGAAACACTCGCCTTGCCAAACGACATACAAGAAACAGTCTACCCCAAACCAAACAAACCGACTTTCCTACCTATTCTCAGAACATGAGACAAAACCACATACTCACACCCACACTCAAAAAGGCACCTCCTTCCCCCAAGTAGGTCTGTGACTATATGGAGTGTCCTCTGACTGGTGAGCCATACTTCGTTCCCCCGAAATGGCCTGTACGGTCTCAGAACTTGTCTCCTTTTTCAACTCGGTGAAGTTGCCAGGAGCCAGTGGTGAGCAACTACCTACTTTCCCAGGAAAGGACCCTCTTCATAGCTATCCTCTCATTTGACCATCCTCACATCAGTAGGTACCAAGAAAGACTGACTATGTCCATGGTAAATCCAAACAATTGAGCCCACTGGGACTGGTACTGGGACTGGCTCTGGGTGCCTGGCTTCCTGGATACCAAGTTCAGAGAGTTCCATCAACAAGGAAGTTAAGTAGGTCAATTCTTTCAGGAACTGAGTGAAGTCACTGCCGTGACAAGCACTTTGTCCTAACAGTTGCTTCAGTTGCTTCCAAGTGCCCAATGAGATGGAGGCTGCCCCTACTTCCTGTGACACTTTCATAAGTTAGAATGATATGTAAACCATAGGCACCCAGGAACAGCTCTCCACACAGGCCTGGTTTGGTGCATCTTCTCTACATTAAGAAAAGAGAGGCTGATTCAGACACATCCCTTCATTCTGACCAGGGTTTTTGCATTGGAAGATGACTTTTGCTCTCTTAGTTCCTGAATAGCTGCCTACATCTTATCCAGGGATCAATTCTGCATGGACCTTTTAGGTTCTCAGCAGGTGGAAGATCCCCTACATTCCTGTATTTTAAGACGAACTCTGTACCTGCTCTTCTGTAAAGTGAGATTGAGAAAAGAGTGTATGGTTACGGTTAATAACAGGTTCTATTTGGGTTTGGAATCATTGTGCAAGATGATTAATGGTATTGGGAACCTGCAATATTTTCAAGAATATACAGGGGAAATATAAGTTTGAAAACAGAAATCCAGGTAAGATTTGAAGCCCAGAAAGGCATTAGGCCTTTGAGTGGGATACTTAGCTTTGAATTATATTCTGCACAGATGTCTCAGATGAATCAATATACAATTGCATAGGACCTTGTACCATGGATGATTGAATGTCAAAGAGAACATCCAGTCAAAAAGTGATAGTCGGTAGGATTAAGACGAAAGTCGGTAGGTTTAGAAAGAAGAGTGAGTATAAGAGTGGGACCAAAAGTTCTTTAGCAATAGGCTTTCGGGTAGAGAGTGAATGTAAATGTCAGCACATGTGAAGAGTCAGTCACAATAATGAACTGGGATAATATGTAGGGAAGCAGATAACAATAGAGACATTAGGAAATCAGGCAAAGTATAAATTGTGTGGTAGGATTAGACATTTTCAACAGGATTGAGGTTGAATATATAATCTTAGGAAGAAACAAATGTGTATTCATCAATAGGATTGACATTAGAGAGCATTAGGCAACCTGGACATGGATGTTTTTAGTAACGCATGCTCAGTTTCATTTAGGCTTTGGTACAATCATAAGTGTGACATTTTCATTTTGTGTCCAGAATATTACTGTGATAAAATGTATATGTAGATCAGGTGACATGAGTATTTCTTCCAACATTTCTGGGAGCTACATTTTGAAGATGAATAAATTAGTATTGGGGATACAAATAGATGTACCCTGTGTCTATAAATATAGAAATAATGCATGAATAGACCATACTGTGAATAAATAATATAAGTGGTTCAAACTTTAAATAATGGTTTGAATTGATATCAGAAAATATACAGGGAATCTTATATTGAAATACAATCATTCATTCCAATCAGTTACACATATTATGGTAAAATTAGGGTTATGGTATATCATGAAGAATGTGTGAGTTTTGCTTCAAAATGATTATGAAAACCGAAATGAATGTGTTTGGAAATAAGTGTCATGAAAAGACCATTCAGGAAACTAGGAGTAATACATGTGTTCTGAAGCAGGAAATGATTGAAAATGAATCAAATGCATATAAATTTGTGAACTTGTGGATGAAATATATATCCTATGATGTGAACAAACTGAAGAAATTGTAATGTACCAGTGTTGAATAAAATGAACTTCAAATACACATCATGTCTGATAGATTTCTACTTGCATTGATGTTAAACTGTGTCAGTCACTGTAGAAATATTAGGATTGTATGCACCATTCACATAAGTTAGTTTTCAGTACTAGAAAACAAATATGTATTTCAGGTGGATGATTATTTCTGAGAATAATCTTGTGAAAAGTTGATTATAAATCCACATACATGAACATAAATGAATTTAGGGAGTGTATATAAGACACATATATTTCATTTTTTGAAAAATCTGGAGAGTGTATATATATACAAAACACACACACAGACAATAAAAAGTAGCAATATATATGCCAAACGAAATTCATCATGAAATATATATCATCCATAGATGCAAAAATATTTATTTTACTGAACATGGATTTATGTAAAATGTTGTTCTACTAGGAAGCTCACCCGTAGAGTGAATTTTGAGTTCCAACAGCGTTTATGGGGAGTGATGTCTTCTCACAATTTGTATCTGCCAAATCAGCCTCCTCAAAAGAATGTACCTGTGATTCCAAGTAGGATTCTATATGTGCAGATAAAAATACATGTGATGAATAGGCTACAGAGAAATGGAGAGAGGAATTCACATATTTGTTAACTTTAAAAACACATGGAGAACGATTTCAATTAAAATTAACTAGATTTATAACACCTACCCTATATCATGCAAAAGGCAAGTCCAAATATACACCATGCCTCCTCTGAACTGCTTGTATTTCTATTCTGTTTGGGTTATTTTTCTCCATCATATTAGGATTAGTAGTCAGAGTGTAGTAGGGTATGGGTTAGTGTCAGTTGTCCCGGCCGGCCGGACACATCAACGTGGGCAAGGAACTTAGTTGGGGAGGAATGAAGGAACAAGAGACACGAGAGACTACAGCAAGACTGGAGTTCTGATCATGCTGCAAACTTTTATTGTTCTCACATGGGAATTTATATGCTGTGGATGGGAAAGCTCTCTTATCGGCAGTTGCTGGATGTCTTCAGAAAGTGAGATAACCTCAGGATGTTGCAGGAAGACAGATGACCACAGGATGTCTCAGGGAGATAGATGGCTGCGGGATGTCTCCCAGGCAGGATATCTCCCAGGGGGCTGTTTCTTTTCAGTGTCAGGCTATTCTTTGAAGGAGAACTTCCTTCTAGCCCCTGACCTCTCCCCCTTTCTTATATAAAATATTTGACCATACCTTACTGGCCAATGTTTTAGGGGCTGATAGAGGCTCTGTTTCTCTAGCAGATCTTAGAATATCTCCTGATTCGAGAGAGCATGTTTACTAGGAGATTTCGTGGTGGCCTTGGCATGTTTTTGGAGGAGACGGCTTTGAGGGGGAAGCATGCCGACCGCCATGCACCAGAGCGTGCCACTAAGAGGTCTTCTGTTTTGGGATCCGTGGATCCATCCTCCTGCAGTCCATCCTGCACCCTCCGTTATTATGGCCTAACGTCCTCACTCCATGGGTGCATCCTCCCCCAAGTGAAGGGGCCCATGGAGGACGAGCCCTTATGGCAATGGCAGAAGATGGTTGGTCAGAGCTGTTACCTATAGTTTAATGTAAGAAAGAGAGATCTGTGGGGATGTAAACTTAAGAAATAAGCCTGTGAGAAGGGTAGAACATCATTTTAAATGTTGGCAGCATGGTCTTCCATCTCCAGGCGATGATAGTGGACCTGTATGGCTTAGAGGCCAAAATATTAATCTGTTCTATAATAAATTGTACAAGCCTGTTTATAATGCAGGGGCCTATGGACACCATTAAAAGTAAACCCAACAAAGGGCCTAATAGGGGAAGAAGGTAGGGTAGAAATCCATTAAACCCAGTCCAGAGGGGATTTTCAAAAAGTTCACTTCGTCTCTTTTCTAGATCTTCTTGAAGCTGCTTAATTTTAGTGCGTACTATGGCTGATTTATTAGCATTAAAGCAGCATCGTGCCCCAAAGGCCAAGCAAATACATCCATGGTTAGCTGTCAGTAAATCTAAGCCTTCTCTGTTTTTAAGGAACACTTCTGCCAGGGAGTCTACTAGGTCCTGCAAATCTTTAATGGTTCCTGATAGAGTTTTTACATCATTTATAAGTTGTTGAGACAGGCGATGCTAAGAGTGTATAGCCATGCCTAAGCCAGCTGTACCTGTGCCCACAGCAGCTGTTATTCCAAGGCTGGCAAGGAGTGGTAAGGCCTGTATTGCCCGCCTGTGTCTTTTAACTAAGGTGTCTAGACTAGGAATGCATAGAGTTTCGTCTCCTGGGACAATAGTTATATCAGGGAGTAATAAGGCAAGAACACAACCAACGGTCCAATTCGATGGAAGCCTCGGGAAGGCCGAGTTTCCTCCACACATAAAAACTGTGCCATTGGAGGGACAAAGAGATGGGGTGGGTGAGGAATTGTTTTGTACTGTTGAGCAATTACCAAAGGAAGTAACTCCAACATCAATATCATAGGTATTATTTTGCATCGCGCCTAAAAGACATATTGTAAAAGTGCCTATAGACTGTACTTTAAAAGGAAATCTGGGTTGGCATGTATTAACATCATCTATGATAGAATTAATAGGAACTGCCATAGGCATGATTGCCCCTGTTGTCATGGAGAGCCAGCAATCACCAGCAAAGGTGGGGTTGGAATTATTAAGCAAGAAGAAGGTAGTTTCCAAAATATCTAATGTATTGTTATCTAAACCTGGGGGCTGGCATTTTGGCTATATTAAGGGATGATATGTGAGCTCAGGGATTTGGGGTTTCAAAAGTTTGATTATCTGAGGATGTTTGACAGCATAAGGAAATCCTCCACCATCAGTGACCCCTGTAGGTGCCTTAATGGGGCAGCAGGGGGGTTTACCAACAGGGCCTTGGCACCCAGCTGACTGTAGCTTGGTTTATTTGCCTTCTCCTCCCTGGTCAAAAAGAATGGGGGTATAATGAATAGTGGTCCCTCCTGCTGCATGAGTTTTAGTTAGGGAGGCTTCAAAAAATTGTTCTCCCTGCTTGTTAACACAAATTGAGGCCGACGCATAACAAGTGGCATGCATCGCTTGGGTATGCGTTCAAGTTGCAGAACAATTTTGGAGAGCTTTACTTGTACTAGGGGGAATAATCTTTGGCTTGTTAACACATACCGATTTAGGCTGATGAACTCCTCTGAGTTTATGGTCAACCTCGGCCCGGAGGTAAGTCACCTTAGTCACGCAGTCAGCAGTCTGGGTCAAACTAGTGGGGGCCTGAGTCCAAGATCCTCCCTTGCATTCACAGGGAGGGGAAAAAAGGTACTCCATGATGTTGGAAGGTGGAGGGCCAAAGCCTCCGTGTACAATCCTGTTCAGCAGAAGTGCCTTAAGTAGGATCCTCACACAGATTGTTGGCTGCATTTGAAAAAGAGGAAAATTTGTTAATGGCTTACCTCAACACGGCCTCCATCCCCGTGTTGAGGTAAGCCATTAACCTGTTTAACCAGGCGTTCTGGTAACCATCTTGGAGCTGCTTGCTCTTGGTCCAAAACACAAGCTGAGCCTCGTCCACAGATGAGGACAGGACCTGGGCCTTTCCATTTATTTGTAAGGGGATTGTGCCACATAACAGGTGGGTGAACAGAATTGGACGAGGATTGCCAGTGTCAGTCTGCAGCCGAATGGCCTTCCTTGTCTAGGGAAAGAAAAATAAGGGCAAATAATGCATGATTAAGGTGATGCCTGTGAGTGGTAAATACAAGTGCAGAAGCATTAATGCGGGTTAGCCAAGTGTTCAGGTAAGGTGGGCACGTTCCACAATGCCTGAGGCTTGTATGGAATTCCAGTAGTATGACAAATTTGCAAGGTAGCACAAAACTTTTTAAACTTGCCACTGGTATATGCAGGACAATTATCTTTTTTTTAATATATATTGGTTTACCCATTACGGAAAACGCTGAAACAAGATGAGAAAGGACATCTTTGATAGCCTCTCCAGAATGTGGTGATGCAAAAATAAGGCCGCTGAAGGTATCTACAGAAACGTGTATATATTTGGTTTTTCCAAATTCAGAAAAATGAGTAACATCCATTTGCCAAAACTGATTGGACAGTAATCTTCGGGGGTTAACTCCCAAGTGTTGAATGGGGAGGGAGACAGGGCAACCAGGGCATGCTTTTACTATTTCTCGTGCCTGTTGCCTGGTAATTTTACATAGTTATCGAAGGTTCTGAGAATTTAGATGGTGAAGATTGTGTAACTCCGTGGCCTTTTGAATGGAGCCAACAAAAATTGAAAAGATGAAACGAGTTGCTGCATCAGCTTTGGCATTACCTTGTGTTAGAGGGCTGGGAAGATCAGAGTGTGCCCTGATGTGTCCTAAGAAAAATGGGTGTTGTCTGGCCTGAATTAGCTGCTGAAACTGGTGAAACCGATGGGCCACATTGGAAGAAGCCTTAATGGTGGGTGAAATCTCCAGCAGGGGCACAGAATGAGCAAAGTAGGCACTGTATGTATAAATATTAACAGGATTATCAAAAAATGTTTTAAAAACTTGTGTTATGGCAAACAATTCCACAAACTGTGCTGAATGATAGAGAGTATCAAAGGTGTTAGGCTGGTTATTGACAACAAAGACTGCTAGGCCATTACTGGAACCGTCTGTAAAGACAGTAAGGGCTTGAGGAATGGGAGCCTTTTGAGTAATTTTGGCAAAAATAAATGGATGTAACTGGACAAAATGTAAAAGGGGGTCATTGGGGAGGTGGTTATCAATTGTTCCCAAAAAGCCTGATAAGGCAATACGCCATTCATTCTCTGTCTGTAGTAAAAATTGGGTTTGGTCTTTAGTATATAAAATTAAAATATTATCATGGTCTTTGCCAAAATGTTGTCGAGATAGCAAACGACCTTTAAAAATAATAGAAGCTACCTGAGCAAGAAAAACAGTAATAACCTTGGAGAATGTGGTGGGTAAATGGACCCAAAGCAAAGGCAGCCTTTATTTCTAAAATGTGTATTTCGCTGCCGAAATATTCCTGTGGGTGTATGAGGAGTGTGTAAAATAACCAGAACCAGAGGAAGGTTATAAGAATGTTCTGTAAAAAACTGTTTGGCAATGGCTTCTGTGACTTGGTTTAATGCCTGTCATGCCTCGGGAGTAAGCTTTTGAGGGGAAGAGGGGTGGGAATCGCCTATCAAAATATCATTAAGGGACAAAAGTACACAAGTGGGTAATTTTAAATATGTTTTTAGCCATTGAATATTCCCCAGTAATTTTTGAAAATCATTAAGGGTGTGAAGATGGTCCACCCATAGTTGTATCTTAGGAATTTGGATCTGATTATCTTGAAGTTTAAGGCCCAAATAGGTATAACAGTCCTGTGTTTTAACCTTATTAGGAGCTATCTGTAGTCCCAAGGTAGTGAGGATTTTGTAAAGGTCCAAAACAATTATTAAGGTCATAGTTATTAGGTGCAGCAATTAACAAATCATCCATATTATGTAAAATATAAATTTGAGGCCATAGCTCTCTCACAGGGTCTACTGCTTGAGCAACGTATTTTTGGCAAAGACTAGGGCTGTTGGCCATACCTTGGGGAAGAACCTTCCATTGAAATCTCTGCATAGAGCCCTGAAAATTAATGCGAGGGAGACTAAAGGCAAAATAGTGTCTATCCTCAGGATGTAAAGGAATGGTAAAAAAAAAAATCTTTTAAGTCAATAATCATTTTACAATAGTTTTTGGGAATAGCCACTGGTGTGGGAATGCCTGGCTGTAGTGCTCTTATTGGGCACATAGCTTTATTAATGGCACACAAATATTGTAAAAGGCACCACTTGCCTGATTTTTACTTGATAACAAAAATTGGAGTATTCGATGGTGAGGTTGAGGGCTCTACATGGCCGGCTGCCAGCTGTTCCTGCACTAACATGGAGGAAGCCTCCAAATTTTCTTGGGTAAGGGGCCATTGATCCACCCACACAAGAGTCTGAGTCTCCCAAATAATTTTATCTCCATGGGGTACAGGAGAGTCAGAGACCGACTCTAAAAATCTGAACACCCAAGTCCATATGTATTTGTTTTTTGTATGGGTTTTATTGCCTCCACCAGTCCTTGTCTCAGTCTCCCAAGGCCTGTACCAGGAACAAAATTTATACGAAGCATTTGATGAGTCACCATGGAATTGGGACTGGCATGAATAACTTCCATTTGACTCAAAATATCTCGGGCCCATAGGTTAACACGGAGGTCAGGAACAACGAAAGGAGTGACAATTCCCTTATTACCCTCTTTATCAGTCCAGCGAAGAGCCGTAGAGCTGACCAGAGGATTTTTTGACTGTCCTATCCCTTTAAGGTCAGTCAAGGATGGGGTGAGGGTCCAAGCTGATGACCAATATTTTTGAGAAATAATTGTGGCCTCAGCTCCAGTATCTAGAATTCCTTGGAATTCCTTTCCTTCAACGAGTAAGGAAATGGTGGGTCTATTGTGAGAAACGGGTTGAACCCAATTAACATCAGAGTAGCCCAAGGAGGCAGTCCCCCGCGGTAGGTTTGGGTGGTGGAAGTGCCTCCTGGATTCAAGGGAAGGAGTATTAATTGTGCAAGACTTGTTCCTGCTGGGATGGCCACAACTCCATTAATAGCTGTGGCCAGTATTTTTTTCCTCCAGTGAAATCATTATTATTAATGCCATGGAAGACCTGAACACCATGTAAGTTAGTAGAGGCTCTTCCAAAAATAAGGGCACAGATATGAGATGGAGGGGGATCCATAATTCCAGTGGGTATTATCTGGGGCCCTTGCATTGAGTCCAATATAGTATCGGTGGTGGCACAGAGGTCCAATCCTGCGCTGCCTGGAGTGGATAGTTGGAGGGAGGCAATTGTGGAGAATAATTTTGAGGTAGGTTGGGAGTTTGGGAGGGAACAAATCTTATTGTCCCTGGGTTTGTCCTGGGGGATGTCGTGGCCCGGGGCTGGCCCCGCAGGGAGTTTCCCAAGAAGCAGGAAAAAATAGGCTGTCTGAGGGCATTTGTCTTAGATCTACACTCATTGGCCCAGTGATGACCTTTACCGCATCTAGGGCAAAGGGTAGCTTGGGGCGGTATAGCCCCAGTTGAAGGAGACGCTATTCCTAGGCTTTGTTTGCCTGTCGGACACTTGCGTGCAAAATGGCCAGGTTGTTTACAAGTAAAGCAAGTACGTGAGCCAGGATTGTGAAAGGTCTTGGTAAAGGTGGCACCTAGGGCAAGACCCATGGCATGGGCTGCACCTACCCCTGCAAAGAGTCTAATAAAATCAGAAAGTTTCCCTTTATCCTGATGTGGTTGAAGAACATCCTGACATGCCCGGTTGGCGTTTTCAAAGGCAAGATGTTTTACAAAAGAGCTTTTGCTTTCGCTTTGTCCAAGCAAGCATTCCACAGCTAGGTTAAGCCGGGGAACAAAGTCGCTATAAGGCTCCTCGGGCCCTTGTCGAATTTTTGCAGGGAAGTGGTAGCCGAGGCTTTTGAGGGAGGTGTCTCCAAGCATGTAAGCCAGCCATCTGAATCTGCATCAAAAGTCCAGCAGAGAAATGTGCCCGTTTAGTTTTAGTGTCAAAAGGCTCATTGACCACTTGCTTAACATAAGTCCCGGATTTAGAGGAGGCCTTAGTTAAAATTTTTTGAGCAGTTTCCCGACAGTGCTCTCTGAAATCTGCATTCCATAACAGGAAGTCTCTGGCACTTAGGGTAGCTTGGTCTAAAAATTTCCAATCATTGGGAGTAAGTCATTGTGTGCTGTGGCTTTCTAATAAAGCCAACGTGTAGGGTGCAATGGGGCCATAGTGAGCACAAGCCTTTTTAAGTTTTTTAGGAAAATGCAGGCTTAATTTTTTGTAGACTCTGGGTTCCTGCCTGCCTAGGGCTGAACTCCTCATCCTCTGAGTCCTTATCTCCTTATTCCATTTCCCCGCTTCCTCCTCTTGATTCTCGTCTAAGTCTTTGACCTCAGGCTGGGCAGGCTTATCTATCTGACTGGTGGTTACTGGGAAGGCGAGCACAGGTCGATGGAGTGGCTTCGCCTTTGTATTATACCACTGTAGGCCAGTTGCTTGACTCCATACCTTAGGCTAATGAACAGAGCTCAGAGTGAAGGGATCTTAATTCTTTTAAAGGTTGGATCTGTTCCTGTCTATGTTGGGAGGATGCTCACAAAGGAGCCAGTTTAGGCAAGGGAAGTGGGAAAAAAATAACTGGGGGGGGGCATTTGTACCCTGAAGGGCCAGAGCACAAAAGGCAGGAGGGATATAGGAGGGAGGTGGATGTGTAAGTCCTATAGGCTGTGGCAGGGTCTTGAGAGGTGGAGGGTCCTCTGAATGGTAGCGAGCTGCTTCCTTCTCCAAGGTAGCCTCCTCTAAAGGGGTCAATGAGTCTCCGGGATTTAAAACTGGATAAAGGCAGTTGGTAACCATTGGAGCCTTATTCATTAGGGTGGTATTTTGAGGGGGACCAGGAAGGTTCCCACGGTCCTGGGGAGCCTGAGAAGGGTCTATGTCTATACTAACTGATGCGCATGCCGAGGGGATACGAGAAGTATTTGCATAGTCTCTTCCCCAAACTTGACAAGTTTTAAGGTACCATTGTCAAAGGGTGAACTTTTAAGAATTTCCTTAATTAAGTTCCAGTAAGAAAAGGTGGGAACAGGCACTTTTTCTGGGCCAAAGGATTCATAATAAACTTTTAAACAGTCTCCTACTCCAAGCCATATTTTACCATCAATGGTCCTTTCAAGAGGAAACCATGGACACTGCTCTCTTATGTGTGAAAAGAAAAAAATTTAAGTCCTTTTTCTAAACACGCCCCCCCATGTCTGGAAGGACTCCTTGTAGCCTGACAAAAACAAATCATGTGACGAAACTGCTTGTCCCATAGTGGGTCAATCACCGTGCGTCATCCCCACCCTCCTCCTGGATCTGTCTCTCGGTGGTGTCTTCTGCGGTTATTGCAAGCTCCGCTTGACCAAATCTTCCAGGAGGACGGGGTCCCCCTCAATCAAAAGCTCGAGCCCCAGTCAGTGTGCGCCAGATGTCCCAGCCGGCAGGACACATCAACGTGGGCAGCGAACCTAGATAGTGAGGAATGAAGGGACAAGAGACACGAGAGATGACAGCAAGACAGGAGTTCTGATCAAGCTGCAAACTTTTATTGTTCACACAGGGGTATTTGTATGCTGGATGTGGGAAATCTCTTTTATCGGCAGTTCCTAGATGTCTTCACAAGGTGAGATAACCTCAGGAAGTTTCAGAAAGACAGATGGCTGCAGGATGTCTCAGGGAGACAGATGGCTACAGGATGTCTCCCAGACAGGATGTCTCCTGGTGGCTGTTTCTTGTAAGTGTCAGGCTATTCTTTGAATGAGAAAAGAATTCCTTCTACCTCTGACAGTCAGGGATTCAGTATTTCGAATAGAAACTTGGAAAATGAATCCAATGTGTATGCAAATATGTGCTACCCAAAAGTCTTCCCACTCTCATTCAGAACAATGCCTTGACATTACCTTCACCCCAAGTAAGACACAATAAGAGGAGAAGAGTTAGAAAATCTGTGAATACACATCTGGAATGGAAAATGTTCAGTAGTTAACAACCTTGGAGGTGGTAGAGGTGTTTTGAAAAGTAAGGTACATGGTAAAAACTCCACAAACATGGAGCTCTGTTGGCCTAAAGACTTCTTGAGAAACTGCCTCTGAGGTTGGGCACTTGAAATATATGTTGTTGTCAGGAGTTTTAACTTCCTTTGTAGTGAGACCATCAAATCTGGGTCTGCATCTGTGTGACCTGGAGCACATGGTTTCTTATTTTTCAATAAACATGAGGCAGCAGGGCTGAATTCTCTCTTGGTAGGTAATTTGTTGCCATTTGGGGGCAAAGTGTCTCCCAGTGTGGACTTTGAAGCCATTTGGTCTTCCTCTACTTTTCATGGTGTTTCTTGCAGCTGCACTGGGAGTTTGGTATTTGCTTCATGAAATACGAAGAGGTCAACTAGGACAGAGTGCTGGAGGGAGTTCTGTCACGTGTGTTGGTTAAGGGTCTGCAGGAGAGTGCACCAACCAGGCTTCTATCCCACATAGCTTGCCCCCTTGACCATAGCAACCTGATTCTAAACATTGTCCTGAAACCTCTCCGTATAACAAGATGCCTTTATATACAAGGGTATGGGGACTGCACAATGTCAGTCACAAACCATTTGGAAGACAATGGCAGATCCACATGACCCCATCACAGATGTTTTAACAAACACCTACACTCCACTGCTCTAGGCTGACTACTCATCGGGCTCCAAATTACTGGCATCTCTGTTCTACATGATTTTCATGAAACCCAGTCAATCAAGGCATTGTCTGGTACACTCATGATCATCTATAAGACATCCAAAGGTTCTCCACTGACACCTGTTCATGGGAATTTCAACAATTTAATGGTATTTATCAGGCCTTTTTTCAAGGATGAAGTTTGAGGCACTGTGGGGTTTAATTCATTCAGGAACCATTAAATGGAGAGGAAGCTCATTTCAATGAAATTTCTGGAGAATTCTAACAGGCAATGCTTCCCAATGACAGGCTAAAAGGTCACATTAAGCCAGGTGTTTGAGGTCTACAATGTGTGATCCTTTTGTGTTTTCACTTGCAATTGGCTGCCAATTCTTTAAGAATAAAATCATGTGATATCCTTCCTGAGATTCCCAGTGCTCTGTGGAAAGCCACCCTGGGCCTTGATCTCAGTTTCCAAGGGCGACTCTCATGCGTGGCCTCCTAAAATCCCAACACAATACATGGCAATACTTCTTTGAGGTCAGTTCCATAACTCAGTTTCTAAGGGGAATCACACCAGTGTTCAAGCCCAGGTGGAACCAGTCATCTCTTCCAATGGCCACAAAAATGACCACAATTAAAACCAAAACACTCCCACATGGCCCTCATCTTCTTCCATATAGACACAAATCATAACCTCAGGCTGTAGGTTTCCATGAGGGCCAAAGCCAAAGACAGTATCCAAAATAAGGTCCCTTTTCCCCATTTGCCTAAAGTCAGGGTGGCAGGGACACCCTTCCTGTGAACCAGGAGTGATCAAAGAAGCCTGCCCTTAATACTGCTCTGATTCTCCATTTTGTGGCCTAATTACTGTGGGGTTTAGATTCCTTATGTTAATTGGGGTCATGAGAAAACCCAAGAACCTATGGCCTAGCCTCTGTAGTGATTTGAAGAACTCATTTGACCTAAAGGATCCCTATTCTCAAAGATGGAGGTCAGGAACCTTACAGAGGAAGGTGAGAGACTTCATCCACAATGACTGCTCTTTTGGGTATTTTGGTTTTGGATGCACACATGGGATTTTTTTAGATCCATTAGGTGCTGAGAATCTAAGCCACAACCTCACACAGGGCCAAGAAGCTGATTCAGACACATCCTTTTCCAAAGCAATTAAGCAAAGAGCCAAAGGTGATGCCCATTCATTTCCATTTGAAAACTCTTCAGTCTTCACAAAGGGGTGGCCTGAGGCAAAGACTTTCCTGACATTCAGGGCAATAGTACAATAGGTAAGCAAAAGGCCCAAAGCAGGGTTTCCCCACTGAGACTTTCCTCATCACACTGATATCTGAGTTTTCTGAGATGCTCACCATTGCCTTCAGCTATCCAGTACATGGCCATTTTACAGAGCTTAAAGGTGGTACATATCTTGGACACAAAACCATGAGCCTATTCTGGAGTTTGGCCAAAATTCAGAAAGAAAATAGGAACTTAGGAAGATATTAGGAGTGGGCGATCCATATGGCAAGCCGCAGACCATTCATAAATAGGACAGGATGAATGCTGGTAAGATTTCTACTAGATAGGACATATGTATTGATGCGCTCTCTTTTCTAATGTCTACAACCACGGACACAGTGGGATACACAGACATAGAAACACTCGCCTTGTCAAAAGACTTACTAGAAACAATTCACACCAAACCAAACAAAACGACTTTCCTACCTATTCTCAGAACATGAGACAAAACCACAAACCCACACAGACCCCCAGGTTAGTCTGTGAAAATATGGAGTGTCCTTTGACTGGTGGGCCATAATATATTCCCCCAAAATGGGCTGTCCTGTCTCAGATCTGGTCTCCGTGTCCAACTCTGTGAAGCTGTTAGGAACCAGTGGTGAGCCACTACCTTCTTTCTCAGGAAAGGCCCCTCCTCAGACCTTCCTGGCATTAGGCCATCCTCACATCAGTAGGTACCAAGAAAGACTGTCTCTGTCCTTGGAAAATCCAAACAAGTTTGACCACTGGGACATGAACTGGGACTGGCTCTGGGTGCCTGACTTCCTGTATCCCAAGTTCAGAGAGTTCCATCACCAAGGAAGTGAGGTGACGTCACTTCCTTCAGGAACTAAATGAAGTCACTGCCTTGGCAACAACTTTGTCCTAAAAGTTGCTTCTAAGGGTCCCATGAGATGGAGGATGCACCTATTCGCTCTGACATTTTCACAAGTTAGAATGGTATATCAACCATAGGCACCCGGGAACAGCTCCCCACACAGGCCTGGTTTGGTCCATCTTCTCTACATTAAGATGAAAGAGGCTGATTCAGACACATCCCTTCATCCTGACCAGGTTGTTTACCATGGAAGTTGACTTTTCCTCCCTCAGGTCCTTCATAGCTGCCTACATCATCTCCATGGATCATTTCTGCATGGACCTTTGAGGTTCTCAGCAGGTGGAAGTTTCCCTACACTCCTGTATTGTAAGACCAACTCTGTCCCTGCTTTTCTGTAAAGTTAGATTGAGGGAACAGTGTATGGTTAGGGTAATAACAGGTTCGATTTGGATTAGGAATCATTCTGCGTGATGAATAATGGTATTGGGAACCTGCGATATTTATTAAATTATATTGGTAAAATATATGTATGAAAACAGAAATCTAGGATTTGAATCCCAGAAGGGCATTGGGCCCTTGATTGGGATACGTAGTGTTGAATTAGGTTCTGCACAGATGTCTCAGATAAATCCATTTACAATGGCATAGGACCTTGTACATTGGATGATTGAAAGAGGAAGAGAACATCCAGTCAAAAAGGGATAGTCGGTAGGATTAGGTAGATAGTCGGTAGGTTTAGGAAGAAGAGTGAGTACAGGATTTGGACAGAAATTTCTTTAGCAATAGGGTTTCAGTTAGAGAGTGAATGTAAATGTTAGCACATATGAAAATTCAGTCACAATGATGAACTTTGAAAAATATGTAGAAAAGCAGATAATAATAGAGACTTTACAAAATCAGGCAAAGTATAAAGTGAGTGACAGGATTAGACATTTTGTACACTGTTGAGTTTGAATATATAATCTTAAGAAGAAACAAATATGCAGTGACCATTAGGATTGACATTTGAGAGCATTAGGAAACCTGGACATCGATGCTTTTAGTAATCCATGTTCACTTTCCTTTTAGGCTTTGGTACAATCATAAGTGTGACCTTTGCATTTTTTGTCCAGAATATTACTGTCATAGAATGTATATGTGGATCAGGTGGCATGAGCATTTCTTCAAGCATTTCTGGGAGTAATGTTTTCAAGACCAATAAATTAGTATTGGGGGTACAAATTCATGCATTATGTCTATATTCATGTGTCCATGAATATAGACATAATGCATGAATAGACCACATTTTGAATAAATAAATTAACTGTTCCCACTTTAAATAATGGATTGAATTAATATATGAAATATTATAAGAAATCTTGTATTGATATAATATCATTCATTCCAACCAGTAATACATCTAAATGTAATATTAGGGTTATGGATTATCATGAAAGGTGTGTGAGTATTGCTTCAAAAGTGATCATAGAAATCTAAAATAATGTGTTTGGAAAGAAGTCTCATAAAAAGACCAGTCAAGAAACATGGAGGAATACATGTGATCTGAAGAAGAAAATGATTGAAAGTGAAACAAATGCCTATAAACTTGCGAACTTGTGGGTGAAATATATATCCCATGATGTGAATAAATTGAAGAAATAGTAATGTACCAGTGTTGAATAAAATGAACATCCAAATACACATCATGTCCCATGGGAATCTACTTGCATTGATGTTAAACTAGGTCAGTTACTGTAGAAATATTAGGATTTGTAGGCACCATTCACTAAAGTTAGTTTTCAGTACTAAGAAACAAATATGTATATCAGGAGAATGAATATTTTGAGAAAACTCTTGAGAAAATTTGATTATAAATCCACATACTTGAATATGAATGAGTTAAGGGAGTGTATAATAAGACACATATTTCATATTTTGAAAAATCTGGAGAATATATATATATATATATATATATATATATATATATATATATATATATACACACACACAAACACACACAGACATTAAAAATAGCATAATATATGCTATATGAAATTCACCATGAAATTTATATCATCCAGAGATCCAAAAATATTTATTTTATTTAACATGGATTTATGTATAATGTTGTTCAACTAGGAAGCTCACTCATAGGTTGAATTTTCAGTTCTAAAGTGTTTAGGAGGAGTGATCTTTTAAAATTTGTATCTGCCAAGTCAGCCACTTCACAAGAATGTACGTGTGGTACCAGGTAAGATTCTATAATTGCATGTAAAAATACATGTGCTGAATAGGCTACAGAGACAGGGAAACAGGAATTCACATATTTGTTAACTTTAAAACACATGGAGAAATATTTTAACAAATAATTGACTAGATTTATAACTCCTACCCTGAATAATGCAAAAGGCAATTCCACTATACACCATGCCTTCTCTGAACTGCTTGTATTTTTATTTTTTTGGTTTATTTTTCTCCACCTTATTAGGATTAGTTGTCAGAGTCTAGTAGGGTAGTTGTTAGTGTGAGGTATTCAGTATTTTGAAAGGAAAATTGGAACATGAATCCAATGTGTATGTAAATATGTGGTACACAAAAATCTTCCCACTCTCACCCAGAACAATGCCTTGACATTACAATCGCCCAGAGTAAGACACAATTAGAAATGAAGAGTTAGAAAATCTGTGAATAAATATCTGGAATGGAATATGCTCAGGAATTCACAACCTTGGAGGAGGTAGAGGAGATTCCAAAAGTAAGGGACAGTGTAATCATTCCAAAAACATGGAGCTCTGCTGGCCTAAAGACTTCTTGAGAAACTGCCTCTGAGGTTGGGCACTTGAAATATATGTTGTTGTCGGGAGCTTCAGCTTCGTTTGTAGTGAGACCATCAAATCAGGGTCTTTATCTATGTGACTTGGATGACATGGTTTCTTATTTTCCACTGAACATGAGTCTGCAGTGCTGAATACTCTCTTTGTAGGTAAACTGTGGACACCGGGGGCTAAGTGTATCCACATGGGCCTGTGAAGCTACTTGGTCATTCTCCACTTTTCGTGGTGTTTCTTGCTGCTGCACTGGGATTTTGGTATTTGCTTCACGAAATACAAAGAATTTAACTGTTACTCTGTGCGTGAGGGAGTTCTGTCACGTGTGGTGGGTCAGGGTCTGCAGGAGAATGCACCAACCAGGCTTATATCCCACATAGTTGCCCCCTTGACCATAGCAACCTGATTCTAAATATTTCCCTAAAACCTCTGCATATAACAAGATGCCTTTACATTGAAGGGACTGCTGGCTGCACCATATCAGTCACAAGCCATTTGGAAGCCAAAGGCAGATCCACATGACCACACCACAGATGTTTTATCACACACCTTCCCACCACTGCTCTAGGCCCACTCGTCAGCAGGTTCCAACTTCCTGGCATCTCTGTTCTGCACAATTTTTATGAAAACCAGTCAATCAAGGCACTGACTGTTATTCTCATGATCGGCCACAGGATATCCAAAGAATCTCCAGTGCCAACTTGTCATGGGAATTTTAAAAATTTTATGATATATTGACCTAGCCATTTTTCAAGGATGAAGTTGGAGGCATTCTGGAACTATTAAATGGTGAGGAAGCTCATTTCAATGAAATATCTGGAGATCTCTCACAGGAAAGGCTTCCCAAAGAGTGGCCAAAAGGTCACATGAATCCAGGAACATTGAGGTCTACAATGTGAGGTCCATGTGTGTTTTGACTCTCAACAATGGTTGCCAAGTTTTTCAGAATAAAATCATGTGATATCCTGGCTGAGATTTCCAGTGCTCTGTGAATAACTACCCTGGGCCTAGACCTCAGTTTCCAAGGGCGACTCCCATGCGTGGCCACCTAAAATTCCAACACTATTCATGGCAATACTTCTCTGAGTTCAGTACGAGAACTCAGAATTTATGCGGAATCCCACCAAAGTTCAAGCCAAGGTGGACCATGTCATCTCTACTAACTGCCACAAAAATGACCACAATTAAAACCAAAACACTCCCACATGGCCCTCATTTTCTTCCATACAGACACTCATCATCACCTCTGGCTGGAGGTTTCCGTGAGGGGTGCAGCTCAAGACAGTGTCCAAAATAAGCTTCCTTGCCCCTCATTTGCCTAAAGTCAGGGTGGCCTGGACACCCTTCCTGTGAACTAAGAGTGATCAAATAGGCCTGCCCTTTATTATGCTCTGCTTCTTAAATTTGAGGCCTACTGATGGTGGGATTTAGATTCTTCATGTGAATTGGAGTCATGAGAAAACCCAATCACCTATGGGCTAGAATCTGCAGGGCTTTGAAGAACTTATTTGACCCAAAGGAGCCCTATTCTCACTTGATGGAGGTCAGGAACTTTACCAAGAAAGGAGAGAGACTTCATCCACAATGATTGCTCTTTTGGACATTTTGCTTTTGGATACATACATGGGATCTCTCTTTAGATCCATCAGGTGCAGAGAATCTAAGCCACAGAATTACACAAGACCAAGAGGCTGATTAAGACATAACCCTTTCCAAAGCAATTAAGCAAAGAGCCACAGTTGATGCCCCTTCATTTGCAGTTGAAAACTTTTCTTCAGGCTTCAAAAAGGGTGGCCTGAGGCAAAGACTTTCCTGACATTCAAGGCAACAGAACAATAGGTAAGGAAAAGGCCCAAAGCATGGTTTCTCCACTGAGTCTTTACTGGTCACGCTGATATCTGAGTTTTCTGAGATGCTCGCCATGCCCTTCATTTAACCAATACATGGCCGTGTCACAGAGCTTGGAGGTGGTACATATCTTGGACACAAAACCATGAGCCTATTCTGGACAGTGGCCAGAATTCAGGAAGCAAACAGTAACTTAGGAAGATAGCAGGTGTTGCTGATCCATAAGGCAAGCCGCAGTCTATTCATAAATTGGGAAGGATGAATGCTGGGAAGCTTTCTACTAGACAAGACTCATCCATTGATACATTCTCTTTGCTAATGTCTACAACCACTGACACAGTGAGATACACAGACATAGAAACATTCGCCTTTTCATACGACTTTCTGGAAACACTTTACTCCAAACCAAACAAATCGCCTTTCGGACATATTCTCAGACCATGAGAAAAAAACCACAAACCCACACCCACAGCAAGATAAGCACCTCCTTCCTCCAAGTAGGTTTGTGACTATCTGGAGTGTCCTCTGACTGATAGGCCATACTATGTTCCCCCGAAATGGCCTCTCCTATCTCACATCTGGTGTCCATGGCCAATTCTGTGAAGTTGTCAAGAGCCAGCAGTGAGCCACTACCTTCTTTCTCAGGAAAGGCCCCTCTTCAGAGCTTTCCTGTCATTTGTCCATCCTCACATCAGTAGATACCAAGAAAGACTGACACTGTCCTTGTTAAATCAAACAAGTGAGACCACTAGGCCTGGGACTGAGACAGGCTCTAGGTGCCTGGCTTCCTGGATCCCAAGTTCAGAAAGTGCCATCACCAAAAAAGTGAGGTGAGGTAACTTCTTTCAGGAACTGAATGAGGTTACTGCCTTGGCAACCAGTTTGTCCTAACACATGCATCCAAGGGTCCCATGACATGTAGGCTGACCGTATTTCTGTGACACTTTCACAAGTTAGAATGGTATATCAACCATAGGCACCTGGGAACAGCTCTCCACACAGGCCTCATTTGGTCCATCTTCTCTAGATTAAGAAGAGAGAGGCTGATTCAGACAAAAGCCTTCATCCTGACCAGGTTGTTTGCCATGGAAGATGACTTTTGATCTCTCAGGACCTTCATACCTGCCTACATCTTCTCCAGGGATCAATTCTGCATGGATCTTTGAGGTTCTCAGCAGGTGGACAATCCCCTACTTTCCTGTATTGTAAGACCAACTCTGTCCCTGCTCTTTTATAAAGGTAGATTGAGGGAAAAGTTTATGGTTAGGGTTAATTACATGTTTGTTTTGGGTTAGGAATCATTTTGCTGGATGAATAATGGTATTGGGAATCTGTGATATATATAAGAATATAGAGTTGAAAAATATGTATGAAAACAGAAATGTAGTAAGATTTAAAGTCCATATTGGCATTGGGCCTTTGATTAGGATACTTAGCTTTGAATTACGTTCTGCAGTGATGTCTCAGATAAATCGATAATCAATGACATAGGACCTTGTACCTTGGATGATAGATTGTAGAAAAGAACATCCACTCAAACAGGGATAGTCCATAGGATTAGGAAGATAGTCGGTAGGTTTTGCAAGAAGAGTGAGTACAGGATATGGACCAAAAGTTCTTTATCAATAGGGTTTCGGTAATAGAATGAATGTCAATGTCAGCACATGTGAAGAGGCAGTCACATAGGTAAACTGGGGAAAATATGTAGGAAATGAAACATCAATAGAGACAGTAGGAAATCAGGCAAAGTATAAAGTGAGTGATAGGATTAAACATTTTAACAGGGTTGATGTTGACTATATAATCTTTGAAGAAACAAATATGTAGTCACCAATAGGATAAACATTTGAGAGAATTAGGCAACGTAGACATCAATGTTTTTAGTAATCCATGCTCCCATTCAATTTAGGCTTATGTACAAACATATGTGTGATCTTTGCATTTTGTATCCAAAATAGTACTGTGATAAAATGTATATGTAGATCAGGTGACATAAGTATTTTTTCCACCATTTCAGGGAGCAATATTTTGAAGATGTATAAATTAGTATTGCGGGTACAAAGAGGTGTACCCTGTGTCTATGAATATAGAGAAAATGCATGAATAGATGATACTGTGAATAAATAATATAACTGATTCCACTTTAAGTAATGGATTAAATTGATATCTTAAAATATATACGAAATCTTATATTGATACACAGTCATTCATTCCTATCAGTTATACATCTAATGGTAATATTAGGGTTATGGTTTGTCATTAAGGGTGTGTGAGTTTTGCTTCAAAAGTAATTATGGAAATCGCAAATAATGTGTTTGTAAAGAAGTCTCATGAAGAGACTAGTCAAGAAACATGGAGGAATACATGTGTTCTGAAGCAGGAAGTGTTTTAAAGTGAAACAAATTGATATAAATTAGCGAACTTGTGGATGAAATATATATCCTATGATGTGCATAAACTGAAGAAATAGTAATGTACCAGTGTTGAATAAAAATGAACGTCAAAATACATATCATGTCCCATAGGAATCTACTTGCATTGATGTTAAACTTGGTCAGTAACTGTAGAAATATTAGGATTTGTATGCATCATTCACTGAAGTTAGTTTTCAGTACTAGGAAACAAATATGTATTTCAGGTGGATGAATATTTCTGAGAATAATCTTGTGAAAAGTTGATAATAAATCCACATACATGAACATGAATAAATTTAGGAAGTGTATAATAAGACACATATATTACATATTTTCAAAAATCTGGAGAGTATATATATACCTATATATATACACACACACACACTCACACAGACATTAAAAAGTAGCAATATATATGCCAATCGAAATTTATCATGAAATATATATAATCCACACATCCCAAAATATACTTTTTACTGAACATGGATTTATATATATTTTTGTTCAGCTAGGAAGGTCATAAATAGTTTGAATTTTCAGTTCCAACAGCATTAAGAGGAGTGATCTCTTCTCACAATTTGCATCTGCCAAGTCAGCAACCTCTCAACTATGTATATGTGATACCAGGTAGGATTCTATATGTGCATATAAAAACACATGTGCTGAATAGGCCACAGAAAAACGGAGAGAGGAATTCACATATTTGTTAACTTTAAAAACACATGGAGAACTGTTTTAATTAAAAATTGACTAGATTTATAATTCCTACCCTATATAATGCAAAAGGCAAGTCCAATTATACAACATGACTCCTCTGAACTGCTTGTATTTCTATTCTGTTTTGGTTATTATTCTCCATCATGTTAGGATTAGTAGTCAGAGTCTAGTGGGGTTTGTGTTAGTGTCCAAAATAAGCTCTTTTACCCCTCATTTGCCTAAAGTCATGGGGGCCTGGACACCCTGCATTTGAACCAGGAGTGATAAAATAGGACTGCAGTTAATACTGCTCTAGTTCTCCATTTTGAAGCCTACTGCCTGTCAGGTATAGATTCTTTATGTGATTTGGAATAATGAGACAAACCAAGCACTTCTTTATGGCTTTGAAGATTTCATTTGACCCAAAGGATCCCTATTCTCACTTTATGTAGGTCAGGAACCTAACAAAGGAAGGCAAGACACTCCATCCACCATAACTGATCTTTTTGCCATTTTGGTTTGGATGCACACATGGGATCTTTCTTTAGATCCATCAGGTGCTGAGAATCTAAGCCACAACCTCACACAGGTCCAAGAGGCTGATTAAGACACATCCCTTTCCAAAGAAATTAAGCAAAGAGCCACAGGTGATGGCCATTCATTTTCATTTGAAAACTGTTTTCTTCAGGCTTCACAAAGAGGTGGCCTGAGGCAAAGACCTTCCTGACATTCAGGGCAACAGAAACATAGGTAAGAGAATGGCCCAAAGCAGGATTTCTCCACTGAGAATTTCCTGGTCACACTGATATCTGAGTTTTCTGAGATGCTCCCATTCCTTACCGCTATCCAGTACATGGCCATGTCACAGAGCTTGGAGGTGGTACATATCTTGGACACAAAACCATGAGCCTATTCTGCAGAGTGGCCAGAATTCAGGAAGAAAACAGGAACTTAGGAAGATAGTAGGTGTTGTCCCTCCATAAGGCAAGCTGCAGTTCATTCATAATTTGGGCAGGATGAATGCTGGGCAGCTTTCTACAAGACAGGACATATCCATTGATGCATTCTCTTTTCTAAAGTCTAGAACCACGGACACAGTGGGATACACAGGCATAGAATCACTCACCTTGTCAAAAGACTTACTAGAAACAGTCCATTCCAAACCAAACAAACTGTCTTTCCTACCTATTCTCAGAACATGAGACAAAACCACAAACTGACACTCACACTCACAAAGGCATCTCCTTTCCGCAAGTAGGTCTCTGACTATCTGAAGTGTCCTCTGTCTGTTGGGCCATATTATGTTCCAATGAAATGTCCTGTCCTGTTTCAGATCTGTCTCCTTTGCCAACTCTGTGAAGTTCTCAGGAGCCAGCGGTGAGCCACTACCTGCTTTCTCAGGAAAGGCCCCTCTTCAGATCTGTCCTGGCATTTGGCAATCCTCACATCAGTAGATACCAAGAAATACTGACTCTGTCCTTGGTACATCCAAACAAGTGAGCCCACTGGGATTGGGACTGGGACTGGCTCTGGGAACCTGGCATCTTGGATCCCAAGTTCAGAGAGATACATCACCAAGGAAGTGAGGTAGGTCACTTTCTTCAGGAACTGCATGAGATCACTACCTTGGCAATCACTTTGTTTTAACATTTGCTTCCAAGGGTCCCATGAGATAGAGGCTGCCCCTACTTTCGGTGACAATTTCACAAGATAGAATGGTATATCAAACATAGGCCCCTGGGAACATCTCCCCACACAGGCCTGGTTTGGTCCCTCTTCTCTACATTTAGAATAGAGAGACTGATTCAGACACATCCCTTCATCCTGACAAGGGGGTTTGCCATGCAAGATGACTTTTGCTCTCTCAACTCCTTCATAGCTGCCTACATCTTCTCCAGGGATCATTTCTGCATGGACCTTTGAGGATATCAGCAGGTTTAAGAACCCCTACATTCCTGTATTGTAAAAGCAACTCTGTCCCTGCTCTTCTGTAAAGTTTGATTGAGGGAAGAGTGTATGGTTACGGTTAATAAAAGTTCGATTTGGGTTAAGAATCATTGTGCGGGATGAATAATGGTATTGGGAACCTGTAATATTTACAAGAATGTAAAAGTGAAATATAAGAATGAAAAGAGAAATCTAGGTAAGATTTGAAGCCCAGAAGGGCATTGGGCCCTTGATTGGGATACTTAGCTTTGAATTATGTTCTGCATAAATGTCTCAGATAAATCGATGTTCAATGGCATAGGACTTTGTACCTTGAATGATGGAATGTCAAAGAGAACTTCTAGTCAAAAAGGGATAGTCGGTATTATTGGAAAGATAGTCGGTAGGTTTAGAACGAAGAGTGAGTATAGGATTTGGACCAAAAGTTCTTTAGCAATAGGGTTTCTGGTAGAGATTGAATGTAAATGTGAGCACATGTGAAGAGTCAGTCACAATGATAATCTGGGGAAAATATGTAGGAAAGCAGATATAAATAGAGACATTAGGAAATCAGGCAAATGATAAAGTGAGTGATAAGATTAGACATTTTCAACGGGCTTGAGGTTGAATATATAATCTTTGGAAGAAACAAATATGTAGTCAAGAATAGGATTCACATTTGAGAGCATTAGGCAACCTGGACATGGATGTTTTTAGTAATCCATGTTCACTTTCCATTTAGGTTTGGTAAAATCATAAGTGTCACCTTTGCTTTTTGTGTTCAGAATATTACTGTGATAAAATGTATATGTAAATCAGGTGACATGTACATTTCTTCCACCATTTCTGGGAGCAATATTTTGAAGACGTATCAATTAGTATTGGGGGTACAAAGAGGTGTACCCTTTGTCTCTGAAAATAAAGATAATGCATGAAAAGACCATACTGTGAATAAATAATATAACTGGTTCCACTTTAAATAATGGATTTAATTGATATCTGAAACTAAGTAAGAAATCTTATATTGATATACAATCATTCATTCCAGCTAGTTGTACATCTAATGGTAATATTAGGGTTTGGTTTATCATGACGGGTGTGTGAGTTTTGCTTCAAATGTGATAATGGAAATCGAAAATAATGTGTTTGGAAAGAAGTCTCATGAAAAGAGCAGTCAAGAAACATAGAGAAATACTTGTGTTCTGAAGCAGGAAGTGACTGAAAGTGAAACAAATGCGTATAAATTAGCGAACTTGTGGATGAAATATATATCCTATGATGTGCATAAACTGAAGAAATAGTAATGTTCCAGTGTTGAATAAAAATGAATGTCAAAATACACATCATGTCCCATAGGAATCTACTAGCCTTGATATTAAACTGGGTCAGTTACTATAGAAATATTAGATTTTTTTTTTTGGTGTTATAATAGAATTTATTTTACCACTAGCATGCCAAAGAATGTTGAGGAAAGAGCAATGGATTTTTAGTTATTGCACTAATAATCTAACATTTGATAACTCTTTTGGATAGTCTAGAAATTACATAAGTCTATGTAACATAATTTTTTTTAATTTAACATTCATAAAAGCTTGGAGTTTTGGTAATATTTCTACTTTTTTATTTTTTATTTTTTCAGTTGTGATTGACCTTCATTTTTTTTATTTGTATGTGGTGCTTAGAATAGAACCCAGTGTCCCACACATGCTAGAAAAGCATGTTACCACTGAACCACAAACCCAGCCCCTCCACTTTTATCTTTACATCAACACGCCTCTCCCTCATCTTTACTCACTTTCTTCCTCATTTTCCCCCTTCTCTCTCTTCCTTTTTTGTTTTCCTTTCATATCTGTTTTTCTCTCATGTCATTACAAACAGTAGTATGCTATGAAATTTAAATTTAAGACTGTTTTTTATAGTCATTGTTTTTTTCTTGAGAAAATTTAATAATTATAATCACCTGATAGATATATTAGAATACATTTTTATACATATGTATCTATATTCATGCATATGCATTACATATTATATATATATATATATATATATATATATATATATATATATATATATATATATTTAAAAGTACTTTTATTAGCCTGTTAAAAATAATATAGACCAAAACTTTCTTAATTCTCAAGCCTTCCAGTATTAACATCTTACAGTGAAAATCCAATAAACATATTTAAATAAACAGGTTTCATTCTTTTTTATCAATACTGATAATTCAAGGTTTTATATCACATTAAGCTATAATACACCATATTAAATCTTATGAATTAGAAAAAGTTTTTTGAATAACCTAGTATTTAAGGACCATATGCACTGACATTTTAAATGGCTTTCTTGTGATTTCAATTTCTATCAATTGTGTATTAATTGCCAAATGCTTATTTTAGTACTTTTCATATTCATAATTGATATAAAGTCAATTGTTTAATTCTTCTTGTAAGTAATTACTTATTACAGTAGGGACATTATTAATAATTCTAAATCTGTATAAGAAAATAGTACAAAGATATTTTCATGCAAAATTAAGAATAATTGCGTGCTCTAAATGTCTGATTGTTGATACATATAACAAAGAGCTTTTGATGAGTCTCTTCCCCAGTAAAACATAAAATACAAAGTTATTGTTGGGTATATATGTCCAAATAAAGATAAAGAAAATACACATTATCAGCTAGAAACTATTAAATAAAAGGTGAAAACAACAATCCAACACATTGTACGAATTTGTCAGATGAGGTAGTATTCTGGAAGAATAGCCTAAGCCTAGACCTGGTCCATGACAAAATATTCACGAAAAAAATGAAATATGAAAAATATAGGAAATGCTATGAATTTTTCATGAAGGTAGGTGAATTATCCTTTAATCTCAATTTATGTGCATTTTCAAAAGCCAATTTCCTGGTAAAATAAATTCGTGATAATTACAACTAAACTAAACAAAGTTTCTGCTTAGCAAAATGAATGCATCTCAACCCATTTTTAGCTGATTTCTTCCCACACAATTTTAAACCGTTATTTATTTATATACTTCTATTGGTTGTTCCAAACATTACAAAGCTCATGATATATCATCTTTGATACATTTGACTCAATTGGGTTATGAACTCCCATTTTTTTCCCCAAATATGAATTGCAGAATCACATTGGTTACACATTCACATTTTTACATAATAGCATATTAGTGACTGTTGTATTCTGCGACCTTTCCTATACCCCACTATCCCCCCCCTCCCCTCCCATCTTCCCTCTCTACCTCATCTGCTGTTGTTCAATTCTCTCCATTGTTTCCCCCCCATTTCCCCTGAAATCATCTTATATGTAATTTTGTGTAACATTGAGGGTCTCCTACTATTTCCATATGCTTTCCCTTCTCTCTCCCTTTCTCTCCCCCAACTCGTCTTTGTTTAATGATAAACTTTTCCTCATGCTCTTCCACGATGTACTATTCTTAGTTGCTCTTTTAATATCAAAGAAGACATTTGGCATTTGTTTTTTAAGGATTGGCTAGCTTCGCCTAGCATAATCTGCTCTAATGCCATCCATTTCCATGCAAATTCTATGATTTTGTCATTTTTTAATGAAGAGTAATACTCCATTTTGTATAAAAACCACATTTTTTTATCCATTCATCTATTGAAGGGCATCTAGGTTGGTTCCGCAGTCTAGCTATTGTGAATTGTGCAGCTATGATCATTGATGTGGCAGTATCTCTATAGTACGCTCTTTTAAGATCCTCAGGAAATAGTCTGAGAAGGGTGATAGCTGGGTCAAATGGTGGATCCATTCCCAGCTTTCCCAGGTATCACCATAGTACTTTCCAAATTGGCCTCACCAATTTGCAGTCCCACCAGCAGTGTACAAGTGTACCCTTTTCCCCACATTCTCACCAACACTTATTTTGTTTGACTTCATAATGGCTGCCGATCTTACTGGAGTGAGATGGTATCTTAGGGTTGTTTTGATTTGCATTTCTCTGACTGCTAGAGATGGTGAGCATTTTTTCATGAACTTGTTCATTGATTGAATGTCCTCCTCTGTGAAGTGTCTGTTCAGGTCCTTGGCCCATTTGTTGATTGGGTTATTTGTTATCTTATTGTTTAATTTTTTTGAGTTCTTTGTATATTCTGGATATTAGGGCTCTATCTGAAGTGTGAGGGGTAAAAATTTGTTCCCAGGATGTACGCTCTCTATTTACCTATCTTATTGCTTCTCTTGCTGAGAAAAAAAAATAGTTTAAGAAAGTCCCATTTGTTTATTCTTGTTATTAACTCTTGGGCTATGGGCATCCTATTAAAGAATGTGGAGCCCGACGCCACAGTATGTAGATGGTAGCCAACTTTTTCTTCTATTAGATGCAGTGTCTTTGATTTAATATATAGCTCCTGGATCCATTTTGAGTTAACTTTTGTGCATGGTGAGAGAAAGGGATTCAGTTTCATTTTGTTGCATATGGATTTCCAATTTTCCCAGCACCATTTGTTGAAGATGCTATCTTTCCTCCATTGCATGTTTTTAGCCCCTTTATCAAATATAAGAAAGTTGTAATTTTGTGGATTGGTTTCTGTGTCCTCTATTCTATACCATTGGTCCAGCTGCCTGTTTTGGTACCAGTACCACGATGTTTTTATTACTATTGCTTTGTAGTACAGTTTGAACTCTTGTATCGCTATACCTCCAGATTCACACTTCCTGCTTAGAATTGCTTTTGGTATTCAGGGTCTTTTGTTTTTCCATATGAATTTCATGATTTCTTTATCATTTCTACAAGAAATGCCATTGGGATTTTTATTGGCACCGATTTAAACCTGTAGAGAACTTTGGGTAATGTCAACATTTTGATGATGTTAGTTCTGCCTATCCATGAACAGGGTACATTTTTCCATCTTCTAAGATCTTCTTCTATCTCTCTCCTTAGGGTTCTGTAGTTTTCATTATATAAATCTTTCACCTCTTTCGTTAGGATGATTCCCAAGTATCTTATTTTCATTGTGGATATAGTGAATGGAGTGGTTTTCCTCATTTCCATTTCAGAAGATTTGCTGCTGATATACAGGAATGGCTTTGATTAATGCGTGTTGACTTTATATCTTGCCACTTTGTGAATTCATTTATTAACTCTAGCAGTTGCTTTGTAGACCCTTTTGAGTCTGTTAAATATATTATCATGTCATCTGCAAATAGCGATAATTTAAGTTCTTCTTTTCCTATTTTTATGTCTTTAATTTCTTTTGTCTGTCTAATTGCTCTGGCTAGTATTTCAAGAACTAAATCGAATAGAAGTGGTGATAGAGGGCATCCCTGTCTTGTTCCAGATTTTAGAGGGAATGCCTTCAGTTTTTCTCCATTTAGGATGATGCTAGCCTGAGGTTTAGCATATATAGCTTTTACAATGTTGAGGTAAGTTCCTGTTATCCCTAGTTTTTCTAGTGTTTTGAACATAAAGGGAGGCTGAACTTTGTTGAATGTTTTTTCTGCATCTATCAAGATGATCAGATGGTTCTTGTCTTTAAGTCTATTGATGTGGTGAATAGCATTTATTGATTTCCGTATATTGAACCAACCTTGCATCCCTGGGATGAATCTTACTTGATCATGGTGCACAATTTTTTGATATGCTTTTGTATTACATTCACCATGATTTTATTGAGAATTTTTGCATCCTAGTTTATTAGAGATATTGGTCTGTAGTTTTCTTTCTTTGAAGTGTTTTTGTCTGGTTTCGGGATCAGAATGATTTTGGCCTCATAGAATGAATTTGAAAGAGCACCTTCTTTTTCTATTTCTTGAAATAGCTTGAAAAGTATTGGTATTAATTTTTCTTTTAAGGTTTTGTAGAGCTCCGCTCTATACCCATCCGCTCCAGGGCTTTTTTTGGTTCGTAGTCTTTTGATGGCTTCTTGTATTTCTTCCTTTGTTATTGGTCTGTTTAAATTGTGTGTGTCTTCCTGACTCAATCTGGGCACATCGTATGACTTAAGAAATTTATTGATATCTTCACTATCTTCTATTTCATTTGAATATAGGGTTTCAAAATACTTTCTAATTATCTTCTGTATTTCTGTAGTGTCTGTTGTGATAATGCCTTTTTCATGCCGTATGTTAGTAATTTGAGTTCTCTTTCTTCTTCTCTTCATTAGCATGGCTAAGGGCCTATCGATCTTATTTATGTTTTCAAAGAACCAACTTTTAGTTTTATCAATTTTTTCAATGGTTTTTTTGTTTCAATTTTGTTGATTTCTGCTCTAATTTTAATTATTTCTTGTCTTCTACTACATTTGCTGTTGTTTTTCTTTTCTTTTTCTAAGTTTTTGAGGTGTGGTGTGAGTTCATTCATTTGTTTTTTTTTTTTTTTTTGAGGAAAGAACTCCAAGAAATAAATTTCCTTCTTAAAACTGCTTTCATTGTGTCCCATAGATTCCAGTATGTTGTGTCTGTATTGTCATTTGTCTCTAAGAATTTTTTATATCCTCCTTTATGTAACCCATTGATCATTCAGTAGAATATTGTTCATTTTTCCATATGATGTAGGATTTTTCCTTCCTTCTTTTATCATTGATTTCCAGTTTCATTCCAATATGATCAGATACGGTGCATGGTATTATCTCCACGCCTTTATATTTACTAAGGGTTGCCCTATGGCATAATATATGATCTATCTTTGAGTAGGATCCTTGTGCTGCTGAGAAGAACGTGTATCCACTTGATGATGGTTGATATATTCTATATATATTTTTTAAGTCTAGGTTATTTATTGTGCTGTTGAATTCTGTAGTTTCTTTATTCAGTTTTTGTCTAGAGGATCTGTCTAATCGTGAGATCAGTGTGTTGAAGTCACCCGTAGTTATTGTGTTGTAGTCTATTTGACTCTTGAACTTGAGGAGAGTTTGTTTCATGAGTGTTGCAGCTCAATTGTTTGGTGCATACAAATTGATAATTGTTATGTCTTGTTGGTGGATGGTTCCTTTTAACAGTATATAGTGTCCTTCGTTATCCCTTTTGATTAACGTAGGTTTGAAATTGATTTTATTTGATATGAGTATGGCTACTCCTGCTTGCTTCCGAGGGCCATGTAAGTGGTATGATTTATCCCAACCTTTTACTTTCAGCCTGTGTATGTCTTTAACTATCATATGAGTCTCCTGAAGGCAGCAGACTATTGGATTTGTTTTTTTGATTCAGGTTACTAACCTAGGTCTCTTGATTGGTGAGTTAATGCCATTAACATTTAAGGTTACAATTGAAATATGATTTTTACTTTCATTCATGTTTATTTATTTATTTTTTTTTAGTTTGGCTAGTTTTTACTTTTTGGTTATTTTCCTCCCCCTTTACTGAGATACTTCCCGCTGTTAGTTTGGGGCACTATTTTTCAATTCCTCTTCTTGTAGTATTTTGCTCAAAATGCTTTGCAGTGCTGGTGTTCTTTCTGCAAATTCTTTTAGCTTTTGTTTATCATGAAAGACACTAATTTCATTGTCAAATACCAAACTTAATTTTGCTGGATACAGTATTCTTGGTTGGAATCCATTATTTTTCAGCGTTTGAAATACATTGTTCCAGGATCTACTCGCTTTCAAAGTTTGTGATGAAAAATCAGTCGTTAACCTAATTGGTTTACCCCAGAATGTAATCTGGCTCATTTCTCTTTTAGCTTTTAATATTCTCTCCTTCTTCTGTATGTTGGCTATCTTCATAATTCTATGTCTTGGAGTTGGTCTATTATGGTTTTGAATGTTTGAGGTCATGTAGGCTTCAAGGATTTGGCAATCCATTTAATCTTTCATCTCTGGGAAGTTTTCTAGAATTATTTCATTTAATATGTTGTCCATTCCTTTGGTTTGACTCTCTATGCCTTCTTGTATCCTGATGACTCTCAAATTTGTTTTTATATGACATCCCATATCTCATAAATAGATTGCTCATGGGATATAAGCATCTTTTCTGTGTTGACTATATTCTTTTCAAGTTGATAAACTTTGTCTTCATTATCTGATCTTCTGACTTCTACTTGATCTAGTCTATTTACAATATTCTCGTTTGAGTTTTTAATGTGGTTTATATTTTTCTGCATTCCTAGGATTACTGTTTGATTTTTTTAAAGATCTCTGTCTTTTGGTAAAGCTCGTTCTTTGCCATTTGAATTTGTTTGTTTAATTCATTTTCAAAATATTCTTTTATTGCTTGGACTTGCTGCCTCATGTCTTCTCTAATATTTCTTTCCATCTGAGTTAGGGATGGATTGAGTTTTCTCCCTATCCCTGTTTCTGATGATTCTAGGTCCTCCTGTAGAATTAAGTTGTCCTGCATTATTTGGACACCTTTTTCCCTTGTTTTTTCATGAAGTTCACATTACTTTCCAGCTCCATTTGATTGCTGTGTTTCTGCTCTCTTCTATATATTTGTTTGGGTTTTATATATCTCTATTGTCTCTCCTTTGTGTTGGTAGACTGTGCATGCTAAAGTGGATTCCACTGGGAAGGAATTCCGATGGCCAAGCTCCAGTGATGTCACCTCTCTGCTAGGGTGGGCCCCAGGCTTTTTGCCCGGGTGTTCGCATGGGGGTGTGGGACTGTACTGTCTCTGTTTATTTTCAGCTCCCGGTCGCGGGCGTGCAGGCGGTCACAAGATGTCCAGTCGCGCAGTCAGCGGGTGGGCTGTCACCGGCGGTTGTGCGATCTGTAGCCACCCATTAGGGTGGGCATATGGCAGGCGATTGGTCGCTGGTGGGCAGGCGGTCTCCAGCCGTCCAGTAGCACCTGCAGCGGGCCAGCTGTTGCCGGCGGGCGAGCGTTCTCCAGGCGCCCAGTCACACGGGCCTGGCCTCTAGTCCACTGGTTTCTCTTGCTAGTCCTGGATTCTCCTGCTAGACCAGATATCCCCTGAGTAATGCCCTTGGCAGCTCAAACTGTACTCTGGCCTGCCAGTTCTTGGGTGTGGATTGTGTCTGTTGGGAACCCCAGCACTCTATTGTTTTTTTTTTGTTTTTTCGGTTTGCCCCTCCCCCATCGCTGGCTAGACAGATTTCGTTTTCACCACTGATGGGAGGGGAAGTTGAAGGTCAGGTGCCTCTAGTCCCCCCCCATCTTTATGCAGGCTCTCTCTGATAAACCCTCCCCTGGAAAGCTTAGGAGAGATTTTATGCAAATTTCCTACTGTATGGGAGATGAGCGGAAAACACACAACTGTTTTATTGTTGCAATCTGTCGGAGAGTGGCGGTGGTTACTTCAGCTCTCCAAGATGGTGGCCGTTGGTTTCCTTGGTGGAGTTTCCGTTGTGGGGGATAGAACTGTAGGACTTCCTTCCCTGACTGAAATCCCGAACTCGGCCTGGGGCTCAGTGGGGGGTCAGCCGGCAGGATTCCACAGAATCTGCAGCAACGTTTCTCCCTGGATGCTAGTAGCTTCTCGGTGGTGGCCCGACGTCTGCAGCCACGGGGCAGGCCGCACGGATCAGTAAGCCCGGATCTCCAGTTGCATATTTGGCTCACGTTTGAGACTCAATTACCGGACCTCGTTGGTGGAAATCATTCTTTTAGGTTTCGGTGCACACCCATTTTTCTGTAAGATCCTAACAAGATAGTCTTTTGTCATTCTAACTCGTTATTCACCTGCAATGTGGCGTGGTACACTGGGTGTGATGCACTCTATTTGCGGCCAACTTGCAATGTCGAAATATTAGGTTTTGTATGCACCATTTACTGAAGATAGTTTTCAGTACTAGGCAACCAATATGTATTTCAGATTGATAAATATTTCTGAGAATAATCTTTTGAAAAGTTGATTATAAATCCACATACATGAATATGAATGAATTTGGGGAGTGCACAATAAGGCACATATATTTCATATTTTGAAAAATCTGGAGAGCATATATATATATATATATATATATATATATATATATATACACTGAGAGACATTACAATGTAGCATTATGTATGCCAACTGAAATTTATCATGAAATACATATCATCCACACATCCAAAAATATTAATTTTACTGAACATGGATTTATGTATAATGTTGTTCAAATAGGAGGCTCACCCATAGGTTGAATTTTCAGTTTCAACAGCATTTAGGAGGAGTGATATCTTCTCACAATTTGTATCTGCCAAGTCAGCCACCTCACAAAAATGTACGTGTGATACCAGGTAGGATTCTATATATGCATATAAAAATACATTTGCTGACTAGGCTACAGAGAAAGGGAGACATAAATTCACATATTTGTTGACTTTAAAAACACATGGAGAACTATTTCAACAAAAAAATTGACTAGATTTATAACTCCTACCATATATAATGCAAAAGGCAAATCCAAGAATACCAAACATGCCTCCTCTGAACTGCTTGTATTTCTATTCTGATTGGGTTATTATTCTCCATGATATTACGATTGGTAGTCAGAGTCTAGTAGGGTAGGGGTTACTGTCAGGGATTCAGTATTTCAAATGGAAAATTGGAAAATGAATCCAATGTGTATGCAAATATGTGCTACACAAAAATGTTCCCACTCTCATCAAGAACTATGGCTTGACATTACTTTTGCCCCAAGTAAGACACAATTAGAGGAGAAGTGTTTGAAAATCTGTGAATACATATCTGGAATGGAATATGCTCAGTAGTTCACAACACTGGAGGTGGTAGAGGAGTTCCCAAAAGTAAGGGACAGGGTAAACACTCCACAAACATGGAGCTCTGCTGGCCTAAAGACTTCTTGAAGAACTGCCTCTGAGGTTGGGCACCTGAAAAATATGTTGTTTTCTGGAGCTTTAGCTTCATTTGTAGTGAGACCTTCAAAGCTGGGTCTGCATCTATGTGACCTGGAGGACATGGTTTCTTATTTTCCAGTGAAGATGAGGCAGCAGTGCTGAATTTGCTCTTTGTAGGTAAACTGTGACCACTGGGGTCTAAGTGTCTCCCCATGTGGACTGTGAAGCCATTTGGTCATCCTCCAAATTTCATGGTGTTTCTTGCTGCTGCACTGGGAGTTTGCTATTTGATTCAAAAATACAAGGAGTTATAGTGGATCACACTGCTGGAGGGAGTTCTGTCACATGTGGTGGGTCAGTTTCTGCAGGAGAATGCACCAAACATACTTCTAGCCCACATATATTGCCCCATTGACCATAGCAACTTGATTCTGAACATTGCCCTGAAATCTCTCAATATTACAAGATGCCTTTACATAGAAGGGACTGCTGGCTGCACCATGTCAGTCACAAGCCATTTGGAAGCCAATGGAAGATCCACAAGGCCCCACCACAGATGTTTTATCACACACCTGACCACCACGGCTCTATGCCCACTACACAGCAGGCTCCAACTTATTGGCATCTCTGTTCTACACGATTTTCATGAAACCCAGTCAATCAAAGCACTGTCTTGTATACTCATGATCAGCAACAGGACATCCAAAGGTCCTCCATTGCGACCTGGTCACGGGAATTTCAAAAATTTTATGGTATTTTTGTAGCCATTTTTCAATGATGATGTTGGAGGCACTGTGGGTTAAAATTTACTCCATAACCATTAAATGTAGAGGAAGCACATTTCAATGAAAGCTTTGGAGAATTCTCACAGGCAAGGCTTCTCAAAAAGTGGCCAAATGGTCACATGAAGCCAGGCCCATTGAGGTCTACAATGAGGTCCATGTGTGTTTCGACTCTCAACTATGGCTGCCAAGTCTTTCAGAATAAAATCACGTGATATCTTGGCTGTGATTCCCAGTGCTCTGTTGAAAGCCACCCTGGGCGTAGATCTCAGTTTTTCAAGGGGGGACTCTCATGCATGGCCTCCTAAAATCCCAACACAATTCATGGCAATAATTCTCTGAGTTCAGTTCCAGAACTCAGTCTCTAAGGGGAATCACACCAGAGTTCATGTAAAGGTGGACCCAGTCATCTCTTCCAACCACCAAAAAAATGGCCACAATTAAAACCAAAACACTCCCACATGGCCCTCATGATCTTTCATATAGACACTCATCATAACCTCTGGCTGGATGTTTCCATGAGGGGCAAAGCCCAAGACAGTCTCCAAAATAATCTCCCTTGCCCCTTAATGGCCTAAAGTCAGGGTTTCCTGGACACACTTCCTGTGAACCAGGAGTGATCAAATAGGCCTGCTGTTAATACTTCTCTGCTTCTCCAATTTGAGGCCTACTGACTGTGGGGTTTATTTTTTTATGTGAATTGGAGTCATTAGAAAACCCAAGCACTTATCAGCTAGCTTCTGCAGGGCTTTGAAGAAATCATTTGACCCAAAGGATCCCTATTCTCACTTGATGGAGGTCAGGAACCTAACAGAGGAAGGGGAGAGACTTCATCCACAATGACTGCTCTTTTGGCCATTTTGGTTTTGGATGCACACATGGGATCATTCTTAAGATATATCAGGTGCTGAGAATCTAAGCCATTGCCTGAAACAGGGCCAAGAGGCTGATAAAGACACATCCCTTTCCAAATCAATTAAGCAAAGAGCCACATGTGATGCCCATTCATTTCCATTTGAAACCTGTTTTCTTCAGGCTTCACAAAGGGGTGGCATGAGGCAAAGACCTTCCTGACATTCAGGGCAACAGAACAATAGGTAAGCAAAGCAGGGTTTCTCCACTGAGACTTTATTGGTCACACTGATATCTGAGTTTTCTGAGATGCTCGCCATTCCCTTCAGCTATCCAGTACATGGCCATGTAACAGGGCTTGGAAGTGGTACATATCTTGGACACAAAACCATGAGCCTATTCTGTAGAGTGGCCAGAATTCAGGAAGAACGCAGGAACTTTGGAAGATAGCACGTGTTGCCCATCGATAAGGCAAGCCAAAATCCATTCATCAATTTGGCAGAATAAATGATGGGAAGCTTTCTACTAGACAGGACACATCAATTGATGCATTCTCTTTTCTAATGTCTATAACCATCGACACAGTGGGATTCACAGAAATAGAAACACTCGCCTTGTCAAATGACTTACTGGAAACAGTTCACTCAAAACCAAACAAACCGCCTTTTCTATCTATTCTCAGAACATGAGACAAATCCACAAACACACAGCGACACCCACAGAGGCACCTCCTTCCCCAAAGTAGGTCTGTGACTATCCAGAGTGTCCTCTGACTGGTGGGCCATAGTATGTTCCCCTGAAATGGCCTGTCCTGTCTCAGATCTGGTCTCCTTAACCAACTCTGTGAAGATGTCAGGAACCAGTGGTGAACCACTATCTGCTTTCTCAAGAAAGGCCCCTCTTCAGAGCTTTTCTGGCATTTGGCCATTCTCATATCAGTAGGTACCAAGAAAGACTGACTCTGTCCTTGGTATATCCAAACAAGTGAGACCACTGGGACTGGAACTGGGACAGGCTCTGGGTGCCTGTCTTCCTGGATCCCAAGTTCTTAGAGTTCCATCACCAAGGAAGTGAGGTGAGGTCACTTCCTTCAGGAACTGAATGAGGTCACTGCCTTAGCAACCACTTTGTCCTAACAGTTGCTTTCAAGGGTCCCATGAGATGGAGGCTGCCCCTACGTCCTGTGACACTTTCACAAGTTTGAATGTATATCAACCATAGACACCTGGGACCAGCTCTCCAAACAGGACTGTTTGGGTCCATATTCTAATGGGTGGCACTAGAGCAGATTATGCTTAGTGAAGTTAGCCAATCCCTAAAAAACAAATACCAAATGTCTTCTTTGATATAATGAGAGCAACTAAGAAAGAGCAGGGAGGAAGAGCAGGAAGAAAAGATTAACATTAAATAGAGACATGAGGTGGGAGGGAAAGAGAGAGAAAAGGGGAATTGCATGGAAATGAAGGGAGACCCTCATTGTTATACTAAATTACATATTAGAGGTTGTGAATGGAATGGGAAAATAAACAAGGTGAGAAATTAATTACAGTAGATGGGGTAGACAGAGAAGATGGGAGGGGAGGGGAGGGGGGATAGTAGAGGATAGGAAGGGTAGCAGAATACAACAATTACTAGTATGGCATTATGTAAAAATGTGGATGTGTAAAAGATGTGATTCTTCAATCTGTATCTGGGGTAAAAATGGGAGTTCATAAATCACTTGAAGCTAATGTATGCTAATGTATGAATACGTTATGTCAAAAGATTTGTAAGGTTTTGAACAACCAATAATAAAAAAAGAACAGAGAGGCTGATTCAGTAACAACCTTTCAACCTGACCAGGTTGTTTGCCATGGAAGTTGACTTTTGCTCTCTCAGGTCCTTCAGTGGTGCCTATATCTTCTCCAGGGATGACTTCTGCATGAAACTTTGAGTTTTTCAACAGGTGGAAGATTCCCTACATTCCTCTATTTTAGGACCAACACTGTCCCTGCTCTTCTGTAAAGTTAGATTGAGGGAACAGTGTATGGTTTCGCTTAATAACAGGTTTGATTTGGGTTAGGAATCATTCAGCTTGATGAATAATGGTATTGGGAACCTGTTATATTTATAAGAATATATAGGTGAAATATAAGTATGAAAACAGAAATCTAGGTAAGATTGGAATCCCAGAAGGGCATTGCGCTCTTGATTAGGATACTTAGCTTTGATACATGTTCTGCAAAGATGTTTCAGATAAATCAATAATCAATGGCATAGGACCTTGTACCTTGGATGATTGAATGTAGAAGTGAGTATCCACTAAAACTGGGATAGTCGGTAGGATTAGGAAGATATTCTGTAGGTTTCAGAAGAAGAGTGAGTACAGAAATTGGAACAAAAGTTCTTTAGCAATAGGGTATCACATAGACAGTGAACGTAAATGTCAGCACATGTGAAGTGTTAGTCAAAATGTTGAACTGGTGAAAATATTTAGGAAAGCAGACATCAATAGAGACATTAAAAAATCAGGGAAAGTATAAAGTGAGTGATAGTATTAGACATTTGCAACAGGGTTGAGGTTGAATATATAGTCTTCGGAAGAAACAAATATGTTGTCATAAATAGGATTTACATTTGAGAGCAACCTGGACATGAATGTTTTTAGTAATCCATGCTCACTTTCCATTTAGGCTTTGGTACAATCATAAGTGTGACCTCTGCTTTTTGTGTCCAGAATATTACTGTGATAAATGCATACGTAGATCAGGTGACATGAGTATTTCTTCCACCATTTCTGGGAGCAACATTTTGAAGACGAAAAAATTAGTATTGGGGTTACAAATAGATGTACCCTGTGTCTATGAATGTAGAGATAATGCATGAATAGACCATACTGTGAATAAATAATATAATTGGCTCCAACTTTAAATAATGGATTGAATTGATATCTGAATATATACAGAAAATCTTATATTGATATACAATTATTCATTCCAACCAGTAATACATCTAATGGTAATATTAGGGTTATGTTTTATCATGAAAAGTGTGTGAGTTTTGCTTCAAAATGATTATGGAAATCAAAAATAATGTGTTTGAAATGAAGTCTCATGAAAAGACCAGTCAAGAGACCTGGAGGAATACATGTGTTCTGAATCAGTAAATGATTAAAAGTGAATCAAATTCCTATAAATTTGTGAACTTATGGATAAAATATATGTCCTATGATGTTTGTAAACTGTAGAAATTGTATTGTACCAGTGTTGAATAAAATGAACTTCAAAATACACATCATGTCCCATAGGAATCTACTTGCATTGATGTTAAACAGGGTCAGTTAATGTAGAAATATTAGGATTGTATGCACCATTCACTGAAGTTAGTTTTAAGTAATAGGAAACAAATATGTATTTCAGGTGGATGAATATTTCTGAGAATAATCTTGTGAAATGTTGATTATAAATCCACATACATGAACATGAATGAATTTAGGTAGTGTATATAAGACACATATATTTTATATTTGGAAAAATTTGGAGAATATATATATATATATATATATATATATATATATATATATATATATATATATATATATATTAAAAACACACACACAGACAATAAAATGTAGCAATATATATGCCGATCGAAATTCTTCATGAAATGTACATCAGCCACAGATTCAAAAATATTTATTTTACTAAACATGGATTTATGTATAATGTTGTTCTACTAGGAGGCTCACCCATAGGTTGAATTTTCAGTTCCAACAGAGTTTAGGAGGAGTGATCTCTTCTCACAATTTGTATTTGCTAAGTCAGACACCTCAGAAGAATATACGTGTGATACCAGGTAAGATTCTATATGTGCATATAAAAATACATGTGCTGAATTGGCTAGAGAGAAAGGGAGACAGGTATTCACATATTTGTTAACTTTAAAAACATGTGGACAACTATTTCAATTAAAAATTAGCTAGATTTATAACACCTACCCTATATCATTCAAAAGGCAAGTCCAACTATACACCATGCCTCCTCTGTACTGCTTGTATTTCCATTGTGTTTGGATTATTTTTCTCCATCATATTAAGATTAGTAGTCAGAGTCTAGTAGGTTATGGTTTAGTGTCAGGTGTCCGGGCCAGCTGGACACTTCAACGTGGGTGTTGAACCTTGTTGGGGAGAAATGAAGGGACAAGAGTCATGAGAGATGACAGCAAGACAACAGTTCTGATTATGCTGAAAACTTTTATAGTTCTCACAGTGTATTTATATGCTGCGGATGAGAAAGCTCTCTTATTGGCAGTTGCTGGATGTCTTCACAGGGTGAGATAACCTCAGGATATTTCAGGAAGACGGATAGCCGCAGGATGTCTCAGGGTGATAGATGGCTGCAGGATGTCTCCCAGGCAGGATATCTCGCAGGGGGCTATTTCTTGTAAGTGTCAGGCTATTCTTTGAAGGAGAACTTCCTTCTAGCCCATGACACCTTCCCCCTTTCTTATATAAAATATTTGACCATACCTTACAGGCCCATGTTTTAGGGGGTTATAGAGGCTCTGTTTCTCTGGCAGGCCTTAGAATATCTCCTGATCTGATCGAGCATGTTTACTAGGAGATTTCGTGGTGGCCTTAGCATGTTTTTTGAGGAGACGGCTTTGAGGGGGAAGCATACCAACTGCCATGCATCAGAGCGTGTCACTTAGAAGACTTGGGTTTTGGGAACCATGGATCCATCCTCCTGCAGTCCTTCCTGCACCCTCCGTTATTATGGCCTAACATCCTCACTCCATGGGTGCGTCCTCCCCCAAGCAGAGGGGCCCATGGAGGAAGAACCCTTATGGCAAGGGCAGAAGATGGTTTGTCAGAGCTGTTACTTAGAGTTTTATGTAAGAAAGCGAGATCTGTGGGCATGTAAACTTAAGAAATAAGCTTTTGAGGAGGGTAGAACATCCTTTTAAATGTTGGCAGCACGGTCTTCCATATCCAGGCGATGATAGTGGACCTGTATGGGCTTAGAGGCCAAAATATTAATCTGTTCTTTAATAAATTGTACCAGCCTGTTTATAATGCAGGGTCCTAGGGTCACCATTAAAAGTAAACCCAACAAAGGGCCTAATAGGGGAAGAAGGTAGTGTAGAAATCCATTAAACCCAGTCCAGAGGGGATTTTCAAATGTTTCCCTTCATCTCTTTTCTAGATCTTCTTGAAGCTGCTTAATTTTAGTGCATACTATGCCAGAATTATTGGCATAAATGCAGCATCGTTCCCCTAAGGCCAAGCAAATACCTCTCTGATTAGCTGTCAGCAAATTTAAGCCTCGTTTTTTTTGAAGGAACACTTCTGCCAGGGAGTCTACTAGGGCCTGCAAATCTTTAATGGTTCCTGATAGAGTTTTTATCAGTTGTTCCTGATAGAGTTTATAATTTGTTGAGACAGGCGATGGTAAGAGTGAATAGACGTGCCTAAGCCAGTGTACCTGTGCCCACAGGAACTGTTATTCCAAGGCTGGCAGATTGTTGGCTGCATCTGAAAAAGAGGAAATTTTGTCCTCATGAGGAGTGCCTCTGTCCCTGTTTTGAGGTAAGTCATTAACCTGTTTAACCAGGAGTTCTGGTAACCATCTTGGGGCTGTTGGTTCTTGGTCCAAAACACAAGCTGAGCCTCCTCCCCAGATGAGGACAGGATCTGGGCCTTTCCATTTAATTGTAAGGGGATTGTGTCACATAACAGGTGGGCGAACAGAATTGGACGAGGGATCGCAGTGTGTGTCTGCTGCCAAATGGCCCTCATTGTCTAGGGTAAGAAAAATAAGGGCAAATAATGCATTGTTAAGGCGATGCCTGGGTGTGGTAAATACAAGGGAGGAAGCCTTAAGGAGGGTTAGCCAAGTTTTTAAGGTAATTTGGGCAAGTTCCACAATGCCTTGGCCCTGAGGGTTGTATGGAATTCTAGTACTATGACAAATTTGCAAGGTAGCACAAAACTGTTTAAACTTGGCAATGGTATATGTAGAATAAATATCTGTTTTAATATGTATTGGTTTACCCATAACAGAAAAGGCTGAAACAAGATGAGAAAGGACATCTTTGGTAGCCTCTCCAGAATGTGGTGATGCAAAAATAAAGCTGCTGAAGGTATCTACAGAAATGTGTATATATTTGGTTATTATATATTCAAAAAAATGAGTAACATCCATTTGCCAAAACTGATCTGGCAGTAATCCTTGGGGGTTAACTCCCAAGTGTTGAATGGGGAGGGAGACAGCGCAACCAGGGCATGCTTTTACTATTTCTCGTGCCTGTTGCCTGGTAATTTTACAAAGTAATCAAAGGCTCTGGAAATTTAAATGATGTAGATTGTGTAACTCCGTGGCCTTTTGAATGGAGCCAAAAAAAATTGGAAAGATGGAACGAGTTGCTGCATCAGCTTGGGCATTACCTTGAATTAGAGGGCTGGGAAGATCAGAGTGTGCCCTGATGTGTCCTAAGAAAAATGGGTGTTGTCTGGCCTGAATTAGCTGCTGAAGCTGGTAAAATAGAAAGGCCGCATTGGAAGAAGCCTTAATGGGGGGTGAAATCACCAGCAGGTGCACAGAATGAGCAATGTAGGAACTGTCTTTATAAATATTAACAGGATTGTCAAAAATGTTATAAAAACTTGGGTTATGTCAAACAATTCCACAAACTGTGTTGACTGATAGACAGTATCAAATGTGGTAGGCTGGTTATTGACAACAAAGACCACTCGGCCATTACAGGAACCGTATGTAAAGACAGTAAGGGCTTGAGGAATGGGAGCCTTTTGAGTAATTTCAGGAAAAGTAAATGGATGTAACTGGACAAAATGTAAAGGGGGATCATTGGGGAGGTGGTGATCAATTGTTCCAAAAGCCTGATAGGGCAATACCCCATTCATCCCTTGTCTCTAGTAAAAATTGGGTTTGGTCCTTAGTATATGGAATAAAAATATTATCAGGGTCTTTGCCAAAATGTTGTAGAGAAATCAAATGACCTTTAAAAATAATAGAAGCTACCTGAGAAAGATAAACAGTAATAACCTTCGAGGATGTGGTGGGTAAATGGACCCAAAACAAGGGGCAGTCTTTATTTTCAAAATGTGGATCTCGCTGCCAAAATATTCCTGTGGGTGTATGAGAAGTGTGTAAAATAACCAGAACCAGAGGAAGGTTATAAGCAATTTGTGTAACAAATTGTTGGGCAATGGCTTCTGTGACTTGGTTTAATGCCTGTCATGCCTTGGGAGTAAGATTTTGAGGGGAGGAGGGGTGGGAATTACCTCTCAAAATATCATTAAGGGTCAAAAGTACACAAGTGCATAATTTTAAATATGTTATTAGCCATTGAATATCCCTCAGTAATTTCTGAAAATCTTAAAGAGTGTGAAGATGGTCCACATGTAGTTGTATTTTAGAAATTTGGATCTGATTTTCTAGAATTTTAAGGCCCAAACTCTTATAAGAGTCTTGTGTTTGAACCTTATTAGGAGCTATCTGAAGTCCCAAGGTAGTGAGGATTTTGTAAAAGTCCAAGTAACAATTATTAAGGTCATGGGTGTTAGGTGCACCAATTAACAAATCATCCATATAATGTAAAATATAAATTTGTGGCCCTCGCTCTCTCACAGGGTCTACTGCTTGAGCAACGTATTTTTGGCAAAGAGTAGGGCTGTTGGCCATACCTTGGGGAAGAACCTTCCATTGAAGTCTCTGCATAGGGCCCTGAATATTAATGCAAGAAAGACTAAAGGCAAAAAAGGTCTATCCTCAGGATGTAAAGGAATGGTAAAAAAGCAATCTTTTAAGTCCATAACCATTTTACTATAGTTTTTGGGAATAGCCACTGGTGTGGGAATGTCTGGCTGTAGTGCTCCCATCGGGAGTATAACTTTATTAATGGCACACAAATCTTGTAAAAGGCACCACTTGCCTGATTTTTTCTTGATAACAAAAATAGGAGTATTCAATGGTGAGGTTGAGGGCTCTACATGGCGGGCTGCCAGCTGTTCCTTCACTAACATGGAGGCAGCCTCCAAATTTTCTTGGGTAAGGGGCCACTGATCCACCGACACAAGAGTCTGAGTCTCCCAAATAATTTGATCTCCATGGGGTACAGGAGGGTCAGGGACCGACACTAAAAATCCAAATATCCAAGTCCATATGTATTTTTTTTTATGGGTTGTATAGGCTCCACCAGTCGTTGTCTCAGCCTCCCAAGGCCTGTACCAGGGACAAAATTCATACGGAGCATTTGATGAGTCACCATGGAATTGGGACTGGCAAGAATAACTTCCATTTGACTCAAAATATCTCGGGCCCATAGGTAAACAAGGAGGTCAGGAACAACGAAAGAAGTGACAGTTCCCTTATTACCCTCTTTATCAGTCCAGCTAAGAGCAGTAGAGCTGACCAGAGGATTTTTTGACTTTCCTATCCCTTTAAGGTCAGTCAAGGATGGGGTGAGGGGCCAACCTGATCGCCAGTATTTTTGAGAAATAATTGTCGCATCAGCTCCAGTAACTAAAATTGCTTGGAATTCCTTTTATTCAATAAGTAAGGTAAGGGTGTGTCTATTATGAGAAATGGGATGAACCCAATATACCTCAGAGGAGCCCAAGGAGGCAATCCCCCACAGTAGGTCTGGGTGGTGGAAGTGCCCCTTAATCTAAGGGAAGGAGTATTAATTGTGCAAGACTTTTTCCTCCTGGGATGGCCGCAACTCTATTAATAACTGTGGCCAGTATTTTTATTTCTCCAGTGAAATCATTATCATTAATGCCAGGGAAGACCTGAACACCTTGTAAGGTAGTAGAGGCTCTTCCAAGAATAAGGGCACACGTATGAGATGGAGGGGGACCCATAATTCCAGTTGGTATTATCTGGGGCCCTTGCATTGAATCTAATATTGTATCAGTGGTGGCACAGAGGTCCAATCCTGCACTGCCTGGAGTGGGTAGTTGGAGGGAGCCAATTGTGGAGAAGGATTTTGAGGTAGGTTGGGAGTTTGGGAGGGAACAAACCTTATTGCCCCAGGGAGTTTCCTGTGAAGCAGGAAGAAATAGACTGTCCGAGGGCATTTGTCATTGATCTACACTCACTGGCCCAGTGATGACCTTTACCATATCAAGGACAAAGTGTAGCTGGGGGCGGTTTAGCTCCAGTTTGAGGAGACGCTATTCTTACTCTTTGTTTGCCTGTCGGACACTTGTGTGCAAAATGGCCTGGTTGTTTACAAGTAAAGCAAATACGTGAGCCAGGATTGTAAAAGGCCTTGGTAAATGCGGCACTAAAGTGAGACCCATGGCATGGGCTGCACCCACCCCTGCACAGACTCTAATAAAGTCAGAAAGTTTCCCTTTATCCTTATGATGTCGAAGAACATCCTGACATGCCGGGTTGGCGTTTTCAAAGGCAAGATGTTTTACAAAGGTGCTTTCGCTTTCGCTTGGTCCAAGCAAGCATTCTGCAGCTAGGTTAAGCCGGGGAACAAAGTCGCTATAAGGCTCGTCGGTCCCTTGTCGAATTCTTGCCAGGGAAGTGATAGCCAAGGCCCTTTCAGGGAGGCTTCTCCAAGCATGTAAGCCAGCCATCTAAATCTGCGCAAAAATCCAGCAGGGAAACGTGCCTGTTCAGTTTTAGTGTCAAAAGTTGCATTGCCCACTAGCTTAACATAAGTCCAGGATTTAGAGGAGGCCTTTGTTAAATTTTTTTGAGCAGTTTCTGACAGGGCTCTTTGAAATCTGCATTCCATAGCAGGAAGTCTCTGGCACTGAGGGCAGCTCGGTCTAAAAATTTCCAATCATTGGGAGTAAGAAATTGTGTGCTCTGGCTTTCTAATAAAGCCAACGTGTAGGGCACAGTGGGGCCATAGTGAGCACAAGCCTTTTTAAGTTTTTCAAGAAAATGGAGGCTAAATTTTTTGAAGACACTCTGAGTTCCTTCCTGCCTAGGGGTGAACTCCTCATCCTCTAAGTCCTGATCTCCTTGATCCATTTCCCCCGCTTCCTCCTCTTGATCCTCTTCTAAGTCTTTGACCTCAGCCTGGGCAGGCTTATCTATCTGACTGGTGGTGACTGGGAAGGCGAGCACAGGCCGATGGAGCGGCTTCGCCTTTGTATTAGACCACTGTGGGCCAGCTTGTGTTGACTCCATTCCTAAGGCTAATGAAGAGAGCTCAGATTCAAGGGATCTTTATTCTTTTAAAAATTGGATCTGTTCCCGTCCATGTTGGAGAGACTCTCTCAAGGGAGCCAGGTTAGCCAAGGGAAGTGGGGAAAAAATATATGGGGGGATATTTGGTCCCTGAAGGGCCAGAGCACAAAAGGCAGGAGGGATATAGGAGGGAGGGGAATGTGTAAGTCCTATAGGCTGTGGCAGGGTCCTGAGAGGTGGCGGGTCTTCTGAATGGTAGCGAGCTGCTTCCTTCTCCAAGGTAGCCTCCTCCCCAGGGGTCAATGTTTCTCCTGGATTTAAAACTGCATAAAGGCGGTTGGAAACCATTGGAGCCTTATTCATTAGGGTGGGATTTTGAGGAAGATCAGGAAGGTTCCCAGGGTCCTGGGGAGACTAAGAAGGGTCTATGTCTATACTAACTGATGGGCATGCCGAGAAGGGACGAGAGATCTTTTGCATAGTCTCTTCCCCAATCCTGGCAAGTATTAAGGTACCATTGTCAAAGGGTGAACTTTTAAGAATTTCACTAATTTATTTCCAGAAAGAAAAGGTAGGAACAGACACTTTTTCTGGGCCAAAGGATTCATAATAATCTTTTAAAATGTCTCCTACTCTAAGCCATCTTTTACCATCAATTGTCCCTTCAAGGGGAAACCATGGAAACAATTCTTCGATGTATGAAAAGTAAAATTTTAAGTCATTTTTCTTAACACGTTCCCCCCATGTATTTAAGGATTCCTTGTGGCCTGACAAAAACAAATCATGTGACGAAACTGTTTGTCCCATGGTGGGTCACTCACTGTGCGTCATCCCCACTCTCCTCCTGGATCTGTTTCTCAGTAGTGTCTGCTGAGGCAATCGCGAGCTCCGCTTGTCCAAATCTTCCAGGAGGACGGGGTTCCCCCTCAGTCAAAGGCTCGAGCCCCAGTCGTTGGGCGCCAGTTGTCCCAGGGTACAGGACACATCAACGTGGGTAGCGAACCTAGATGGGGAGGAATGAAGGGACAAGAGACACGAGAGATGACAGCAAGACAAAAGTTCTGATCAAGCTGCAAACTTTTATTGTTCACACAGGGGAATTTATATGCTGGAGATTTGAAAGCTCTCTTATCGGCAGTTACTGGATGTCTTCACAAGGTGAGATAACCTCAGGATATTTCAGGAAGACAGATGGCCACAGGATGTCTCAGGAACACAGATGACTACAGGATGTCTCCCAGACAGGATGTCTCCCTGGGGGCTGTTTCTTGTAAGTGTCAGGCTATTCTTTAAAGGAGAATTCCTTCTACCCCTTACAGTCAGGGATTCAGTATTTCAAATGGAAAATTGGAGAAAGAATCCAATGTGTATGCAAATATGTGATACCCAAAAATCTTCCCACTCTCATTCAGAACAATGCCTTGACATTACCTTCACCCCAAGTAAGACACAGTTAGAGGAGAAGAGTTAGAAAATCTGTGAATACACATCAAGAATTGAAAATGCTCAGGAGTTCACAACCTTGGAGGTGGTAGAGGAGTTTCCAAATGTAAGGGAGAGGGTAAAACTCCACAAACATGGAGCTCTGCTGGACTAAAGACTTCTTGAGAAACTGCCTCTGAGGTTGGGCACTTGAAATATATGTTGTTGTCAGGAGCTTTAGCTCCCTTTGTAGTGAGACCATCAAGCTGGGTCTGCATGTATGTGACCTGGAGGACATGGTTTCTTATTTTCCAAAGGACATGAGGCAGCAGTGCTGAATTCTCTCTTTGTAGGTAAACTGTTGTCACTGAGGGCTAAGTGTCTTCCAGTTTGGAGCAATTTGCTCATCCTCCACTTTTTGTTGTGTTTCTTGCAGCTGCACTGGGAGTTTGGTATTTTCTTCATGAAATACGAAAGGTTCAACTGGGACACAGTACTGGAGGGAGTTCTGTCACATGTGGTGGGTAAGGGTCTGCAGGAGAATGCACCAACCAGGCTTCTATCCCACATAGCTTGCCCCCTTCACCATAGCAATCTGATTCTAAACATTGCACTGAAACCTCTCCATATAACAACATTGCCTTTACATACAAGGGTCTGGGGGCTGCACCATGTCAGTCACAAACCATTTGAAAGCCAATGGCAGATCCACATCACCCAACCACAGATGTTTTAACACACACCTTCACACCACTTCTCTAGGCCGACTACTCAGCAGGCTCCAAATTACTGCCATCTCTGTTCTACACCATTTTCATGAAACCCAGTCAATCAGGCACTGTCTGGTACACTCGTGATCATCAATAGGACATTCAATGATTCTACAGTGCGAAGTGGTCATGGGAATTTCAAAAATTTGATGGTATTTATCAGGCATTTTTCAAGCATGAAGTTGGAGGCACTGTGGGTTTCAATTCATTCAGGAACCATTAAATGGAGAGGAAGCTCATTTCAATGAAAGCTCTGGAGAATTCTAACAGGCAAGGCTTCCCAAAGACAGGCAAAAAGGTCACATTAAGCAAGGCGTTTGAGGTCTACAATGTGGTCCATGTGTGTTTTGACTTGCAACTATGGCTGCCAATTCTTTAAGAATAAAATCATGTGATATTCTTCCTGAGATTCCCAGTGCTCTGTGGAAAGCCACCCTGGGCCTAGATCTCTGTTTCCAAGGGCAACTCTCATGCTTGGCATTCTAAAATCCCAACACAATACATGTCAATACTTCTTTGAGGTCCATTCCATAACTCAGTCTCTAAGGGGAATCCCACCAGTGTTCAAGACCAGGTGGACCCATCATCTTTTCCAACAGCCACAAAAATGACCACAATTAAAACCAAAACACTTCCACATGGCCCTCATCTTCTTTCATATCGACACTCATCATAACCTCAGGCTGTAGTTTTTCATGAGGGGCACAGCCAAGGACAGTATCCAAAATAAGGTCCCTTGCCCCCATTTGCCTAAAGTCAGTGTGGCTGGGTCACCCTTCCTGTGAACCAGGAGTGATCAAAAAGGCCTGCCCTTAATACTGCTCTGATTCTCCATTTTGAGGCCTAATGACTGTGGGGTTTAGATTCTTTATGTTAATTGGAGTCATGAGAAACCTATGAATGTATGATCTAGTCTCTGCAGGGCTTTGAACAACTCATTTGACCCAAAGGATCCCTATTCTCATAGATGGACGTCAGGAACCTTACAGAGGAAGGTGAGAGACTTCATCCACAATGACTGCTCTTTTGGCTCTTTTGGTTTTGGATGCAAACGTGGGATGTTTCTTTAGATACATCAGGTGCTGAGAATCTAAGCCATAGCCTCACGCAGGGCCAAGAGGCTGATTCAGACTCATCCCTTTCCAAAGCAATTAAGCAAGGAGCCACAGATGATGCCCATTCATTTCCATTTGAAAACTCTTTTCTTCAGGCTTCCCAATTGGGTGCCCTGAGGCAAAAAACTTCCTGACATTCAGAGCAACAGAACAATAGGTAATTAAAAGTACCAAAGCAGGGTTTCTTCACTGAGACTTGTCAGAAGCCAGTGGTGAGCCACTATCTGTTTTCTCATACAAGCCCCCTCTTCAGAGCTTTCCTGGCATATGGCCATTCTCACATCTGTAGGTACCAATATAGACTGACTCTGTCCTTGCTAATTCAAAACTAGTGACACCACTGGGAGTGGGACTTGGACTGGCTCTGTGTGCCTGGCTTCCTGGATGCCAATTTCCATCACCGAGGAAGTGAGGTGAGGTCACTTCCTTCAGGATCTGAATGAGGTCACTGCCTTGGCAACCACTTTGTCCTAACAGTTGCTTCCAAGGGTCCCATGAGATGGAGGCTTCCCCTACTTAATGTGACAATTTCACAAGTTAAAATGGTATATCAACCATAGGCACCCGGGAACAGCTCTCCATACAGGCCTGATTTGGTCCATCTTCTCTACATTAAGAAGAGAGAGGCTGATAAAGACACAACCCTTCATCCTGACCAGGTTGTTTGCCATGGAAGATGACTTGTGGTCTCTCAGGTCCTTCATAGCTGCCTACATATTCTCCGGGGATCCTTTCAGGATAGACCTTTGAAGTTCTCAGCAGGTAGAGGATCCCTACATTGCAGTATTATAAGACCACCTCTGTTCCTGCTCTTCTGTAAAGTAAGATTGAGGGAACACTGTATGTTTAGGGTTAATAACAGATTCAATTTGGGTTAGGAATCATTTTCTGGATGAATAATGGTATTGGCAACCTGCAAAATTTATAAGAATATTGAGGTGAACTGTGTGTATGAAAACAGAAATCCAAGTAAGATTGGAAGCCCAGAAGGGCATTGGGCCCTTGACTGTGATACTTAGCATTGAATTACATTCTGCACAGATGTCTCAGATAAATCAATATACAATGGCATAGGACCTTGTACATTGGATGATTGAATGTAAAAGCGAACATTCAGTCAAAAAGGTATAGTCAGTAGGAATAGGAAGATAGTAGGCAGGTATAGGAAGAAGGTTTAGTGTATGATTTGGAACAAAATTTCTTTAGCAATAGGTTTCGGTTAGAAAATGAATTTAAATGTCAGCACATGTGAAGAGTCTGTCACAATGATGAAGTGGGAAAAATATGTAGGTAAGCAGATATCAATAGAGACATTATGAAATCAGGCAAAGTAAAAAGTGAGAGATAGGCTTAGACATTTTCAAAGGGTTGAGTTTGAATATGCAATCTTAGGAAGAAACAAATATGTAGTCATCAATAGGATTGACATTTGAGAGCATAAGTAATCTTGGACATGAATGATTTTAGTAATCCATGTTAATTTTCCATTTTGGCTTTGGTACAATTATAAATGTGAACTTTGAATTTAGTGTCCAGAATATTTCTGTGAATAAATGTATATGTAGATCAGGTGACATGAGTATTTCTTCCACCATTTCTGGGAGCAATATTGACTGACTACTTCTGATTGATAGGTACACATTCTTTATGTGAATTGGAATTATGAGAAACCCAAGCACCTCTTCAGGGATTGAAGAACTCATATGACCCAAAAGATCCCTATTCTCAATTGATGGAGGTCAGGAATCTGACAGAGGAAGGGAAGATACTTCATCCAAAATGAATGAAGTTTTTGCCATTTTGGTTTTGGATGCACACATGGGATCTTTCTTTAGATCCATCAGGTGCTGAGAATCTAAGTCACAGCCTCACACAGGGCCAAGAGGCTGATTCAGACACATCCCTTTCCAAAGAAATTAAGCAAAGAGCCATAGGTGATGCCCATTCATTTCCATTTGAAAACTGATTTCTTCAGGCTTCACAAAGGGTTAGCCTGAGGTAAAGACCTTCCTGACATTCAGGGCAACAGAAAAATAGGGAAGCAGAAGGCCCAAAGCAGGGTTTCTCCACTGAGACTTTCCTGGTCACACTGTCCCTGCTCTTCTGTAAAGTTGGATTGAGGGAACAGTGTATGGTTAGGGTTAATAACACGTTCGATTTGGGTTAGGAATCATTCTGCAGGATGAATATTCGTACTGGGAATCTGCAATAATTACAAGAATATATAGGTAAAACAAAAGTATGAAAACAGAAATCTAGGCAAGATTTGAAGCTCAGATGGGCATTGGGCCCTTGAGTGGGTTACTTAGCTTTGAATTATGTTCTGCACAGATGTCTCAGATAAATCAATATACAATGACATAGGACCTTGTACCTTGGATGATTGAAAGTTGAAGAGAACATCCAGTCACAAAGGGAAAGTCCGTAGGTTTAGGACGATAGTTTCTAGGTTTAGAAACAACAATGAGTATAGGATTTGGACCAAAAGTTCTTTAGCAATTGGTTTTCAATAAGAGAGTGAATGTAAATATCAGCACATGTCAAGAGTCAGACACAATGATGAAATGGGGAAAATATGCAGGAAAGCAGATATCAATAGAGACATTAAGAAATCAGGCAATGTATAAAGTGAGGGATAGGATTAGACATTTTCAACAGGGTTGAGTTTGAATATATAATCTTAGAAAGAAACAAATACATAGGATTTATCAATAGGATTTACATTTTAGAGCATTAAGCAACCGGGACATTGATATTTTTAGTAATCCATGCTCACTTTCCTTTTAGGCTTTGCTACAATCATAAGAGTGACTTTTGCTTTCTGTGTCCAGAATATTTCTGTGTTAAAATTTATATGTAGATCAGGTGACATGAGCATTTCTTCCACCATTACTGGGAGCAATATTTTGAAGACGTATAAATATTGGGGGAACAAAGTGGAGTACCCTGTGTCAATGGATATAGAAATAATGTATGAATAGACCATACTGTGAATAAATAATATAACTGGTTCCAACTTTAAATAGTGGATTGATTTGATATCTGAAAATACACTGGAAATCTTAAATTGATATTCATACATTCATTACAACCAGTTATATATCTAACGGTAATATTAGGGTTATGGTTTATAATGAAGAGTGTGTGAGTTTTGCTTCAAATATGATTATGAAAATCAAAAATAATGTGTTTGGAAAGAAGTCTCATGACAAGACCAGTCGAGAACTCTGGAGGAATATATGTGTTCTAAAGCAGGAGGTGATTGAAATTGAAACAAATACCTATAAATTTGTGAACTTGTGGATGAAATATATATCATATGATGTGCATAAACTGAAGAAATAGTAATGTACCACTGTTTAATAAAAATGAACCGCAAAATACACATCATGTCCCATAGGAAAATGCTTGCATTGATGTTGAACTAGGTTTTACTGTAGAAATATTAGGATTTCTGTGCACCATTCACTGAAGTTAGTCTTCAGTACTAGGAAACAAATCTGTATTTAAGGTGGATGAATATTTCTGAGAATAATCTTGTGAAAAGTTGATCATAAATCCACATACATAAATATGAATGATTTTAAGGAGTGTATAATAAGATTCATATATTTTATATTTTGAAAAAGTTGGAGAGTATATATATATATATACACACACACACACACACACACACACAGAGACAGACATTAAAACTAGCAATATATTTGCAATCGAAATTCATCATGAAATATGTATCATCCACAGGTGCGAAAATATTGAATTCACTGAAAATGGATCTATATATAATGTTGTTCTACTAGCAAGCTCACCCATAGGTTGAATTTTCAATTCCAACAGTATTTAAGAGGAGTGATCTCTTCTCATAACTTGTATATGCCTAGTCAGCAACCTCACAAAAATATACGTTTGATAACAGGTAGAATTCTATATGTGCATATAAAAATACATGTGCTGAATAGTCTACAGAGAAAGGAGACACCAATTTGTTGAGAGCCACAGCTTAAGGGGCCCCATCTACTAGCAACGTTCCCCTTCCAGATGATTATTGGCTCACAGCGGCCCCAGCAACATCTAGCTGATTGGCTCCTCTATGGTGATGCACAATGGAGAGGCTCATTGAGCTATTTCCCCGATCTTTCCGACTGCCAGCTGATGATTGGCTCACAGCAGCCCCAGCAACATCAAGCTGATTGGCTCCTCTGCGGTGATGCTCATTGGGCAGTTTCCCTGCCCTTTCAGACCACAGAGCTGCTCATTGTGGGACTTTTTTGGCTCCACCCACCTGACCCAGCCAAATGGCCTCAAGAGCAGGAGGATTGTGGGAGGTGGTGAGGCTTGTGGGTGTAACAGAAACTTTGCAAGGAAGCCAGTGGTGGCAGTTGGGCTCTGAGGGTTTTTCCTGAGGAGCTGTTTTGTTTGGCGTGTGTGGTTCTAAAAATAAAGTTTGTTTCTTTTGAAAAGTGGCTCTTGAATCATGCCCAGCCAGACTGCAGCATTTGGTGGCTTGCACGGGGAGCCACTGAGGGTAAGTGATAAGGTAAACTGCTCGCCCCTGAGGGAAGGGCGAGAGGATGGGTAGCCATTTTAAGATTCCTCTTTTGTTTTGCTTCACTTTTGTTGCCTGTCCATGAAGATGAGTGAGATGGATGAAAAACCACTCACATCTGAGAAAAAAATTATTTACTTCTGAGGAACAGATACGGAGAAAGGATGGATACACATGTCAGTAGGATATAAAGGCTATAATGACTTTTTGTTGTTCCCTTTTTATTTTATTCTGTCTCGGTTTTGTTTGGCATCGTCTTGTTGGGTTGTATTATAGTAGAAATACGGGATCAGAAATTAGTTAAAAAACAAACTGAAAGAGTGTTAAGTAAATTGTTAGAGGAAGGAGGCATCTCAGTAAACTCAAGAACAGTCAGGGCATATGTTGATACAATACAAAAATGTAGCCCATGGATTTTTAAGGAGTTGTTAAATATACCATAATGGAACCATCATGGTGAAGATTTAAAAGGGTGGAAAAGAACAGCCCCGGGACTCTGCCAGTTGGCACATTGCCATTGAGGTCGTTCATATCTGGTTTGCTTAGTCCAAATACTTCAGTTTAGACAAAGATAGAGGAACAAAGCTTAGGGCAGAAAAAGCCATCAGGGGCAAAGTTACAAAAGGAGACTGCTACTAACAACTTTCTATAACTAGAGGGCGTAAGTGTCCAACCAACAGCGCCTCCTCTACAGGAGACTGTTACTAACACCTTTCTATCACCAGAGTATGTAAATGTCCAAATAACAAGGCCACCTCCATATGCTGGGAGGCCCCCAAACCCCGCAGTTGATAGTTCGGATCCTGAGACAGGATCTCAAGTATTAACATGCCCTGTATTTGAGGTAGGAGGGCAGCGAATTCACCATGCTTTAAATTTCAAAATAGTGAAGCAGCTAAAAGGGGCTGTAGCAACCTATGGTCCTCAAGCACCCTTCATTGTAAGCTTGGTCGAATCCATTAACAACTTGAATATGATGCCAGTAGATTGGGCTAATATGTGTAAAGCTGTGCTAAATGGAGGTCAATACCTTTTATGGAAGGTTGCCAATGAGGAATTTTGCAAGGAGACGGCTAGGTGAAATGCAGAAGCTGGTTATCCTCAGAGAAATCTAGATATGTTGTTAGGAAAGGGACCTTATGAGGATCAGCAGCAACAAATTGCATATGATCCTGGCGTATAAGCACAAATTGCTGCAGAGACGGTTAGGGCATGGAAGACTTTACAAGAACATGGAGGTTTACAAGGTCAATTATCTAAGGTAATACAAGGAGCTAATGAATCTTACACTGAATTTGTAGATAGGCTTATTCAAACAGCTACCAGAGTTTTGGGGAATACAGAACAAGCAATGCCATTAATAAAAAACTGGCTTATGACCAAGCGAATCTTAGGTGCAGAGATATCACTAGACCATGGAAACATGAAGATTTAAACACATATATTAAATTATGTAAAGACATTAATGAATAAGAGCAAGTCATGGCAGCTGCAGTAAAACAGGCTTTAAATGCCAGAGACATCAATGAACAAGGGCAATTTGTGGCAGCTGCAGTAAAACAGGCTTTAGATGCAAGGCCAGGAACATGCTACAATTGTGAACAAACAGGACATTTTAAAAGGAATTGCTCCAAAAGAAGAGGGTTTAACAAAACTAGGTACCAAAGGAGTAGAATACCGGGTATTTGCCCACGATGCCGTAGAGGGAGACATTGGGCTAATGAATGCCGTTCTCAAACCACCATAGAGGGTAGTTCATTATCAAAAATGAACAAGGACTAGCTGTTTATTTACGATATCATGGAGAAAGGCATCGGGCTCCATTGCCAAAAAATGGACAGGGGAGCCCAATGCTCTGGGGCCCAAAACCACAAATATACGGAGCACTGGAGGAACCCAGCAACCCCATCAGTGTAGTGCCCAGGACACATTGTCCATTAGACGCCTCATCAGACAAATCAGAGGGAGCACAGGGTTTGACATCTGCACCTCCATCAGATCAGCACTAACTGTAGAGATGGGGGTTCAAATCATTCACACAGGGTGAAAGGACCTCTTCTCAAAGGAACAGTAGGGTTATTATTGGGACGCAGATCTTCTAATCTAAAAGGACTTATGATAAGTCCTTGGGTATTTGATCCATATTATAAAGGTGAAATAAAATTTATAGCCAGTTCTCCAAAGGACATATCAGTAATTTCACCAGGAGATAGAATAGCACAGTTACTAATAATACTCAGTCTGCATGATAAATTTTCCAGTCGTGCTGTAGAAAGAGGTTCCAAGGGATTAGCCTCCACAGGTGTAGATTTGGTTATGCTTTCTTTAAATTTAGAGTCTCGCCCCAGGTTAAAACTAAATATTCAAGGACATGAATTTAATGGGCTACTTGATACAGGTGCAGATGTTAGCATTGTCTCTCATCAAGAATGGCCAAAACATTGGCCATTACAACAATACACTCAACCACTTTGAGACCTAGGAGTGGCAACTAATCCCCATAGAAGTGCAATGGTATTGGATTGGAAGGATCCTGAAGAATGTGAAAGAACTATACAGCCATAGGTATTGGATCATCTTCCCGTAAATTTATGGGGATGAGATGTCCTAGATCAATTAGGTTTGACATTAACAAATAACATCAATCAAAATGCACCCACTATTATGTCTAGAGAAGGTTTTAGGAAAGGAAAAAGTTTAGAAAAACAAGAACAAGGTATAGCAGCACCAATACAAATAGACCAAGCAACAGACAGACATGGGTTGAATTCTCAGAAAGGGCCACTGAGACAATAAAAATTACTTGGAAATCAGAAAGACCAGTATGGGTTCTTCAGTGGACCCTGACTAAAGAAAAGATACAAGCAGCCCAGTTCCTGGTCAAACAACAATTAGCGGAAGAACATATACAACCTTCTGTATCTCCCCATTATACTTTAATTTTTGTCATCAAAAAGAAATCTGGTAAATGAAGATTATTGCAAGATTTAAGAGCCATTAATAATGAGATGGTTATTTTGGGACCTGCTCAATCAAGGATTCCTCAATTGTCTGCTTTGCCAAAAACTCGGTATGTTTTAGTTATACATATTAAAGATTGTTTTTTTTTTTTTTTTTTTCATTTCCAATTCTTCCTGAGGATAGTCCAAGTTTTGCATTTACTATCCCTGCACTGAATCATGAAGGTCCTGATCAGAGGTATGAGTGGAAAGTACTCCCTCAAGGGATGGTTAACAGCCAAACTATTTGTCAAATTTATGTTAACAAAGTAATCCAGCCACTTAGAAATCAAAATCCTGAACTACAAATATTTCACAATATGGATGATGTGTTATTAGTACACAAGTTAAAAACCCATTGCTAGAATGTTATGCCACACTTACAAACATATTAAAAAATTATAATATAGGGATATCAATTGATAAAGTACAATTAAATTTTCCAATTAATTATTTAGGAGTTCTATTATCCTCAACCATGGTCAGTCCACCAAAAATTCAAATACGAGTAGATCAACTCAAATCAATTAATGACTTTCAAAAGTTATTAGGAGACATTAATTGGATAAGGCCTTATCTAGGTATACCAACAGGAGAGTTGGGACCTATATTTGATATCCTAAAAGGTCCATCTGATCCAAATTCACCCAGAATGTTAACACCTGAAGCAAGAAAGGCATTAAAAATCATTGAAACATATATGGGAAATATGCATTTGGATAGATTTGATAAAATAATGCCTTTATTATTTATTGTGCTACCAACAAAAAATTTTCCTACAGCAGTATTTTGGCAAGAAGGTCCATTATTATGGATACATTTATCTTATTCTTCTAACACTATTATTACTAGGTATCCTGAGGCTGAGGGACAATTAATACTCATAGGAATAAAAGCAGCAAAGTGAGTGTTTGGAATTTCTCCCAATAAAATTATTACTCCATACACTATGAATCAAATTGATGAATTAGCTAATGAGTTAAATACTTGGGCAATAATCATGTGTAAATTTAATGTTTCATTTGATAACCACTTACCATCTAATCTTTTATTGTCTTTTGGGTCATTGCATCCTGTAATTTTTCCAAAAATTACAAGAAAACACCTATCATGAATGCTCCAAATATATTCACTGATGGGTCAAATAATGGTACAGCAGCAATAGTTACACCTGATCAAATTTTTACATTTTTAGCACCCCAACAATCAGCTCAAAAGGTAGAGCTTAATGCAGAATTATAAGCTTTTGTGATGTTTAAAGATTCTGTGTTTAATTTATTTTCCAATAGTCAGTATATAGTTAATGCTATAGTATCCCTTAAAGATGCTGGTAGGATTTCCCCTTCCTCTAATGTTTTCTCTTTGCTTTCCAGTATACAAAGTCTAATCTGGGACAGAAAAGATCCATTCTTAATAGGACATATCTGGGCACATACAGGATTGCCTGGAGCCCTTAGTTTGGGCAATGATTTAGCAGGTAAAACTACACATGACATACATACATATTTTCTCTACATTAGAAGAAGCTATAAATTTTCATAAAAAGTTCCATATCAATGCTAATACTTTACAAAAGCATTTTAAAATAACTAAGGAACAAGCTAGACAAATAATAAAACAATGTCAAAATTGTGTGACCATTTTACCACATTTTAATCTTGGAGTCAATCCTAGAGGATTGATACCTTACCATATATGGCAGATGGACGTCACACACTTGCCAGAATTTGGAAAATTAAAATATTTGCATGTTACAGTTGATACTTCCTCTGGATTTTTGATGGGCTCCCTTCATGGTGGAAAAATACTAAAAGTTGTTATAGCTCATTGCTTACAAAATTTTGCCACTGTGGTCATTCCAAAACAGTTAAAAACAGATAATGCCCCCGGTTATACTTCTACCTCTTTTAAACCATTTTGCTCATCATTTGGCATTACTCATATAACAGGAAACCCATACAATCCACAGGGACAAGCCATAGTTGAAAGAGCACATCACACTATTAAAATGTACTCATTAAAGTAAGAAGACAGAATTGGGAAGGGATATAAATTCCCCAAAGATAAACTTAAAATAACCCTTTTTACTCTAAACTTTTTAAATTTGGATTTTCAGGACTTAGTGCTGCAGAAAGGCATAAGTGTCCAAAAAATGTGTATAAGCCCGAGGTACTTTGGAAGGATATTCTAACAGGACAATGGAAAGGTCCTGACCCATTAATTTTCTGGAGTTGGAGGTCTGTTTGTGGGTTTCCACAGGAAGAAAAGCAGCCTATTTGGATTCCAGAGAGATTAACTAAGGTCCCGGACCCAGTGATTGCCTGGAGTCGGGGGTGTGTTTATGTGTTTCCACAGGGAGAACAGCAGCCGATTTGGATTCCAGAGAGATTAACTGAAGCGATTTCTATAGACCAAAATAAGATGATTTGGTTCAAATCCATAACAGCTGATATCCAAAACTCCAGTTTGGATATCCTTACATCTGCGACAGAACAGGGATGCTTTTTTCAATATCTATTTTATGATTGCCCTTTCCCACATCATGAAGTTCTCTTTTGTTTTTTTTGAGCTCATACAGACCTAGGTTAATGTTTTGCTTATCAGTTCTATTTTTTGACTATAGAGTTTTTAAACATTGCAATGTTGATTTCACATGTAAAAAGTTATAAGGCCTTTACTATTATATTATGTGTTGTATATATTTATTATGTGTGCACACTTGTGTTTTGTGTTATATATTTGAATGTGCGTATGTCCATATATCACATATGATGAGTGCTAATGAAATAATATATCCATTTTTTTTATTCACGTGAATTAAATTGTTTAATTTAAATTGGGTAAACAACTGTTCAGGATTGTTTTAATGTGTGAAAAAATAGGAGGTTAACAGACGTGCTTGTTTACTTTCACTTTTCCTTTTCATTATATTTAATTATTCTCTTCAAGATAATGTAAATTGTTAAAAAAATTGTTTTCTTTTAGTGCCTTCAGGAATGTTACATAATTTTTTTCTTTAGCCATTATAGCCAGAATTCCTATCTTCATCCCAGTGCCGGTGAAGACAAAGATAAAACCAATCTACAGATTCTGCAATAGCCATCACTGAACAGCTTGCAGAACTTGCCTGGATTATGTATCACTTGAATGCATTGTGAACTCACTTGTATGCATTGTGAACTATCTGCTGGTGCAGCGAATTGTGGTAGTGTTGGGGTACTTATGCTGATGCTGTCATCACTCATAGAATTTTTCCAATAGGAGCCATCAATTGACTTGGTGTATCTTCCCTATTCTCACTTGATAGAGGTTAGGAAACTTACAGAGGGAGGCGAAAGACTTCTTCAGCAATGACTGCTCTTTTGGCAATTTTGGTTTTGGATGCACACATGGGATTTTTCTTTAGATCTACCAGGTTCTGAGAATCAAAGCCACAACCTCACACAGGGCCAAGAGGCTGATTCAGACACATCCCTTTCCAAAGTTATTAAGCAAAGAGCCACAGGTGATGCCCATTCATTTCAATTTGAAAACTGTTTTCTTCAGGCTCCACAAAGGGGTGACCTGAGGCAAAGACATTCCTAACATTTAGGGCAAGGGAACCATAGGTAAGCAAATTGCCCAAAGCAGGGTTTCTCCACTGGTTACACTGATCTCTGAGGTTTGTGGTTACACTAATCTCTGAGGTTTCTGAGATGTTCCCATTCCCTTCAGCTATCCAGTACATGGCTATATCACAGAGTTTGGAGGTGGTACATATCTTGGACACAAAACCATGAGCCTATTCTGGAGAGAGGCCAGAAATCACGAGGTGAACAGGAACTTAGGAAGATAGTAGGTGTTGTCTATCCATAAGGAAAGCCACAGTCCATTCATAAAAAGGGCAGAATAAATGCCTGGAAGCTTCCTACTAGTCAGGACACCTCCATTGATGCATTCGCTTTTCTAATAACTACAACCACGGACACAGTGGATACACAGACATAGAAAAACTCGCCTTCTCAAATGACTTACTAGAAACAGTCGACTCCAAATCAAACAAACAACCTTTGCTACCTATTCTCAGAACATGAGACAAAACCACGAACTCACACCCACACCCACTAAGGCACTTCATTCCCACAACTAGGTCTGTGACTATCCGGAGTGTCCTCTGACTGGTGGACCATACTATGTTCCCCCAAAATGGCCTGTCCTGTGTCAGATCATGTCCCTTTTTCCAACTCTGTTAAGTTGTCAGGAGCCAGCAATGAGCCACTACCTGCTTTCTCAGGAAAGGCCCCTCTTCAAAGTTCTCCTAGCATTTGGTCATTCTCACATCAGGAGGTACCAAGAAAGACTGACTCTGTCCTTGGAAAATTCAAACAAGTGTGCCCACTGGGAATGGGACTGGCACTGGCTCTGGGTGCCTGGATTCCTGGATCCCAAGTTCAGAGAGTTCCATCACCAAGGAAGTGAGGTAGGTCACTTCCTTCAGGAATTGAATGAGGTCAATACCTTGGCAACCAGTTTGTCCTAAAAGTTGTTTACAAGGGTCCCATGAGATGGAGGCTGCCCCTACTTTCTCTGACTCAGTCATAAGTTAGAATGGTATATCAACCACAGGCACCATGGAACAGCTCTCCACACAGGGCCTGGTTTTGTCCATCTTCTCTACATTAATAACAGAGCGACTGATTCAGACACAATACTTCATCCTGACCGGTTTTGCCATGGAAAAAGATTTTGCGCTCTCAGGTCCTTCATAGCTGCCTAAGTCTTCTCCACGGATCATTTCTGCATGGACCTTTGAGGTTTTCAGCAGGTGGAAGATCTCCTACATTCCTGTATTGTAAGACCAACTCTGTCCCTGCTCTATTGTAAAGATAGATTGATGGAACAGTGTATGTTTAGGGTTAATAACAGGTTTGATTTGGGTTAGGAATCATTCTGTGCGATGAATAATGGTTTTGGGAACCTGCGATATTTACAAGAATATATAGGTGAAATATAAGTATGAACACAGAAATCTAGGTAAGATTTGAAACCCAGAAGTGCATTGGGCCCTTGATTGGGATTCTCAGCTTTGAATTATATTCTGCACAGATTTCTCAGATAAATTGATATACAATGGCATAGGACCTTGTACCTTGGATGATTGAATGTCGAAAAGAACATCCAGTCAAAAGGATAGTCAGTAGGATTAGGGAAGATATTCAGTAGGTTTAGAAAGCAGAGTGAGTATAGGATTTGAACCAAACGTTCTTAAACAGTAGGGTTTCGGGTAGAGAATGAATGTAAATATCAACACATGTGAAGAGCCAGTCACATTGATGAACTCTGGAAAATATGTAGGAAACCATATATCAATAGAGACATTAGGAAATCAGGCAAAGTATAAAGTAAGTGATAGGAACAGGCATTTTCAACAGTGTTGAGGTTGAATATATAATCTTAGGAAGAACCAAATATGTAGTCACCAATAGGATTGACATTTGATAGCATTAGGCAACCTGGACATAGATGTTTTTAGTAATCCATACTCACTTTCCATTTAGACTTCGGTACAAACATAAGTGTGACCTTTGCATTTTGTGAAAGAAGTCTCATGAAAAGACCAGTCAAGAAACCCTGTGGAAAACATGTTTTCTGAATTAGGAAGTGATGAAAAGTAAAACAAAATGCCTATAAATTTCTGAACTTGTGGATTAAATATATATCCTATCATGTGCATTAACTGAAGAAAAAGTAATGTACCATTATTGAATAAAAATGAATGACAAAATACACATCATGTCCCATAGGAATCTACTTGCATTGATATAAAACTGTGTCAGTTACTGTAGAAATATTAGGATTTGTATGCACCATTTACTGTTAGTTTTCAGTACTAGAAATCAAATATGTAGTTCAGGTGGATGAATATTTCTCAGAATAATCTTGTGAAAAGTTGATTATTAATCCACATACATGAATATGAATGAATTTACGGAGTGTATAATAAGACACATATATTTCATATTTTGAAAAATCTGTAGAGTGTGTGTGTATATATATATATATATATATAAACACACACACACACACACACACGAACAAACACAAACAGACATTAAAAAGTAGCAATATATGCCAATTGAAATTCAACACAAAATATATGTCATCCACAGATCCAAATAAATTCATTTTACTGAACATGGATTCATGTATAATTTTATTGTACTAGGAAGCTCATCAATAGTTTGAATTTTCAGTTTCAACAGCGTTTAGGAGGAGTGATCTCTTCTAACAATTTGTGTCTGCCAAGTAAGCCACCTCACAAGAATATACGTGTGGTACCAGGTACGATTCTATTTGTGCATATAAAAATACATGTGCTGAATAGGATACAGAGAAAGGTAGACAGGAATTCACATATTTGTTAACTTTAAAAACACATGGAGAACCATTTCAACAAAAAATTGACTAGATTTATAACTCCTACCCTATATAATGCAAAAGGCAATTACAATGATACACCATTCCTCCTCTGAACTGCTTGTATTTCTATTCTGTTTGGGTTAATTTTCTCCATCATATTAGAATTAGTAGTCAGAGTCTAGTTGGCATGGGTTTGTGTCAGGGATTCAGTATTTCGAATGAAAATTTGGAAAATGATTCCAATGTTTATGCAAATATATGCTACAAAAGTATCTTCCCACTCTCATCCATAACAATGCCTTGAGATTACCTTGGCCCCAAGTTAGACACAATTAGAGGAGAAGAGTTAGAAAATCTGTGAATACATATCTGGAATCAAATATGCTCACGAGTTCACAAACTTGGAGGTGGTAGAGGAGATTCCAAAAGTAAGGCACAGGTTAAACACTCCACAAACATGGAGCTCTGCTGGACTAAATACTTCTTGAGGAACTGCCTCTGAGGTTGGGCACTTGAAATATATGTTGTAGTCAGGAGATTTAGCTTCCTTTGTAGTGAGACCATCAAATCTGGGTATGCTTCTATGTGACCTGGAATACATGATTTCTTATTTTCCAATAAACATGAGGAAGCTGTCTTTAATTTTCTGTTTGTAGGTAAACTGTGGCCACTGGGGGCTAATTGTCTACTCTTGTGGACTCTGAAGCCATTTGGTCATCCTCCAGTTATCCTGGTGTTTCATGCTGCTGCACTGGGAGATTCGTATTTGCTTCACGAAATACAAGGAATTCACCTGGGACACAGTGCTGGAGAAAGTTCTGTCACCTGTGGTGGGTCAGGGTCTGCAGAAGAATGTACCAACCAGGCTTCTATTCCACATAGCTTGCCTCCTTGACCATAGCAACCGGATTCTGAACATTGGCCAGAAACCTCTCCATATAACAAGATACCTTTACATAGAAGCGTCTGCTGGCTGCACCATGTCAGTCACAAGCCAGTTGGAAGCCAATGGCAGATCCACATGGCCCCACCACAGATGTTTTTTTATCACACACCTGCCCATCACTGCACTAGGCCCACTACTCAGCAGGGTCCAACTTCCTGGAATCTCTGTTATACACCATTTTCATAAAACTCAGTCAATCAAGTCACTGTCCTGCATAATCATGTTCAGCAACAGGACAACCAAAGTTTCTCCAGTGACATCTGGTCATGGGAATTTCAAAAATTTCATGGTATTTATCTAGGAATTTTCAAGGATGAAGTTGGCAGCATGTGGGTTTCAATTCATTCAGGGACCATTAAATGTTGTGGAAGTTCATTTCAAATGAAGTTCTGGAGAACTCTCACAGGCAAGGTTTCCCAAAGATTGGCCAAAGGGTCAAATAAATCCAGGCCCATTGAGGTCTACAATGTAACGTCCATGTGTGTTTTGACTCTCAACTAAGACTGCCAAGTCGTTAAGAATAAAGTCATGTGATATCAAGCCTGAGATTCCCAGTGGTCTCTGGAAAGCCACCCTGGGCCTAGATCTCAGTTTCCAAGGGTGACTCTCATGCTTGGCCTTCTAAAATCCCAGCACAATTCATGGCAATACTTCTCTAAGTTCAGTTCCTGTACTCAGTCTCTAAGGGGAATCACACCAGAGTTCAAACCCAGGTGGACTCAGTCATCCCTTCCAACTGCCACAAAAATAACCACAATTAAAACCAAAACACTCCCACATGGCCCTCATCTTCTTCCATATAGACACTCATCATAACCTCTGACTGGAGATTTCCATGAGGAATGCAGCCCAAGACAGTGTCCAAAATACGCTTTCTTGCCCCTCATTTACCTAAATTCTGAGTGACCTGGACACCCTTCCTGTAAACCAGGAGTGATCAAATAGGCCTGCCGTTAATACTGATCCACTTCTCAAATTTGAGACCTACTGACTGTGAGGTTTAGATTCTTTATGTAAATTGGAGTCATGAGAAAACCCAACCACCTTTGGAGTAGCCTCTGCAGGGAATTGAAGAACTCATTTGACCTAAAGGATCCCTATTCTCACTTGATTGATGTCAGAAACCTTAGAGAGGAAGGCGAAAGACTTCATCCACAATGACTGCTCTTTTGCTATTTTGGTTTTGGATGCACACATGGGATCTTTCTTTAGATCCATCAGTTGCTGAGAATCTAAGCTACAGCCTAACACAGGGCCAAGACGCTGATTCAGACACATCTCTGTGCAAAGCAATTAAGCAAAGAGCCACAGCTGATGCCCATTCTTTTTTATTTGAAAAAGGTTTTCTTCAGACTTTGCAAAGCGTTGTCCTGAGGAAAAGACCTTCCTGACATTCAGGGAAACAGAACAATAGGTAAGCAAAAGGCCCAAAGCAGGGTTTCTCCAATGATACTTTACAGGTCACACTGGTATGTGAGTTTTCTGAGATGATCGCCATTCACTTCAGTTATTCAGTACATGGCCATGTCACAGAGAATGGAGGTGGTACATATCTTGGATACAAAACCATGAGCCTATTATGGAGAGTGACCAGATTTCAGGAAGAAAACAGGAACTTAGGAAGATCGTAGGTGTTGCCCATCATTATGGCAAGCCACATTCCATTTATAAATTGGGCAGCATGAATGCTGGTAAGCTTTCTAAAAGACAGGACACATCCATTGATGCTTTCTCTTTTCTAATATCTACAATCACGGAAACAGTGGGATACAGCAACACAGAAACACTCGCATTGTCAAATGACTTACTAGAAACAATTCACCCCAAACCAAACAAACCTCATTTCCTACCTCTTCTCAGAACATGAGCCAAAACCACAAACCCACACCCACACCCACAAAGGCACCTCTTTTCTCCAAGTAGGTTGTGACTATTTGGAGTGTCCTCAGACTGTGAGCCATTCTAGGTTCCCCCGAAATGGCCTGTCCTGTCTCAGAATTTGTGTCCTTTGGCAACTCTCTGAAGTTGTCAGGAGCCAGTGGTGAGCCACTACCTGTTTTCTCAGGAAAGGCCCCTCTTCAGAGTTTTCCTGCCATTTGGCCATCCTAACATCAGTAGGTACCAAGAAAGACTGAATCTGTCCTTGGGAAATTCAAAAAGTAAAACCACTGAGACTGGGACTGGGACTGTCAATGTTTGACTGGCTTCCTGGATCGCCAGTTCACAGAGTTCCATCACCAAGAAAGTGAGGTGAGGTCACTTCCGTCAGGAACTGAATGAGTTGACTGCCTTGGCAACCAATCTGTCCTAAGAGTTGCTTCCAAGCTTCCCATGAGATGGAGGCTGCCCCTGCTTCCTGTGACACTTTCACAAGTTAGAATGGTATATCACCCATAGGCACCAAGGAGCAGCTCTCCACACAGGTCTCATTTGGTCCATCTTCTCTACATTAAGAATGGAGAGGCTGACTCAGACAGAACCCTTCACCCTGACCAGGTTGTTTTCCATGGAAGATGACTTTTGCACTCTCAGGTCCTTCAGAGTTGCCTACATCTTCTCCAGAGATTATATCTGCATGGACCTTTGAGGTTATCAGCAGGTGGAAGATTCCCTATATTCCTGTATTGTAAGACCAACTCTGTCCCTGCTCTTCTGTAAAGTTAGATTGAGGGAACCATGTATGGTTACGGTTAATAACATGTTTGATTTGGGTTAGGAATCATTATGCTGAATTAATAATGTTATTGGGAACCTGCAATATGTATAAAAATATATAGGTGAAACATATGTATAAAAACAGAAATCTAAGTAACATTTGAAGCCCAGAACGGCACTGGGCCCTTGATTGGGATACTTAGCTTTGAATAAATTGATATACAATGGTATAGGACCTTGTACTTTGGATCATAGAATGTAGAAGAGAACATCCAGTCAAAAAGGATAGTCGGTAGTGAAAGGTTAATAAAATAGGTACTTTTCACTTCCTGTTTTTCTGTATGCTTAACAAAAAACTGTTGAAATCTTGAGAACTGTTTGCTAATCTTGTTCCCAGAATGTGCTGTCCCCAACTGCCAAAGTGTAGAATGTACTCCCTCACCCGGTTGCACGCAAACCGACCACTCGCCCTGACCCATCAGTAAACTTCCCTCCCTGCCCTCTCCAAGGAAAATATATATGTTCTGCTTAAACTGTTCTCAGGGCTCTCTGCTCTATTCAAGTGAGCTCCAAGCCCCAGCATGCTGGACCCAGAATAAACCCTTTGCTGTTGGATAAGAAAGTCTGTTAGTGGTCTCTTCCTTCCATGCTCGCCCGACCTTTACATATGGAGATTCCACCGAGTTTTGGCAGCGGCGGACAAAAGACCCTAATGGGTTCCTCTCAGGTTAAGTAAGGCGCCTCTTTCTTGTTTCAGTGTTAAGGTTAGGGCTTGGCAAAATGGGTGTCGATGAAGAGCGTGAATTCTCTCCGATGGTGGCTGACAGATGTGTCACAGAGCCACAGGCCACGTCCCTGGGGGACTTCCCAAAGACTCGGGAAATCGAGGAACAATAGTCTCCTCGACTCAGTAATATTTTGTATCGGATTCGGAATTGCCAGCCCATTGGGTTTTGCTGGCTACTCAGTCCTGGTCTCAGTTTTGGATGTCCATTGAATGTCTTTATTGTCTTGTCTTGTCTGTGTCGTGTGTCTTGCATTCACTCTTTGTGTATCTTTCATTATGGGACACAGCACTTCAATGCCCCTGTCCCTGACCCTTGATCACTGGACAAAAGTCTGCTTAAGGGCTCAGAATCTTTCTTTTTTAGTAAAACACTGGACCTTTCAGAATCTCTGTGCCTCAGAATGGCCCACCTTTGAATTTGGATGGCCCCTAGAAGGATCTTTCTACTTCCCACTAATTTAAGAAGTCAGAGATATTGTCCTTCACCCAGGCACACATAGCCATCCGTATCAACAGCCATATATCTTAACTTTGCAGGACCTCTGCAAATCTCCTCCTCAATGGGTAAAGCCTTTCTTTGTCCTTTCCCCTGCTCCTACTCCTTCCCCCATGATCCCTAAAACCCTCTGCTCCTCCTCCTCCTCCACCCTTTGTAATCCCTGAGTCACAAGATTTGACTCTACTGGACTCTCTTCCCCCTTATTATACCCTGCCCTCGTCCCCCAACCACCAACACCCTCTAAGTGATTCCCCTGCAGCTGTCTCAGCCTCTCTACCACTGGAGGAATCTAAGCTGGCCCAGCACCCTCCAAATAACTCCCCCGCAGCACACACAGCCCCTCCTCCGCAGGAGGAAGCTAGCCCAGCTAAGGGAACTTGATGGTGGTGAATGATTGAAAACCCTGGAACTCCTGTGTTGCTCCCCCTATGTCCCTACGGACCATTGATTGACGAAGGCCATGGGGGGAAAATGCAAGCCTACAAATATTGGCCTTTCTTCTCTTCTGACCTATATAACTGGAAAAATAACAATCCCCCTTTTTCCGAGGACCCCACCGGGCTCACAGGTCTGGTTGAGTCATTGATGTTTTCACACCTGCCTACTTGGGATGACTGTCAACAATTCCTAGGGACTCTCTTCACGACAGAGCAACAAAAGAGAATCTTCCTGGAAGCTATAAAAAAATGTCCTCAGACCAGATTGGAGAGTGACACATCTTCCCAACTTAATCAAAGCTGGTTTTCCCTTGAAACAACCCAACTGGGACACCAACACCATTGAAGTTAGAAAGCATCTGTCCACTTATCGCCAGGTTCTAATAGTGGGCATCCGAGTGGCCACTAGGCGACCAACTGATTTGGCCAAGGTAATAGAGATTATTCAAAGGCCTGATGAATCTCCCTCTATGTTTCTAGAGAGAATAATGGAGGCATGTAGGAGATATACTCCTTTCGATCCTCATGCAGAGGATCAAAAGGCATCTGTCATGATGGCCTTTATTGGGCAAGCTGCCCTGGATATTAAAAGAAAGTTACAATGCTTAGATGGATTACAAGAAATGACTTTGAGAGATTTAGTCAGAGAATCCAAGAAAATATACCTTAAGAGAGAAACTGAGGAAGAGAAGGAAGCAAAGTGAGGATAAAAGAATCAAAAGACAGACTAAGGCGTTGACTAAGGTCCTGGTCACAACAACAAAAGGGCCATAAATTAAGAAACAGGGAGACAGGAAGGGATACCTGGTCCCATGCCAGAGGCCACCCCTGGCCTCAGATCAATGTACCTACTGTAAAAAAAAAAAAGGACACTGGGCCAAAGAGTGCCCTAGAAAGGGACAGCCACTCCAGTCAGCCATTCTGACTCTGGAGGATGACTATGAAAGTCGGGGCTCAGATCCGCTCCCCGAGTTCAGGGTAACTTTTGAAGTGGAGGGGACCCCAGTAATCTTTGAAGTGGAAAAAGGGGCAATGTACTCACCCCTAATGTCACATTGGGCCCTCTATCAAATAAAAGGTCTCTAGTTCAAGGGGCTAATGACAGTAAATATCGGGCTTGGACAACTAAGAGGATCATGGACCTGGGAAAAGGAAAAATCATCACTCCTTCCTAGTAATTCCAGAATTTCTAGCCCCATTGATGGGCAGAGATCTGCTCACCAAGTTCCGGGCCAAAATAACTTTTAACCCTGAAGGCCCCCAAGTGGAATTTCTAAATCCTTCAGTAAAAACTCCTATAGTCACAGCTCTAAATATGTCAGTAGAAAATGCACATCAACTCACTCACCTTGGTTCAAAGAAACTGCAGGTATTTCTGAAGTATCAAGAACAGAGTTTTCCACTAACTGACTCACAGCAAAAAGAAATAACTAAATGGGTAAAAAAAGCCTGTCGAGTCCATCAATTGGTAAATGCTTACCATTCCAAGCTTCCTGCAGGAAAGCACCTACGAGGAACCAGACCAGGACAATTCTGGGAAGTTGACTTTACTGAAATTAAGCCAGCAAGGTATGGACATAAATATCTTCTAGTCTTTGTAGATACATTTTTAGGATGGATTGAAGCCTTCCCCACTAAAAGAAAAAAAAAAAAGAAAGAAACAGTGCAAATGGTGGTCAAGCAGATCTTGAAAGACATTTTTCAAAGATACAGCCTGCCAAAGGTAATACGGTCTGATAATGCACCGGCGTTCGTGGCCCAAGTAAGTCAGGGGTTAGCCAGGAACCTGGGGATTCATTGGAAGTTTTATTGTGCTTACAGACCCTAGAGTTCAGGACAGGTAGAAAGAATGAATAGAACCATTAAAGAGACCTCAACGAAATTAAGCTTAGAGACCAGCATAAATGATTGGACTATGCTCATGCCTTATACAATGTTTCGTGCAAGAAATACGCCCTCTGTTTCTTTGAGTAACCACACCCCCTGTGAATATCTAGGGTGCCTCTCCTCCAGTAACGGACCAAAGGCCAACTCTAAGACCTAACGATCCCTTTCACACCCCCTTGCTTGACAGACTTAAAGCTCTTGAAATATCTCAGTGATACCTGTGGAAACAGCTGGCCACTGCCTACCAAACTGGGGACGAGGGGACTCCACATCGATATCAAGTAAGAGACTTCATCTACGTAATATGATATCAGGTGTCATCCCTGGAACCCCACTGGAAAGGACCATACCAGGTGCTACTTATAACATCTACAGTGGTAAAGGTAGACGGAATCACTTCCTGGATCCATGCCTCTCATCTCAAGTCTGCGCCCTGTCCACACTCTGGTTGGAAACTAGAAAAGACTGGTAACACTTTCAAATTGCATATTAACCATGTGGATAAGCCTATAGACTCTCCCCTTGGCCACAAGTAGTCCTAACCCTCATCAGCCCGTTCAGCAGCGATGGCTAATCACAAATTCTACTTGAAAAGAAATATAATCTATCTCGCATACAGCGCACTTAGGGACCTGGTGACCATCTCTCCACCCAGACATTTGTCAGCTGGCTATAGGTCTTTCCTAATGGGATATCCCTGATGAAGATTATCCCACAAAAATTCCATTAAATCCCTTCCTTACCATAGATAATGGAAACAAACATTATGGATGTAGGGACACACGAGCCAGATTCAGGCTGGCTAGCCTAGATTACTGTGTTTACCCGGCCGACTGTCAAAGCCATAAACAGCCATGGCTGTGTGGGGGAAAAGCCGACTTCTTCTGTAAGTCATGGGGATGTGAGCATACAGGGGCTGCCTGATGGAACCCAAACTCCGCATTAAATTCAGTACACAGCATTGACCATATTACGAATTAGAAAACAAAAACTGATGGCCACCAGAGGGGACTCTAGATCCTCAAATCCTGCGTGACCTTTTTAACATCTGCTAGTGCTCAAAAAGGTGAAAGGAGATTCCACTATGTGGAGGCCTTTTCCCTTCTTCTCTCACATGCTGAACTATGCTTATCCAATAGATCCTCACCTTCAGCCTTCTGCTCCAGAGTCTCTGCGGTCACTCACACCTCAGCAACCTGATTTCTCCACTACAATTATTAGATCAAAAACCCAAACCTCTGCTGGTTCTCAGACCATCGCCCCCTTGCTGAGGTAGCAGGTACTCAGGTTCCCATCCACCGACTCACTCCTCTCTTCTCCTGTCAGTGCCCGCACCGGGTCCCACAAGGTCCTCTTACCAACTAACCCAAAGCTCAAACCAGCTGAGGAGAGCCCACAGACCCCTATCCAAGATGTAATGAAAATGGCCTTTAAAGTTGCTTTGTCATCACTGAAAACAGTTTACTAAGAATTTAAAGTCCCTCACATGTGTTTTGGAATACTCACTACCATCTTCCCCTCTGCTCTACCTGTTCTACTGCTCAAATATTTGTTGCTAGGAAAATTCCAAACCACTTTCCCATTATTTTTTACATCTCTCTTTTCTCATTCTCAGATCCTCGGAGCTGCTCTCAGCCCCACCTTCTCCGTCTTTCTCCTCTGTACCAGGCCCACAGAAAATTCTTTAACTGACCTTCTCCAGAAGTCTTCATCATGGCTGATTTTAGGACTTTCAGCAAAAGAGTCCCTATAAAAAAATTCAATGTAGTTAAACTTCCTATTTTCATGTTGCCCTGTTCTACTTGGCCACTGGGTAAAAAAATCATCACTCCTAATCAAGACACCCCCTTACTAGTTTTTCACAAAAATATGTGAACAAGGCCTCTGGCCTTGACGTGGGGCTTCAAAGAGATGGCTACATTTCTAAGTTAAAGAAGTTAGCAACTGGGCTCCATGGTAACAGCTGGCAATGGGAAAATAAGAAAGGGAAGAAAAAGCTCTTTTCCTCCCAGGTGTCCTTGAAAAGTTAACTTGCCCAGAACCGAGGAAAAAACAGAAACAAAAACTGCTTTTTTCAACTTCTGCACACTGTGAACTTCTGAGCCCCTTCCCTTACATGTTGGGTACAAAATTCTGAAACTACCTAAACTTGTGTTTCAGAGAATTACTTGATTACAACAGAATCAATGCCCTCTGAATCTGGTTGAATCCAAATAGGACTGTTTCCCTGTCTTCAGTGCTATCTTAGGTGCGTTGCCTTGTCCGTCCCTACTACAGCATGATTCTATATACTTAAACATTGTAAATGTTTTCATGAAATGGTCAACAGATGTGATTAATTGTGTAACCGTGCAGATGTTTCCCAGAGTGCTCTATCACGACGCAGGTTCATTTGAAGATCAAATAGGGGGGCATTCAACCCGGTTCCACTGAAAATATATATCCCTCAATTTAGCCATCCTATTAGGAATAGAAATTGCTGCACTGGTGGCCACGGGAACCACTGCCTTTGTCCATGGGACTCAACAAATGAACCAACAAATGACAGCAATAGACCAAAACTAAGATATTAGAAACCTCCATCAGAGCTTTGCATGAGTCTTTTACCTCTCTCTCTGAAGTTGTTTTTCAGACCACTCGAGGGTAAGACCTCCTCGTAATGAGAGAAGGGGCCTTTGTGCTGCATTTAGAGAAGAAAGTTGTTTGTATGCCGAGCATACTGGACTTGTAATAAAAATCTAAGAGTAAATTAAAAAGATGCCTTGAAAAGCATCAACGAGACAGGCCCAAAAAAGGTGGTTTGAGTCTTGGTTCACACAGTCTTCTGGTTAACTACGTTTTTATCAACCCTGGCCGGTCCAATAATAATCCTCATATTATTGCTAACTATTAAACCCTGTTTTCTCAACCATGTAATTTCTTTTCTCCAGGCTCAAACTGGACGAGTTAAACTTATGGTAATACCCTACTAGTATACATAGAATGTGACACCCCCCAATGATCATTTTTATGATTAAAAGTAGCCAGAAGAAGAAGTGGGGAATAAAAGGTTAATAAAATATATACTTGCCACTTCCTGTTTTTCTGTATGCTTAACAAAACACTGTTGAAATCTTGAGAAATGCTTGCAAATCTTGTTCCCAGTATGTGCTGTCCCCAACTGCCCAAATGCGGAATGTGCTCCCTCACCCAGTTGCACGCAAATCGCCCACTCGCCCCGATCCATCAATAAACTTCCCTCCCTGCCCTCTCCAGGTAAAGTATATAAGCTCTACTTAAGCTATTCTCAGTGCTATCTGCTCTATTCAAGTGAGCTCTGAGCACCAGCATGCTGGACACTCAATAAACCCTTTGCTGTTGCATGAGATAGTCTGTTGGTGGTTTCCTCCTGCGAAGCTTGCCGGACATTTACTATAATGATTGAATGTAGAAGAGAACATCCAGTCAAAAAGGGATTGTTGATAGAAATAGGAAGATAGTACGTTTAGGAAGAAGTGTGAGTATAGGATTTGGAACAAAAGTTCTTTAACAATAGGGTTTCGGTTACAGAGTGATTGTTGAAGTTAGCACATATGAAGAGTCAGTCACTATGATGAGCTGGGAAAAATGTAGAAAAGCAGATATCAATAGAGACATTACGAAAACAGGCAAAGTATAAAGTGAGTGATAGGATTAGACATTTTCAACAGGGTTGAGTTTGAATACATAATCTTAGGAAGAAAAAAATATGTAATCACCAATAGGATTGACATTTGAGAGCATTAGGCAACCTGGACATAGATGTTTTTAGTAATCCATGTTCACTTTCCATTTAGTCCTTCATGCAATCATAACCGTGACCATTACATTATTTGTCCAGAATGCTACTGTGATAAAATGTATATGTAGATCAGGTGACATGAGTATTTCTTCCAACATTTCTGGAAGCAATATATTCAAGACCTAAAATTAGTATTGGGGTTGCAAAGAGGTGCACCCTGTGTTTATGAATATAGAGCTAGAGCATGAATAGACAATACTGTGAATAAATAATATAACTTGTTTCAACTTTAAATAATGGATTGAACTGATATCTGAAAAATTACAGGAAATCTTATATTGATATACAATCATTCATTCCTACCAATTATACATCTAATGGTAATATTAGTGTTTTGGTTTATCATGAACAGTGTGTGAGTTTTGTTTCAAAAGTGATAATGGAAATCGAAAATAATATGTTTGGAAAGAAGTCTCATGAAAAGACCAGTCAGGAAACCTGGAGGAATGCATATTTTGTAAAGCAGGAAGCGATTGAAATTGAATCAAATGCCTATCAATTTGCTAATTTGTGGATGAAATATATATCCTATGATGTGCATAAATTCATGAAATAGTAATGTACCAGTGTTGAATAAAAATGAACGTCAAAATACACATCATGTCCCATAGGAATCTACTGGCATTGATTTTAAACTGGGTCAGTTACTGTAGAAATATTAGGATTCTCGTGCATTATTCACCGAATTTAGTTATCTTTTTTTTTTAATTTTTATATATGGTTATTCAAAACATTACATAGTTCTTGATAAATAATATTTCACACTTTGATTTATGTGGGTTATGAACTCCCATTTTTCCCCATATACAGATTGCAGAATCACATCAGTTACACATCCATTGATTCATATATTGCCATACTAGTGTCTGTTGTATTCTGCTGCCTTTCCTGTCCTCTACTATCCCCCCTCCCCTCCCCTCTCCTCCCCTCTTCTCTCTCTACCCCCTCTACAGTAATAAATTTCTCCCCCTTGTATTATTTTTCCCTTTCCCCTCACTTCCTCTTGTATGTAATTTTGTATAACCCTGAGGTTCTCCTTCCATTTCAATGCAGTTTCCCTTCTCTCTCCCTTTCCCTTCCACCTCTCATCCCTGTTTAATGTTAATCTTCTTCTCATGCTCCTCGTCCCTACTCTTTTCTTAGTTACTCTCCTTATATCAAAAAAGACATTTGGCATTTGTTTTTTAGGGATTGGCTTGCTTCACTTAGCATAATCTGTTCTAATGCTATCCATTTCCCTGCAAATTCTATGATGTTGTCATTTTTTAATGCACAGTAATACTCCATTGTGTATAAATGCCACATTTTTTATTCATTCTTCTATTGAAGGGCATCTAGGTTGGTTCCACAGTCTTGCTATTGTGAATTGTGGTGCTATGAACATCTATGTAGCAGTGTCCCTGTAGCATGCCCTTTTTAGGTCTTTAGGTTTTAGACCGAGAAGTGGAATAACTGGGTCAAATGGTGGTTCCGTTCCCAGCTTTCCAAGAAATCTCCATACTGCTTTCCCATTTGGCTGCACCAATTTGCAGTCCCACCAGCAATGTACAAGTGTACCTGTTTCCCCAGATCCTCGCCAGCACTTGTTGTTGTTTGACTTTATAATGGCTGCCAATCTTACTGGAGTGAGATGGTATCTTAGGGTGGTTTTGATTCACATTTCTCTAACTGCTGGAGATGGTGAGCATTTTTTCATGTATTTGTTGATTGATTGTATGTCCTCCTCCGAGAAGTGTCTGTTCAGGTTCTTGGCCCATTTGTTGATTGGGTTATTTGTTATCGTATTGACTAATTTTTTGAGTTCTTTGTATACTCTGGATATTAGTGCTCTCTCTGAAGTGTGAGGAGGAAAGATTTGTTCCCAGGATGTAGGCTCCCTATTTACCTCTCTTACTGTTTCTTTTGCTGAGAAAAAACTTTTTAGTTTGAGTAAGTCCCATTTGTTGATTCTAGTTATTAACGCTTGTGCTATGGGTGTCCTATTGAGGAATTTGGAGGCTACCCCACAGTATGTAGATCGTAGCCAACTTTGTCTTCTATCAAACACCATGTCTTGATTTGATATCAAGCTCCTTGTTCCATTTTGATTTAACTTTTGTGCATGGCGAGAGAAAGGGGTTCAGTTTCTTTTTGTTACATATGGATTTCCAGTTTTCCCAGCACCATTTGTTGAAGATGCTATCATTCATCCATTGCATGCTTTTAGCAACTTTATCAAACATAAGATAGTTATATTTTTTTGGATTGGTTTCTGTGTCCTTTATTCTGTACCATTGATCCACATACCTGTTTTTGTACCAGTACCATGCTATTTTTGTTACTATTGTTCTGCAGAATAGTTTGAAGTCTGGTATCGCTATACCGCCTGATTCACACTTCCTGCTTAGTGTTGTTTTTGCTATTCTGGGTCTTTTATTTTTCCATATGAATTTCATGATTGCTTTCTCTATTTCTACAAGAAATGCCGTTGGGATTTTGATTGGCATTGCATTAAACATATAGAGAACTTTTGGCAATATCACCATTTTGATGATGTTAGTTCTGTCTATCTATGAACAGGGTACATTTTTACATCTTCTAAGATCTTCCTCTATTTTTCTCTTTAGGGTTCTGTAGTTTTCCTTGTATAAAACATGCACCTCTTTTGTTAGGTTGATTCCCAATAATTTTTTTTTTAATACATTGTGAATGGAGTGGGTGTCCTCATTTCCGTTTCAGAGGATTTGTCACTGATATTCAGGAATGTCTTTGATTTATGAGTGTTGATTTTATATCCTGACACTTTGCTGAATTCATTTATTAGCTCTATTAGTTTCTTTGTAGACCCTTTGGGTCTGCTAGGAATAGAATCATGTCATCTGCAATAGTGATAATTTAAGTTCTTCTTTTCCTATTTATATGCCTTTAATGTCTTTCGTCTGTCTAATTGCTCTGGCCAGTGTTTCGAGAACTATGTTGAACAGAAGTGGTGAAAGAGGGCATCCCTGTCTTGTTCCAGATTTTAGGGGGAACGCCTTCAATTTTTCTCCATTCAGAATGATGCTAGCCTGAGACTTAGCATAGATTGCTTTTACAATATTGAGGTATGTTCCTGTTATCCCTAGTTTTTCTAGAGTTTTGAACATAAAGGGATGCTGTACTTTGTCGAATGCTTTTTCTGCATCTATCGAGATGATCATATGGTTCTTATTTTTAAGTCTATTGATGTGATGAATAACATTTATTGATTTCCGTATTTTGAACCAGCCTTGCATCCCACGGATGAATCCTACTTGATCATGGTGCACAATTTTTTTGATATGCTTTTGTATCTGATTTGCCAGAATTTAATTGAGGATTTTTGCCTCTAGGTTCATTAGAGATATTGGTCTGTAGTTTTCTTTCTTTGAAGTGTCTTTGTCTGGTGTAGGAATCAGAGTGATGTTGACCTCATAGAATGAATTTGGAAGTTCTCCCTCTTTTTCAATTTCCTGAAATAACTTGAAAAGTATTGGTATTAGTTCCTCTTTAAATGTTTTGTAAAACTCTGCTGTATACCCATCAGGTCCTGGGCTTTTCTTACTTGGTAGTGTTTTGATGGTTTTTTCTATTTTCTCAATTGATATTGGTCTGTTTAGGTTGTCTATATCCTCCTGACTCAATCTGGGCAGATCATATGACTTACGAAATTTATCGATGCCTTCACTGTCTTCTATTTTATTAGAGTACAAAGATTCAAAATAATTTCGGATTATCTTCTATATATCTGAAATATCTGTTATGATATTGTCTTTTTCATCTCATATGCTAGTAATTTGAGTTCTCTCTCTTCTTGTCTTCGTTAGCATGGCTAAGGTTCTGTCGATTTTTTGTATTTTTTCAAAGAACCAAATGGGTTGACGTGTCTGCCGCGCTTGCAGGCCGCTGGGCCTGTTCCGCTGGTCGGTTGCAGGTCTGCCTACCTTGCGGGAGCGGGTGGTGGCTCTGCTCTTGCCCTACTGCAATTGGGGTGTCGTGACTACCATGCTGGCAGTTCGCTGGGCCTGTTCCAGATGCGGGCAAAGGCTCTGCTCTGCCCCTACTCCAATTGGGTTGACGTGACTACCACGCAGGTGGGCCGTTTTGCTTGTACTGGGCGCGGGAGAAAGCTCTGCTCTGCCACTACTCCAATTGGGGTGTCATGTCTACCATGGTGGCAGGCCGCTGGGCCTGTTCCGCAGGTCAATCACAGGTCTGCTTTTGTTGCGGACACGGGCGGCGGCCTTCTTGGCCCCTACTACAATTTGGGTGACGTGACTACCACACCAGCTTGTGCCTGGGCCTGATCCGGGCACGGGCAGTGGCACTGCTCTTTCCCTACTCCATTTGGGGTGACGTGGCTACCACGCCTGTGGGCCTGATGAATCTTCCTCTATGTTTCTAGAGAGAATTACGGAGGCATATAGGAGATATACTCCTTTCAATCCTCATGCAGAGGATCAAAAGGCATCTGTCACAATGGCCTTTATTGGGCATGCTGCCTTGGATATTTAAAGAAAGTTACAATGCTGAGATGGATTACAAGATATGACTTTGAGAGATTTAGTCAGAGAAGCCGAGAAAGTATACTAAAAGAGAGAAACTGAGGAAGAGAAGGGAGCAAAAGGATGATAAAAGAAACAAAAGACAGACTAAGGAGTTGACTAAGGTCCCGGTCACAACAACAAAAGGGCCAGAAATTAAGAAACAGGGAGACAAAAAGGGATACCTGGTCCCACGCCAGAGGCCACCCCTGACCTCAGATCAATGTGCCTACTGTAAAGAAAGATGACACTGGGTTCAAGAGTGCCCTAGAAAGAGGCAGCAACGCCAGCCAGCCATTCTGACTCTTCAGCATGACTACGAAAGTCGGGACTCAGATCCCCTCCCTGAGCTCAGCGTATCGTTTGAAGTGGAGGAGACCCCAGTAAACTTTGAAGTGGATACAGGGGCAATAAACTCAGCCCTTAAGGCCCCATTGGGCCCTCTATCAAATAAAAGGTCTCTAGTTCAAGGGACTAATTGCAGTAAATATCGGACTTGTACAACTAAGAGGATCATTGACCTGGGGAAAGGAAAAATCCATCACTCCTTTTTAGTAATCCTAGAATGCCTGGCCGATTTTTTCTGTACGTCATGGGGATGTGAGCATACAGGGGCTGCCTGATGGAACACAAACTCCTCATCAAATTCAGTACACAGCATTGGCCATATTACCAGTTAGATAACCAAAACTGATGGCCCCCAGAGGGGTCTCTAGATCCTCAAATTCTGCGTGACAATTTTTTTTTTAATGAGAGAGGCGAGAGAGAGAGAGACAGAGAGAATTTTTAATATTTATTTTTTAGTTTTTGGCGGACACAACATCTTTGTTTGTATGTGGTGCTGAGGATCGAACCCGGGCCACACGCATGCCAAGCGAGCGTGCTACAATTGAGCCACATCCCCAGCCCTGTGTGACCTTTTTAACTTCTGCAAATGCTCAAAGGGGTGAAAGGAGATTCCCCTATGGGCAGGCCTTTTCCATCCTTCACTCATATTCTGAACTATGCTTATCCAATAGATCCTCACCTTCAGCCTTGTGCTCCAGAGTCTCTGCTGTCACTCTCACCTCAGCAAACTGATTTCTCGCCTCCAATTATTAGATCAAAAACCCAAACCTCTTCCGGTTCTCAGACCATCCCCCCCTTGCTGAGGTAGCAGGTACTCAGGTTCCCATCCACAGACTCACTCCTCTCTTCTCCTGTCCGTGCCCGCACCGGGTTCCACCAGGTCCTCTTACCAGCTAACACAAAGCTGAACCTAGCAGAGGAGAGCCCTCAGACTCCTATCAAAGATGTAATAAAAATGGCCTTTAAAGTTGCTTTGTCATCACTGAAAACAGTTTACTAAAAATTTAAAGTCTCTCACATGCATTTTGGGATACTCACTCTTGTCTTCCCCTCTGCTCTACCTGTTCTACAGCTCAAGTTTTTGTTGCTAGGAAAATCCCAAACCCCTTTACTATTATTCTTTTACATCTCTCCTTCCTTATTCTCAGATCCTCGGAGCTGCTGTCAGCCCCACCTTCCCTGTCTCCCCTTCTGTACCAGGCCTACAGAAAATTCTTAACTGACTTTCTACAGAAGTCTTCACCATGGCTGACTTTAGGACTTTCAGCAAAAGAGTCCCTATAAAAGAGTTCAATGTAGATAAACTTCCTCTTTTAGTGTTGCCTTGTTCTACTTGGCCACTGGCTAAAAAAATAAGCACTTCTATGCTAGATACCCCATTACTTGTTTTCCACAAAATATTTGAACAAGGCCTCTGGCCGTGAGCTGGGTCTTTACAGAGATGGCTATATTTCTAAGATAAAGAAGTTACCATCAGGGCTCCATGGTAACAGCTGTCAGGGGTGAAAAATAAGAAAGGTAGGAAAAAGCTCTTTCCCTCCCAGGTGTCCTTGAAAAGTTAACTTGCCCAGAACCGAGGAAAAAACAGAAACAACAACGGCTTTTTTGAACTTCTGCAGACTGGGAACTTCTGAACCCCTTCCCTTACATGTTGGGTACAAAATTCTGAAACTACCTAAACTTGAGTTTCAGGAGAATAATTGATTACAACATAAGCAATGCCCTCTGAATCTGGTTGCAACCAAATAGGACGGTTTCCCTGTCTTCGTTGCTATCTTAGGTGCCTTGCCTTGTCCGTCCCTACAACAGCATAATTGTATATAATTAAACATTCTTTATGTTTTAAAGAAATTGTCAACAGATGTGATTAATTGTGTAATGGTGCAGATGTTTCCCAGAGTGCTCTATCATGATGCAGGTTCATTTGAAGATCAAATAGGGGGGCATACAACCCGTTTCCACTGGGAACATATATCCCTCACTTTAGCCATCCTATTCGGAATAGGAGCTGCTGCAGGGGTGGGCACAGGAACCACTGCCCTCGTCCATGAGACACAACAAATGACCCAATTAGAAAAAGCAATAGACCAAAACTAAGATATTAGATACCTCCATCAGAGCTTTGCATGAATTTTTAACCTCTCTCTCTGAAGTTGTTTTACAGAACAGGTGAGTGACACAAAACACACACACACACACAGAAAAAAAAATAGCAACATATATGTCAATCAAAATTCATCATAAAATATATATCATCCACAGATCCAAAAATATTCATTTTACTGAACATGGAAGCTCACCCATTGGTTGAATATTCAGTTCCAACACGGTTTAGTAGGAGTGATCTCTTCTCACAATTTGTATCTGCCAACTCATCCACCTCACAAGAATGTATGTGTGGAACCAGGTATGATTCAATATATCCATATAAAAATATATGTGCTGAATAGGCTACAGAGAAAGGGAGACAGGAATTCACAATTTGTTAACTTTAAAAACACATGGAGAACTATTTCAACAAAAAATTGACTAGATTTAACTCCTACTCTGTATCATGCAATAGGCAAGTCCAAATATACACCATGCCTCCTTTAAACTGCTTGTATTTCTATTCTGTTTGGGTTATTTTTCTCCATCCTATTAGAAATATTATTCAGAGTCTGATAGGGTATGTGTTAGTGTCAGGGATTCAGTATTTCGAATAGAAAATAGGAAATTGAATCCAATGTGTATGCAAATATATGCTACACAAAAATCTTCTCACTCTCATCCAGAACAATGCTTTAACATTACTTTCACCTCAAGTAAGACACAATTAGAGGAGAAGAGTTAGAAAATCTGTGAATACCTATCTGGAATGGAAAATGCTCCAGATTTCACATCTTTGGTGGAGGTAGAGGACTTTCTAAAAGTAAGGGACAGGGTAAACACTCCACAAACATGGAGCTCTTCTGGCCTAAGGACTTTTCTAGAATCTGCCTCTGAGGTTGGGCTCTTGAAATTTAGGTTGTTTTCAGGAGCTTTAGCTTCTTTTGTAGTGAGAACATCAAAGGTGGGTCTCCATCACTTTGACCTGAAGGACGTGGGTTCTTTTTTTCCAATTAACATGAGGCAGGAGGCCTGAATCCTCTCTTTGTTGGTAAACAGTGACCACTGGTGACTAAATGTCTCCCCGTGTGGACTGTGAAGCCATTTTGTCCTCCTCCACTTTTTGTGGTGTTTTTCCTGCTGCACTGAGAGTTTAGTATTTGCTTCATGAAATACAAGTAGCCCAATGCAGACACAGTGCTGGAGGGAGTTCTGTCACGTGTGGTGGGTCAGGGTGTGCAGGAGAATGCACCAACCAGGCTTCTATCCCTCATAGCTTGCCCCATTGCCCCCTTGTCCATATGAACCTTATTCTGAACATTGCCCTGAAACCTCTCCATATAAAAAGAGAACTTTAAAAATAAGGATCTGCTGGCTGCACCATGTCAGTCACAAGCCATTTGGAATCCAATGGTAGATCCTCATGGCCATACTACTGATGTTTTATCACACACCTGCCCACCAGTGCTCTAGGCCCACTACTCAGCAGACTCCAACGTACTGGCATCTCTTTTCTACAACATTTTCATGAAATCCAGTCAATCAATGCACTGTCTGGTATACTCATGATCAGCAACAGGACATTCAAATGTTCTCCAGTGCCACCTGGTCATGGAAATTTCAATAACTACATGGTATTCATCTAGCCATTTTTTAAAGATGAAGTTGGAGGCACTGTGGGTTTCAATTCATTCAGGAACCATTAAATATTGAGGAAGCTCATTTTCAATGAAAGCTCTGGAGAACTCTCACAGCAAGGCTTCCCAAAGAGTGGCCAAAAGGTCACATGAAGCCAGGTAAATTGAGGTCTACAATGTGAGGTCCATGTGTGTTTTGACACTCAACTATGGCTGCCAAGTCTTTCAGAATAAAATCATGTGTTATCCTGGCTGAGATTCTCAGTGCTCTGTGGAAAGCCACCCTGGCCCTAGATCTCAGTTTCCAAGGGCGACTCTCATGCGTGGCCTCCTAAAATCCCAACACAATTCATGGCAATACTTCTCTGAGTTCAGTTCCAGAACGCAGTCTCTAAGGGGAATCCCACCAGAGTTCAAGCCCAGGTGGGCCAAAATATTTCTTACAACCACCACACAAATGACCACAATTAAAACCAAACACTCAAACATGGTCCTCATCTTCTTCCATATAGTCACTCATCATTACCTCTGGCTGAAGGTTTCCATGAAGGGCTCACCCAAACACAGTGTCCAAATAAACTCCCTTGCCCCTCATTTGCCTAAAGTCATGTTGGCCTGGACACCCTTCCTGTGAACCAGGAGTGATCAAATAAGCCTCCCGTTAATACTACTCTGTTTCTAAAATTTGAGGCCTACTGACTTTCAAGTACAGATTCTTTATGTGATTTGGAGTCATGCAAAAACCTAAGCACCTCTGCAGTGATTTGAAGAACTCATTTGACCCAAGGAATACCTATTCTCACTTGATGGAGGTCAGGAACCTAACAGAGAAAGACGAGAGACTTCATCCACAATGACTGATCTTTTGGCCATTATGCTTTTGGATGCACACATGGGATCATTCTTTAGATCCATCAGCTGCTGAGAATCAAAGTCACAGCCACATACAAGGCCAAGAGGCCTATTCAGACACATCCCTTTCCAAAGCAATTAAGAAAGAGCCACAAGTGATGCCCATTCATTTCCATTTGAAAACTGTTTTCTTCAGGCTTCACAAAGGGGTGGCCTGAGGCAAAGACCTTCCTGATATTCAGGGCAACAGAACAATAGGTAAGCAAAAGGCCAAAAGCAGGGTATATCCACTGAGACTTTCCTGGTCACATTGATATCTGAGTTTTCTGAGATGCTGGCCATTCCCTTCAGCTATCCTGTACATGGCCATGTCACAGACCTTGGAGTTGTCACATATCTTGGACACAAAACCATGAGCCTATTCTGGAGAGTGGCCAGAATTCAGAAGAAAACAGAGTCTTAGGAAGGTAGTAGGTATTTCCCATCCATAAGGCAAGCCACACTCCATTCATAAATTAGGCAGGATGCATAATGGGAAGCTTTCTACTAGACATGATACATCCATTGTTGCATTCTCTTTTCTCATGTCTACAACCACGGACACAGTGGGATACACAGACATAGAAACACTCATCTTGTCAAACGACTTACTAGAAACAGTTCACTCCAAATCAAACAAACCGCCTTTCCTACATATTCTCAGAACATGAGACAAAACAACAAACCCACACTCACAAAGGCACCTCCTTCCCTCAAGTAGGTCTGTGACTCTCCGGAGTTAACTCTGACTGGTGAGCTATATTATGTTCCCGCAAAATGGCGTGTCCTCTATCAGATCTGGTTTCCTTGACCAACTCTGTGAAGTTGTCAGGAAAAAATTGTGAGCCACTACCTGCTTTCTCAGGAAAAGTACCTCTTCAGAGCTCTCCTGGTATTTGGCTATAATCACATCAGTAGGTACCGAGAAAGACTGACTCTGTCCTTGGAAAATCCAATCAAGTGAGCCCACAGGGACTTGGATTGGGATTGCCTATCGGTGTCTTGGTTCTTGGATAGCAAGTTCAGAGAGTTCCATCACCAAGGAAATGAGGTATGTCACTTTCTTTGGAACTGAATGAGGCCACTGCCTTGGCACCCCTTTTTCCTAACAGTTGCTTCCAAGAGTCCCATGAGATGGAGGCTGCCCCTACTTCCTGTGACACTTTCACAAGTTAGAATGGTATATCAACCATAGGCACCCATGAACAGCTTTCCACACAGGCCTGATTTGGTCCATCTTCTCTACAATAAGAAGAGAGAGGCTGATTCAGACACATCCCTTCATCCTGACCAGGTTGTTTGCCATGGAAGATGACTTTTGCTCTCTCAGGTCCTTCATACCTGCCTATAACTTTTCCGGGTATCATTTCTGTATGGACCTTTGAGGTTTTCAGCAGGTGGAAGGTCCCCTACTTTCCTGCATTGTAACAACAACTCCATCCCTGTTCTTCTGTAAAATGAGATTGAGGGAACAGTGTATGTTTAGGGTTAATAACTGGTTCGATTTGGGTTAGGAATCATTCTGTGCGATGAATAATGGTATTGGCAACCTGTGAGATTTACAAGAATGTAGAGGTGAAATGTAAGTATGAAAATAAAAATCTAGGAATGATTTGAAACCCAGAAGGGCATTGGGCCCTTGATTGGGATACTTAGCTTGAATTATGTTCTCTAAAGATGTCTCAGATAATTCAATATACAATGGCATAGGACCTTGTACCTTGGATGATTGAACATAGAAGAGAACATCCAGTCAAAAAGGGATAGTCAGTAGGTTTAGAAAGATTGTCGGTAAGTTTAGGAAGAAGAGTGATTATAGGATTTAGACCAAAAGTTCTTTAGCAATATGGTTTCTGTTAGAGAGTGAATGTAAATGTCAGCACATATGAAGAGTCAGTCACTATGATAAACTGGGAAAATATGTAGAAATGCAGATATCAATAGAGACATTATTGAATCAGGCAAAATATAAAGTGAGTGATAGGATTGGACATTTTCAACAGGGTTGAGTTTGAATATATAATCTTAGGAAGAAACAAATATGTTGTCACCAATAGGATTGACATTTGAGAGCATTAGGCAACCTGGACATGGATGTTTTTAGTAATCCATGTTCACTTTCCTTTTAGGCTTTGGTACAATCAGAAGTGTGACCTTTACATTTTTTGTTCAGAATATTACTGTGATAAAATGTATATGTAGATCAGGTGACATAAGTATTTCTTCCACCATTTCTGGTAGCAATATATTGAAGACGTAAAATTAGTATTGGGGGTCCAAAGAGGTGTACACTGTGTCTATGAATATAAAGATAAAGCATGAATAGAACATACTGTGAATAAATAATATAACTTGTTCCAACTATAAATAATGGATTGAACTGATATCTGAAAAATTACAGGAAATCTTATATTGATATACAATCATTCTTTCCAAAATGTTATACATATAATGGTAATATTAGTGTTTCGGTTTATCACGAAGGGTGTGAGTTTTACTTCACCAGTAATTATGGAATTCGAAAATAACTTGTTTGGAAAGAAGCGTCATGAAAAGACGAGTTCAGAAACCCCGACAATACATGTGTTCTGAAACAGGAAGTGATTAAAGTTGAAACAAATGCCTGTAAATTTGTGAACTTGTCGATGAAATATATATTGTATGATGTGCAAAAACTGAAGAAATAATAATGTACCAGTGTTGAATACAAATGAACCTCAAATTACATATCATGTTTCATAGGAATCTACTTGCATTGGTGGTAAACTGGGTCAGTTACTGTAAAATTATTAGAATTTGTAGGCACCATTCACTGAAGTTTGTTTTCAGTACTAGGAAACAAATATGTATTTCAGGTGGATGAATATTTCGGAAAATAATCTTGTGAAAAATTGATTCTAAATCCACATACATGAACATGAATGAATTTAGAAAGTGTATATAAGACACATATATTTTATATATTGAAAAACCTGAATTGTGTGTGTGTGTGTATATATATATATATACACACACACACACACAAACTACACACAGACATTAAAAAGTAGCAATATATATGAAAATAAATATTCATCAGTAAATATATATCATCCACAGATGCAAAAATAATTATTTTACTGAACATGAGTTTATGTATAATGTTGTTCTACTTGGAAGCTCCCCTATAGTTTGAATCTTCAGTTCTAACAGCGTTTAAGAGGAGTGATCTCTTCTCACAATTTGTATCGGCCAAGTGAGAAACCTCACAAAAATGTACGTGGGATCCCTGGTAGGATTCTATATGTGCCTATAAATATACATGTGTGAATTGGCTGCAGAGAAAGGAAAACAGGATTTCACATATTTGTTATCTTTAAAAACACATGGAGAACTATTTCAATTAAAAATTGACTAGATTTATAACTCCTACCTTATATAATGTAAAAGGCAAGTCCAACTATACAAGATGCCTCCTCTGAACTGCTTGAATTTCTATTCTGTTTGGGTTATTTTTCTCCATTATATTAGGATGAGTTGTCTGATTCTAGTAGGTATGGGTTAGTGTCAGGGATTCAGTATTTCAAAAGTAAAATTGGAAATTAAATCCAATGTGTAAGCAAATATGTGCTGCACAAATATCCTCTCACTCTCATCCAGAACAATGCCTTGACATTACCTTCACCCCAGGTAAAACATAATTAGAGGAGAAGAGTTAGAAAATCAGTGAATACATATCTGGAATGGAAAATGCTCAAGAGTTCATTACCATGGAGGTGGTAGAGGAGTTTCCAAAAGTAAGGGACAGGGTAAACACAACACAAACAGGGAGCTCTGAGAGCCTAAAAACTTTTTGAGAAACTGCCTCTGTGTTTGGGCACTTGAAATCTATGTTGTTGTCAGGATATTTGGCTTCCTTAGTAGTGAGACCATCAAAGCTGTTTCTGCATCTATGTGACCTGAAGGACATGGTTTCTTATTTTCCAATGAACATGAGGCAGCAATGCTGAATCCTCTCTTTGTAGGTAAACTGTGACCACTGAGGACTCAGTGTCTTCCCGTGTTGACTGCGAAGCCATTTGGTCCTCCTACACTTTTTGTGGTGTTTTTCCTGCTGCACTGGGAGTTTGGTATTTGCTTCACGAAACACCAGGAGCTCAACTGGGACATATTGCTGGAGGGAGTTCTGTCACGTCTGGTGGGTCAGGGTCTGCAGGAGAATGCACCAACCAGGCTTCTATCCCTCATAGCTTGGCTCATTGCCCCCTTGTCCATATCAACCTGATTCAGAACATTGCCCTGAAACCTCACCATATAACAAGATGCCTTTACATATAAGGGACTGCTGGCTGCACCATGTCATTCACAATCCATTTGGAATCCAATGGTAGATCCTCATGGCCCTACCACTGATGTTTCATCACACACCTGCCCACCACTGCTCTATGCCCACTACTCAGCAGGCTCCAACTTACTGGCATCTCTGTTCTACACCATTTTCATGAAACCCAGTCAATCAAGGCATTGTCTGGTATACTCATGATCAGCAACAGGACATCCAAATGTTCTCCAGTGCCACCTGGTTGTGGGAACTTCAAAAAATTCATGGTATTCATCAAGCCATTTTTTAATGATGAAGTTGGAGAAACTGTGGGTTTCAATTTATTCAGGAACCACTAAATGTTGAGGAAGCTCATTTAAATGAAAACTCTGGAGAACTCTCACAGGCAAGGCTTCCCAAAGAGTGGGGAAAAGGTCACATGTAGCCAGGCACATTGAGGTGTAAAATGTGAGGTCCATGTGTGTTTTGACTCTCAACTATGGCTGCAAGTTTTTCACAATTAAATCATGTGATATCCTGGCTGAGATTCCCAGTGCTCTGTGGAAAGCCAGATCTCAGTTTCCAAGGGCAACTCTCATGCGTGGCCTCCTAAAATCTCAAAACAATTCATGGCAATACTTCTCTGAGGTCAGTTCCAGAACTCAGTCTCTATGGGGAATCACACCAGAGTTCAAGCCCAGGTGGACCCAGACATTTCTTCCAACCGCCACACAAATGACCACAATTAAAACCAAAACACTCCCACATGGCCCTCATCTTCTTACATATAGTCACTCATCATTACCTCTGGCTGGAGGTTTCCATGAGGTGCGCAGCCATTGATAGTGTCCAGAATAAGCTCCCTTGCCCCTCATTTGCCTAAAGTCAGGGTGGCCTGGACACTCTTAATATGAACCAGGAGTTGTCAAATAAGCCTGCCCTTCATGTTGCTCTGTTTCTCCAATTTGAGGCCTACTGACTTTCAGGTATAGAATATTTATGTGAAATAGAGTCATGAGACAAGTCAAGCACCTCTGCAGAGATTTCAAGAACTCATTTGACCCAAAGGATCCTTATTCTCACTTGATGGATGACAGGAACCTAACAGAAGAAGGCGAGAGACTTCATCCACAATGACTGATCTTTTGGCCATTATGCTTTTGGATGCGCACATGCGATCATTCTTTGGATCCATCATGTGCTGAGAATCAAAGTCACAGCCACATACAAGGCCAAGAGGCTAATTCAGACACATCCCTTTCCAAAGCAATTAAGCAAAGAGCCACAGGTGATGCCCATTCATTTCAAAATTAAAACTGTTTTCTTCAGACTTTACAAAGGGGTGGCCTGAGGCAAAGACCTTCCTGACATTCAGGGCAACAGAACATAAGGTAAGCAAAAGGCCCAAAGCAGGGTTTCTCCACTGAGACTTTCCTGGTCACACTGATATCTGAGTTTTCTGAGATGATCTCCATTCTCTTCAGCTATCCAGTACATGGCCATGTCACAGAGCTTGGAGGTGGTACATATCTTGGACACAAATCCCTGAGCCTATTCTGGAGACTGGCCAGAATTCATAAAGAAAACAGGAACTTAGGATGATAGCAGGTGTTGCCCATCGATAAGACAAGGTGCAGTCCATAAATTGAGCAGGATGAATTATGGTAAGATTTATACTAGACAGGACACATCCATTAATGCATTCTCTTTTCTAATGTCTACAACAATGGACATAGTGGGATACACAAACATAGAAACACTCACCTTGTCAAATGACTTACTAGATACAGTCCACTTCAATCCAAACAAACCGCCATTCCTACCTTTTCTCAGAACATGAGACAAAACCACAAACCCACACCCACTCCCACAATGGCACCTCCTTCCCCCAAGTAGATCTGTGACTATCTGGAGTGTCCTCTAACTGCTCGGCCATTCTATATTCCTCTGAAATAGTCTGTCTTCTCTCAGGTCTGGTTTCCTTGGCTAACTCTGTGAAGTTGTCAGGAAAAAGTGGTGAGCCACTACCTGCTTTCTCAGAAAAGGTACCTCTTCAGTGCTCTCCTGGCATTTGGCCATCCTCACATCAGTAGGTACCAAGAAATACTGACTCTGTCCTTGGTAAATCCAAACAAGTGAGACCACTGGGACTGGGAATGGGATAGCGTCTGGGTTCCTGGCCACTAGGATACCAAGATCATAGAGTTCCATCACCAAGGAAATGAGGTATGTCACTTTCTTTGGAATTGAATGAATGAGGTCACTGCCTTGGCAACCACTTTGTCCTAACACTTGCTTCCAAGGGTCCCATGAGATGGACGCTGCTCCTACTTCCTGGAACACTTGCACAAGTTAGAATGGTATATCAACCATAGGAACCTGGGAACAGCTCTCCACACAGGTCTGGTTTAGTCCATCTTCTGTAACATAAGTAGAGAGAGGCTGATTCAGACACATCCCTTTATCCTGACCAGGTAGTTTGCCATGGAATAGGACTTTTGCTCTCTCAGGTCTTTCATACCTCCCTACAACTTCTCCAGGTATCATTTCTGCATGGACCTTTGAGGTTTTCAGCAGGTGGAAGGTCCCCTAATTCCCTATATTTTATGCACAACTCTGTCGCTGCTCTTCTGTAAAATGAGATTGAGGGAACAGTGTATGTTTAGGGTTAATAATAGGTTCAATTTGGGTTAGGAATCATTCTGTGCGATGAATAATGGTATTGGGAACGTGCGATAATTACAAGAATATAGAGGTGAAATATAAGTATGGAAACAGAAATCTAGGTATGATTTGAAGCACAGGACCTTGTACCTTGGTTGATTTAATGTAGAAGAGAACATCGAGTCAAAAATGGATAGTAGGTAGGATTAGGAAGATAGTCGGTAGGTTTAGGAAGAAAAGTGAGTATAGGATTTGGACCAAAAGTTCTTTAGCAATAGGGTTTCGGTTAGAGAATGAATGAAAATGTCAACACATGTGAAGTGTCAGTCACAATGATGAACTGGAGCAAATAAGTAGGAAAGCAGGTATCAATAGAGACATTATGAAATCAGGCAAAGTATAAAGTGAGTTATAGGATTAGACATTTTCACAAGGGTTTAGTTTGAATATATAATCATTGGAAGAAACAAATATGTTGTCACCAATAGGATTGACATTTGAGAGCATTAGGCAACCTTCACATGGATGTTTTTAGTTATCCTTGTTCACTTTCCTTTTAGGCTTCGGTACAATCATAAGTGTGACCTTTACATTTTTTGTTCAGAATTTTACTGTGATAAAATATATATGTGGATCAGGTGACATGAGTATTTCTTCCACCATTTCTGGGAGCAATATTTTGAAGACATATACATTAGTGTTAGGGGTACACAGAGGTGTACCCTGTGTCTATGAATATAGAGATAATGCATGGATAGACCATCCTGTGAATAAATAATATAACTGGTTCCCCTTTAGATAATGAATTGAATTGATATCTAAAAATATATAAGAAATCTTATATTGATATATAATCATTCATTCCAACCAGTTATACATCTATTGGTAATTTTAGGATTATGGTTTATCATGAAGGGTGTTTGAGTTTTGCTTCATAAGTGATAATGAAAAATGAAAATATTGTGATTGGAAAAAAGTCTTATGAAAAGACCAGTCAAGAAACATGGAGGAATACATGTGTTCTGAAGCAGGAAGTGACTGATCATGAAACAAATGCCTATAAGTTTTCTAACTTGTGGATGAAATATATATCCTATGATGTGCATAAACTGAAGAAATAGTAATGTACCAGTGTTGAATAGAAATGAACGTCAAAATACACATCATGTCCCCTAGGAATCTACTTGCATTGATGTTACACTGGGTCAGTAACTGTAGAAATATTAGAGTTTGTATGCACCATTCTATGAAGTTACTTTTCAGTACTAGGAAAGAAATATGTATTTCAGGTGGATGATTTTTTCAGAGTATAATCTTGTGGAAAGTTTGTTATAAATCCACATATATGAATATGAATGAATTTAGGGAGCATATAATAAGACATATATTCCATATTTTGAAAAATCTGGAGAGTATATAAATATATATATATATATATATATATATATATATATATATATATATATATATATATATATATATATACACACACGAACACGCACAGACATTAAAAAGTAGCAATAAGAGATCCAACATGGTGGCGGACATGGAGAAATCAAGTCTCTGACTTCTTAAGCTGCGCAGGCATAGGGAGTCGTAAACTTTGTAAATGCTGTTTGTTCAGAATCACTAGGCAATGCTGACCTGACGTGGATCTGGTGCGAACAGTCTGGGCCCCTCAGAAAACACACAGAGCCCGGATTGGCTGCATAGAAGCTCAGATTTTCCTGCTTCTTGTGACTCAGAACAAACATTCCCTCTGAAATAACTGGTCGGCCCTTCTGAATTTACAGAGGTAAAAGACCACTGGATTGAAATGGGGCTTCGGAGACACAGTCAGGACCCATCCGTTGCATTGGTCACCTGGCAAAAGGAACGAACGGTCACCATTTGCATGGGATACCACCATGGAAGAGAACTGACGTCATGGGCAGAGGAGATAACTTCATTGAAACCAGTACGACAGATGTGTAATTCCCTATGCATCTCTCTCCACACAGCGGGGAAACATTAAGGGCCCCTCCTAGCTCTCCCTTAAGGGTCCCTCCCAGGTCTCCCGTGAGAAAGATGGCCAGACCGAGGGAATCATGTGTGCTGTGGGACTCGTGGCGTGGAATTCCTGGCTACCGCTCCCACCAGTGCTGACAACTGAGGTCTCTTACACCAGCTAATGTGGGCATGGATACCAGAGAGCAAGCAAATTCGCTGGAGGTTCCCAGCCCCAAGCTCTACAAACTTAGGGTCTGAGGGAGGCAAACAGGGAGAGAGTGCCAGGCGTTGATGAAAACAGGGCTACCAGGAGCAGAGACCTGACGTGTAGCAAGTATTGTGGTGAGCATCACAGTTGAGCGGAGCCTGTTTTGAGAAAACACTAGAGAAGGTCCTAGGCATTCAGGATTAGAGACCCGCCCAGTCTGGGAGGAAGAGCGGCTGCACAGTGATTGGTTCCCACCTATTGAGAGGAGAAGCTTGGCCCAGTGAGCACAGCTCCACCTACTGGAAGAGAAGTTAATTAAACTCTATGACTGCATGTATTATTATTATTTTTTTTTCTTTCATTTTCATTTTATGTTGTTGTTCCTTAACTTTTTTAGTGTTTTTATTTTTTTAATTTTACTATTATTATTATTATTTTAAATTTTAATTTTAATTTTTTAATTATCATTATTATTTTAAAAAATTTTTTTTCTTTCTTTATTTTCTATTTTTTTCTTTTGTCTATTCATTTCTTTTCAATTTTCTTATTCCCCCATCCTTGAATTCTACCTGCCTATTCTCATTCTCTTTAGTGACGTCTTCCCATCCCTTCTAATATCTTTACTCCCAAGCTTCAAATAAATTTATAAGAATAAGCAGTAACTCAGCACTCAAACAGAACAAGAAGTAACATGAGCAGCATAAAAAAGCAAGAAAGAAAAGGAGTACAAACAATGAAGGATAACCTAAATATTCAGAAGGACCTAGAATTATCAGAAAAATGGTCATATAAAGAACTCAAGGAATACCTTAGACAGATGGAATGGAACCTTAAAGAGGATATGAGAGAGAAAATAAATACAGTGAAAGAACACATTGAAAATGAATTACATAAACAGATAAAAGAAGAAGTTAATCTTCTTTATCAGGAGATAGAGATTATAAAAATTCAAAGAATAATTCTAGAAATGAAGGAAATGATAAACCAAATTAAAAACTCAATTGAGAGTATCACTAACAGAGTGGAGCATGTAGAAGACAGAATGTCACATAATGAAGACAAAATATATCATCATGAAAAGAGTCTAGCCAACAAAGAAAGGCTGGTAAAAAATCACGAGAAAAACATCCAAGAGATATGGGATAACATACAAAAACCAAACTTATGAGTCATCTGGATAGAGGAAAATACAGAGATTAAAACCATGGGAATGAGTAACCTGTTGAATGAAATAATTACAGAAAATTTTCCAGAAATAAAAAAGGAAACGGATATACAAATTGAAGATGCTTACAGGACACAGAGCACACAAAATCACAGTAGACCAACGCCAAGACACATTGTTATGAAGATATCCAATATACAGAACAAAGAGAAAACATTAAAAGCTTCAAGAGAAAGGAGGAAGATTACATTCAGGGGTAAACCAATAAGGTTAACAACCTATTTTTCATCACAGACACTGAAAGTGAGAGGATCCTGGAACAACGTATTTCAAACATTGAAAGACAATGGATGCCAAACAAGAATCCTGTATCCAGCAAAATTCAGCTTCAGGTACGACAACAAAATAAAAATCATTCATGATAAACAAAAGCTAAAAGAATTTGCAGCCAGAAAACCACCATTGCAAAGTGTCTTGAGCAAAACACTATAAGAGGAAGAAATGAAAAACAACAACCAAAACCATCAGTGGGAAGTGCCTCAGTAATGACAGAGGGCGGGGGAAAAGCTAATCATGGAGAAACAAAGTAAATTTAAAAAAGCGATAAATATTCAAACATGGCTGGAAGTAGAAACCATATATCAATAGTAACTCTAAACATTAATGGCTTAAACTCTCCAATAAAGCAACATAGGCTTGTAACTTGGATTCAAAAAACAAATCCAACAATATGTTGCCTCCAGGAGACATATCTGAATGGAAAAGACATACACAGGCTGAAGGTGAAAGGTTGGGAAAAAACATACCATGCACACGGTCCTCATACGCAAGCAGGGGTGGCCATCCTCAAATTGAATTAAATCGACTTCAAGACTAATTTAATCAAAAGGGATAATGAAGGAAATTATATACTGTTAAAAGGAACCATTCCCCAACAAGACATAAAAATTATCAATATTTACGCACCATTAAATGGTGCTGCGACGTTCATAAAACAAATTCTCCTCAAGTTCAAGAATCAAATAGACCACAACACAATAATTATGGGTGACTTCAACACACCTTTCTCACCATTGGACAGATCCTCCAAATAAAAGTTGAATAAAGAAACTATAGAACTCAATATCACAATCAATAACCTAGACTTAACTGACATATATAGAATATATCAACCATCATCAAGTGGATATACTTTTTTTTTAGCAGCACATGGATCCTTTTCAAAAATAGACCATATATTATGCCATAGAGCAACCCTCAGTAAATATAAAGTGGTGGACATAATACCATGAATTTTATCTGATTATAATGGAATGAAACTGGAAACCAATGAAAAAGAAGGAAGGAAAAATCCTACATCACATTGAAAATGAACAACATATTACTGAAAGATTAATGTGTTACAGAAGACATAAATGAGAAAATCAAAAAATTCTTCGAGATAAATGAAAATACAGACACAAAATATCGGAATCTATGGGACACAATGAAAGGAGTTTTAACAGGGAAATTCACCACCTTGACGTCATTCCTCAAAAATAGGAAAGAACAACAAATAAATGAGCTCACACTTCATCTCAAAGCCCTAGAAAAGGAAGAGCAAAACAACAGCAAATGTAGCAGAAGGCAAGAAATAACTAAAATCAGAGTGGAAAACAACAAAATTGAAACAAAAGAAACTATTGAAAAAATTACAAAACTAAAGCTTGGTTCTGAGAAAAATAAATAAGGAGGATCGACCCTTAGCATCCCTTTATGTTCAAAACATTAGAAAAACTAGAGATAACAGGAACTTACCTCGACATTGTAAAAGATATCTATGTTAAGCCTCAGGCTAGCATTATTCTGAATGGAGAAAAAAATGAAGCATTCCCTATAAAATCTGGAACAAGACAGAGATGTCCTCTACCACCACTTCTATTCAATATCGTTCTCGAAACACTGGCCAGAGCAATTAGACAGATGAAAGAAATAAAAGGCATGAAAATAGGAAAAGAATAACTTACATTATCACTACTTGCAGCTGACATGATTCTATATATAGAAGACCCAAAAGGGTCTACAAAAATACTACTAGAAGTAAGAAATGATTTCAGCAATGTGGCAGGATATAAAATCAACATTCATAAGTCAAAGGCATTTCTGTATATCAGTGACAAAACTTCTGAAACGGAAATGAGAAAAAAAAAAAAACACTCCATTCACAATATCCTCAAAAAATAAAAATAAAATCCTTGGGAATCAACCTAACAAAAGAGGTGAAAGATTTATACAATGCAAACTACATAACCCTAAAAAGAGAAGTAGAATAAGATCTTAGAAGATGGAAAAATATACACTGTTCATGGATAGGGAGAACTAACATCATCAAAATGGTGATATTCCCAAAAGTTCTCTATAGGTTTAATGCAATGCCAATCAAAATCCTAACGGCATTTCTTGTCGAAATAGAGAAAGCAATCATGAAATTCATATGGAAAAATAAAAGATCCAGAATAGCAAAAGCAATTCTAACCAGGAAGTGTGAATCAGGCGATATAGCGATACCAGATTTCAAACTAAATTTCAGAGCAATAGTAACAATGACAGCATGGTACTGGTACCAAAACAGGTGGGTGGACCAATGGTACAGAATGGAGGACACAGAGATTAATCCACAATGCTACAACAATCTTCTATTTGATAAAGGAGCTAAAAGCATGCAATGGAGGAAGGATAGCATCTTCAACAAATGGTGCTGGGAAAACTGGAAATCCATATGTAACAAAATGAAACTGAATCCCTTTCTCTTGCATGCACAAAACTTCCCTCAAAATGGATCAAGGACCTTGATATCAAATCAGAGACATGGCGTCTGATAGAAGAAAAAGTTGGCTACGATCTACATACTGTGGGGTCGGGCTTCAAATTCCTCAATAGGACATCCATAGCACAAGAGTTAATAACAAGAGTTAATAACCAGAATCAACACATGGAACTTACTCAAAGTAAAAAGTTTTTTCTCAGCATAAGAAACAATAAGAGAGGTAAATAGGGAGCCTAAATTCTGGGAACAAATCTTTACTCCTCACACTTCAGATAGAGCCCTAATATCCAGTGTATACAAAGAACTCAAAAAATTAAACAATAAGATAACAAATAACCCAATCAACAAATGGGCCGAGGACCTCAACAGACATCTCAGCGGAGGACATATAATCAACAAGTACATGAAAAAATGCTCACCATCTCCAGTAGTCAGAGAAAGATGAATCAAAACCACCCTAAGATACCATCTCACTCCAGTAAGATTGGCAGCCATTATGAAGTCAAACAACACGTGTTGGTGAAAATGTGGGGAAACAGGTACACTTGTACATTGCTGGTGAGACTGCAAATTGGTGCATCCAATTTGGAAAGCAGTATGGAGATTTCTTGGAAAGCTGGGAATGAAACCACCATTTGACCCAGCTATTCCCCTTCTCGGTCAATTCCCTAAAGACCTAAAAAGAGCATGCTGCAGGGACACTGCTACATCGATGTACATAGCAGCAAAATTCACAATAGCAAGACTGTGGAACCAACCTATATGCCCTTCAATAGATGAATGGATAAAAAAATGTGGCATTTATACAGAATGGAGTATTACTCTGCATTAAAAAATGACAAAATCATAGAATTTGCAGGGAAATGGATGGCACTAGAGCAGATTATGCTAAGTGAAGCTACCGAATCCCTTAAAAACAAATGCCAAATGTCTTCTTTGATATAAGGAGATTAATAACAGAATAGGTATGAAGAGGATGAGAAGAAGATTAACATTAAAACAGGAATGAGAGGTGGGAGGGAAAGGGAAAGAGAAGGGATATTGCATGGAAATGGAAGGAGAACCTCAGGGTTATACAAAATTACATACAAGAAGAAAGGGAAAAATAATACAAGGGGGAGAAATTTATTACTGTAGAGGGGGTACAGAGAGAAGAGGGGAGGAGAGGGAAGGGGAGGGGGGATAGTAGAGGATAGGTAAGGCAGCAGAATACAACAGACACTAGTGTGCCAATATGTGAATCAATGCATGTGTAACTGATGTGATTCTGCAATCTGTATACGGGGTAAAAATGGAGTTCATAACCCACTTGAATCAAAGTGACAAATATGATGTATCAAGAACTATGTAATGTTTTGAACAAGCATAAATAAAAATTAAAAAAAAAGAAAACTAACTTCGGTGAATGATGCACGCGAATCCTAATATTTCTACAGTAACTGAACCAGTTTAACATCAATGCAAGTAGATTCCAATGGTACATGATGTGTATTTTGACGTTCATTTTTATTCAACACTGGTACATACTATTTCATCCGTTTATGCACATCACAGGATATATATTTCATCCACAATTTAGAAAATTTATAGGCATTTGTTTCACTTTCAATCACTTCCTGCTTCAGAACACATGGATTCCTCCATATTTCTTGACTGGTAATTTCATAAGACTTCTTTCCAAACATATTATTTTCGATTTCCATAATCACTTTTTAAGCAAAACTCACACACCCTTCATGATAAACAATAACCCTAAGATTACAATTACATATATAACTGGTTGAAATTAATGATTGTATGTCAATATATGATTTCTTATATATTTTCAGATAACAATTCAATCCATTATTTAAAGTGGAACCAGTTATATTATTTATTTACAGTATGTTCTATTCATGCATTATCTCTATATTCATAGACACAGTGTACACCACTTTGTACCCCCAATACTAATTTATATGTCTTCAAATATTGCTCACAGAAATGGTGGAAAAAATACTCATGTCACATGATCTACATATATATTTTATCACAATAATTTTCTGGGCACAAAATGCAAAGGTCACACTTATGATTGTACCAAATCCTAAATGGAAGTTGAATATGGATTACTAAAACCATCCATTTCCAGTTTGCCTAATGCTTTCAAATGTCATTTCTATTGGTGACTACATATTTGTTTCTTCCTAAAATTATGTATTCAATCTCGATCCTGTTGAAAATGTCTAAACCTATCACTCACTTTACAATTGCCTGATTTTGTAATGTCTCTATTGATATCTTCTTTCCTATATTTTCCGCAGTTCATCATTGTGACTGACTCTTCGCATGTGCTGACATTTACATTCACTGTATAAATGAAACCCTATTGCTAAAGAACATTTGATACAAATTTTATACTCACTCTTCTTCCTAAACCTACCGACTCTCTTCCTAATCCTACCGACTATCCGAATTTGAGTGGATGTTCTCTTCTACAATCAATCTTCCAAGGTACAAGGTCCTATGCCATTGATTATCAATTTATCTGAGACAAACGTGCAGAACATAATTAAAAGCTAAGTATCCCAATCAAGGGCCTCATTCCCTTCTGGGCTACAAATCTTACCTAGATTTCTGTTTTCATACTTATATTTCACCTCTATAGTTTTATAAATATCACAGGTTCCCAATACCATTATTCATCAATCAGAATGATTCCGAACCCAAATTGAACATGTTATTAACCCTAACCATACACTGTTCCCTCAATCTAACTTTACAAAAGAGAAGGGACAGGGTTCGTCTTGCAATACAGCAATGTAGGGGATCTGCCACCTACTGAGAACCTCAAAGGTCCATGCATATTTGATCCCTGGAGAAGGTGTAGGAAGCTATGAAAGACCTGAAAGACCAAAAGTCATCTTCTATGGCAAACTACCTGGTCAGAATGAAGGTTTGTGTCAGAGTAAGCCTCTCTCTTCTTAATGTAGAGAAGATGGACCAAACCAGGCCTATGAGGAGAGCTGTTCCCGCAAACTGGTGCGGCCAATTTGGAAAGCAGTATGGAGATTCCTGGGAAAGCTTGGAATGGAACCACAATTTGACCCAGCTATTGCCCTTCTCAGACTATTTCCTGAAGACCTTAAAATAGTGTAACTCTGGGATACTGCCACATCGATGTTCTTAGCAGTACAATTCACAATTGCTGCACTGTGGACCCAACCTAGATGCCCTTCAATAGATGAATGGATAACAAAAATGTGGCATTTATACACCATAGAGTATTACGCAGCACTAAAATATGACAAAATCATGGAATTTTCAGGGAAATGGATGGTAATAGAGCAGATTATGCTTAGTGAAACTAGCCAATCCCTAAAAAACAAATACCAAATGTCTTCTTGAATATAATGAGAGCAACTAAGAATAGAGCAGGGGGGAAGGGCAGGAAGAAAAGATTTACATTAACAGAGACATGAGGTGGGAGGGAAAGGGCGAGAAAAGGGAAATTGCATGGTAATGGAGGGAGACCCTCATTGTTATACAAAATTACATATAACAGGTTGTGAAGGGAATGGGAAAATAAACAAGGAGAGAAATTAATTACAGTAGATGGGGTAGAGAGAGAAGATGGGAGGGGAAAAGAGGGGGGATCATAGAGTATAGGAAATGTAGCAGAATACAACAGTAACTAATAGGGCATTATGTAAAAATGTGGATATGTAACCAATGTGATTCTGCAATCTTTATTTGCGGTAAAAATGGGAGTTCATAACCCACTTGAATCTAATGTATGAAATATGATATGTCAAGAGCTTTGTAATGTTTTGAACAACCAAAAAAAAAAAGAAAAAAAAGTAGCAATATATATGCCAATCGAAATTCATCATGAAATATATATAATCCACAGATGCAAAAATATTCATTTTACTGAACATGGATATATTTAAAATGTTATTGAACTAGGAAGCTCACCCATAGGTTGAATTTTCAGCTCGAACAGCGTTTAGGAGTAGTGATCTCTTCTCACAATTTGTATCTGCCAATTCAGCCACCTCACAAGTATGTACGTGGGATACCAGGTAGGATTCTCTATGTGCATATAAAAATACATGTGCTACAGAGAAAGGGAGATAGGATTCCCATATTTGTTAACTTTAAAAACACATGTAGAATTATTTCAACAAAAAATTGACTAGATTTATAGCTCCTATACTATATAGTGCAAAAGGCAAATCCAACTACACACCATACCTCCTCTGAACGGCTTGTATTTCTAGTCTGCTTGGGTTATGTTTCACCATCATATTAGGATTATTAGTCAGAGTCTAGTAGGGTATGGGTTAGTGTCAGGAATTCAGTATTTCAAATGGAAAATTGGAAAATGAATCCAATGTGTATGCAAATATGTGGTATACAATAATCTTCCCACTCTCATTCAGAACATTGCTTTGACATTACCTTTGCCCCAAGTAAGACACAATTAGAGGAGAAGAGTTAGAAATTCTGTAAATACTTATCTGGAATGGAAAATGCTCAGGAGTTCACAACCTTGGAGGTGGTAGAGGAGTTTCCAAAAGGAAGGGACAGGGGTGATCACTCAACCTGATCTTTCATTAATATTGGGAGCCATCTTGCCACAAAGCCATGGAAAGATAATTTTTGCTTTACTATAAATTACTGCAAATTCTGAACCTGCTTGGAATGCCTGCCCATGCCTTGAACTCACCCATGCCTGTCTTACTGACCAGATCACAGCCAACTCTGAAACCTTACTGACACCTCATAAATATTGGCCTTCCCTGGCCAGACAACGACCCTCTCTGAGGCTCTAATGGTCCTCATAATATCTGATGCTGGGGCCAGCAAATAAAAAATTTAAACTACAATTAGTGTGATGCTTGTCAAAGTTCTGTTTTCTGATACTCCCTTTTTGTGTAACTTTTTGGGCTATAAAGCTGGGGTGTAGGAAAGATGGGGATGCTGTCTTTTTCCCGCTGTTTTGAGAAGGAGAGTCAGCCTAGCCGGTTGAACTAATAAGCTTGCCTTAATTTGATTTTAATTGGAGTCAGTGGTCTTTTCTTGAATCCTGGTCTACCATTTTGGAGTTCCCCAGCGAGATGACCTGACCAGATCACAAGACCAGACTGCTGGAAATTCTGACGCTGGCCTTTCCTCCAGGGCTCAGGGCTTGAGAGCCAAGTTCCAAAGCCTTGGAGTGAGCCTTCGGTCCAGGGAGCACTGCAGTGAACCATCGCACTAAAACCATTAACAAGCACCTGGTGGAGGAGGCCTCCATAGGTAGGTGGTGCCTTTATAACATCTGATATCCAGTTAAGGGAGATGTCTTCTGATGACAGAGAGGTGGCCTGGGGACGCTCACATGTACTCCTGTCCAGGACAGTAACAAGAATTGTTCTGTCCTCTGTTCTGTTCTGTATGGAATTTCTCTGAAAGGGTAGAAAGGTGCAGCCGGGCACGCAGGAGCTCCTACCCCGGAGCTTCAGCAAGACATTTCATTGCTCCTTTGTTTTTCTGTATCTACACCAGGTTTCTGTTTCTTTGTGTTTTGTTCTGTGTTCTATATGTTTTTTTGTTTGTTTGTTTTTGTGCATTTTGTTGTGTGATTTCTGTGGTAAAAACTTAAGGATATTGGACGTAAAAATGGGTAATAAAGCAAGTAAGACTTACACCCTTTGGACTGTGTTCTAAAAAACTGTGATGAAGTTTACCCCCCTTTGTTAAGCAGGATGAGAGAAACCCCTAGCTGGCTGCCTGGAACTCACCCACTGCAGAGGGCAATGCCTGCTGGCCACCAAAGAACAGAGTATCTCCCAGGTTAACAATGGAAACTCCTTTAAAACCCCTTGTTGCTCCAGTTCCAGAGAGTCACAACCTTTGGGCAGAGTCCCCTGTGTTTCTGCTTTGTTAGCAAAGCAGTAAACCTCCCTTTTTATTTTTTCTCAAACCCTGTCCTCATTATTAAATAGGTATTAATTCGCTTCAAGGTCAGAAACCGAAATTTAAGTTACAAATTTTGATAACCCCCCGACCCTGGAACTTTTTGAGAGCTGACTACTGAAATGTTAGGAGATGGAGCGAGATTGGGGTGGAACCAAACCAGAGGAGCTAATCCTATAAGTAAAAGGAGGGACTGAGGGACTCCCAGCATCTACCAAAGCACTGTTGCTTCAGGGAATTCCTTCCTTCGTTCCCTGCACTGTAAGGATTATGCCACCTCTGTCTTATTAAAAAAAAGAAAAAGAAAAAGGGGACACTAAATGCAGTAAAGTCACCATGGAAAACCTTGATATTACATTTCAGGTTGGCCTCTGTGAAAACATCTGATCCCCTTGTGAGGACATCTATCCTGTCACTGGTGTAGGAGATTTTTCTCTTATCTGCTCTGTTTTTAAGGCCTCTGTCTGTCAGCCATAGTCTGGAGCTCCTTTCTGTCTGTCTTGTGTCTTTGTTTCTGGCCCTTTAAGACATGTGCAATAATGTGCTGATATTATAAATTGCTTCTTGGGAATGATATTAGTTCAATGTGTGTCTAAATGATGATGTTTTATTGTAACAATCTGGTAACTGGATGGGTTTTTGAAGCATTGCTCAATCTTGAAGTTAAAAGTCGGCTTTAGGTAATTGTTTAGTTTATGATTTCAGATAATTCGTGCCAGATAACTTAAATACTTAGGATGGAAAACTAAAGCACTCTACTTCCAAGTTGGCAAGTAACTTCCCAAACATTCAGTTTTATTTTTCACCAATTTTGAATTGGGTAGACTGAGAAAATGTCACAGTGTGTACCAGTTTATCCAATTTAAATTGTACCAATTAAATCACGAGAAAAATAAATGTCTTTAAATTTAACCTTACAAGTTTTTCTAGGTGTTCAAATATCTAATAAAATATTAATGCCGACAAAAGGTCTAATATGCCTTGGTTCTAGGACTTTTTCTTCAACAAAAAATGGTACACTGTTCAATACATATGTCTAATATTTTGATAAATAAGTAAAGTAAATTTGAGATGGAATTACTCATTCATGAGTACTTTTGTTAGATATCTGATTGATTTACTAATGTCTGTATAAGTATGTCCTAAAGTCTGTATAAGATTGTAAAAATCAGTCATGTGTTAAAGAGACAAAAATTTCTTAAAACATAAGTTTACCCATTACATTGTGTTTATTAAGTTTTATTTTTCTAGAGCAAGCAACCATAAAAATTAAACAACTGGTTAAATAAGAACTGTTATTTTAGAGCACTGTACTGCCATTTCTTTAAAAGCTAAACTTGGTTAATGTAGAAACATCAATGCAATTGTGATGCTATTAATGTGCTCATATCTTCCAGGTATACATGTCTGTAAGGTAGAAACTTTAAAAGAGCATTATATCAAGCTGGTGTTCTGAAGTTGTATGGTAAAAAAAAAAAAAAATATATATATATATATATATATATATATATATATATATATATATATATATATATATATTGGGGATTTATTTACCTATTGTCAATAAGATATGTAAACTTTTATGTTACTTTTTACTTTGGGGAACTATTTAAATGTATTTTTAAGTTAATGAGAGCCTAATCTATGTAAAGGTTAAAAACTTTCAGCCTTTCTTTAATTCATGTTTTAAATGTTATATCATACGGTGTTAGCTAATGTTCATGTGACCTCAAACAATTTATGTAAACTTTGTAAAATGATATTTAAAAATCAAATATTAGCTTTAGAACTTAAACACTTAAGATTAATAAAGAGCCCTGCCTTACCTGAGATAAGGCTCTGTGTCCCATCTTATTATGTGAGAATGACTACAAAAGCAGTAGGTCAGAAGTTATTTCATTTAAAGTTATTTTCAAAAGTTTTTTTTTCCCTGTCAACATTACTAGCATCTCAAACAGAGGATATAATGTATAACTCAGCCAAAAATTTTAGGGTAGCTATTACACGAACTAAGTTTGTTTACTCTTGTTAATTTTATTTTGTAATTTCCTTATGGGTGATATAAAGATTCCCTGTTAGTGTTTTACAGAAGTGTTGCTTTAAGAACACAACATTGGTTAATTTAAGATAATTAGCCATCACCTACAGGACAGACAGAATAATACAGATCCCAAATAATAAAAAGATAAATAATTTTAAATTATAGACATTAAAGCCCAGTACTCTTAATATAAGTCTGTTAAAATTTATTTGATGGATGTTTAAGATTAGGATTTAAAATTAAAGTTATATGAAAAGGGACAAGAAAACCAATATTTGGCTCTTGCCCTCTGAGTCAGTCTGTATCCAGGGAACAGCGGACTTCTCTAAAGAGCTTTGCAACTCTGAACCACATAACCTCCTGATCAGGGAGATTAATGAGACCACTGGAGAACAGAAAGCCAATCAGTGCATTTGCTACGAAGAGGAGAGTCATCAGAGAAGGGAGACATCCCTGATGCTTCCGAGGGAAGCCACATTGTCAAGCAAGAAGTGGACCCACCTAGCGCAAATGGCACTAGCAGAACTGAGAAGCTGCTCTCAAGTTTCCCCAGGAATGACTCCCATGAAAGCTCAGCTGACTGTTCACAATAGATAGAAACAAAAGTCAGTTTGACTGATCATCTTAAACACTTAGAAAAGACAGTTAAAAACAAATTACAGCCATTCCTGGGCATTTTATATAATAATTGTAATAATAATATTTTAAGGTATACACTTTATGTCAGCCTCCCAAAATAAGTAAGACTGGAGGCTACAAAGAAGGATTCTCAGACAGGAATGCCTGATAACTATAAAAAGAGACTATCAAGATTATCTGCCAGAGGCAGAAGTTTTTAGTTTAAGGCGTACAGATATTCTTAACCTAAACACATAGGCTTGGTATTTGTTAGTATGATTATCCAGCAATGAGTAAGAGAATTAAAGGTTTCTCTATTAGACACAGAGGTCATACTAGTAAAAGTATTTTGCAAGATCAGATGACATTAAATTATTAAACTGAATCTTATGGGGAGGGACAAATGTAACACTAAAAGTTAAATATTAAGTTGACAGTCGTGATAACTGGGGATATTAAATACTGGTGAGGGAACTTCTAAAAAGTGACATGTTCCAGCTGCTGCAACATTTATTAAGTACTCATGTTTTTTTTTTTTTGTTTCTCTCATAGAAGAACCCATCCCCAGATGACTTTACTACCTGTTCTTCCCAATTCAGACTTCAAACCTAACTGACTTCTAAAAGGCGACTAATGTCCCTCAGGCGGTGCCCCCTCACGTCACCCTCTCTCAGCTCAGAAGAAGTCTAAATGAGTGACGCCTCTCTTCTTACAACAATGGAGACAAAAATAAATAGAATATCAATATAAGTCATTAATTAAGTCAGGTAAAATCAGGGAGACCTGTTTTTGGGTGAGTTCAAAAAATCGGGAGACTGTTACCTAAGGGAGTAAAATTCCCACAGTGCTCTTCCTACCCAATCAAATATATGAAAGGAACACATTAGAAAAGGGGGGGATGATTGACCCAACCTGATCTTTTATTAAAATTGGGAGCCATCTTGCCACAAAGCCATGAAAAGATAATTTTGGCTTAACTATAAATTACAGCAAGATCTGAACCTGCTTGGAATGCCTGCCCGTGCCTTGAACTCACCCATGCCTGGCTATCTGACCAGATAACAGCCCTCTCTGAAACATTGTTGACACCTCATAAATATTGGCCTTCCTTGGCCAGACGACACTCTCTGAGGCTCTAATGGTCCTCATAAATTCTGATGTTGGGGCCAGCAAACAAAAATATAAACTACCATTAGTGTGATGCTTGTCAGAATTCTGTTATTTGTAACCCCACTTTTGTGTGACTTTCTGGGCTATAAAGCTGGGCTGCTCTCCTGTTCCCAACGTTTTGGGAGGGAGAGGCAGCCAGGGTGGTGGAAATAATAAGCTTTCTTTAATCTGATTTTAATTGGAATCAGTGGTCTTTTCTTGCGACCTGGTCTAAAAGGTAAACACTACACAAACCTGGAGCTCTGCCGGACTAAAGACTTCTTGAGAAACTGCCTTTGACGATGGGCACTCGACATATATGTTGTTATCAGAAGCTTTAGCTTCCATTCAAATGAGACCATCAAAGCTGGGTCTACATCTATGAGAACTGGAGGACATTGTTTCAATTTTTCCAAAGAACATGAGGCAGCAGTGCTGACTTCTCTCTGTATTTAAACTGTGGCCACTGAAAGCTAAGTGTCTCCGCATGTGGACTGTGAAGCCATTTGGTCATCCTCCACTTTTCATGGTGTTTCTTTCTACTGCACTGGGAGTTTGATATTTGCTTCATGAAATACAATGAGTTCAACTGGGACACAGTGCTGGAGGGAGTCCTGTCACGTGTGGTGGGTCAGGGTCTGCAGGAGAATGCACCAACCAGGCTTCTATCCCACATAGCTTGTCCCTTTGACCATAGCAACCTGATTCTGAACATTGCCCTGAAATGTCTCCATATAACAAAATGCCTTTTATGGAGAGGTTTCAGACATATAAGTGATTCCTGTCTGTAACATGTCAGCCACAAGTCATTTGGAAATCAATGGCAGAATCACATGTCCCGACCACAGATGTTTTATCACACACCTGCACACAACAGCTCTTGGCCCACTACTCAGCAGGCCCCAACATACTGGCATCTCTGTTCTACACCATTTTCATAAAACCCAGTCAATCAAGGCACTCTCTGGTACACTCAGGATCAGCAACTTTACATCCAAATGTTCTCCAGTGGCAGGTGGCCATGGGAAGTTCAAAAATTTCATGGTATTTATCTAGCCATTTTCAAAGATGAAGTTGGAGAAACTGTGGGTTTCAATTCATTAAGGAACCATTAAATTTAGAGGAAGCACATTTCAATGAATAATCTGGAGAACTCTCACAGGCAAGGGTTCCCAAAGACTGGCCAAAAGGTCACACGAAGCCAGACCCATTGAGGTCTACAATGTAAGCTCCATGTGTGTTTTGACTCTCAACTATGGCTTCCAAGTCTTTCAGAATAAAATCATGTGATATCCTGGCTGAGATTCCCAGTGCTCTGTGGAAAGCCCCTCTGGGCTTAGATCTCAGTGTCCAAGGGCGACTCTCATGTGTGGCCTCCTAAAATCCCAACACAATTCATGGCAATACTTCTCTGAAGTCAGTTCCATAACGCATTCTCTAAGAGGAATCACACCAGAGTTCAAGCCCACATGGACGCAGGCATCTCTTACAACCACCACACAAATGACCACAATTAAAACTAAAACACTCCCACATGCTCCTCATCTTCTTTCACATAGACACTCATCATAAACTCTGGCTGGAGGTTTCCATGAAGGGCACAGCCCAATACACTGTTCAAAATAATCACCCTTGCCCCTCATTTGCCTAAAGTCAGGGTGGCCTGGACACCCTTGCTGTGAACCAAGAGTGATCAAATAGGCCTGCCCTATATCTAATCTGCTTCTCCAATTTGAGGCCTAATGACTGTCTGGTATAGATTCTTTATGTGAATTGGTGTCATAGAAAACCCAAGCCCCTATCGGCTAGCCTCTGCAGGGATTTGAAGAACTGATTTGACCCAAATGATCCCTATTCTCACTTGATTTAGCTCAGGAAGCTTACAGAGGAAAGTGAGAGACTTCATCCACAATGACTGCTCTTTTGGCCATTTTGGTTTTGGATGCACACTTGGAAACTTTCTTTAGATCCATCAGGTGCTGAGAATCTAAGCCACTGCCACCACACCGGGACAAGTGGCTGTTTCAGACATATGCCTTTCCAAAGCAATTAAGCAAAGAGCCACAGGTGATGCCCATTCATTTCCATTTGAAAACTGTTTTCTTCAGGCTTCACAAAGGGGTGGCCTGAGGCAAAGACCTTCCTGACATTCAGAGTAATAGAAAGATAAGTAAGCAAATGGCCCAAAGCAGGGTTTCTCCACTGAGACTTTACTGGTCACACTGATATCTGAGTTTTCTGAGATGCTCCCATTCCCTTCAGCTATCCAGTACATGGCCATGTATCAGAGCTTGGACGTGGTACATATCTTGGAAACAAAACCATGAGGATACTCTGGAGAGTGGCCAGTATTCAGGAAGAAAAGAGGAACTTAGGAAGATAGTAGCTGTTCACCATCCATTAGGCAAGCCGCACTCCATTCCTAAATTGGGTGGGAAGAATGCTGGGAAGCTTTATACTAGACAGGACACAACCATTGATGCATTCGCATTTCAAATATCTACAACCATGGATACAGTGGGATACACAGACATAGAAACACTCATGTTGTCAAACGACTTTCTAGAAACTTTCCAGTCCAAACCTACAAACCGCCATTCCTACCTATTCTCAGAACATGAGACAAAACCACAAACTCACACCGACACCAACAACAGCACCTCCTTCCCTCAAGTATGACTGTGACTATCCTGAGTGTCCTCTGACTGGTGGGCCATACTATGTTCCCACAAAATGGCCTGTCCTATCTCAGATCTGGTCTTCTTTGCAAAGTTTTTGAAGTTGTCAGGAGCCATGGTTTAGCCACTACCTGCTTTCTCAGAAAAAGCCGCTCTTCAGAGCTCTCCTGAAATTTGGCCATCATCACATAAGTAGGTACCAAGAACACTGACTCTGTCTTTGGTAAATTCAAACAATTGAGACCACTGGGACTGAAACTAAGACTTGCTCTGGGTGCATGGCTTCCTGGATCCCAAGTTCAGAGAGTTCCATCACCAAGGAAGTGTGGTAGGTCACTTCCTTCAGGAACTGAATGAGGTCACTGCCATGGAAAACCACTTTGTCCTAACAGTTGCTTCCAATGGTCCCATGAGATGGAGGCTGCCCCTACTTCCTGTGACACTTTCACAAGTTAGAATGGTATATCAACCATTGGCATCCGGGAACAGCTCTGTACACAGGCCTGGTTTGGTCCATTTAATCTACATTAAGAAGAGAGAGGCTGATTCAGACACATTCCTTCATTCTGACCAGGTTGTTTGACATGGAAGTTGACATGGATTTGACTTTTGCTCTCTCAGGTCCTTCATAGGTAAAAAGGTCGGTCAAAAGTCAGAGGAAAAGACCACCAAGAGACTGTCTCATGCCACAGCAAAGGGTTTATTGGGCGGCCAGCATGCTGCGGCTCAGAGCTAACTTCAGAGGAGCAAAGAACAAAGAGCTCCAAGAACAACTTGAGCAGAGTTTATTTACATTCTTTAGAGAGGGCAGGGACTTTGCAAACATCATAGCCTCCTTTAGCAAATCAACATACCACGGGAAAATCAAATAACAACCCAAAAACATGATTAGCACATTCATTGGCAGGAAGAGGTCGGACAGGGGGTGATTGATTAGCCCTGAGAAGGGGTATACGTTTAAACTGATTGGTTAAAGCCCTGAAATGTATACGTGATGAGCTGCACGGTTTCTGGGAAGGGGTTGTTTAGTAACTAGGTGGTCAGGGAAGATTTCAACACACATCTAATTGGCAGTTCCGGGATTGTCTTAACTGCCACAGGAATTTCAGGTTCTGAGTGCAGCTTGGAAACTTTACAAAACCTGGTTCTTTATGTTTCAATTTTAATTTCTTTTATTCTTTCATTTCCCACTCCTTTTTCTTACTACATTTAATCTTAAAAGTAATGAATCATAATTATTGCGGGGTCTCACACTCTATTTCTGCCAGTGGAGTGTATTTCTGTCTGATTACCATGAGTTTTTCCTGCCCAATTGGAGCCTGGAGAAAGGAAACTATGGGGTTAAGCAAACAAGGTCCCAAAGTTAGCAACACCATAAGGATGATCAGGGGTCAAGCTAAGCCTGATAGGAGTGTAGTTAACCAGGGGGACTGGGTAAACCATGACTCAAACCACCCTTGTTGAATCTCCCTTTCTCTCTGGTGCTCTTCAAGGCATTTTCTCAATTTACTCATGGATTCTTTTACAACTCCATTATGGTCAGCATAAAAACAACATTCTTCTCTCAGTGCAGCACAGAGGCCTCACTCCCTCATGAAGAGGAGGTCTAATCCTCACCTGTTCTGTTAAACAACTTCAGAGAGAGAGTTGAAGGATTCCTACAGCACTGTGATGGAAGTCTCTAATGTCTTCCAGTCTTGATCTATTGCTGTTTCTAATCAGGCCATTTGTTGGGACCCATCGATCATAGCAGCTGTTCCCGTACCCACTCCTGCAGCAGCTCCTATCCTCAATTGGATGGCTAGAGTAAGGGACACTGGATGCCAGCAAAATCAGGTTGTTTCTCCCCCTAGTAGACCTTAAAATGATTCTGCATCATAATAAAGCACCTTGTGGAGTATCTGCACCATTACACAATAATTTACAGAGCTGTAAAATACATGGGTTGAAATGCAAGGAGTTCTGACTGTGTGGAGTTCAGTACAATTAAGGTTCCTTTAATTAGTTCCCAGGGGCAGGAGTCAGCTATACTCTGGACTGGCGAAGTAGGCAAAGATGAAAACTGGGAATTATGAGATGGTAGAGGGGTTCTGGTAGATCTAGGCATGGGAGGTTTTGGAGGCTTAATTCCTGGCTTGAGGGGATTGGGCCCTATTGCTGTGGGATTTTCTTCCTTTTTAAGCAGGATGGTAAACCAGTGACCAAAGTCATAACGAGGGCCATAAATATAGAATCGCATTTCCCAAGTATTTCCCATAGACTATGTTGTTCTGAGGTAGCCCCTTCCTTTGGAAGTGAAAGTTATATTGAGGGGGTAACATAGACTATTCTTTCCACAGCGAGTTTTTGACACAACTTGGCTAGCGGCACATTTCTTGGGATCAATCCAGGTGTCATTTTTTCCTACCTGAATGATACTGTCGGGGAGTTTGGGTTCAACCATGTAACTCCCGTTTGTTCACAACCCCAAGATCTAAAATAAAAGTCACTGGGTCCTCCACAGGTTTGGGCCTGTTTGCGACTTCGGAAATCAGCTGGGCACACATAATAGTCTAGACTGGCTAGTTTACACATGAGCTCGGGGAGATGACATCTATAATTCATGGGGTAAAGTGGTCTATGTTGCCCTGGTTTGGGTTTGAGTGGGATCTGTGTGGGGTCCTCTATGTCAGGGAGATCCCATTCAGAGAGGCCTATGGCAAGCTGACAAATGTCCAGGTAGAGAGATGGCCACCAAGTCCATAAGAGAGCTGTATGTGAAATAGACCACACTACTTGCCCAGTAGGATTTATAGCTTGCCATTGTTGCTGAACAGGCTGATGGGGATTAGGACTGCTGGTTGTCAGGGGAAGAATCTATAGCCCTACCCACATGACGGACACGCAACTTGAGAGGGTTACCAGTCTGTTCCAGTTTCCAGCCGGAGGCTGGACAGGGCGCAGTCTTGAGATGGGTGGCATGGATCCAGGAAGTGATTCCATCCACTTTCACCACTGTAGGTGTTATAAGCAGCACCTGGTATGGTCCTTTCCAGCTGCGTTCCAGGGATGATACCTGATGCCGTCTCACGTAGACGAAGACTCCCACTTGATATCGATGTGGGGTTCCCTCGTCTCCAGGCTGATAAGCAGTGGCCAACTGTTCCACAGGTATCGCTGGGTGCTGTGTTTGTTCATGGGCTTTAAGTCTGTCAAGCCAGGGGGTGTGAAAGGAATCATTAAGACTCAGAGTTGGGGTTAGGTCCCTTACTGGAGGAGGGGCACCATAGAGAATTTCATAAGTGGTGAGTATACACAAAGAGGCAGAGGGTGTATTTCTTGCACGAAACAGTGCTTAAGGTAGGAGCATAGTCCAATTTTTTAGGCCAGTCTCCAAGCTTAATTTCGTTAAAGTCTCTTTGATGGTTCTAATCATCCTTTCTACCTGTCCTGAGCTCTGGGGTCTATAAGCACAATGTAACTTCCAATTAATCTTCAGGGTCCTGGTGAATCCCTAACTTACCTGGGCAACGAATGCCGGTCCATTATTCGACCCTATTACCTTAGGCAGGACGAACCTTGGAAAAATGTCTTCTAGAATCTTTTTGAGCACCGTCTGAGCCGTTTCTTTCTTCATGGGAAAGGCTTCAACCAATCCTGAAAGAGTATCTACAAAGACTAGGGGATATTTAAGTCCATACGTTCCTGGCTTAATTTCAGGAAAAGTCCACTTCCCAGAATTGTCCTGGTCTGGTTCCTCGTAAGCGCTTCCCTGCAGTAAGCTTGGATGGGTAAGCATTAACTAATTGGCAGACTTGACAAACTCTAGTCACCTGCTAAGCTATTTCTTTCCTCTGTGAGTCAGTCAATAATAAATCCTTTCTTCGGTCCTTTAAGAGTGCCTATAACTTCTTTGAGCTTAAGTGGGTGAGCTAGTGTACGTCTTTGACATAACGGTGGGCTTTTTGAAATTGTAAACTTGGCTCTGTAGGGTCCCAGAGTTCTGTATCTGTCTCCTCAGATGATAAGTTGCCTGAATGTTCCAGTGTGGCCAAGTCTCCTGAATGTTGATCCCCCTGGTGTGGAAAAAGTTAACAGAGTCACTCCGTTTAGGGCTGCCAATTAAGCTTCCTCATCTGCCCTTCTGTTTTTAACTGCAACGAGGTCGTTTCCCTTCTGGTGCCCTGGACAGTGCACTATAGCTAGTTCCTTAGTGCCCTGCACTGCTGAGAGAAGGTGGAGGATCTCAAATTTGTTCTTTATTTTTTTCCCAGTGGAGGTTAATAGCCCCCTTTGCTGGTAAATAGCCCTGTGCACATTAGCATTGCCAAATGCATAGCGGCTATCAGTGTATATGGTGGCCCTTTTGCCTGTTGCTAGTTCCAATGCTTTTGTAAGGGCAATCAGTTCTGCCTTTTGGACTGATGTCTCTTCTGGGAGACTAGAGGATCAGATGACATTAGTTTTGCTAACTACTGCTGCTCCAGCCCGCCACATACCATCTTGGAGGAAGCTGTTCTCTTTCGTAAACCATACGACTTCAGGGTGAGGCAGTGGCTGGATACTTCAAGTCTCGTCCTATACTGGTTTCCTCTGCCAGTATGTGTTGACACTCATGAGCTACAGGTCCTGATGATTCTTCTGGCAGCCAGGTTGAGTGGAGCAGAAGGTCCAAGGGTTATTCTGTCTTTGCTAATCCAGAGGCTCTGGTAGTGGTTTATTCTGGAGTTTGATAGCCACCTCTCTGGAGGTTGACAGATGATTCTCTCCAGGGCATGGGGGCCTACAATGGTTAGCTTCTGTCCCAACGTTCATTAATGAGCATCTTTTATTAGAAGCACTGCCACTGCTATAGCTCTTAAGCAACGGGGCCACCCAGTAGACACTGGGTCCAGTTTTTTTGATAAGAATGCTACCCGCCTTTTCCAAAGTCGCAAAGTCTAAGTGAACACTCCCCATGCTATTCCTTTCTTTTCCTCGATGTAGAGAGTGAAGGGTTTATCTATATCTGGGAGTGCTAAGGCCGGAGCAGATAGCAGCACCTTTTTTTGACATTATCAAAAGCTTGTTGGTGCTCAGGGGTCCATTGGAATTGGGCATTCCACTTTATCAGCGGGTATAAAGGGGCAGCCAGAGAGGCGAACCCAGGAATCCATCACCTGCAAAAGCCAGCAGTCCCAAGAAACTCTCTGAGTTGTCTCTTATTAGATGGGGGTGGTATCTGCACAATGGTTTGTTTTCTGTTCTCAGTGAGCCATCATTTGCCACCCCTAAGAGAATAACCCAGGAAGATTACTTCTTGCTGAAAAATTTGGGGCTTTTGGCGGAAGCCCTATATCCAAGCCGAACAAGCTTGTATAATAGTGCTTGGGTCCCAGACTCAGAGTTCTCCTTGGTGTCGGCTGCCAGTAGCAGATCATCCACATATTGGAGTAGGGTGACTTCGGGGTGTGCAGTTCTGAAGTCGTTTATGACCCTGTGGAGGGCTTCATCAAAGAGAGTGGGGGGGGGTTGAACCCCTGTGGGAGTCTAGTCCAGGTTAGTTGGCCAGATGTTCCAGTTTCTGGGTCTATCCACTCGAAAGCAAACAGCAACTGACTGTCCTTATGTAGGGGCAAGCAGAAGTAAGCATCTTTTAAGTCCAGCACAGTGTACCATTCCCGCTCCAGATTCAGAGTGCTAAGCAAATTATATGGATTGGGTACTGTGGGGTGAATGTCTTGCACTCTGTTGTTGATCTCTCTTAGGTCTTGAACAGGACTGTAGTCCCTAGTTCCTGGCTTTCTTACTGGTAGCAGGGGGGGTATTCCAGGCTGATTGACAGGGCCTTAGGACCCCAAGGGCCAATTATTTCTGAGTATGGGGGCTTATCCCATTATTAGCATCTTTGCTTAGAGGATATTGTTTAACACTGATTGGAGAGGCAGAGGCTTTTAATTCTACTACTATTGGAGGTTGTTTTATGGCTAGACCAAACCCAGCAGTTTCTGCCCAGGCATTAGGATAATCTTTTATCCATTTCTGTTGTAGTTTGCCTCTTTTATCAATCCTAGGGGGCACGAAGTGTTGATGTTCATCTTCTATGGACATAGTCAATTCTGTGACTATGGGAGTTTTTACTGAAGGTTTTAGAACATCCACTTGGATACCATCAGGGTTAAAGGTTACTCTAGCCCCGAGTTTGGTAAGCAGATCCCTGTGCATCAATGGGGCTGGGCATTCTTGGATTACTAGGAAAGAGTGGTGGACTTTTCATTTTCCTACTTCCATAATCCTCTTAGTTGTCCAAGCCCAATATTTAGTGCCATTAGCCCCTTGAACTAGGGACCATTTATTTTATATGGGGCCCAGTGAAGCCTTAAGGGCTGAGTATACTGTTCCTGTATCCACTTCAAAGTTCACTGGAGTCCCCTCCACTTCAAATGTTACCCTGAGCTCGGGGAGGGGATCCGAGCCCTGACATTCCTAGTCCTCTTCTAGAGTCAGCATGGCGGGCTGCCGTGGCTTCTTCTTTTTGGGGCAATCTTTGACTCAGTGTCCTTTTTCTCTACAGTAGGCACATTGATCTGAGGCCAGGGACAGCCTTTGGCGTGGGCCCAAGTATCCCTTTCTGACTCCCTGCTTTTTAATTTCTGGCATATTTGCTGCTGTGAAGAAAACCTTAGCCAATGCTTTTGTCTGCCTTTTGCTCCTTTCATCCTCCTTTTTCTCCCTTTCCTTCTCTCTCCTCTGTTCCCTCTCCTCCTCAGTTTCTCTCTTATAATATACTTATATACTTATAATATATACTTATAATATATATCTTATACTTTCTCAGCTTCTCTGTCTAAATCTCTTAAGGTCGTATTTTGTAACTCATCTAGACATTGTAACTTTCTCTTAATATCTTGGGCAGCCTGCTCAATAAAGGCCATTGTAACAAATGCCTTTTGGTCATCTGCCTGAGGATCAAAAGGAGTATATTTTCTATATGCTTCCATAATTCTCTCCAGAAACATAGAGGGAGACTCATTAGGCCCTTGGATAATCTCTCTTACCTTGGCCAAATTGGTCGGCTCTCTGGCGGCCACTCGGAGACCCGCTATTAGAGCCCGGTGATAAGTAGACAGATGCTTCCTACCTTCAAAGGTGTTGGGGTCCCAGTTGGGTCGGTTCATGGGCCCATAGGGATTGAGAGAGAGCATCACAGGGGCTTCTGAGTTTTCTATTATCCGTCGCCGGTGGGTTCTTTTAGGTTGCCCAGGTTCCTCCAGGAGAGGAGGGGTTGCTGTTGCTGCTGGGAAGTCCCCTGGAGGGCTTGGGTCTGACCCAATTGCCTCTAGCAATGGAGAGGCTGAGTCAACGGTGGGAGGATCATCAGGAACTGTGTTGGGGGTTGGGGAGGGAGAGTAGACGATAAGGAGGGGGTGGAGTGTCCAGTCTTGTGACTCAGGGAGAATGGAAGGAAGAGGGAGAGGAACGGAAAGTTCGAATGATAGGAATGTGGGGGAAGGAGTATATGGCTGTTGATCTGGGTGGCCACGTGGCCCTGGCTGAATGACAATATCTCTGAATTTTTGGATTAGACGAAAGTGGAAGGATTCTTCTGGGGCCATCCGAATTCGAGGATGGGCCATTCTGAAGCACAGAGAGTCTGCCAGGTACGGTGTTTTACTGAAAAAGAAAGATTCTGGGCCCTTGAGCGGACATCAGTCCAATGATCAAGGGTCAGGGACAGAGAAGAGGAAGTGCTTTGTCCCATAATGGGAGTTACTCAAACAGGGACAGTGAAGACACAAACACAACACAGACAAAGACAAACAGTAACCGTTTAACATGAGTCAAAGACAAAGATTAGAACTGAGTAACTGGCAAATATTGATGGGTTAGACATTAAAGACAGACAGTAAACTCAACATGAGTTCAGAACAATGACCCAAACTGAATTACCGGCAAAACCTGATGGGCTGGCAAATCGAATCCTGAAGCAAAACATAACCGAGTTGAGGAAACTACTATTCCTTGAATTCCCTAGTCCTCCGGAGTGTCCCTCAGGGACGTGACCTTGGCTCTGTTACACATCTGTCACACCATCGGAGAGAGCTAATGCTCTTCACCAACAGCCACTTTGTCACGCCCTAGCCTGAAACCCGAAACCAGAAAGAGGCGCCTTACTTAACCTGAGAGGAGTCCCTTGAGGTCTTCCGTCCACCGCTGCCGGATATCTCACCTGGGGCCTCCAGATGAAAAGGTGCAGCGAACATCAAAGGAAAAGACAACAAAGAGGCTTTTTCATGCATCAGCAAAGCGTTTAATGGGGGTCTAGAATGCTAGGGCTCAGAGCTCCCTTCAGAGGAGCAAAGAACAAAGAGCCTCGAGAACAACTTGAGCAGAGTTTATATACATTCTTTAGAGAGCTCAGGGACTTTACATACATCATAGCCTCCTTTAGGAAATCATCATGTACCACGGGAAAATCAAATAACAACTCTAAAACATGATTAGCACATTCATTGGCGGGAAAAGTTGGGGCAGGGGGTGATTGGTCAGCCCTGAGAAGGGGTATACATTTAAACTGATTGGTTGAAGCCCTGAGATGTATACGTGGTGAGATGCACGGCTTCTGGGAAGGGGTTGTTAAGTAACTAGGTGGTCAGGGAAGATTTCAACACACATCTAATGGGCAGTTCCAGGAATTGTCTTAACTGCCACAGGAATTTCAGGTTCTGAGTGCAGCTTGGAAACTTTACAAAACCTGGTTCTTTACATTTCAATTTCAATTTCTTTTATTCTTTCAGAACCTTACAGTGGAAGGAGAGAGACTTCATTCACAATGACTGCTCTTTTGGCTATATTGGTTTTGGATGCACACATGGGATCTTTTTTTTGATCCGTCTGTTGCTCATAATCTAAGCCTCAGTCTCACACAGGGCCAAGAGCCTGATTAAGACACATCTCTTTCCAAAGCAATTACTTCTCTGAGGTCAGTTTCAGAACTCAGTCTCTGATGAGAATCACACCAGTGTTCAAGACCAGGTGGAACCAGTCATCTTTTCCAACCGCCACACAAATGACCACAATTAAAACCAAAACACTCTCACATGGCACTCATCTTCTTACATATATACACTCATTATACCCTTTGGCTAGAGGTTTCCATGAATGGCGCAGCCCAAGAGAGTGTCCAAAATAAGCTTCCTTGCCCCTCATTTGCCTAACCTCAGGGTGGCCTGAACAACCTTCCTGTGAACCAGGATTGATCACATAGTTCTTCCTTTAATACTGCTCTGCTTCTCCAATTTGAGGCCTACTGACAGTCAGGTTTAGATTCCTTATGTGATTTTGAGTAATTGGGAAACCAAAGCAACTTTGCAGCGCATTAAAGAACTCATTTGACCCAAAGGATCCCTATTCTCACTTGGTGGAGGTCAGGAAACTTACAGAGGAAGGCGAGAGACTTCATCCACAATGACTGATCTTTTTGCCATTTTGGTTTTGGATGCACACATTGGATCTTTCTATAGATCCATCAGGCGCTGATAATCTAAGCCACAGCCTCACACAGAGCCACAAGGCTGATTCAGACACATACTTTTCCAAAGCAGTTAAGCAAAGAGCCACAGGTGATGCCATTCACTTCCATTTGAAAACTGTTTTCTTCAAAATTCACAAAGGGGTGGCCTGAGGCAAAGACCTTCCTGACTTCAGGGTAACAGAACAATAAATTAGCAAATCCCAATGCAGGGTTTCTCCACTGAGACTTTACCAGTCACAATGATATCTGAGTTTTCTGAGATGCTTGCAATTCCCTTCAGCTATTCAGTACATGGCCATGTCACAGAGCTTGGATGTGGTACATATCTTGAACAAAAAACCATGAGCCTATTCTGGAGAGTGGCGAGAATTCAGGAAGAAAACAGGAACTTAGGAAGATAGTAGGTGTTGACCATCGAAAAGCAACCAGCAGTCCTTTCCTAAAATGGGCAGGATGAATGCTGGGAAGCTTTCTACTAGACAGGATACATCCATTGATCTATTCTGTTTTCTAATGTGTACAACCAAGGACACAGTGGGATACACAGACACAGACACACTCGCCATGTCAAAGGACTTTCTAGAAACAGTCCGCTCTAAACCAAACAAACCGCCTTTCCTACCTATTCTCAGAACATGAGACAAAACCACAAACTCACACCCACACTCAAAAAGTCACCTCTTTCCACCAAGTAAGTCTGTGACTATCCAGAGTGTCCTCTGACTGGTGGGCCATACTATGTTCCCCCAAAATGGCCTCTCCTGTCTCAGGTCTGGTCTCCTTGTCCATCTCTGTGAAGTTGTATGGAGCCTGTGCTGACCACTACCTGCTTTCTCATTAAAGGCCCATCTTCAGAGCTCTACTTGCATTCTGTCATCCTCAAACCATTAGGTACCAAGAGAGACAGACTCTCTCTTTGGTAAATCCAAACAAGTGAGTCCACTGGGAATGGGACTGGGACTGGCTCTGTGTCCCTGGCTTCCTGGATCCCAAGTTCCGAGAGTTACATCACCAAAGAAGTGAGGTAGGTCAATTCCAACAGGAAGGGAGTGAGGTCACTGCCTTGGCAACCACTTTGTCCTAACACTTGTTTCCAAGGGTCCCTTGAGATGGAGGCTGCCCCTACTTCCTGTGACACTTTCAGAAGTTAGAATGGTATATCAACCGTAGACACCCAGGAGAAGCTCTCCACACAGGGTTGGTTTGGTCCATCTTCTGTATATCAGTAGGAAGAGAGGCTGATTCAGACACATCACTTCAACCTGAACAGGTGGTTTGCCATGGAAGATGACTTTCGCTCTCTCAGGTCCTTCATAGCTGCTACATCTTCTCTAGGGATCATTTCTGCATCAAACTTTGAGGTTCTCAGCAGGTGGAAGATCCCCTACATTCCTGTATTGTAAGACCAACTCTGTCCCTGCTCTTTTGTGAAGTTAGATTGGGGGAAGAGTGTATGGTTAGGGTTAATAACATATTCTATTTGGGTTAGGAAACATTCTGCGGGATGAATAATGGTATTGGGAATCTGCGATATTCACAAGATTATTTAGGTGAAATAAAAGTATGAAACCTGAAATCTAGGTACGATTTGAAGCCCTGAAGGGCATTGGGCCCTTTAGTGAGATAATTAGCTTTGAATTATGTTCTGCACAGATATCTCAGATAAATCAATGTGCAATGGCAGAGGACCTTGTACCTTGGATGATTAAATGTCCTAGAGAACATCCAGTCAAAAAGGAATAGTCGGTAGGATTAGGAAGATAGTAGGTTTAGAAAAAAGAGTGAATATAGGATTTGGACAAAAGTTTCATTAGCAATAGGGTTTTGGGTAGAGAGTGAACGTAAATATGATCACATATGATGAGTCAGTCACAATGATGAACTGGGGAAAATATGTAGAAAAGCAGATATCAATAGAGACATTAGGAAATCAGGCAAGGTATAATGTAATAGGGTTAGACATTTTCAACATGGTTGAGGTTGAATATATAATCTTAGGAAGAAAGACATATGTTGCATCCAATAGGATTGACATTTGAGAGCATTAGGCAACCTGGACATGGTTGTTTTTAGTAATCCATGCTCACTTTCCATTTTGCTTTGGTGAAAGGTTAATTAAATAGGCACTTGTCACTTCCTGTTTTTCTATATGCTTAACAAACCACTGTTGAAATCTTGAGAACTGTTTGCTACTTTTGTTCCCAGAATGTGCTCTCCCCATTGCCAAACTGCAGAATATACTCCCTCACCCGGGTGCACGCAAACCGCACACTCGCCCTGACCCATCAATAAATTTCCCTTTCTGCCCTCTCCAAGAAAAGTATATAAGCTCTGTTAAAGCTGTTCTCAGGGCTCTCTGCTCTATTCAAGTGAGCTCTGAGCCCCAGCATGCTGGACCCCCAATAACCTCTTTGCTGTGCCCGAGTGAAAATGGTATACTGTTCTGTACTTAAAAGATGCTGTCTTTTGCTTGCCTCTGCATAAAGATAGTCAGTTGCTGTTTGCTTTCGAGTAGTTAGACCCAGAAACCGGAACGTCTTGTCAACTAACTTGGACTAGACTTCCACAGGGGTTCAAAAACTCCCCCACTCGCTTTGATGAAGCCCTTCACAGACATCTCAACAACTTCAGAACTACGCACCCCGAAGTCATTCTGCTTCAAAATGTGGATGTCCAGCTACTGGCAGCAACACCAAGGAAAACTGTGAGTCTGAGACCCAAGCACTATTATCTGAGCTTGCTCAACTTGGGTAGAGAGCTTCGGACAAAAAGGCCCAAATTTGCCAGCAAGAAGTAATCTTCCTGGGGTATTCCCTTAGGCGCGGTAAATGATGGCTCACTGAGCCCAGGAAACAAACCGTGTGCAGATACCATCCCCATTTAACAGGAGACAACATAGAGAGTTTCTTGGGACTGCTGGCTTTAGCAGGTTATGGACCTGGGTTTGTGTTCTTAGCTGCTCCTTTATACCCGCTGTTAAATGAGAATGCCCAATTCCAATGGACACTTGAGCACCAGCAAGCTTTTGATAACATCTAAGAACACTGACACTGAACTCCTCAACTTCACTGAGCCCAGCCTGCAATTTCAGAAAGCCCTACACTACGTTAAAAATGTACATCAACTCAATCAACTTGGCTCAAAAAACCTGCAGGCATTACTGTAGGATCAAGAACAGAGTTTTAGACTAACTCACTCACAGTGAAAGGAAATAATTGAATGGGTAACAAAAGCCTGTCAGTTCTGTCAATTGGTTAATGCTTACCCTTCCCAGCTTCCTGCAGGAAAGCACCTATGAGGAACCAGACCAGGACAATTCTGTGAAGTGGACGTTACTAAAATTAAGCCAGCAAGGTATGGACTTATATATCTCCTAGTCTTTGTAGATACATTTTCAGGATGGATTGAAGCCTTTCCCACCAAAAAAAATAAAAGAAAACCGGCACAAATTGTGGTCAAGAAGATCCTGAAAGATATTTATCAAAGACACGTCCTGCCTAATGTAATATGGTCTGATAATTGAACAGCCTTCATGGGCCAGGTAATTCAGGGATTAGCCAGGACCCTGGGGATTAATTGGAAGTTACATTGTGCTTATAGACCCCAGAGTTCAGGACACGTAAAAAATATAAATAGAACCATTAAAGAGACCTTAACGAAATTAAGCTTAGAGACCGGCATAAAAGATTAGACTATGCTCCTGCCTTATGCACTGTTTCATGCAAGAAATACTCCCTTTGTTTCTTTGTGTAACCTCACCCCTGTGAAATTCTGTATGGGGCCCCTCCTCCACTAAGAGACCTAACCCCCACTCTAAGACCTAAGTATCAATTCCACACACCCTTGTTTGACAGACTTTAATCTCTTGTAAGAACTCAGCTATACCTGGGGAGACGGCTGGCCACTGCCTTCCAACCTGGGGAAGAGGGGAATCCACATTAATATCAAGAAAGAGACTTCCTCTACATAAGATGACATCAGGTGTGATCCCTGAACCCCGCTGGAAAGGACCATTCCAGGTGCTACTTATAACACCTACAGTAGTAAAAGTAGAGGGAATCACTTCCTGGATCCATGCCTCTCATCTCAAGCCTGTGCCATGTCCAGACTCTGGCTGGAAACTGGAAAAGACTGTTAACCCTTTCAAATTGCATATTCGCTACGTGGGTAAGGCTCTAGACTCTCTCCTTGGCCACCCGTAGTCCTAACGCTCATCAGCCCCTTCAGCAGCGATGGCTGATCACAAATCCTACTAGAAAAGAAGTATGGTCTATCTTGCATACAGCCCCATTAGGGACCTGGTGGCCATCTCTCCACCCAGACATTTGTCAGCTGGCTATAGGTCTTTCCTATTAGGATATCCCTGATGAAGAGGATCGCACTAAAATTCCATTAAATCCTTTCTGTACCATAGATAATGGAAACAAACATTATGGTTGTAGGGACAGGCAAGCCAGATGCAGGTTGGCTAGCCTATATTAGTATGTTTGCCCGGCAGACTATCAAAGCCACAAACCGCCACGGCTGTGTGGGGGAAAAGCCGACTTCTTCTGTAAGTCATGGGGATTTGAGCATACAGGGGCTGCCTGGTGGAACCCAAAATCCTCATCAAATTCAGTACACAGCATTGGCCATATTACCACTTAGACAACCCAAACTGATGGCCCCCAGAGGAGTCTCTAGATCCTCAAATTCCTTGTGACCTTTTTAACTTCTGCAAGTGCTCAAATGGGTGAAAGGAAATTCCCCTATGTGAAGGCCTCTTTCCTCTTTCGCTCACATCCTGAACTATGCTTCTCCAATAGTTCCTCAAACTCAGCTTTCTGCTCCAGACTCTCTGCTGTCAGTCCCACCTCAGCAAACCTGATTTCTCTTCTCCAATTACTAGATCAAAAACCGAAACCTCCGCCGGTTCTCAGAGCATTGCCCCCTTGCTGATGTAGCAGGTACTGAGGTACCCATCCACCCACTCACTTCTCTCTTTTCCTGTCAGTGCCCACACCGGGTCCCACCAGGTCCTCTTACTAACTAACCCAAAGCTCAAACCAGCTTAGGAGAGCCCTCAGACCCGTATCGAAGATGTAATGAAAATGGCCTTTAAAGTTGCTTTGTCTTCACTGAAAACAGGTTACTAAGAATTTAAAGTCCCTCTCAGGCTTTTTGGGATACTCACTCCCGTCTTCCTTTCTGCTCTAACGGGTCTATTGTTCAATTTATGTTGCTAGGAAAATCCCAAACCCCTTTCCCATTATTCTTTTACATCTCTCCTTCCTTTTTCTCAGATCCACGGAGCTGCTCTCACCCCCCGCCTTCCCCGTCTTCCCCCTCTGTACCAGGCCCACAGAAAAATCTACACTGAACTTCTCCAGAAGTCTTCACCACGGCTGACTTTAGGACTTTCAGCAAAAGAGTCTCTATAAATGAGTTCAGTGTAGATTTACTTCCTCTTTTTCTGTTGCCCTGTTCTACTTGGCTACTGGCTGGAAAAATCAGCACTCCTAAGCTAGACACCCCCTTAATAGTTTTTCACAGAATATGTGAACAAGGCCTCTGATCTTGAGCTGGGGCTTCACAGAGATGGCTACATTTCTAAGATAAAAAATTACAAACTGGGCTCCATGGTAACAGTTGGCAGGGGGATAAAAGAAAAGGAAAAAAAAAGCTCTCTGCCTCCCAGGTGTCCTTGAAAAGTTAACTTGCCCACAATAGAGGAAAAAACAGAAAAAAAGCTTCTTTTTGTGAATTTCTGCAGACTGTGAACTTCTGAGTCCCTTCTCTTTCATGTTGGGTACAAAATTCTGAAACTACCTAAACTTGGAGTTCAGGGAGGTAATTGATTACAACAGCAGCAATGCCCTCTGAATCCGGTTGCAACCAAAAAGGACTGTTTCCCTGTCTTTGGTGCTATCTTAGGTGCCGTGCCTTGTCCGTCCCTACAACAGTATAATTCTATATACTTAAACATTGTTTATGTTTTCATGAAATGGTCAACAGATGTGATTAATTGTGTAATGGTGAAGATGTGTCCCAGATTGCTCTATAACGACCCAGGTTCATTTGAAGTTCAAACAGGGGGGCATACAACCCGGTTCCACTGGGAACATATATCCCTCACTTTAGCCATCATATTAGGAATTGGAGTTGCGGCAGGGGTAGTCACAGGAACCACTGCCCTGCTCCATGGTACACAACAAATGATCCAAATAGAAGCAGCAAGAGACCAAAATTTAAAGATAATAGAAACGTCCATCACAGCTTTGCAGGAATCTTTAACATCTCTCTCTGATGTTGTTTTACACACCAGTTGAGGGTTGGACCTCCTCTTCATGAGGGAAGGGGGCCTTTGTGCTGCAATGATGTAAGAATGTTGTTTTGATGCCGACCATACTGAGGTTGTAAAAAAAACTTATGAGTAAAATAAAAGGATGCCTTGAAAAGTGTCAACGAGAGAGAGAGGCCCAAAAAGGGTGGTTTGAGTCTTGGTTCACACAGTCCCCCTGGTTATCTACGTTTTTATCAACCCTGGCCTGTCCAATAATAATCCTCATATTATTGCTAACTATAAAATCCTGTTTGCTCAAACATGTAATTTCTTTTCTCCAAGCTCAAATTGGACAAGTTAAACTTATCGTAATACCCCATTAGCAGACATAGAATGTGATACGCCCCAATAATCACTTTTATGATTAAAAGTAGCAAGAAGAAGAAGTGGGGAATGAAAGGTTAATAAAAAAGGTACTTGTAACTTCCTGTTTTTCTGTATGCTTAACAAAACACTGTTGAAATCTTGAGAACTGTTTGTAATCTTGTTCCCAGATTGTGCTGTCCCCAACTGCCAAATTACAGAATGTATTCCCTCACCCAGTTTTACACTAACCACCCACTCGCTCTGACCCATCAATAAATTTCCGTCCCTGCCCTCTCCAAGGAAAGTATATAAGCTCTGCTTAAGCTGTTCTCAGGGCTCTCTGCTCTATTCATGTGAGCTCTGAGCCCCAGCTTGCTGGACCCCCAATTAACCCCTTGCTGTTGCATGAGACACTCTCTTGGTGATCTCTTCCTCCGACGCTTGCAGGAACATTACTTGGATGTTTGAATGTAGAAGAGAAAATCCAGTCATAAAGGGATAGTCGGTAAGATTAAGAAGATAGTCGGTAGGTTTAGGAAGAAGAGTGAGTATAGGATTTGGAAAAAAATATCTTTAGCAATAGGGGTTCGGTTAGAGAGTGAATGTAAATGTCAGCACATGTGAAGAGTCACAATAATGAAGTGGGGAAAATATGTAGGAAAGCAGATATCAATATAGACATTACGAAATCAGGCAAAGTATAAAGTGCGTGATACGATTAGACATTTTCAACAGAATTGAGTTAGAATATATAATCTTAAGAAGAAACAAATATGTAGTCACCAATAGGATTGACATTTGAGAGCATTAGGCAACTTTGACATGGATGTTTTTTGTAATCCATGCTCACTTTCCATTTAGGGTTTGGTACAATCATAAGTGTGACCTTTACATTTGTCTCCAGAATACTACTGTGATAAAATGTATATGTAGATGTGGTGACATGAGTGTTTCTTCCACCATTTCTGGGAGCAATATTTTGAAGACATATAAATGGGTATTGGGGGTACAAAGAGGTGTACACTGTGTCATTTAATATAGAGATAATGCATGAATAGACCATAAGTGAATAAATAATATAACTGATTCCACATTAAATAACGGATTGAATAGATATCTGAAAATATATAAGAAATCTTATATTGATATACAATCATTCATTCCAACCAATGATACATCTAATATTAATATTAGGGTTACGGTTTATCATGAAGATATGTTAGTTTTGCTACAAAAGTGATTATGGAAATAAAAAATAATGTGTTTGTAAAGAGTCAGTCACAATGCTGGCAATATGTAAACAAGGCCTCTGTCCTTGAGCTGGGGCTTCACAGAGATGGCTACATTTCTAAGATAAAGAAGTTACCAACTGGGCTCCATGGTAACAGCTGGCAGAGAGAAAAAAAAAAGAGAAGAAAATAGCTCTGCCCCATTCCCGGTGTCCTTAAAATGTTAACTTGCCCAGAACAGAGACAAAAAAAAAAAAAACAGAAACAAAAACTGCTTTTTATGAACTTCTGCAGATTGTGAACTTCTGAGCCCCTCCCATACATGTTGGGTACAAAATTCTGAAACAATTTAAACTTGGGGTGCAGGGGATTAAATGATTACAACAGAAGCAATGCCCTCTAAATCCGGTTGCAACCAAATAGGACTGTTTCCATGTCTTCGGTGGTATCTTAGTTGCCTTACCTTGCCTTGTCCATCCCTTTTCTCATCAAAAGACCAGTCAAGAAACATGGAGGTATGCATGTGCTCTGAAGCAGGAAGTGATTGATAGTGAAACAAATGCCTATAAATTTTCTAACTTGTGGATGAAATATATATCCTATGATGTGCATAAATTGAAGAAATAGTAATCTACCAGTGTTGAATAAAAATGAACGTCAAAATACACATCATGTCTGATTGGAATCTACTTGCATTGATGTTAAACTGGGTCAGTTACTGTAGAAATATTAGGATTTGTGTGCACCATTCACTCAAGTTACTTTTCAGTATAGGAAAGAAATAAGTTTTTCAGGTGAATGAATATTTCTAAGAATAATCTTTGGAAAGTTTATTATAAATTTACATATATGAATATGAATGAATTTGGTGAGTGTAAAATAAGACACATATTTCATATTTTGAAAAATCTGGAGAGTGTATATATATATATATATATATATATATATAATATGTGTGTGTGTGTGTGTGTGTGTGTGTGTGTGACTTAAGTCACGGTTGCCTGGACACCTTTCTTGTGAACCAGGAGTGATCAAATAGGTCTGCCATTAATACTTTTCCACTTCTCCAATTTGAGGCCTTCTGACTTTGGCATTTAGATTCTTTATGTGAAATGGAGTCAAGAAAAAACCGAAGCACCTATGGACTTGCCTCTGCATGGTTTTGAAGAATTCATTTGACCCAAAGGATCCCTATTCCCACTTGATGGAGGTCAGGAACCTTACAGAGAAAGGCGAGAGACTTCATCTACAATGACTGCAATTTTTGCCATTTTGATTTTGTATGCACACATGGGATCTTTCTTTACATCCATCAGGTGTTGGTAATCTAAGCCACAGCCTCACACAGGGCCAAAAGACTGATTCAGACACATCCCTTTCCAAAGCAGTTAAGCAAAAAGCCACAGGTGATGCCCACTCTTTTCCATTTGAAAACTGGTTTCTTCAGGCTTCAGAAAGGGGTGGAGTGAGGCAAAGCCCTTCCTGACATTCAGAGCAAAAGAACAATATGTAAGCAAAAGGCCCATAGCAGGGTTCCTCCACTGAGACTTTACTGGTCACACTGATATCTGAGTTTTCTGAGATGCTCGCCATTCCCTTCAGCTATCCAGTACATGCCCATATCACAGAGCTTGGAGGCGGTAAATATCTTGGACACAAAACCATGAGCCTCTTCTTGAGTGTAGCCAGAATTCAGGAAAAAAACAGGAAATTAGGAAGTTTGTAGGTGTTGCCCTTCGATAATGCAAGCCACAGTCCATTCATAAATTGGGCAGGATTGATACTGGGAAGCTTTCTACTAGACAGGACACATCCATTGATGCATTCTCTTTTCTAATGTCTACAACAACAGACACATTGGGATACACAGACATAGAAACACTTGCCTTGTAAATCGACTTACTAGAAACGGTTCACTCCAAACCAAACAAACAGCCTTTCTTACCTTTTCTCAGAACATGAGATAAAACCACAAACACACAACAAAAACCACAAAGGCATCGCTTTCCCCCAAGTAGGTCTGTGATTATTTGGAGTGTACTCTCACTGGTGAGCCTTACTATGTACCTCCAAAATGGCCTGTCCTGTCTCAGATCTGTTCTCTTTGGCCAACTCTGTGAAATTGTCAGGAGCCCGTGGTGAGCCACTACTTACTTTCTCTGGAAAGGCCTGTCTTCAACGCTTTCCTGGCATTTGGCCATCTTCACATCAATAGATATCAAGAAAGACTGACTCTGTCCTTGGAATATCCAAACAAGTGAGCCCACTGGGACTGGACTAGGACTGGCTCTGGGTGCCTGGATTCCTGGATCGCAAGTTCAGAGAGTTCCATCACCAAGGAATAGAGATGAGGTCACTTCCTTCAGGAACTGAATGAGGTCACTGCCTTTGCAACCACTTTTTCCTAACAGTTGCTTCCAAGGGTCCCATGAGATAGATGCTGCCCCTATTTCCCGTGACACTCTCACCAGTTAGAATAGTATATCACCCATAGGCACCCGTGAACAGCTCTCCACAGAGGCCTGGATTGGTCCATCTTCTGTACATTAGGAACAGAGACACTGAGTCAGACACAACCCCTCTCCAAACATGGTTGTTTTCCATGGAAGATGACTTTTGCTCTCTCAGGTCCTTAATGGCTGCCTACATCTTCTCCAGGGATTATTTCTGCATGGACCTTTGAGGTTTTCAACAGGTGGTATATCCCCTACATTCCTATATTGTAAGACCAACACTTTCCCTGCTCTTTTATAAAGTTAGAATGAGGGAATAGTATATGGTTTGGGTTAATTACATGTTTGATTTGGGTTAGGAATCATTTTGCTCGATGAATAATGGTATTTAAAATCTGCGATATTTATAAAAATATAGAGATGAAATATATGTATGAAAACAGATATCTAAGTAATATTTGAAGCCCATAAAGGGATTGGGCCCTTGATTGGGAGACTTAGCTTTGAATTATGTCCTGCACAGATGTCTCAGATAAATCAATACACAATGGCATCGGACCTTGTACCTTGAATGATTGAATGTCGAAGAGAACATCCATTCAAAAAAGGATAGTCAGTAGGATTTGGGAGATAGTCGGTAGATTCAGAAAGAAGAGTGAGTATAGGATTTGGACCAAAAGTTATTTAGCAATTGGGTTTCAGGTAGAGAGTGAATGTAAATGTCAGCACAAATGAACAGTCAAAATGATGAACTGGGAATTTATGAAGGTAAGCCGATATCAATAGAGACATTAGGATATCAGGCAAAGTATTAAGTGAGTGATAGGATTAGACATTTTCAACAGGGTTGAGTTTGAATATATAATCTTAGAAAGAAACAAATATGTAGTCAACAATTGGATTGACATTTGAGAGAATTAGGCAACCTGGACATGGATGTTTTTAGAAATCCATGCTCACTTTAAATTTAGGCTTTGGTACAATCATAAGTGTGACCTTTGTTTTATTTTCCAGAATATTACTGTGATAACATGTATATGTAGATCAAGTGACATGAGTATTTCTTCCACCATTTCTGGGAACAATATTTTGAAGACGTATAAATGAGTATTGGGGGAAGAAAGTGGTGTAGTATCTGTCTAAGAATATAGAGATAATGCAAGAATAGACCATACTGTGAATAAATAATATAATTGGTCCGCTTTAAATAATGGATTGAGTTGATATCTGAAAATATACAGAAAATCTTATATTGATATAAAATCATTCATTCCAACCAGTTATACTTCTAATGGTAATATTAAGGTGATATTTCATCATGAAGAGTGTGTGAGTTTTGCTTCAAAAGTGATTATGGAAATCAAAAATAATGTGTTTAGAAAGAAGTCTCAGAAAAGTCTTGTCAAAAAACATGGAGGAATACATGTGTTCTGAAGAATGAAGTTATTGAAAGTGAAACAAATGCCTATAAATTTGCTAACTTGTGTATGAAATATATATCTTATGATGTGCATATACTGAAGAAATAATAATGTACAAGTGTTGACTAAAAATGAACATCAAAATACACATCACTTTTCATAATTATCTACTTGCATTGGTGTTAAACTGGGTCAGTTACTGTAGAAATATTAGGATTCGTATGCACCATTCACAGAAGTTAGTTTTTAGTTCTAGGAAACAAATATGTATTTCAGGTGGATGAATATTTCTGAGAATAATCTTTTGAATATTTGATTATAAATCCACATACATGAATACGAATGAATTTAGGGAGTGTACATTAAGACCCATATATTTCATATTTTGAAAAACTTGGAGAGTGTATACACACACACACACACACACACACACACACACACACACAGACATTAAAAAGTAGCAATATATATGGAAATCGAAATTCATCATGAAATGTATATCATCCACTGATCCAAAAATATTCATTATACTGAACATGATTTATTTATCATGTTGTTCATCTACGAAGCTCACCTATAGGTTGAATTTTCAGTTCCAACTGTGTTTAGGTGGAGTGATCTCTTCTCCCAGTTTGTATCTGCAAAGTCAGCCACCTCACAAGAATGTACATGTGATAACAGGCATGATTCAATATGTGCATATGAAATAACATGTGCTGAATTGGCTACAGAGAAAGGCAGAGAGGAATTCATCTATTTGTTAACTTTAAAAACACATGGAGAACTATTTCAACAAAATATTGACTAGATTTATAAGTCCTACCCTGTACAATGCAAAAGGCAAGTCCAGCAATACACTATGCCTCGTCTAAACTGCTTGTATTTCTATGCGGTTTGGGTTATTTTTCTCCATCATATTAGAATTAGTAGTCAGAGTCTAGTAGGGTATGGGTTAGTTTCAGGCATTCAGCATTTTGAATGGAAAACAGGAAAATGAATCCAATGTGTATGTAAATATGTGCTTCACAAAAATCTTCCAACTCTAATCCAGAACAATGCCTTGACTTTACCTTCACCCCAAGTAAAACACAATTAGAGTGGAAGAGTTAGATAATCTGTGAATACATATCTGGAATGTAATATGCTCAAGAGTTCACAACCTTGAAGGTGGTAGAGGAGTTTCCAAAAGTAAGGGACAGGTAAATACTCCACAAAAATGGAGCTCTGCTGGACTAAATACTTCTGGTGAAACTGCCTCTGAGTTTGGGCACTTGAAATATTTGTTGTTGTCAGGATTTTTAGATTTTTTTGTAGAGAGACCAACAAAGCTAGGTATGTATCTTAGTGACCTGGAGGACATGGTTTCTAATTTTCTAATGGACATGAGGCAGCAGTGCTGAATTCTCTCTTTGTAGGTAAACTGTGGCCACTGGGGGCAAACTCTTTCGGTGTGGACTGTAAAGCCATCCGGCCATCCTCCACTTGTTGATGTGTTTCTTGCTGCTGCAATGTGAGTTTGGTATTTGCTTCACAAAATACAAGGAGTTCAACTGGGACACAGTGCCAGAGGGAGTTCTGTCACGTGTGGTGTGTCAGGGTCTGCAGGATAATGAACCAACCAGGCTTCAATCCCACATAGCTTGCATCCTTGACCATAGCAATCTGATTCTGAACATTGCCCTGAAAACTCTCCATATAACAAGATGCCTTTACATAGAAGGGTCTGCTGGGTACACCATGTCAGTCACAAGCCATTTGGAAGCCAATGGCAGATCCACATTGCCCCACCACAGATATTTTATCACACACCTGCACACGACTTTTCTAGGACCACTTCACATCAGGCTCCAACTTACTGGCATCTCTGTTCTACACCATTTTCATGGTCATGGGAATTTCAAAAATTTCATGGTATTTATCTAGCCATTTTTCAAGAATGATGTTGGAGGCACTGTGTGTTTAACTTTATTCAGGAACAATTAAATGGTGAGGAACCTCATTTCAATCAAAGCTCTGGAGAAATCTCACAGGCAAGGCTTCCAAAGAGTGGCCAAAATTTCACAGGAAGCCAGGCCTATTGCTGTCTACAATGTGAGGTTCATGTGTGTTTTGACTCTCAACTATGGCTGCCATGTCTTTCAGAATAAAACCATGTGATATCCTGGCTGAGATTCCCAGTGCTCTGTGGAAAGCAAACCTGCGCCTAGATCTCGATTTCCAAGGGCGACTCTCATGAGTGACCAACTAAAATCCCAACATATTTCATGATAACACTTCTCTAAGTCAGTTCCAGAACTCAGTATCTAAGGGGAATCACACCAGAGTTCAGCCCAGGCGTACCCAGTCATATCTTCCAACTACCACACAAATGACCACAATTAAAACCAAAACACTCCCACATGGTCCTCATCTTCTTCCATATATACACTCTCATACTACGCTCTGTCTGGAGGTTTCCATGAGTGGCGAAGTCCAAGACAGTGTCCAAAATAAGCTCCCTTGCCCTTCATTTCCTAAAGTCATGGTGGCCTGGACACCCTTCCTGTGAACCAGGTGTGATCAAATAGGCCTGCCCTTAATACACCTCTGCTTCTCCAATTTGAGGCCTACTGACTGTCAGGTATAGATATTTTTATGTGAATTGGAGTCATGAGAAAACCCAAGAACCTATGTGCTAGACTCTCCAGGGCTTTGAAGAACTCATTTGACACAAAGGATGCGTATTCTCACTTGATGGAGGTCAGTAGCTTTACAGAGGAAGGCAAGAGACTTCATCCACAGGGACTGCTCTTTTGGCCATTTTGGGTATGGATTCACACACGGAATGATCCATCAGGTGATGAGAATCTAAGCCACAGCCTCACACAGGTCCAAGAGGCTGATTCAGACACATTATCAGGATCAATCACTTGATTTTTTCCTCTGTCTAACTAGCTAGAGAGACCTTCTCTTTTAATTGAATTTTTATCTCTGTCTGACTAGCTCGAGAGACCTTCTCTTTTACTTGAATATTTCTACTATAACTATAATACAACCCAAGAAGATATCGCCAAACAAAACTGAACCAGAATGAAACAAAAGTGGAACAACAGAAAATCATTATAATAGCTTTTCTATCCTCCTGAAATGTCCATCTGTCCTTTCTCTCAATCAGTTCCTCAGATGTGAGTGGTTTTTCTTCCATCTACCCATCTCCAGGGTCAGGCAACTTAAAACAAAAGTGAAGCAAAACAAAAGAGGAATTTCAAAATTGCTACCCATCCTCTCACCCTGCCTTCAGGGGTGAGCAGTTTACCTTATCACTTACCCTTACTCATTCCCCTTGTGGCCCACCAAATGCCACAGTCTGGCCGGGCAAAATTCAGGAGCCACTTGACAAAAGAAACGAACTTTATTTTAAGAACCACACATGCCAAACAAAACAGCTCCTCAGGAAAACCTTCAGAACCCAACTGCCATCACCGCCTTCCCACAAGCCAGCAGTGACCTACCTCACTTACTTGGTGATGGAACTCTCTGAACTGGAAGCCAGGGACACAGAGCCAGTCCCAGTCTCAGTCCCAGTGGGCTCATTGTTTGGATTTACTAAGGACAGTGTCAGTCTTTCTTGGTACATACTGATGTGAGGATGCCAAATGCCAGGAGAGCTCTGAAATGGAGCCTTTCCTGAGAAAGCAAGAAATAACTGGCTCCTGAAAACTTCACAGAGTTGGCCAAGGAGACCAGATCTGAGACAGGACCAGCCATTTAGTGGGAAAATATTATGGCCCACCAGTCAGAGGACACTCTGGATAGTCACAGACCTACTTGGGGGAAGGAGGTGACATGTGGGTATGGGTGTGAGTTTGTGGTTTTGTATCATGTTCTGACAATAGGTAGGAAAAGCAGAATGTTTGGTTGGGGTGAACTGTGTCTAGGAAGTCCTTTGGCAAGGCAACTGTTTCTATGTCTGTGTATCTCTCTGTGTCCATGGTTGTAGACCATAGAAGGTGAATTAAAAATTATAGCCAGTTCTCGAAAGGGTATATCAGTAATTTCACCAAGAGACAGAATAGCACAGTTACTAATAATACCAAGCCTACATGATAAATTTTTCAGTCATGCTGTAGAAAGAGGTTCCAAGGGATTAGGCTCCACACGTGTAAATTGGGCTATGTTTCTTTAAATTTAGATTCTCGCCCCATGCTAAAACTAAATATTCAAGGACATGAATTTAATGGGCTATTGCATACAGATGCAGAACTTAGCATCATCTCTCGTCAAGAATGGCCAAAACATTGGCCATTACAACAATACACTCAAATGCTTCAAGGCCTAGGATTGGTGACTAATCCCCATAGAAGAGCAATGGTATTAGATTGGAAGGATCCTGAAGGATGTGAAGGAACTATACAGCCATATGTATGGATCATCTTCCCATAATTTATGGGGATGAGATGTCCTAGATCAATTAGGTTTGACATTAACAAATAACATCAATCAAAATGTACCCACAATTATGGTTAGACAAGGTTTTAGGAAAGGAAAAAGATTAGAAAAAACAAAAACAAGGTATAGCAGCCCCAATACAAATAGATCAAAGAACAGACAGATATGGGTTGGATTTTAAGAAAGGGCCACTAAGACAATAAAAACTACTTGGAAATCAGAAATACCTGTATGGGTTCCTCAGTGGCCCCTGACTAAAGAAAAGGTACAAGCAACCCATGACCTGGTAAAACAACAATTAGCGGAAGGACATATACAACCGTCTGTATCTCCCCATAATACTCCCATTTTTGTAATCAAAAATAAATCTGGTAAATGGAGATTATTGCAAGATTTAAGAGCCATTAATAATGAGATGGTTATTATGTGACCTGCTCAATTGGGAATTCCTCAATGTTCTGCTTTGCCAAAAACCTGGTATGTTTTAATTATAGATATTAAAGATTGTTTTTATTCAATTGCAATTCATCCTGAGGATAGTCCACGGTTTGCATTTACTATCCCTGCACTGAATCATGAAGGTCCTGATCAGAGATCCGAATGGAAAGAACTCCCTCAAGGGATGGCTAACAGTCCAACTATGTGTCAAATTTATGTTAACAAATTAATCCAGCCACTTAGAAATCAAAATCCTGAACTACAAATATTTCACTATATGGATGGTGTATTATTAGCACAGAAAGCTAAAAACTCATTGCTAGAATGTTATGGTATCTCTAGTTTATAATTAAAAAATTATAAACTAGAGATAGCAATAGATAAAGTACAATTAATTTTTTCAATTAATTATTTAGGAGTTCTATTATCCTCAACCATGGTCCGTCCACCAAAAATTCAAATACGAATAGATCAACTCAAATCACTTAATGACTTTCAAAAGTTATTAGGAGACATAAATTGGATAAGGCCTTATCTAGGTATACCAAGAGGAGAGTTGGAACCTTTATTTGATATCCTAAAATGTCCATCAGATCCAAATGCACCCCGAATGTTAACACCTGAAGCAAGAAAGGCATTAAAAATCATTGAAAAATGTATGGAAAATATTCATTTGGATAGAATTGATTTAAGAATGCCTTTATTATTTATTGTACTACCACCAAAAAATATTCCTACAGAAGTATTTTTGGCAAGAAGGTCCATTATTATGAATACATTTATCTTGTTCTCCTAACACTATTCTTACTAGGTATACTGAGGCTGTAGGACAATTAATAATCAAAGGAATAAAAGCAGCAAAGGGACTGATTGGAATGTCTTCCAATAAAATTATTACTCCATATACTATGAATCAAATTGATGAGTTAGATAATTAGTTAAATACTTGGGCAATAATCATGTGCAAATCTAATGTTTCATTTGATAACCAGTTACCATCTAATCCTTTATTGTCTTTTTGGTCGTCACATCATGTAATTTTCACAAAAATGAGAAGAAAAACACCTATTATAAATGCTACAAATATATTCACTGATGGGTCAAATAATGGTACAGCAGTAATAGTTACACCTGATCAAACTTTTACATTTTTAGTACCCAAACAATTAGCTCAAAATGTAGAGCTTAATGCAGTATTACAAGCTTTTGTGATGCTTAAAGCATCTGTAATTAATTTATTTTCCGATAATCAGTATATAGTTAGTGCTATAGTATCACTTGAAGATGGTGGAAGGATTTCCCCTTCCTCTACTGTTTTCTCTTTGCTTTCCACTATACAAAGTCTAATCTGGGACAGGAAAGATCCGTTCTTTATAGGACATTTCAGGACACATACAAGATTGCCTGGAGCCCTTAGTTTGGGCAATTATTTGATAGATAAAACAACACATGACATACATACATATTTTCTCTACACTAGAAGAAGCTATAAATTTTTATAAAAAGTTCCATGTCAATGCTAATACTTTACAAAAGCGTTTCAAAATAACTAAGGAACAAGCTAGACAAATAATAAAACAATGTCAAAATTGTGTGACCTTTTTACCACAAGTTAATTTTGGAGTCAATCCTAGAGGATTGATACCTAACCATATTTGGCAGATGAACGTCACAAACTTGCCAGAATTTGGAAAATTAAAATATTTGCATGTTACAGTTGATACTTCTTCTGGATTTTTGATGGGCTCCCTTCTTGCTGGAGAAAAATACTAAAGATGTCATAGCTCATTGCTTAAAAAATTTTGCCACTGTGGGCGTTCCAAAAGAGTTAAAAACAGATAATGGCCCTGGTTATACTTCTACCTCTTTTAAACAATTTTGCTCATCATATGGCATTACTCATATAACAGGAATCCCATACAATCTACAGGGACAAGGCATAGTTGAAAGAGCACATCAAATATTAAAACGTACATATTAAAGCAAAAAGAAGGAATTTGGAAGGGGTATATATTCCCCAAAGATAAACTTAAAATAACCCTTTTACTCTAAACTTTTTAAATTTGGGTTCATCAGGGCTTAGTGCTGCAGAAAGGCATATATGTCCAAATAATGTACATAAGCCCAAGGTACTTTGGAAGGATATTCTAACAGGACAATGGAAAGGTCCTGACCCAGTAATTGTCTGGAGTCCGGGGTCTGTTTTTGTGTTTCCACAGGGAGAACAGTAGCCAATTTGGATTCCAGAGAGATTAACTAAAGAGATTTCTACAGACCAAAAATAAGATGATTTGGCTCAAATCAATAAGAGCCGATATCCAGAACTCCAGTTTGGCTGTTCTTACATCTGTGACAGAACCAGAATGTTTTTTTCAACATCTATTTTATTATTGCCCTTTCTCATATCATGAAGTTTTATTTTGTTTTTTTTTTTAGCTCATACAGACCTAGGTTAATGTTTTGTTGATCAGTTCTATTTTTGGACAATAAAGTTTTTAGACATTGCAATGGAGATTTCACCTGTAAAAAGTCATAAGGCTTTTAATATTATGTCATGTGTTGTATGTATTATATTATGTGTGCACACTTGTGTTTTGTGTTATATGTTTGATTTCAGCATCTTTTCTGTGTTGACTCTATTCTTTTCAAGTTGATATACTTTGTCTTCATTATCTGATGTTCTGACTTCTACTTGATCTAGTCTGTTTGTAATATTCTCATTAGCGCTTTTAATCTGATTTACGGTTTCTTGCATTTCTATGATTACAACTTGATTATTTTTTAACACCTCTATCTCCTGATAAAGCTCATTCTTTGCGGATTTAATTTGTGTGGTTAGTTCCTCTTCAAAATATACTTTCAATGCTTGGATTTGCTGTCTCATGTCTTCTCTAATATTCCGTTCCATCTGAATTAGGAATGCCTTGATTTCTTTCCTTGTCCATATTTCTGATTCTTCTAGGTCCTCCTGTATATTTTGATTGTCCTGCATTGTTTGTAACCCTTTTTTCCCTTGTTTTTTCATATTGTTCACGTTGCTTTCCAGCTCTGTTTGACTGCTTTGTAACTGCTTTCAACTATACATTTGTTTTGGCTTTGTATATCTCTGTTGTCTCTCTTTTGTGGTGGAAGATTATGCCTAGAAATTTTGGGCTTTGTTGTACTTTAAAGCTGATTCATTCAATTCATATAAGGCTTCTAGGTTCTGTATGCATATAATGATTTGCTGTTTGTTCTTAGGACTATATGTTTAGGTTGGGTGCTCTGGTGGTACAATGGTTAGTATGTCTTGGCTACTTTAGAAGATTGCTCCACTGAAGGTGGATACTACCAGGCAATTGGATCAGGGTGTTGGTAGTAGCTAGGTATTTAGGAGTCTTATAGATATCCTTGAGACATTCACCTATTTGCATTTAGACAATTACAAACAATGGAAGATGTAATGCTTGGGATGAGAGTTGGGGGTAGGAGAATGAAGGTGCTCTTAAAAGAAAAATGGATAGAGGGAGAGATAGATTAGAGGGGAATGAAAAGAACAATAAAACTTGAAATAAGATAGAAAGAGAGAAGGACAAAGGGGGAAAGGAACAGAGAGAGAAGAAGGAGAGAAAAAAAAATATCAACAACAGCAACAACAACAACAACAAAAAATTAAAGTCTTAGAGATCCACCTTCTTCTCTTCCAGTAGGCAGAGCTGTGCCTTCCAAGCAGAGTGTCTGCTCTCTACCTGCCGAGAGCTATCCCTGTAGGGCGTCTTCTGGGAGTCTCTCAGACTTCTCAGTCCAGAGCCATTTCACTTCTCCAGCTCTTAACCCCCTTCCTCCTGTCAGCCTGCCAGCCAGGTCCTGTTCCCCAGAAGTGATTCTCCAGAGATCTAGTTACACTTGCAGCCCCACCGAGTGTCCCTTTTAAGCCCCAGTGCTGTGGTAAACTGGTGGCTAAGACCTTAGGGGTCACCGCTGGTGATATGGGGGCCTTGGGGTCTGGCCTCCCCTCTACTTCCCTACGGAAACGACCCCTGAGAAGTCAATGAAGTTTCCTGGCTGCTTGTGTCAGTATGGGGAGTCACGCACCTGCTAAAGTGGATTCTGCTTGGAAGGAATTTCGCCGGCCGAACTCCGATGACGTCACCACTCTGATATGGCGGGCCCCAGGCTTCTTGCCGGATTAACCGAGGGGGGGGTGGGACTGGTCCGGCCCGGTTCGCCTCAGCTCCTGGCGCGTGGAGGCTTGGCTAAAGACTTCTTCCTGCCAAGCTGTGTCTCAGCGTCTAGCAGGACCCAGTCACTTTGGCTGCGGGCGGGTGGACGGATCTGCAGCTGTGCCCACGGTGCGCGGACTGTGGCTGGTGAATCTCGAACTCCGTGTCTAGTGGCAGGGTCCTGCTCGTCCGGGTCACACAGACACTTCAAAAAAATTCTAGTAGCTCCCGGGCGGTCTCCCTTCAGTGGAATTTTGCTAGGAGAATATCCGTTTGTAGAATCCAAGGGTTATCCTTGAGACTTTATGACCCCATCACTGGGAGTGCATTAAAAGCGCAGCCTCTCTGCCCGCCGCCATGTTGGATCCACCTTTTCTTTTCATTATATTTAATAATTCTCTTCGAGACAATGTAAATTGTTAAGAAAATTGTTTTCTTTTAGTGCCTTTTGGAATGTTACATAATTCTTTCTTTAGGCATTGTTGCCAGAATTTCTAACTTCATCCCAGTGCATGTGAAGACAAAGATAAAACCAATCTACAGATTCTGCAATAGCCATCACTGAACTGCTTGCAGAACTTGCCTGGACTATGTATCACTTGTATGCATTGTGAACTCACCTGCATGCATTGTGAACTATCTGTTGGTGCAGCGACTTGTGGTAGTGTTGGGGTATTTCTCTGATGATGTCATCGGTGGTACAATTTTTTCAAAAAGAGCCATCAATTGCCTTGGTCTATCTTCCTCCCTTCTGCTTGTCATGGTCGTTCAGCTAAAACTTGGGGGCCAACAGAGATGAGGCAAAGAACCTCACCCACCCGCTGGTACAAAGACCTCTCCACAGGTGTGGATGTATACTGGACCTGTAGTCAGTGACGGGTAAGATCCAATTACAATGGTACCAATCTAAGACAGGAGGCTGACACTTTGAGGTCAGCTCATTCAATAATGGGTAAGGACCATATGTACTATTGGACAACCTAAGGCAGGCACGGTCCCTAAGCCACATGCTTGTTGTTTAAACAGAGAGGGTTAGATGTTGAGAGCCACAGCCCAAGGGGCCAAAGCAATCTTTCAGACTGCCAGCTGATGGCTGGCTCACAGCGGCCCCAGCAACATCTAGCTCATTGGCTCCTCTGCGGTGATGCACACTGGGCTGTTTCCCCACCCTTTCAAATTATGGAGCTGTTTCTTGGGAGACTTTTTTGGCTCTGCTCAAACAACCCAGCCAATCGACCTCAAGAGCAGGAGGACTGGGGAGGTTGAGAGCTTGTGGGAAGCCGGTGGTGGCAGTTGTGCTCTGAGTGTTTTTCCCGAGTAGCTATTTTTTGGCATTTGTGGTTCTAAAAATAAAGTTAGCTTTTGACAAGTGGCTCCTGAATTATGCCCAGCCAGACTATGGCAATCCTAAATTGATGGAGCAAAATAACCAAAACTGAATAGAAATACAAGCAGTTCAGAGGAGGCATGGTGTATTGCTGGACTTACCTTTTGTATGATAAAGGGTAGGTGTTATAAATCAAGTCAATAATAAATTGAAGTAGTTCTCCGTGTGTTTTAAAGATAACAAATACGTGAATTCCTGTAGCCCTTTATCTGTATCCTATTCAGCACATGCATTTTTGTATGCACATATAGAATCCTACCTGGTATCATATGTACACTTTTGTGAGGTGGTTGACTTGACAGATACAAATTGTCAAAAGAGATCACTCCTCCTGCACGTTGTTGGAACTGAAAATTAAAACTATGGGTGAGCTTCCTAGTTGAACAAGATAATACATAAATCCATGTTCAGTAAAATGAATATTTTTGGATCTGTGAATGATATATATTTCATGATGAATTTGGATTGGCATATATATTGCTACCTTTTAATGTCTCTGTGTGTGTGTGTGTGTGTGTGTGTGTGTGTGTATATATATACACACTCTGCAGATTTTTCAGAATATAAAATATATGTGTCTTATTATACAATTCCTAAATGCATTCATATTCATGTATGTGGATTTATAATCAAATGTTCACAAAATTATTCTCAGAAATATTCATCCACCTCAAATACATATTGTTTCCTAGTACTGAAATCTAAATTCAGTGAATGGTGCATAGAAGTCCTAATTTTTCTACAGTAACTGACCCACTTTAACATCAATGCAAGTAGATTACTATTGTACATGATGTGTATTATGACGTTCATTTTTATTCAACAATGTTACATGACTATTTCTTCAGGTTATGCACATCATTGGATATATATTTCATTCACAAGTTTGCAAATTTATAGGCATTTGTTTCACTTTCTATCACTTCCTGCTTCAGTACACATGTATTCCTCCATGGTTTTTGACTGGTCTTTTCATGAGAATACTTTTAATTTTAGATTTCAATAATCACTTTTGAAACAAACCTCACACACTCTTCATGACAAACCATAACCCTAATATTACCATTAGATCTATAAATGGTTGTAATGAATGTGTGTATATCAATATAAGATTTAATGTATATTTTCAGATATCAATTCAATCCATAATTTAAAGTTGGAACCAGTTATATTACTTATTCACAGTATGGTCTATTCATTCATTTTATCAGTATTTGTAGACACAGGGTAGACCTATTTGTACACCCAATACTAATTTATACATCTAAAATATTGACCACAGAATTGGTGGAAGAAATTCTCATGTCACCTGATCTACATATACACTTTATCACAGTAATATTCTGGACACAAAATGCAAAGTTCACACTTATGATTGTACCAAAGCCTAAATGGAAAGTGAGCATGGATTACTAAAAACATCCAGTCCAGATTGCCTAATGCTCTCAAATGTCAATCCTATTGGTGCTAAATCTTTGTTTCTTTCTAAGATTGTATATTCAACATCTACCATGTTGAAAATGTCTAATCCTATCACTCATTTTATACTTTGCCTGATTTCTTCATGTCTCTATTGATATCTGCTTCCCTATATATTTTCCCCAGTTAATCATTGTGACTGACTCATTACATGTGCTGACATTTACATTCATTCTCTACCAGAAACCCTATTGCTAATGATCTTTTGGAGCAAATCCTATACTCACTCTTCTTCCTAAACCTACTGACTATCTTTCCAATCCTACCGACTACCCTTTTTAAGTGGATGTTTTCTTCTACATTCAATCATCCAATTTACAAGGTTCTATGCCATTGTTTATTGATTTATCTGAGACATCTGTGCTGAAGGTATTTCAAAGCTAAGTATCCCAATCAAGGACCCAATGCTCTTCTGGGCTTCAAATCTTACCTAGACTTCTGTATTCATACTTATATTTCACCTATATATTCTTGTAAATATCACAGGTTCCCAATGCCATTATTCATCATGCAGAATGATTCCTAACCCAAATCGAACCTGTTATTACCCTAACCATACACTGTTCCCTCAATCTAACTTTACAGAAAAGCAGGGACAGAGTTGGTCTTACAATCAGGAGTATAGGGGATCTTCCACCTGCTGAGAACCTCAAAGGTCAATACAGAAATGATCCATGGAGAAGATGTAGGCAGCAATGAAGGACCTGAGGGAGGAAAAGTCAACTTCCATCGTAAACAACCTGGTCAGGGTGAAGGGATGTGTCTGAATCAGCCTCTCTCTTCTTAATGTAGAGAAGATGGACCAAACCAAGTCTGTGTGGAGAGCTGTTAACAGGTGCCTATGGTTGATATACCATTCTAACTTGTGAAAATGTGACAGGAAGTAGGTGCACCCTCTATCTCATGGGACCCTTGGAAGCAACTGTTAGGACAAAGTGGTTGCCAAGGCAGTGACTTCATTCACTTCCTGAAGGAAGTTACCTCACATAACTTCCTTGGTGATGGAACTCTCTAAACTTGGGATTCAGGAAGCCAGGCAACCACAGCCAGTTCCAGTACCAGTTCCAGTGGTCTCACTTGTTTGGGTAAACCAAGGACAGAGTCAGTCTTTCTTGGTACCTAGTTATGTGAGGATGGCCAAATGCCAGGAAAGCTAAGAAGAAGGGCCTTTCCTGAGAAAGCAGGTAGTGGCTCACCAGTGACTTCTGACAACTTCACAGAGTTGGCCAAAGAGACCAGAACTGAGACAGCACAGTGCATTTCGTGGAAATATAGTATGGCCCACCAATCATAGGACACTCCAGATAGTCACAGACCTACTTTGGCGAAGGTGGTGCCTTTTTGAGTGTGGGTGTGAGTTTGTGGTTTTGTCTCATGTTCTGAGAATATGTAGGAAAGGCGACTTGTTTGGTTTGGAGAGGACTGTATCTAGTATGTCCTCTGAAAAGGTGAGTGTTTCTATTACTGTGTATCCCACTCTTTCCGTGGTCTTAGTATTAGAAAAAGAATGCATCATGGATGTGTTCTGTCTAGTAGAAAGCTTCCCAGCATTCATACTGCCAATTTATGAATTGATTGCGGCTAGCCTTATCAATAAGCAAAACCTACTATCTTTCTAAGTTTCTGTTTTCTTCCTGAATTCTGGACACTCTCCATAATAGGCTCACAGTTTTGTGTCCAAGCTATGTAGCACCTCCAAGCTCTGTCACATGGCCATGTACTGGATAGCTGAAGGGAAGGGGAGCATGTCAGAAAACTCAGATATCAGTGTGACCAGGAAAGTCTCAGTGGAGAAACCCTGCTTTGGGCCATTTGCTTACCTATTTTTCTGTTGCCCTGAATGTAAGGAAAGTCTTTGGCTCAGGCCACCTTTTTGTGAAGCCTGAAGAAAACACTATTCGAATGGAAATGACTGGCCATCACCTGTGGCTCTTTGCTTAATTGCTTTGGAAATGGATGTGTCTGAATCAGCCTCTTGGCCCTCGGTGAAGCTGGGGCTTAGATTGTCAGCAAATGATGGATCTAAAGAAAGATCCCATGTGTGCATCCATAACCAAAATTCAAAAAGATCAGTCATTGTGGATGAAGTCTCTCACCTTCCTCTGTTAGGTTCCTGACCTCCATCAAGTGTGATTATGGACCCTTGAGTAAAATGAGTTCTTGAAAGCCCTGCAGATGTGCTAGTGTTTTCTCATGACTACAAACCACATAAAGAATCTATACCTGACAGTCAGTATACCTCAAATAGTAGAAGCAGAGCAGTATTAATGGCAGGCCTATTTGATCACTCCTGGTTGACAGGAAGAGTGTCCAGTCCACACTTACTTTAGGCAAATGAGGGGCAAGGAAGCTTATATTGGACACTGTCTTGAGCTGCGCCACTTATGGAAACCTCTAGCCAGAAGTTATGATGAATGTCTATATGGAAGAAAATGAGGGCCATGTAGGAGTGTTTTCATTAGAAGTGTGGTCATTTTTGTGGCAGTTGGAAGAGATGACTGGGTCCACCAGGGCTTCACTCTTGGGTGATTCCCCTTATAGACTGAGGTCTGGAACTGACCTCAGAGTAGTATTGCCATGAATTGAGTTGGGATTTTAGGAGGCCACGCATGAGATTCACCCTTGAAATCTGAAATCTAGTCCCAGGTTGGTTTTCCACAGAGCACTGGGAATCTCAGCCAGGATATCACATGATTTTATTATGAAAAACATGGCAGCCATAGTTGAGAGTCAAAACACACATGGACCTCACATTGTACAGTTCAATGGGCCTGGCTTCATGTGACCTTTTGGCCACTCTTTGGGAAGCCTTTCCTGTGAGTGTTGTCCAGAGATTTCATTGAAATGAACTTCCTCACCATTTAGTGGTTCCTGAATGAATTGAAACCCACAGTGCTTCCAACTTCATCCTTGAAAAATGGCTAGATGATTACCATGAAATTTTTGAAATTCCCATGACCAGGTGGCACTGGAGAATCTTTGGATGTCCTGTTGCTGATCATGAGTATACAATACAGTACCTTGATTGAAGGGGTTTCATGAAAATGTTGAAGAACAGTGATGCCAGTAAGTTGGAGCCTCCTGAGTAGTGGGCCTAGAGTAGTGGTGTGCAGGTGTGTGATAAAACATCTGTGGTGGAGTCATGTGGACCTTCCATTGGCTTCCAAATAGCTTGTGACTGACATATTGTAGCCAGGAAACCCTTATATGTAAATGCATCTTGTTATATGGAGAGTTTTCAGGGCAATGTTCAGAATCAGGTTGCTATGGTCAAGGGGGCAAGCTATGTGGGATAGAGGCCTGGTTGGTGCATTCTCTTGCAGACCCTGACACACCACATGTGACAGAACTCCCTATAGCACTGTGTCCCAGTTGAAATCTTTGTATTTCACGAAGCAAATACCAAACTCCCAGTGCAGCAGCAAGAAACACCACGAAAATTGGAGGATGATCAAATGGTTTCACAGTCCTCACAGGGAGACACATAGCCCCCAGTGGCCACAGTTTACCTACAAAGAGAGAATTCAGCACTGCTGTCTCATGTTCATTGGAAAATAAGAAACAAGATCCTTCAGGTCACATAGATGCAGATCCAGCTTTAATTGTCTCACCACAAATGAAGATTAAGCTCCTGACAACAACATATATTTCAAGTGCCCAACCTCAGAGGCAGTTTCTCAAGAAGTCTTTAGGCCAGCAAAGTTCCATTTTTGTGGAGGGTTTACCCTGTCCGTTACTTTTGTAAACTCCTCTACCACCTCCAAGTTTGTGAACAACTGAGCATATTGCATTCCATATATATATGCACAGATTTTCGAACTCTTCTCCTGTAATTGTGTCTTACTTGGGGCAAAGGTAATGTCAAGGCATTGTTCTGGATGAGAGTGGGAAGATTTTTCGTAGTACATAATTACATACACATTGGATATCTTTTCCAATTTTCCATTCGAAATATTGAATCCCTGACACTAACCCATAGCCTACTAGACTCTGACTATTTATCCTAATATGATGGAGAATAATAATCCAAACAGAATAGAAATACAAGCAGTTCAGAGGAGGCATGGTGAATAGTTGAATTTGCCTTTTGCATTATGTAGTGTAGGAGTTATAAATCTAGTCAACTTTTGTTGAAATTGTTCTCCATATTTTTTTAAACTTAACAAATATGTGAATTCCTGTCTTTCTTTCTCTGTAGCCTATTTGCACATGTATTTTTATATGCACATATAGAATCCTACAAGGTACAACACGTACATTCTTGTGAGGTGGTTGACTTGGCAGATACACATTGTGAGAAGAGATCACTTCTCCTAAATGCTGTTGGAAGTTAAAATTCGAACTCTGTGTGAGCTTCCTAGTTTAACAACATTATACATAAATCCATGTTCAGTAAAATGAATATTTTTGAAACTGTGGATGATATATATTTCATGGTGAATTTCAATTGGCATATATATTGCTACTTTTTAATGTCTGTGTGCATGTGTGTGTGTATGTGTGTGTGTGTGTGTGTGTGTGTATGTATATATACAAACTTTCCAGATTTTTCAAAATATGAAATACATGTGTCTTATTATACATTTCCTAAATTCATTCATATTCATATATGTGAATTTATAATCAACTTTTCACCAGATTATCGTCAGAAATATTCATCCACCTGAAATACGTATTTGTTTCCTAGTACTGAAAACTATCTTCAGTGAATGGTGCCTACAAATCCTAAAATTAATACAGTAACTGACCCAGGTTAACATCAATGCAAATTGATTCCTATGGGACATGATGTGTATTTTGAAGTTCATTTTTATTCAAAACTGGTACATTACTATTTTTTCAGTTTATGCACATAATAGGATATATATTTCATCCACAAGTTCGCTAATTTAGAGGCATTTGTTTCACTTTCAATCACTTCCTGCTTCAGAACACATGTATTTTTTCATGGTTCTTGACTGGTCTTTTCATGAGACTTCTTTCCAAACACATTATTTTTGATTTCCATTATCACTTTTGAAGCAAAACTCACACACCTTTCATCATAAACCATAACCTTAATTTTACCATTAGATGTCTAACTAGTTGGAATGAATGTATGTATATCAATATAAGATTTCTTATATATTTTAAGATATGAATCCAATGCATTATTTAAAGTGGAACCAGTTATATTATTTATTAACAGTATGGTCTATTCATGCATTAGCTCTATATTCATAGACACAATTACACCTCTTTGTACCCCCAATACTAACTTATTAATCTTCAAAATATTGCTCCAAGAAATGATGGAAAAATTACTCATGTCACCTGATCTACATATACATTTTATCACAGTAATATTCTGGACACAAAATGCAAGGTTCACACTTATTATTGTACCAAAGCCTAAATTGAAAATGAACATGGATTACTAAACACAGCCATGTCCAGGTTGCCTAATGCTCTCAAATATCAATGCAATTAGTGACTACATATTGGTTTCTTCCTAAGATCATATATTCAAATTCAAACCTGTTGAAAATGTCTAATCCTATCACCCACTTTATACTTTGCCTTATTTCATAATATCTCTATTGATATCTGTTTTCCTACATTTTTTCTCCGGTTCACTATTGTGACTGACTCTTTACATGGGCTAACATTTACATTCACACTCTAAACAAAACCCTATTGATAAAGAATATTTTTTTTCCAAAACCTATACTCACTATTCTTCCTAAACCTAACAACTATCTTCCTAATCCTACCAACTATCCCTTTTTGACTGAATGTTCTTTTCTACACCCAATCATCAAAGTAAACATTGGGCAAGCTTCGGAGGAAGAGACCACCAAAAGACTATCTCATGCAACAGCAAAGGGTTTATAGGGCGTCAGCTTGCAGGGGATCGGAGCTCACTTGAATAGAGCAGAGAGCCCTGAGAAGAGCTTAAGCAGAGCTTATATACTTTCTTTGGGGAGGGCAGGGAGCGAAGTTTATTAATGGGTGAGGTAGAGTGGGCGGTTTGCATTCAACCGGGTGAGGGAGTACATTCTGCAGTTTGGCATTTGGGGACAGGACATTCTGGGAACAAGATTAGCAAACAGTTCTCAAGATTTCAACAGTGTTTTGTTAAGCATACAGAAAAAAAGTGACAAGTACCTATTTTATTAATCTTTCATTCCCCACTTCTTCTTCTAGCTACTTTTAATCATAAAAGTGATCATTGGGGGGTGTCACATTCTATGTCTGCTAGTGGGGTATTACCATAAGTTTAACTTGTCCAATTTGAGCTTAGAGAAAAGAAATTACACGGTTGAGCAAACATGGTTTTATAGTTAGCAATAATATGGAGATTATTATCGGACAGGCCAGGGTTGATAAAAATGTAGTCAAACAGGGGGACTATGTAAACCAAGACTCAAACCACTTTTTTTGGTCCTCTCACTCTCTCATTGACTCTCTTCAAGGTGTCTTTTTAATTTAATCTTTTTTTTTTTTTTTTTACAAATCCATTATGCTTGGAATAAACACAAAATTCATCCCAGGAAGTGACAAATACCTATTTTATTAACCTTTCACTTCCGACTATCCCTTTTTGACTGGATGTTCTCTTCAACATTCAATCATCCAAGGTACAAGGTCCTATGCCATTGTATATTGATTAATCTGACACATCTGTGCAGAACCTAATTCAAAGCTAAGTATTCCAATCAAGGGCCCAATGCTCTTTTGGGCTTCAAATCTTACCTAGATTTCTGTTTTCATACATATATTTCACCTACATATTCTCATACATATCTCAGGTTCCCAATACCATTATTCATCCAGCAGAATGATTCCTAACCCAAATCACACATGTTATTAACCCTAAACATACACTGTTCCCTCAATCTAACATTACAGAACAGCAGGGACAGAGTTGGTCTTACAACAGGAATGTAGGGGATCTTCCAACTGCTGAAAACCTCAAAGGTCCATGCAGAAATGATCCCTGGAGAACATGTAGGCAGCTATGAAGGACGTGAGAGAGCAAAAGTCATCTTCCATCGAAAACAACCTGGTAAGGATGAAGGGTTGTGTCTCATTCACCCTCTCTCCTTAATGTAGAAAAGATGGACCAACCAAGGCCTTTGTGGAGAGCTGTTCCCGGGTTCCTATGGTTGAGATACTGATCTAACTTGTGAAAGTGTCAGAGGAAGTATGGAAGCAACTGTTCGGAAAAAGTGGTTGCTAAGGCAGTGACCTCATTCAGTTCCTGAAGGAAGTGACCTCACCTCACTTCCTTGGTGATGGAACTCTCTGAACTTGAGATCCAGGAAGCCAGGCATCCAGAACCAGTCCCAGTCCCAGTACAGTGGGATTACTTGTTTGGATTTACCAAGGACAGAGTCAGTCTTTCTTGGTACCTACTGATGTGAGGATGGCCAAAAGCCAGGAAAGTTTGAAGACTGGCCTTTCCAGAGAAAGCAAGAAGTGGCTCACCGCGGGCTCCTGATATTTCACAGAGTTGGCCAAGGAGACCAGATGTGAGACATGACAGGCCATTTCTGGGGAAAATAGTATTGCCCACCAGTCAGAGGACACTCTGGAAAGTCACAGACTTACTTTGGGAAAGGAGGTGCCTTTTTCAGTGTGGGTGTGAGTTTGTGGTTTTGTCTTATGTTCTGAGAATAGGTAGGAAAGGTGGCTTGCTTGGTTTGGAGTGGAATGTTTCTAGAAAGTCTTTTGACAAGGCGAGTGTTTCTATGTCTGTGTATCCCACTGTGTCCGTGGTTGTAGACATTAGAAAAGAGAATGCATCAATGGATGTGTCCTGTCTAGTAGAAAGCTTCCCAGCATTCATCCTACCCATTTTAGGAATGGACTGCAGGTTGCCTTATCGATGGACAACATGTACTATCTTCCTAAGTTCCTGTTTTCTTCCTGAATTCTGGCCACTCTCCAGAATAGGCTCATGGTTTTGTGTCCAAAATATGTACCACCTCCAAACTCTGTGACATGGCCATGTAATCCATAGCTGAAGGGAATGGCAAGCATCTCAGAAAACTCAGGTATCAGTGTGACCAGGAAAGTCTCAGTGGAGAAACCCTGCTTTGGGCCTTTTGCTTACCTATTGTTCTGTTGCCCTGAATGTCAGGAAGGTCTTTGCCTCAGGCCACCTTTTGTGAATCCTGAAGAAAACTGTTTTAAAATGGAAATGAATGGGCGTCACCTGTGGCTCTTTGCTTAATTACTTTGGAAAGGAATGTGTCTGAACCAGCCTCTTGGCCCTGTGTGAGGCTTTGGCTTAGATTATCAGCATCGGATGGATCTAAAGAAAGATCCAATGTGTGCATCCAAAACCAAAATGGCAAAAAAATCAGTCATTGTGGATGAAGTCTCTTGCCTTCCTCTGTTTGGTTCTTGACCTCCATCAAGGGAGTATTGGGATTTTTTGGGTCAAATGGGTTCTTCCAATCCCTGCAAAGGTGCTTGGGTTTAATAATGACTCCAAATCACATAAGGAATCTATACCTGACAGTCAGTAGGCCTCAAATTGGAGAAGCAGAGCTGTATTAATGGCAGAACTATGTGATCAATCCTGGTTCACAGGAAGGGTGTCCAGGCCACCCTGAATTTAGGCAAATGAGGGGAAGGGAGCTTATTATGGACACTCTAATGGGCTGTGCCATTTAAGGAAACCTCCAGCCAGAGGTTATGATGAGTGACTATATGGAAGTAGATGAGGGCCATGTGGGATTGTTTTGATTTTTATTGTGGTAACTTCTGTCACTTTTGGAAGAGATGACTGTGTTCACCTGGGCTTTAACACTGGCGTGATTCTCCTAAGAGACTGAGTTCTGTAACTGACTTCAGAGTAGTAACTGCTTTGGAAATGGATATGTTTTAATCAGCCTCTTGGCCCTGTTTGAGGCTGTGGCTTAGATTATCAGCACCAGATGGATCTAAAGAAAGATCCCATGTGTGCATCCAAAACCAAAATGGCCAAAAGAGCAGTAATTGTCGATGAACTCTCTTGCCTTCCTCTGTAAGGTTCTGAAAGAATAAAAGAAATTGAAATTGAAATGTAAAGAACCAGGTTTTCTAAAGTTTCCAAGCTGCACTCAGCACCTGAAATTCCTGTGGCAGTTAAGACAATTCCTGGATTTGCACATTAGATGTGTGTTGAAATCTTCCCTGAGGACCTAGTTACTTAACAGCCCCTTCCCAGAAACCATGCAGCTCACCACGTATACATCACAGTGCATCCACCAATCAATTTAAATGTATACCCATTCTTGGGGCTGACCAATCACCCCCTGCCCAACCTGTTCCCGCCAATGAATGTGCTAATCATGTTTTAGAGTTGTTATTTGATTCTCCCGCGGTATATGATGATTTGCTAAAGGAGGCTATGATGTATGTAAAGTCCCTGCCCTCTCTAAAGAATGTATATAAACTCCGCTCAAGTGGTTCTCAGGGCTCTTTGTTCTTTGCTCCTCTGAAGTGAGCCCTGAGCTCCAGCACGCTATACCCGCAATAAACCCTTTGGTGTTGCATGAGAAAGCCTGTTGGTGGTCTTTTCCTCCGATGTTCGCCCCACCTTTTCATCTGGAGGCCCCAGGTGAGATATCCGGCGCAGCGGACGAAAGACCCCAAGGGACTCCTCTCGCGGTAAGAAAGGCGCCTCTTTCTGGCTTCGGGTTTCAGGTTAGGGCTTGGCAAAGTGGCTGTCGGTGAAGAGCATTAGCTCTCTCTGACGGTGTCTGGCAGACGTGTCACAGAGCTACTGCCCACGTCCCTGGGGGACACTCCAGAGGACGAGGGAAATCAAGGAATAGTAGTTTCCTCAACTCGGTTATATTTTGCTTCAGGATTCGGTTTGCCAGCCCATCAGGTTTTGTTGGCTACACAGTTTTGTTCATTGTCCCGAACTCATGTTGAGTTTACTGTCTGTCTTTATTGTCTAACCCATCAGGTTTTGCCAGTTACTGAGTTCTAATATTTGTCTTGGACCCATGTTAAACGTTTACTGTTTGTCTTTGTCTGTGTTGCGTTTGTGTCTTCACTGTCTCTTTTTGAGTAACTCCCATTATGGGACAAAGCACTTTCACGCTTCTGTCCCTGACCCTTGATCATTGGACGGATGTCCGCTCAAGGGCCCAGAATCATTATTTTTCAGTTAAATGTCACACCTGGCAGACTCTCTGTGCTTCAGAATGGCCCATCCTCAAAGTCGGGTGGCCCCCAGAAGGATCCTTCTACTTCCCTCTAATCCGAAAAGTCAGAGATATTGTCTTTCAGCCAGGACCACGTGGCCACCCAGATCAACAGCCATATACCCCTTCCCCAGCATCCTATCATTCAAACCTTCCGTTCCCTCCCCATCTTCCCCCCATTCTTCCTGAGTCACAAGACTGGACAATCCTCCCCCTCCTTATCCTCTACCCTCGCTCCCCAACCCCCAACACATTCCAGATGATTCTCCCACCACTGACTCAGCCTCTCCGCCACTAGAGGCAATTAGGCCAGACCCAAGAGCTCCAAGGGACTTCTCCGCAGCAGCAGCAGCCCCTCCTTTTCTGGTGGAAGCTGGGCCACCTAAAGAAACCCGCCAGCTACGGAAAATAGAAAACTCAGAAGCCACTGTGATGCTCCCTCTTCGTCCTTATGGGCCCATGAACCGACCAAACTGGGACCCCAACACCTTTGAAGGTTGGTAGCATCTGTCCACCTATCACCGGGCTCTAATAGCGGGGCTCCGAGTGGCCGCCAGAGGGCCGACTAAATTGGCCAAGGTAAGAGAGATAATCCAAGGTCCTAATGAGTCTCCCTCTATGATTCTGGAGAGAATTATGGAAGCATATAGGAAATATACTCCTTTTGATCCTCAGGCAGAGGACGAAAAAACATCTGTTGCAATGGCCTTTATCCAGCAGGCTGCCCTAGATATTAAGAGAAATTACAACGTCTAGATGGATTACAAGACATGACCTTAAGAGATTTAGTCAGAGAAACTGAGAAAGTATATTATAAGAGAGAAACTGAGGAGGAATGGGAACAGATGAGAGAGAAGGAAAGGGAACAAAAGGAGGATGAAAGGAGCAAAAGGCAGACTAAAGCATTGGCTAAGGTTTTGGTCAGAGCAGCAAATAGGCCAGAAGTTAAAAAGCACGGAGACATGAAGGGATACATGGGCCCATGCCGAAGGCTGCCCCTGGCCTCAGATCAATGTGCCTACTGTAAAGAAAAAGGAAACTGGGACAAAGAGTGCCGCAAAAAGAGGCAGAGAAACCAGTATAGGACGAGACTTGAAGGATCCAGCCACTGCCTCACCCTGAAGTCGTATGGTTTACGAATGAGAGCAACTTTCTCCAAGATGGTACGTGGTGGCCTGGAGCAGCAGTAGTTAGCAAAACTAATGTCATCTGTTTCTCTGGTCTCACAGAAGAGACATCAGTCCAAAAGGCAGAACTGATTGCCCTTACGAAAGCATTGGTACTAGCAACAGGCAAAAGGGCCACCATATACACTGATAGCCGCTATGCATTTGCCACTGCAAATGTGAACGGGGCTATTTACCAGCAAAGGCAGCTATTAACCTCCACTGGGAAAGAAATAAAGAAATAAAGAACAAAGATATGATCCTCCACCTTCTCTCAGCAGTGCAGGGCCCTACGGACCTAGGCATAGTGCACTGTCCAGGGCACCAGAAGGGAAACGACCTCGTGGCGGTTGGAAACAGAAGGGCAGATGAGGAAGCTAATTGGCAGCCCTAAACGGAGTGCCTCTGTTCACTTTTTCCACACCAGGGGGAACAACAATCAGGAGACTTGGCCGCACCGGAACATTCAGGCAACTTATCATCTGAGGAGACAGATACAGAACTCTGGGACCCTACAGAGCCAAGTACACAATTTATAAAAGCCCACCTTTATCTCAAAGACATACACCAGCTCACCCACTTAGACTCTAAGAAGTTATAGGCACTCTTAAAGGACCAAAGGAAGGACTTATTATTGACTGACTCACAGAGGAAAGAAATAGCTGCGCAGGTGACTACAGCTTGTCAAGTCGGCCAATTAGTTAATACTTACCCATCCAAGCTTCCTTCAGGGAAGCGCTTATGAGGAATCAGACCAGGACAATTCTGGGAAGTGAGCTTTACTGAAATAAAGCCAGCAAGGATTGGACTTAAATATCGCCTAGTCTTTGTAGATACTTTTTCAGGATGGGTCGAAGCCTTCCCCATGAAGAAAGAAATGGCTCAGCTGGTGGTCAAAAAGATCCTAGAAGACATTTTCCAAGGTTCAGCCTGCCTAAGGTAATAGGGTCCGATAAGTGACCGGTATTCATGGCCCAGGTAAGTCAGGGATTTGCCAGGACCCTGGGGATTAATTGGAAGTTACATTGCGCTTATAGACCACAGAGCTCAGGACAGGTAGAAAGGATGAATAGAACCATCATAGAGACCTTAACGAAATTAAGCTTGGAGACTGGCATAAAAAATTGGACTATGTTCCTACCTTATGCACTGTTTTGTGCAAGAAATACCCAGTCTTGCTCTTTGTGTAACCTCACCCCTTATGAAATTCTCTATGGTGCCCCTCCTCCAGTAAGGGACCTAACCCCAACTAGGAGACCTAATGATTCCTTTCACACCCCCTTGCTTGACAGACTTAAAGCCCTTGAACAAAACCAGCACTCAGCGATACCTGTGGAAACAGTTGGTCTCTGCTAATCAGCCTGGAGATGAGGGAACCCCACATCGATATCAAGTGGGAGAGTTCATCTACGTGAGATGGCATCAGGTGTCATCCCTGGAACCCCGCTGGAAAGGACCATACCAGGTGCTTCTTATAACACCCACAGTGGTGAAAGTGGATGGGATCACTTCATGGATCCATGCCTCCCATATCATGCCTGCACCCTGTACAGACTCTGGCTGGAAACTGAAATAGACTGGTAACCATCTCAAGTTGCGTGTCCATCGTGTGGGTAGGCCTATGGATTCTTCCCCTGAACATCAGCAGTCCTAATCCCCATCAGCCTGTTCAGCAACAATGGCAAGCTATAAATCCTACTGGGCAAGTAGTGTGGTGTATTTCACATACAGCCCCCTTATGGAATTGGTGGCCATCTCTCCACCCGTACATTTGTCAGCTTCCCATAGGCCTCTCTGACTGGGATCTCTCTGACATAGAGGACCCCACACAGATCCCACTCAAACCGAAACCAGGGCAACATAGACCACTTTACCCCATGAATTATGGATGTCATCTCCCCCAGCTCATGTGTAAACTAGCCAGTCTAGACTATTATGTGTGCCCAGCTGATTTCCAAAGTCGCAAACAGGCCCAAACCTGTGGAGGACCCAGTGACTTTTATTTTAGATCATGGGGTTGTGAACAAACGGAAGCTGCATGGTGGAACCCAAACTCCCCAGACAGCATGATTTGGGTAGGATGAAATGACACCTGGATTGATCCCAAGAAATGTGCCGCTAGCCAAGTTGTGTCAAAAACTCGCTGTGGAAAGAATAGTCTATGTTACCCCCTTAATATAACTTTCACTTCCAAAGGAAGGGGCTACCTCAGAACAACATGGCCTATGAGAAATACGTGGGGAATGCAATTCTATATTTATGGCCCCGGTTATGACTTTGGTCTCTGGTTCACACTCCAGCTTAAAAAGAAAGAAAATCCCACAACAATAGGGCCCAATCCCCTCAAGCCATGAATTAAGCCTCCTAAACCTCCCATGCCTAGATCTACCAGAACCCCTCTAACATCTCATTATTCCCGGTTTCCGTCTTTGCCTACTTCCCCACTCCAGAGTACAGCTGACTCCACCCCCTGGGAACTAATTAAAGGAATGTTTATAGTACTGAACTCCACACAGTCAGAGCTCATTGATTTTCAGCCCAGGTATTTGACAGCTCTGTAAATTATTGTGTAATGGTGCAGATACTCCCCAGGGTGCTCTATGATGATGCAGAATAATTTGAAGGTCTACTTGGGGGACAAACAACCCAATTTCACCGGGAGCCATTGTCCGTTACGCTAGCCATCCTATTGGGGATAGGAGCTCCTGCAGGAGTGGGTATGGGAACAGCTGCTATGATCCGTGGGTCACAACAAGTGGACCAATTAGAAACATCAATAGATCAAGACTTGAAGACGTTAGAAACCTCTATCACAGTGCTGCAGGAATCCTTAACCTCTCTCTCTGCATTTGTTTTACAGAACAGGGGAGGACTAGATTTCCTCTTCATGAGGGAGGGGGCCGCTGTGCGGCACTGAGAGAAGAATGTTGTTTTTATGCTGACCATACTGGAGTTGCAAAATAATCCATGAGTAAATTAAGAAAATAACTTGAATAGCGCCAGAGAGAAAGGGAGATTCAACAAGGGTGTTTTGAGTCATGGTTTACCCAGTCCCCCTGGTTAACTACACTCCTATCAGACTTAGCTTGACCCCTGATCATCCTTAAGGTGTTGCTAACTGTGGGACCTTGTTTGCTTAACCGCATAGTTTCCTTATTCCAGGCTCAGATTGGGTAGGTAAAACTCATGCTAATCAGACAGAAATATGCTCCACTGGCAGAAATAGAATTTGAGACCCCAGAATAATTATGAATCATTACTTTTAAGATTAAAAGTAGTCAGAAAAAGGAGTGGGAAATGAAAGAATAAAATATATTGAAATTGAAATGTAAAGAACCAGGTTTTGTAAAGTTTTCAAGCTGCACTCAGAACCTGAAATTCCTGTGGCACTTAAGACAATTCCCAGATCTTCCTATTAGATGTGTGTTGAAATCTTCCCTGACCAGCTAGATACTTAACACCTCTTCCCAGAAACCATGCAGATCTGCACGTATACATCTCAGGGCTTCAAACAATCAGTTTAAATGTAAACCCCTTCTCAGGGCTTACCAATCACCCACTGCACGACCTGTTCGCGCCAATGAATGTGCTAATCATGTTTTAGAGTTGTTATTTGATTTTGCTGGGGTATAAGATGATTTTCTAAAGGAGGCTATGATGTATGTAAAAACCCTGCCCTCTCCATAGAATGTATATAAACTCTGCTCAAGTTGTTCTTGGGGCTCTTTGTTCTTTGCTCCTCTGAAGTGAGCTCTGAGCCCCAGCATGCTGGACCCCCAATAAACCCTTTTGCGGTGGCATGAGACAGTCTCTTGGTGGTCTTTTCCTAAGACGTTCGTCCGAACTTTTCAGTTCCTGACTTCCATCAAGTGAGAATAGGGATCCTTTGGGTCAAAAGGGTTCTTCAAAGCCCTACAGTGGATAGCCCATAGGGGCTTGGGTTTTCTCATGACTCCAAATCACATAAAGAATCAATACCTGACAGTCAGTAGGCCTCAAATTGGAGAAGCAGGGCAGTATTAACGGCAGGGCTATTTGATCATTCCTGGTTCAAAGGAAGGGTGTACAGACCACCCTGATCTTAGGCAAATGAGGGGCAAAAGAGCTTATTTTGGACACTGTCTTGGGCTGCAGCCCTTATGGAAACTTTAAGCCAGAGGTTATGATGAGTGTCTATATGGAAGAAGATGAGGCCCATGTTGGAGTGTTTTGATTTTAATTGCGGTCATTTGTGTGACGGTTGGAAGAGATGACTGGGTCCTCTTGGGCCTGAACTCTGGTGTGATTCCCCTTAGAGACTGAGTGCTGGAACTGACCTCAGAGAAGTGTTGCCATTAATTGTGTTGGGATTTAGGAGGCCTCGCATGAGAGTTGCCCTTGGAAAATGCGATCAGGGTCGCTTTCCACAGAGACTGGGAATCTCAGCCAGGATATCACATGATTTTATTCTGAAAGACTTGGCAACCATAGTTGAGAGTCAAAACACACATGGACCTCACATTGTAGATCTCAATGGGCCTGGCTTCATGTGACCTTTTGGCCACTCCTTGGGAACTCTTGCCTGTGAGAGTTCTCCAGATCTTTCATTGAAATGAGCTTTCTCACCATTTAAGGGTTCCTAAATGAATTGAAATCCACAGTGCCTCCAATTTCATCCTTGAAAAATGGCTATATAAATACCATTAAATTTTTGAAATTCCAATGACCTGGTGGCACTGGAGAAACTTTGGATGTCCTGTTGCTGATCATGAGTATACCAGAGAGTGCCTTGATTGACTGGGTTTCCTCAAAATGGTGTAGAACAGAGAAGCCTATAGGTTGGATCCTGCTGAGTAGTGGGCCTAGAGAAGTGGTGGGCATATGTGTGATAAAACATCTGTGGTAGGGGAATGAGGATCTACCATTGGATTCCAAATTGCTTGGGACTGACATGGTGCAGCCAGCATAAATTTCTATTTAAAGGCATCTTGATATATGGAGAGGTTTCATGGCAATGTTCAGAATCATCTTGCTCTGTTCAAGGGGGTAAACTATGTGGGATAGAAACCTGGTTGGTGCATTCTCCTGCAGAACCTGACCCACCACACGTGACATAACTCCCACCAGCACTGTGTCCCAGTTGAGCTCCATGTATTTGGTGAAGCAAATACCAAACTCCCAGTGCAGGAGCAAGAAACACAATGAAGAGTGGAAGACAACAAATGACTATACAGTCCACACAGGGAGACACTTAGCCACCAGTGGCCACAGTATACCTACAAAAAGAGAATCCAGCACTCTTCCCTCATGCTCATTGGAATATTAAAATTTATGTCCTCCAGGTCACATAGATGCTGACCCAGCTTTGATCATCTCACTAGAAAGGAAGCAAAAGCTCCTGACAACACATATATTTCAAGTGCCCAAACTCAGAGGCAGTTTCTCAAGAAGTCATTAGGCCTGCAGAGCTCCATTATTGTGGAGTGTTTACCCTGTCCCTTACTTTTGGAAACTCCTCTACCACGTCCATGGTTGTGAACTCCTTATCATATTCCATTCCAGATAAGTATTCACAGATTTTCTAAAACTTCTCCTCTAATTGTGTCTTACTTGGGGTGAAGGTAATGTCAAGGCATTGTTCTGGATGAAAGTGGGAAGATTTTTGTGTAGCACATATTTGCATACACATTGGATAAATTTTCCAATTTTCCATTCAAAATACTGAATCCCTGACATTAACACATACTCTACTAGACTCTGAATACTAATTCTAATATGTTGGAGAAAAATAACCCAAAAAGAATAGAACTACAAGCAGTTCAGAGGAGGCATGGTGTATAGTTAGACTTGCCTTTTGTATAATATAGGGTAGGAGTTATAAATCTAGTCAATTTTTTTGAAATAGTTCTCCATATGTTTGTAACGCCTATTCAGGACCTGTATTTTTCTATGCACATATAGAATCCTACCTGTTACAACACGTACATTCTTGTGTGGTGTCTGAATTGGCAGATACAAATTGTGACAAGGGATCACTCCTCCTAAACGCTGTTGTAATTGAAAATTCAACCTATGTGTGAGCTTCCTAGTTGAACAACATAATACATAAATCCATGTTAAGTAAAATGAATTTATTTGGATCTGTGCATGATATATATTTCTTTGTGATTTTCAATTGACATATAGTGCTACTTTTTAATGTCTGTGTATATGTGTGTGTGTGTGTGTGTGTGTGTGTGTGCATGAGTGTGTATATATATGTGTATATATATGTGTATATATATATATATATATATATATATATATATATATATATATACACACACACGCGCACACACACACACTCTCCAGATTATTCAAAATATGAAATATATGTGTCTTATTTTACACTTCCTAAATTTTTCATATTCATGAATGTGGATTTATAATCATCTTTTCTCAAGATTATTCTGAGAAATATTCACATACCTTACTAGACTCTGACAACTAATCCTAAGATGATGGAGAAAAATAATGCAAACAGAATAGAAATACAAGCAGTTCAGTGGAGGCATGGTGTATAGTTGGACTTGCCTTTTGCATGATAAATGGTAGGTGTTATAAATCTAGTAAATTTTCAATTGAAATAATTCTCCATGTGTTTTTAAAATTAACAAATATGTGAATTCCTGTATCCCTTTCTCTGTATCCTATTCATCACATATATTTTTACATGCACTTATAGAATCCTACCTGGTATCACAGGTACATTTTTGTGAGGTGGCTGACTTGGCAGATACAAATTCTGAAAAAAGATAACTCCTCTTAAACGCTGTTGGAAACGAAAATTCAACCTATGGTTGAGTTCCCTGGTAGATCAACAATATACATAAATCCATGTTCAGTAAAATATATGTTTTGTCATCTGTGGATGATATATATTTAATGATGAATTTTGATTGGCATATATATTACTACTTTTTAATGTCTCTGTGTGTGTTTTGTGTATATATAAATATGTGTATATATATACAAATATACACTCTCCAGATTTCTCAAACTATGAAATATATGTGTCTTATTTAAATTCCCTAAATTCATTCATGTTCATGGACTTGGATTTATAATCAACTTTTCACAAGATTATTCTCAGAAATATTCATCCACCTGAAAAACATATTTGTATCCTAGTACTGAACACTAAGTTGAATGAATGGTGCATACAAAAACTAATATTTCTACAGTAACTGACCCAGTTTAACATCAATGCAAGTAGATTCCGATGGGAAAAGGTGTGTATTTTGACGTTCAATTTTATTCAACACTGGTACTTAATATTTCTTCATATAATGGACATCATAGGATATATATTTCATCCACAAATTCACAAATTTATGGGCATTTGTTTCACTTACAATCAATTCCTGCTTTTGAACACATGTATTTCTCCAGGTGTCTTGATTGGTCTTTTCATTAGACTTCTTTCCAAACACATTATTTTCGATTTCCATAATCAATTTTGAAGCAAAACTCACACACACTTCATGATAAACCATAATCATAATATTTCCATTAGATGTATAACTGGTTGGAATGAATGATTGTATATGAATATGTGATTTCCGGTATATTTTCAGATATCAATTCAATCCATTATGTAAAGTTGCAACCAGTTATTTATTCACAGTATGGTTTGTCATGCATTATCTCTATATTCATAGACACAGGGTGCACCTATTTGTACCCCCAATACTAATTTATATGTCTTCAATATATTGCTCCTAGAAATGGTGGAAGAAATACTCATGTCATCTGATATACATATATATTTTATCAGCGTAATATTCTGGACACAAAAAAAGCAAATGTCACACTTATGTTTGTACCAAATCCTAAATAGAAAGTGTGCATGGATTACTAAAAACATCCATGTCCAGGTTGCCTAATGCTCTCAAATGTCTATCCTATTGGTGACTACATATTTGTTTCTTCCTAAGATTATATATTCAATCTCAAGCCTGTTGAATATGTCTAATCCTATCACTCAGTATATACTTTGCCTGATTTCCTAATGTCTCTATTGATATCTGCTTTCCTACATATTTTTCCCAGTTCATCACTGTGACTGACTCTTCACATGTGCTGACATTTACATTCACTCTCTAACCAAAACTCTATTGTTAAAGAACTTTTGGTCCAAATCCTATACTCACTTTTCTATCTAAACCAACACTATCTTCCTAATCCTATCGACTATCCCTTTTTGACTGGATGTTCTCTTAGACATTCAATCAACCAAGGTATATGGTCCCTTGCCATTGTTTATCGATTTATCTGAGACATCTGTGCAGAACATAGTTCAAAGGTAAGTATCCCACTAAAGTGACCAATGCCCTTCTGGGCTTCAAATCTTACCTAGAATTCTTTTTTCATACTTATATTTCACCTCTATATTCTTAAATATCACAGAATACCAATACCATTATTCATCCAGCAAAATGATTCCTAACCCTAATCAAACCTGTTATTAATTCTAACCATACACTGTTCCCTAATCTAACTTTACAAAAGAGCAGGCACAGAGTTGGTCTTACAATACAGGAATCTAGGGAATCTTTCACCTCCTGAGAAGCTCAAAGGTCCATGTAGATATGATCCCTGGAGAAGATGTAGGGAACTATGAAGGACCTGAGAAAGCAAAAGTCCTATTCCATGGCAAAAAAACCTGGTCAGGAGGAAGGGATGTGTCTGAATCAGCCTCTATCTTTTTAATGTAGAGAAGATAAAACAAACCAGGCCTGTGTGGAGAGCTGTTCCAAGTGCCTATGGTTAATATAACATTCTAACTTGTGAAATTGTCACAGGAAATAGGGGCAGCCTCCATCTCATAAGACCGTTGGAAGAAACTGTTAGGACAAAGTGGTTGCCAAGGCAGTGACCTCATTCAGTTCCTGAAGGAAGTTACCTCACCTAATTTCCTTGGTGATGGAACTCTCTGAACTTGGAATCCAGGAAGCCAGGCACCCAGAGGCAGGCCCAGACTCAGTCCCAGTGGTCTCACTTGTTTAGACTTACCAAGGACAGAGTCCGTCTTTCTTGGTAAATACTGATGTGAGTATGGCCAAATGCCAGGAGAGCTCTGAAGAGTGGCCTTTCCTTAGAACGCAGGTAGTGGCTCACTGCTGGGTCCTGACAACCTCACAGAGTTGGCCAAGTAGACCATATCTTAGACAGGACAGGCCATTTCGGGGGAACAAAAAATGGCCCACCAGTCAGAGGACTCTCTGGATAGTCACATACCTACTTGGGGGAAAGAGGTACCTTTGTGGGTATGGGTGTGAGTTTGTGGTTTTGTCTCATGTTCTAAGAATAGGTAGGAAAGGCAGTTTGTTTGGTTTGGAATGGACTGTGTCTAGTAAGTCCTTTGACAAGGCGAGTGTTTCTATGTCTGTGTATCCCACTGTGTCTGTTGTTGTAGATATTAGAAAAGAGAATGCATCAATTGATGTGTTATGTCTAGTAGAAAGCTTCTCAGCATTCATCCTCCCTAATTTATGAATGGACTGTGGCTTGCCTTATAGATGTACAACACCTAGAATCTTAATAAGTTCCTGTATTCTTCCTGATTTTGGCCTCTCTCTAGAATAGGCTCATGATTTTGTTTCCATGTTATGTACCACCTCCAAGCTCTGTGACATGGCTATGTACTGGATAGCTGAAGGGAATGGGAGCATATCAGAAAACTCAGATATCAGTGTGACTAGGAGAGTCTCAGTGGAGAAACCCTGCTTTGGGTCTTTTGCTTACCTATTTGTCCGTTGCCCTGAATGTCAGGAAGGTCTTTGCCTCAGGTCGCCCCTTTGTGAAGCCTGAAGAAAACAGTTTTCAGATGGAAATGAATGGGCATCACCTTGGGCTCTTTGCTTAATTGCTTTGGAATGGGATGTGTCTGAATCAGCCTCTTGGCCCTGTGTGAGGCTGTGGCTTAGATTCTCAGAACCTGTTGGGTCTAAAGAAAGATCCCATGTGTGCATCCAAAACGAAAATGGCCAAAAGAGCAGTCATTGTGCATGAAGTCTCTCACCTTCCTCTGTAGTGTTCCTTCCTCCATCAAGTGAGAATAGGGATTACTTGGGTCAAATGAGTTCTTCAAAGCTCTGTAGAGTCTAGCCCATAGGTGCTTGGGTTTTCTCATAACTCTAATTCACATAAAGAATCTAAACTCCACAGTCAGTATGCCACAAATTGGAGAAGTGAAGCAGTATTAACGGCAGGCATATTTAATCACTCCTGGTTCACAGGAAGGGAGTCCGGGCCTTTAGGCAAATGAGGGGTAAGGGAGCTTCTTTTGGACACTGTCTTGGGCTGCACCTCTCAAGTAAACCTCCAGCCAGAGGTTATTATGAGTGTCTTTATGGAAGAAGATGAGGGCTAGGTGGGAGTGTTTTGGTTTTAAATGTGATCACTTGTGTGGCGGTTGGAAGAGATGATTGTTTACACCTGGGCTTCAACTCTGGTGTGATTCCACTTAGAGACTGATTTCTGGAACTGACCTCAGAGAAGTATTGCAATGAATTGTGTTGGGATTTTAGGAGGCCTCGCATGAGAGTCGCCCTTGGAAAATGAGTCTTGGCCCAGGGTTGCTTTCCACAGAGCACTGGAAATCTCAGCCAGGATATCACATAATTTTATTCTGAAAAACTTGGCAACCATAGTTGAGAGTCAAAACAAACAAGGACCTCACATTGTAGGCCTTAATGGGCCTGGCTTCATGTGAACTTTTGGCCACTCTTTGGGAAGCCTTGCCTGTGAGAGTTCTCGAGAGCTTTCATTGAAATGATCTTCCTCAACATTTAATGGTTCCTAAATGAATTGAAACCCACAGTGCCTCCAACTTCATCCTTGAAAAAATGGTTAGATAAATACCATCAAATGCTTAAAATTCCCATGAGCAGGTGGCACTGGAGAACCTTTGGATGTCCTGTTTCTGATCATAAGTATACCAGAAGGTGCCTTGATTGACTGGGTTTCATGAAAATAGTATAAAAAAGAGATGCTAGTAAGTTGGAGGCTGCTGAGTAGTGGACCTAGAGAAGTTGTGGGCAGGTGTGTGATAAAAAATCTGTGGTGTGGCCATGTGGATATGCCATTGGCTTCCAAATGGATTATGACTGATATGGTGCAGCCAGCAGACCCTTCTATGTAAAGGCATCTTGTGATATTGAGGAGTTTCAGGGCAATGTTCAGAATCATGTTACTATGCTCAAAGAGGCAAGCTTGTGGGACAGAAGCCTGGTTGGTGCATTTTCCTGCAGACCCTGACCCACCAAACGTGACAGAACTCCCTCCAGCACTGTGTCCCAGTTGAACTCCTTGTTTCTTGAAGCAAATTCCAAACTCCCAGTGCAGCAGCAAGAAACACCACGAAAAATGGAGTATGAACAAATGGGTTCACAGTGCACACGGGGAGACACTTAGCCCCCAGTGGCCACAGTTTACCTACAAAGAGAGGATTTAGCAATGCTTCCTCATGTTCATTTTAAACTAAGTAACCATGTCCTCCAGGTCACATAGATGCAGACCCAGCTTTGATGGTCTCACTACAATGGAAGCTAAAGCTCCTGAGAACAACATATATTACACGTGCCTAACCTCAGAGGGAGTTTCTTAAGAAGACTTTAGGCCAGCAGAGTTCCATGTTTGTGGAGTGTTTACATTGTCCCTTACTTTTGGAAACTCCTCTACCACCCCCAAAGTTGTGAAAATTGAGCAGTTTTCATTGCAGATATATATTCACAGATTTTACTAACTCTTCTCCTCTAAATGTGTCATACTTGGGGCGAAGGTAATGTCACGGCATTGTTCTGGATGAGATTGAAAAGATTTTTGTGTAGCAAATATTTGCATACACATTGGATTCATTTTTCAATTTTCCTTTTGAAATACTGAATACATGACACTATCCCATACCCTACTAGCCTCTGACTATTCATCCTAATATGATGGAGAAAAATAACCTAAACAGAATACAAATACAAGCAGTTTAGAGGAGGCATGGTGTATAGTTGGACTTTCCTTTTGCATGATAAACGGTAGGTGTTATAAATCTAGTCAATTTTTAATTAAAATTAATTTAAAATTAACAACTATGTGAATTCCTGTCTCCCTTTCTCTGTAGCCTATTCATCATCACATGTATTTTTATATGCACTTATAAAATCCTACCTGGTATTATAGGTACATTTTTGTGAGGTTGCTGACTTTGCAGGTACAAATAGTGAGAAGAGATCACTCCTCCTAAACGCTGTTGGAACTGAAAATTCCACCTATAGGGGAGCTTCCTAGTAGAACAACATTATATGTAAACTCATGTTCAGTAAAATAAATATTTTTACATATGTGGATGATATATATTTAATGATGAATTTCGATTGGCATATATATTAGTACTTTTTAATGTCTGTGTGTGTGTTTTCTGTATATATATGTGTGTATATATATATATATATATATATATATATATATATATATATATAAAAACATACACTCTCCAGATTTTTCAAACTATGAAATATATGTGTCTTATTTAAATTCCCTAAATTCACTCATGTTCATGGACTTAGATTTATAATAAACTTTTCACAATATTATTCTTAGAAATATTCATCCACCTTAAATACATATTTGTTTACTAGTAGTGAAAACTAACTTCAGTGAATGGTGTATACAAATCCTAATAATTCTACAGTAATTGACCCAGTTTCACATCAATGCAAGTAGATTCCTATGGGACATGATATGTAATTTGATGTTTATTTTTATTCAACACTGGTACATTTTTATTTCTTCAGTTTTTGCACATCACAGGATCTATATTTCATCCACAACTGAGCAAATTTATAGGCATTTGTTTCAACTTTAATCACTTCCTGCTTCAGAACACATGTATTGTCAGGGTTTCTTGACTGATTTTTTCATGAGACTTCTTTCCAAACACATTATTTTCAATTTCCATAATCACTTTAGAAGCAAAACTCACACACTCTTCATGATAAACCAAAACACTAATATTACCGTTAGATGAATAACTGGTTGGAATGAATGAGTGTATATCCATATAAGATTTCCTGTAATTTTTCAGATATCAATTCAAACCATTATTTAAAGTTGGAACAAGTTATATTATTTATTCACAGTATGGTCTATTCATGCTTTATCTCTATATTCATAAACACAGGTACACCTATTTGTACCCCTAATACTAATTTATACGTCTTCAATATATTGCTCCCAGAAATGGTGGAAGAAATACTTATGTCACCTGATGTACGTATACATTTTATCACGGTAATATTCTGGACAAAAATTGTAAAGGTCACACTTATGATTCTACCAAAGCCTAAATGGAAAGTGAACATAGATTACTAAAAACATCTGTTTCAAGGTTGCCTAATGCTCTCAAATGTCAATCCTATTGGTAACTACGTATTTCTTTCTTCCTAAGATTATATATTCAACCTCAACCCTGTTGAAAATGTCTAATCCTCTCACTCACTTTATACATTGCCTGATTTAGTAATGTCTGTATTGATATCTGCTTTTCTACATATTTTCCCCAGTTCATGATAGTGACTGACTCTTCATATGTGCTGACATATACATTCTCTCTCTAACTGAATCCCTATTGCTAAAGAACTTTTGGTCCAAATCATATACTCACTCTTCTTCCTAAAGCTACTGACTATCTTTCAAATCCTAATGACTATCCCGTTTTTAGTGGATGTTCTCTTTTACTTTCAATCTTCCAAGGTACAAGGTCCTATGCCATTGTATATCAAATTTTCTGAGACATCTGTGCAGAACATAATTCAAAGCTAAGTATCCCAATCAAGGGCCAAATGCCCTTCTGGGTTTTAAATCATACCTAGATTTCTGTTTTCATAATTATATTTCACCTCTATATTCTTGTAAATATCGCAGGTTTCCAATACAATTATTCATGGTGCAGAATGATTTCTAACCCAAATCAAACCTGTTATTAACCCTAAACATACACTGTTCCCTCAATCTCATTTTACAGAAGAGCAGGGACAGAGTTGTTCTTACAATACAGGAAAGTAGGGTACATTCAACCTGCTGAGAACCTCAAAGGTCCATGCAGAAATGATACCTGGAGAAGTTGTAGGCAGGTATGAAGGACCTAAGAGAGCAAAGGCCAATTTGCATGGCAAACAACCTGGTCAGGATGAAGGGATGTTTCTGAATCAGCCTCTCTCTTGTTATTGTGGAGAAGATGGACCAAACCAGGCCTGTGTGGAGAGCTGTTCCCGGGTGCCTATGGTTGATATACCATTCTAACTTGTGAAAGTGTCAGAGGAAGTAGGGACAGCCACCATCTCACTGGACCTTTGGAAGCAATTTTTAGGACAAAGGGGTTGCCAAGGCAGTGACCTCATTCAGTTCCAAAGAAAGTGACGTACCTCATTTCCTTGGTTATGGAACTCTCTGAACTTGGTATCCAAGAAGCCAGGCACCCAGAGGCAGTCCCAGTCCTAGTCCCAGTGGGCTCACTTGTGTGGATTTACCAAGGACATTTAGTCTTTCTTGGTACCTACTGATGTGAGGATGGCAAAATGCCAGGAGAGCTCTGATGAGGGACCTTTCCTGATAAAGGAGGTAGTGGCTCACCACTTTTTCCTGACAACTTCACAGTGTTGGCCAAGGAAACAAGAGAGGGTACAGGCCATTTCGGGGGAACATAGTATGGCCCACCAGTCAGAGGACACACCGGATAGTCAAAGACTTACTTGGGGGAAGGAGGTGCCTTTGTGAGTGTGGGTTTGTGGTTTTCTCTCATGTTCTGAGAATAGGTAGGAAAGGCGGGGTTTTTTTGTTTGTTTGTTTGTTTTTTTGGAGTGAACTGTTTCTAGTAAGTCGTTTGACAAGGTGAGTGATTCTATGTCTGTGTATCCTACTGTGTCCATGGTTGTAGACACGAGAAAAGACAATGCAACAATGGATGTGTCCTGTCTACTAGAAAGCTTCCCAGAATTCATCCTGTCTAACTTATGAATGGAGTGTGGCTTTCATTATGGATGGGAAAAACCTACGACCTTCTTAAGTCCCATTTTTTCTTCCTGAATTCTGGCCACTCTCCAGAATAGGATCATGGATTTGTGTCCAAGATAGGTGCCAACTCCAACGTCTGTGACATGGCCATATACTGGATAGCTGAAGGGAATGGCCAGTATCTCAGAAAACTCAGATATCAGTGTGACCAGGAAACTCTCAGTGGAGAAACCCTGCTTTGGGTCATTTGCTAACCTATTGTTCTGTTGCCCTGAATGTCAGGAAGGTCTTTGCCTCAGGCCACCCCTTTGTGAACCCTGAAGAAAACAGTTTTCAAATGTAAATGAATGGGCATCACCTTGGATTCTTTGCTTAATTTCTTTGGAATAGGATGTGTCTGAATCAGCCTCTTGGCCCTGTGTGAGGCTGTGGCTTATATTCTCAGCACCTGATGGATTTAAAGAAAGATTCCATGTGTGCATCAAAACCCAAAATGGCAAAAAGTTCAGTCATTGTTAATGAATTCTATTTCCTTCCTCTGTTAGGTTCCTGAAATCCATCAAGTGAGAATAGGGATCCTTTGGGTCAAATGAGTTCCTCAAATCTCTGCAGAAGGGCTTGTCTTGTAAGAGTAAAAGAAATTGAAGTTAAAAAGTGAAGGACCAGGTATTGTTAAATTCCTCTGCTACACCCTGCGGCAGTTAAGACAACGCCCTACTAGGCTATTTTGCTGACTCATAGCCTAGAGCATACAGGGCCTGAACCAATCACCCCTGCCCAATCTGTTCCCGCTAATAAATGTACAAATCATGTCTCAGATTTGTTGTTCAATTTTCCCGCGCCTCATGCTGATTTGTTCTGATGTATGCAAAGCCCCCGCCCTCCCCAAGAAGTGTACTTAAGCTCTGCTCAACCCCTGCTTGGGGCTCTTGGCTGCTCGCCCTTCTTGAGTGGGCCAGGAGCCCCAGCGCGTTGGAATGGATCCCCAATAAACCCCCTTCTGCAATTGCATGAGTCAGTCTCTTGGTGGTCTCTTCCTCCGACGTTTCGCCAGACCCTTACATTTGGTGCGTTGGCCGGGAACTGCGCATCGCCGGACAGGGAGACCCCAACGGACTCCTTTTAGGGGGTAAATAAGTAAGGCGCCTCTTTTTCTTCTTCTTCCTCCTCTTCTTCTTCTCCTTCTTCTCTTTCTTGTTTTTCCTTTGCGATCGCTCAGGGCTTGGTTTTTGGCTCAGTGGAGTGCGTGAGCTCTCAGAGCTTTTCTGGTTTTTCGGTTTGGGTTGGCAGGGTGGCTGCCAGCGGAGAGCGTAAGTTCTCCCTGGCGGTGGTGGACAGACGTGTCCTGAAGCCACAGGCCACGTTCTCCAAGGGACGCCTTGGAGGACTCGGGGAGGGACGGAAGAGCCCTCATCTGGTAAAGGGACGGAAGTGCCCTTAGAGGGACGGAGGCGCCCTCGTCAGGTGTTCTGCTGCCAACCCGTCTGGCTTTGCCGGCTATTCTTTTTTTTCAGGTTAAGTTGACTGTCTGTCTTTAATTTTTGCTTCTGAACTTGTGTTAAACGTTTACTGTGTGTCTGTGTCACGTTTGTATTGTCTCTGTTTGAACAACATCCAGTATGGGACAAAACCATACCACGCCTCTGTCCCTGACTCTTGAACATTGGACTGACGTCCATTCAAGGGCCCAGAATCTTTCTTTTTCAGTGAAACACCAGACCTGGCAGACACTCTGCACTTCAGAATGGCCCACCCTCGGAGTTAAATGGCCCCCAGGAGGATCCTTCTACCTCCCTCTAATCTGCAAAGTCAGGGATATTGTCTTTCAGCCGGAGCCGCGTGGCCATCCAGATCAACAGCCATATATTTTAACCTTGCAGGACCTCTGTGAATTTCCTCCCACGTGGGTGAAGCCTTTTCTTGTCCCAGCTCCCATTCCAACCCCCTGCCCCACGATCCTATCACTCAAACCTTCCGTTCCTCCCCCTTGTTCCTTCATTCTCCCTGAGTCACAGGATTTAACTTTACTGGACTCTTCTCCCCCTCCTTATTCTCTACCCATGCTCCCAAACTTCCAACCTGTCCTAGATGATCCTCCCGCCGCTGACTCGGTCACCCTGCTGCTAGAGGTAATTGGGTCAGACCCAAGCCCTCCCAGGGATTTCCCTGCGGCAACCATAGCAGCGGCAGCAGCCCCTCCCCCACCGGAGGAACCTGGACCAGCTAAAGGAACCCGCAGGCGGCGGATAATGGAGAACTCGGAAGCCCTGGTGATGCTTCCTCTTCGCCCCTATGGGCCCACGATAGATGATGGGCGCGGGGGAGAAATGCAGGCTTACCAATACTGGCCTTTCTCCTCCTCAGATCTGTACAACTGGAAAAATAACAATCCCCCTTTTTCTGAGGACCCCAGCCGACTTACAGGTTTAGTCGAGTCGCTGATGTTCTCACACCAGCCCACTTGGGATGACTGCCAACAGCTTCTGGGGACTCTCTTCACAACAGAGGAATGGGAGAGAATCCTCTTGGAAGCCCGAAAGAATATTCTTGGACCAGATGGGAGACCAACTCAACTCCCTAACATCATAGAAGCTGGCTTCCCCTTAAACCGACCCAACTGGGACCCTAACACCTTTGAAGGTAGGGAGCATCTGTCCACTTATCGCCGGGCTCTTGTAGTGTGTTTTTGAGCGGCCGCTAGGCGGCCAACTAATTTGGCCAAGGTAAGAGAGATAATTCAGGGACCCAATGAATCTCCCTCCATGCTTCTGGAGAGAATTATGGAAGCATATAGGAGATACACTCCCTTTAATCCTCAGGCAGAGGACCAAAAAGCATCTGTTGCAATGGCTTTTATTGGGCAGGCTGCCCTAGATATTAAGAAAAAGTTACAATGTTTAGATGGACTACAAGATATGACCTTAAGAGATTTAGTCAGAGAGGCTGAGAAAATATATTATAAGAGAGAAACTGAGGAAGAGAAGGAACAGAGGAGGGAGAAGGAAAGGGAACGCAAGGAAGATGAGAGAAACATAAGGCAGACTAAAGCATTGGCTAAGGTCCTGGTCACAGCCACAGACAGGCCAGAAGTTAGAAAGCAGGGAGACAGGAAGGGATACCTGGGCCCACGCCAAAGGCTGTCCCTGGCCTCAGATCAATGTGCCTACTGTAAAGAAAAAGGACACTGGGCCAAAGAGGGCCCCAAAAGAAGCAATCACGTCAGCCCGCCATGCTGACTCTAGAAAATGATTAGGAAAGTCAGGGCTCGGACATTCACCCCACGGTGCCTAATCCATATAATTTGCTTAGCACTCTGAATCCGGAGCAGAAATGGCACACTGTGCTGGACTTAAAAGATGCTTTCTTCTGCTTGCCCCTGCATAAGGACAGTCAGTTGTTGTTTGCTTTCGAATGGATAGACCCAGAAATAGGAACATCTGGCCAACTAACCTGGACTAGACTCCCACAGGGGTTCAAAAACTCCCCCACTCTCTTTGATGAAGCTCTCCACAGGGACCTCAACGACTTCAGAACTGCACACCCCGAAGTCACCCTACTCCAATATGTGGATGATCTGCTGCTGGCAGCCAATACCAAGGAGAACTGTGAGTCTAGGACCCAAGCACTATTATCCGAGCTTGCTCAGCTCGGATACAGGGCTTCTGCCAAAAAGGCCCAAATTTGTCAACAAGAAGTAATCTTCCTGGGTTATTCACTTAGGGGTGGCAAATGATGGCTTACTGAACCCAGAAAATGAACTGTTGTGCAGATACCGCCCTCATCTGATAAGAGACAGCTCAGAGAGTTTCTTGGGACTGCCGGCTTTTGTAGGTTATGGATTCCTGGGTTTGTGTCTTTGGCTGCCCCTTTATACCCGCTGATAAAGGGGGATGCCCAATTCCAGTGGACCCCTGAACACCAACAGGTTTTTGATAATATCAAAAAGGTGCTGCTATCCGCCCCAGCCTTAGCTCTCCCAGATGTAGAAAAACCCTTCACTCTCTACATCGAGGAAAAGAAAGGAATAGCACGGGGAGTGCTCATTCAGACTTTGGGACCTTGGAAAAGACTGGTAGCATACTTATCAAAAAAATTGGACCCAGTGGCTAGCAGGTGGCCCCATTGCCTAAGGGCTATAGCAGCAGCAGCCCTTCTAACAAAGGATGCTGATAAGTTAACACTGGGGCAGAAGCTAACCATCATAGCCCCCCATGCCCTGGAGAGCATCATCTGTCAGCCTCCAGACAGGTGGCTATCAAACTCCAGAATAACCCATTACCAGAGCCTCTTGCTTGACAAGGACAGAATAACGCTGGGACCCCCTGCTCCACTCAACCCGGCTACACTGCTGCCAGAAGAATCATCAGGACCCGTCGCTCATGATTGTCAACACATACTGGCAGAGGAGACCAATGTACGACGAGACTTAAAGGATCAGCCACTGCCCCGCCCTGAGGTCGTATGGTTTATGGATGGGAGCAGCTTCCTCCAAGACGGTAAGCGGCAGGCTGGAGCAGCAGTAGTTAGCAAAACTAATGTTATCTGGTCTTCTGGTCTTCCAGAAGGAACATCAGCTCAAAAAGCAGAGCTAATTGCCCTTACAAAAGCATTGGAGCTAGCATCAGGCAAAAGAGCCACCATATACACCGATAGCCACTATGCATTCGCCACTGCTCATGTGCATGGGGCTACTTACCAGCAAAGGGGGCTATTAACCTCCCCTGGGAAGGAAATAAAGAACAAAGATGAGATCCTCCACCTTCTCTCGGCAGTAAAAGGCCCTAAAGAACTAGCTATAGTGCACTGTCGGGGCACCAGAAGGGGAATGACCCCGTGGCAGTTGGAAACAGACGGGCAGATGAGGAAGCTAAGCTGGCAGCCCTAAACGGAGTGACCCTGTTAACTGTTTCCACGCCGGGGGAACAACAACCAGGAAACTTGGCTGCGCGGGAACATTCAGGCAACTTATGGCCTGGGGACATGGACACCGAACTCCGGGATCCTACAGAGCCAAGTTCACAATTCCAAAAAGCCCAACTTTACATCAAAGATGTTCACCAGCTCACCCATTTAGGCTCAAAGAAGTTACAGGCACTCTTGAAGGACAAAAGAAAGGACTTATTATTGACTGGCTCACAAAGAAAAGAAATAGCTGAGCAGGTGACCAGAGCTTGTCAAGTCTGCCAATTAGTTAATGCATACCCATCCAAGCTTCCTGTAGGAAAGCGCTTATGAGGGACCAGACCCGGACAGTTCTGGGAAGTGGACTTTACTGAAATCAAGCCAGCAAGGTATGGACTTAAGTACCTCCTAGTCTTTGTAGATACTTTTTCAGGATGGGTCGAAGTCTTCCCCACGAAGAAAGAAACTGCTCAGATGGTGGTCAAAAAGATTCTGGAAGACATCTTTCCAAGATTTGGACTGCCTAAGGTAATGGGCTCCGATAACAGACCGGCATTTGTGGCCCAGGTAAGTCAGGGATTGGCCAGGACCCTGGGGATAATTGGAAGTTACATTGTGCCTATAGACCCCAGAGCTCAGGACAGGTAAAAAGGATAAATAGAACCATCAAAGAGACCTTAACAAAATTAAGCTTGGAGACCGGCATAAAAGATTGGACTATGCTCCTACCTTATGCACTGTTTCGGGCAAGAAATACCCCCTCCGTCTCTCTGTGTAACCTTACCCCCTATGAAATTCTCTATGGTACCCCTCCTCCAATCAGGGACTTGACCCCAACCCTGAGACTTAACGATTCCTTTCACACCCCCTTGCTTAACAGACTTAAAGCCCTTGAACACACCCAGCGATACCTGTGGAAACAGTTGGCCACTGCTTATCAGCCCGGAGACAAGGGAACCCCACACCGATATCAAGTGGGAGACTTCGTCTTCGTGAGACAACATCAGGTGTCATCCCTGGAACCCCGCTGGAAAGGACCATACCAGGTGCTGCTTATAACGCCTACAGCGGTGAAAGTAGATGGGATCACTCCCTGGATCCATGCCTTCCATCTCAAGCCTGTGCCCTGTCCAGACTCCGGCTGGAAACTGGAACAGACTGGTAACCCTCTCAAGTTGTGTGTCCGTCATGTGGGTAGGGTTATGGATTCTTCCCCTGACCACCTGCAGCCCTAATCCCCATCAGCCTGTTCAACAACACTGGCAGATTATAAATCCCACTGGACAAGTAGTATGGTCTATTTCACATATAGCCCCCCTATGGACTTGGTGGCTATCTCTCCATCCGGACATTTGTCAACTGGCCATAGGCCTCTCTGACTGGGACCTCCCTGACATAGAGGACCCCACACAGATCCCGTTTGACCCCAAGCCAGGGCAACATTCCCCACACCATATGTATCATGGATGTCATTGCCCCTATCATAGGTGTAGACTAGCCAGTCTTGATTATTATGTGTGCCCAGCTGATTTCTGAAGCCGCAAACAGGTCCGAATCTGTGGAGGGCCCAATGACTTCAATTGCAAATCTTGGGGTTGTGAACAAACGGGAGCTGCATGGTGGAAACCAAACTCCCCAGACAGCATGATTCAGGTAGGGCGAAATGACACCTGGATACACCCTAGGAACTGTTTAACTAGCCGAGTGTCAAACACTCGCTGTGGAAAAAAATATTCTATGTAACCCCCTCAATATAACTTTCATCTCCAAAGCAAGGGGCTACCTCAGGACAACATGGCTTACAGGAAATAACTGGGGAATGCGGTTCTATGTTTATGGCCCCACTTATGACTTTGGTCTCTGGTTCACCAGACTTAAGCAGGAAGAAAATCCCACAATAGGGCCCAATCCCCTCAAGCCAGGAATTAAGCATCCCAAACCCCCTTTGCTTAGAACTACCAGAACCCCTCTTCTATCTCAATCCTCCACGTTTCCGTCTTTGTCTACTTCCCCAGTCCGGAGTATAGCTGACTCCTCCCCCTGGGAATTAATTAAAGGAACCTTCGGGGTACTGAATTCCACACAGCCAGACCTCACCCAATCCTGCTGGCTATGCCTCTCTGCCGCGCCCCCTTATTATGAAGGAATAGCAGTTAATGGGACTTATGCTGTGAAGACGCAGAGTTCCACCTGTAGTTGGGGCAAAAATCCAAAGTTAACTCTCCCAGAAGTAACCAGGACAGGTTTATGTCTAGGGTCCCCACCCAAAAGTAAACAGCACATATGCACCCAGATAGGAGAAATCAATGTCACGCAGGGCTTTCTAGTCCCTGAGAAAGGAACCTGGTGGGCGTGTGACTCAGGATTAACTCCTTGCATTTCAGTCCAGGTGTTTGACAGCTCAGTAAATTATTGTGTGATGGTGCAAGTACTCCCCAGGGTGCTTTTTCATGATGCAGAATCATTTGAAGGTCTTGTAGGGGGACAAATAACCCGTTTCCACCAGGAACCAGTGTCCCTCACTCTAGCCATATTGTTGGGGATAGGAGCTGCTGCAGGAGTAGGTACGGGAGCAGCTGCTATGATCTGGGGGTCACAACAAATGGCCCAGTTAGAAACAGTGATAGATCAGGGCTTGAAAACATTAGAGACTTCTATCACAGCCTTGCAAGAATCTTTAACCTCTCTCTCTGAGGTTGTTTTGCAGAACAGGCGGGGGTTAGATCTTCTCTTTATGAGGGAAGGAGGCCTCTGTGTAGCACCAAGGGAAGAATGTTGTTTTTATACTGACCATACTGGAGTTGTAAAAGAATCTATGAGTAAATTAAGAAAACGCCTTGAAGAGCGCCAAAGAGAAAGGGAAACTCAACAAGGGTGGTTTGAGTCTTGGTTTGCCCAGTCCCCCTGGTTAACTACACTCCTATCAGCCCTAGCCGGACCCTTGATCATTCTTATGCTGTTACTGACTGTGGGTCCCTGTGTGCTTAACCGCATAGTTTCTTTCCTCCAGGCTCAGATAGGACAAGTGAAACTCATGGTAATCAGGCAGCAATATGCTCCACTGGCAGAAATGGAAAATGAGACCCCTCAATAATTATGATCTATCACTTTTAAGATTAAAAGTAGTCGGAAAAAGGAGTGGGGAATGTAAGAGTAAAAGAAATTGAAGTTAAAAAGTGAAGGACCAGGTATTGTTAAATTCCTCTGCTACACCCTGCGGCAGTTAAGACAACGCCCTACTAGGCTATTTTGCTGACTCATAGCCTAGAGCATACAGGGCCTGAACCAATCACCCCTGCCCAATCTGTTCCCGCTAATAAATGTACAAATCATGTCTCAGATTTGTTGTTCAATTTTCCCGCGCCTCATGCTGATTTGTTCTGATGTATGCAAAGCCCCCGCCCTCCCCAAGAAGTGTACTTAAGCTCTGCTCAACCCCTGCTTGGGGCTCTTGGCTGCTCGCCCTTCTTGAGTGGGCCAGGAGCCCCAGCGCGTTGGAATGGATCCCCAATAAACCCCCTTCTGCAATTGCATGAGTCAGTCTCTTGGTGGTCTCTTCCTCCGACGTTTCGCCAGACCCTTACAGTCTTTTCTCCTGATTCCAATTCACATAAAGAATCTAAACCCCACAGTCAGAAGGCCTCAAATTGGAGAAGCGGAGCAGCATTAAGGGCAGGAATATTTGATCACTCCTGTTTCACAGGAAGGGTTTCCAGCCCACCCTGACTTTAGCCAAATGAGGGACATGGGAGCTTATTTTGGACACTCTCTTGGAATGTGCCCCTCATGGAAAGCTCCAACCAGAGGTAATGATGAGTGTCTACATGGAAGAAGATGGAAGCCATGTGGGAGTGTTTTGGTTTTAATTGTGGTCATTTGTTTGGTGGTGTGGAGAGATGACTGGGTAAACCTGGGCTTGAACTCTGGTGTGATTCCCCTTAGAGACTGCGTTCTGGAACTGACCTCAGAGAAGTATTGCCATAAATTGTGTTAGGATTTTATGAGGCCACGCATGAGAGTCGCCCTTGGAAACAGAGATCTTGGCCCAGGGTGGCTTTCCTCAGAGTACTGGGAATCTCAGGCAGGATATCACAGGATTTTATTCTTTAATACTTGGCAGCAATAGTTGAGAATCAAAACACACATGGACCTCATATTGGAGAACTCAATGGGCCTGGCTTTATGTGACCTTTTGTCCACTCTTTTGGAAGCCTTACCTGTGAGGGTTCTCCAGAGCTTTCTTTGAAATGAACTTCCTCAACATTTAATGGTTCCTGAATGAATTGAAACCCACAGTGCCTCCAACTTCATCCTTGAAAAATGGCTACATAAATACCATGAAATTTTTGAAATTCCCATGACCTGGTTGCACTGGAGAATCTTTGGTTGTTCTGTTGCTGATCATGAGTGTACCAGACCGTGCCTTGTTTGACTGGGTTTCATGAAAATGGTGTAGAACAGAGATGCCAGTATATTGAAGCCTGCGGAGTAGTGGGCCAAGAGCTGTGGTGTGCAGGTGTGTGAAAAAATATCTGTGGTGTGGACATGTGGATCTCCCATTGACTTCCAAATGGCTTGTGGCTGACATGGTGCAGCCCGCAGGCTCTTTCTTGTAAAGGCATCTTTTTATATGGAGAGGTTTCAGGGAAATCTTCAGAATAAGGTTGCTATGGTCAAGGAGAAAGCTATGTGGGATAGAAGCCTGTTTGGTGCATTCTCCTGCAGACCCTGACACACCCCATGTGACATAACTCCCTCCAACACTGTGTCCCAGTTGAACTCCTTGTATTTCATGAAGCAAATACCAAACTCCTAGTGCAGGAGCAAGAAACACCATGGAAAGTGAAGGATGACCAAATAGCTTCACAGTCCACACGGGGAGACACTTACCCACAGTGGCCACAGTTTACATACAAAGGGAGAATTCGGCACTGCTGTCTCATGTTCATTGGACATAGATGCAGGGTCAGCTTTGATGTTCTCACTACAAAGGAACATAGTTTCTGACAAGCTCCTGAGAACAACAAATATTTCAAGTGTCCAACCACAGAGGCAGTTTCTCAAGAAGTATTATTCCGGCAGAGCTCCATGTACGTGGAGTGTTTACCCTGTCCCTTAGTTTTGGAAATTCCTCTACCACCTCCAAGGTTGTGAACTCCTGATCATTTTCCATTGCAGATATGTATTCACATATTTTCTAACTATTTTCCTTTAATTGTGTCTTACTTGGGGTGAAGGTAATTTAAAGGCATTTTTCTGGATGAGAGTGGGAAGATTTATGTGTATCACATATTTGCATACACATTGGACACATTTTCCTATTTTCCATTCGACATACTGAATCCCTGACAATAAACCATACCCAACTAGACTCTTACTGATAATCCTAATATGATGGAGAAAAATAACCCAAACAGAATAGAAATACAAGCAGTTCAGTGGATGTATCACGTATATTTGTACTTGCCTTTTGCATAACAAATTGTAGGTGTTACAAATCTTGTCAATTTTAATTGATATAGTTCTCCATGAGTTTTTAATGTTAACAACTATGTGAATTTCTGTCTCCCTTTCTCTGTAGCCTATTCAGCACATGTATTTTTATATGCACATATAGAATCCTACCTGGTATCACAAGTACATTATTGTGAGTGCATGCATTGGCAGATATAAATTGTGAGAAGAGATCACCCCTCCTAAACGCTTTTGGAACTTAAAATTCAACCTATGGGTGACCTTCCTAGTGGAATATTATACATAAATCCATTTTCATTAAAATATAAATTTTTCCATCTCTGGATGATATATATTTCATGATGAATTTCGATTGGCATATATATTGCTACATTTTAATGTCTGTGTGTGTGTGTTTTGTATATATATACTGTCCAGATTTTTCAAAATATGAAATATATGTGTCTTATATACACTCCCTAAATTCATTCATGTTCATGTATGTGGATTTATAATCAACTTTTCACAAGATTTTTCTCAGAAACATTCATCCACGTAAAATACATTTTTGTTTCCTAGTACAAGAAACTCACTACAGTGAATGGTGGTTACAGATCCTAATATTTCTACACTAACTGACTCAGTTTAACGTCAACACAAGTAGATTCCTATGGGACATGGTGTATATTTTGAGGTTCATTTTCATTCAACACTGGTATATTACTATTTCTTAAGTTTTTGAACATCATAATATATATAATTCATCCACAAGTTCACAAATTTATAGGCATTTGTTTCAGTTTCCATCATTTCCTCCTTCAGAACACATGATTTCCTCCAGGGTTCTTGAATGGCCTTTTCATGAAACTTCTTTCCAAACACATTATTTTCGATTTTCATAATCAATTTTAAAGCAAACCTCACACACTCTTCATGATAAAGCATAACCCTAAAATGACCATTAGATGTATAACTGGTTGTAATGAATGGATGTATATCAATATAAAATTTCCTGTATATTTTCAGATATCAATTCAATCCATTATTTAAAGTTGGAGCCAGTTATATTATTTATTCACAGTATGGTCTATTCATGCATTTTCTCTATATTCAGAGACACAGGGCACACCTATTTTTACTCCCAATACTAATTTATATGTCTTCAAAAACTTGTTTGCAGAAATGGTGGAAGAAATACTCATGCTCCCTGATGTACATATACATTTTATCACAGTAATATTCTGGACACAAAATGCAAAGTCACATTTGTGATTGTACCAAATCCTAAATGGAAAGTGAGCATGGATTACTAAAATCATCCATCTCCAGGTTGCCTAATGCTCTCAATTGTAAATCCTATTGGTGACTATATATTTGTTTCCTCCTAAGATTATATACTCAACCTCAAGCCTGTTGAAAATGTCTAATCCAATCACTCACTTTATTCTTTTCCTGATTTCCTAATATCTCTATTGATATATATTTTCCTACATATTTTCCCCAGTTCATCTTTGTGACTGACTCTTCACATGTTCTGACATTTACATTCACTCTCTACTCGAAACCCTCTTGCGAAAGAACTTATGTTCCAAATCATATACTCACTCTTCTTCCTAAACCTACCGACGATCATCCTAATCCTACCGACTATCTTTTTTTTACTGGATTTTCTCTTCTACATTCAATTATCCAAGGTACAAGGTCCTATGCCATTGTATATGGATTTATATGAGATAACTGTGCAGAACATTATTCAAAGATAAGTATCCCACTCAAGGGCCCAATTTGCCCTTCAGGGCTTCAAATATTACTTAGATTTCTGTTTTCATAATTATATTTCCGCTTTCTTGTAAATACCACAGGTTTCAAGTACCATTATTCATCCCACAGAATGATTCCTAACTCAAATCGAACATGCTATTAACCCTAAACATACACTGTTCCCTCAATCTAACTTTACAGAAGAGCAGGATCAGAGTTGGTCTTACAAAAGAAGAATGTAGGGGATCTTCCACCTGCTGAGAACCTCAAAGATCCATGCAGAAATGATCCCTGGAGAAGTTGTAGGCAGCCATGAAGAACCTGAGAGAGCACAAGTCATCTTCCATGGCAAACATCCTGGTCAGGATGAAGGTTTGTGTCTGAATCAGCCTTTCTCTTCTTAATGTAGAGAAGATGGATCAAACCAGGCCTGTGTGGAGAGCTGTTCCTGGGTGCCTATGGTTCATATACCATCCTAACTTGTGAAAGTGTCACAGGAAGTAGGGATAGCCTCCATCTATTGGGACCGTTGAATGGAACTGTTAGGACAAAGTGGTCGCCAAGGTAGTGACCTCATTCTTTTCCTGAATGAAGTGACCTACCTCACTTTCTTGGTGATGGAACTATCTGAACTTGGTATACAGGAATCCAGGCACCCAGAGCGAGTCTCAGTCCCAGTTCCAGTGGGCTCAGTTTTTTGAAATAACCAAGGACAGTTTCAGTCTTCCTTGGTACCTACTTATGTGAGGATTGCCAAATGCCAGCAGCGCTCTGAAGAGTGTACTTTTTCAGAAAGCATGTAGTTGTTCATCGCTTGCTCCTCACAACTTCTCAGAGTTGGCCAAGGAGACCAGATCTGAGACAGGACAAGCCATTTAAGGAAAACATAGTAGGGGCCACCAGTCATAGGGCACTCCTGATAGTCACAGACCTATTTGTGAAAACGAGGTGCCTTTGTGGGTGTGGGTGTGAGTTTGTGATTTTGTCTCATGTTCTGAGAATAGGTAGGAAAGGTGGTTTGTTTGGTTTGGAGTGGACTGTGTCTAGTAAGTCCTTTGACAAGCCGAGTGTTTCTATGTCTGTCCATCTCTCTGTGACCTTGGTTGTAGATATTAGAAAAGAGAACGCATCAATGAATGTGTCCTGTGTAGTAGAAATCTTCCCAGAATTCATCCTACCCAATTTATGAAAGGAATTCAGCTTGCCTCTTGGATGGGCAATGCCTACTATCTTCCTAAGTTCCTCTTTTCTTCCTGAATTTTGCCACTCTCCAGAATAGGATCATGGTTTTGTGTCCAAATTATTTACCACCTCCAATCTCTGTGACATAGCCATGTACTGGATAGCTGAAGGGAATTGGAGCATCTCAGAAAACCCAGATATCAATGTGACCAGGAAAGTCTCAGTGGGGAAACCCTGATTTGGGCCTATTGCTTACCTATTCTTCTGTTGCCCTTAATGTCAGGAAGGACTTTGCCTCTGGCCACACCTTTGTGAAGCCTGAACAAAACAGTTTTCAAATGGAAATGAATGGACATCACCTTGGGCTCTTTGCTTAGTTGCTTAGAAAAGGGATGTGTCTGAATCAGCCACTTGGCCCTGTGTGAGGCTGTGGCTTAGATTCTCAGCACCTGATGGATCTAAAGAAAGATCCCATGTTTGCATCCATAACCAAAATGGCAAAAAGTGCAGTAATTGTGGATGAAGTCTCTCGCCTTCCTCTGTAAGGCTTCTGACCTCCATCAAGTGAGAATAGGGATCCTTTGGGTCAAATGAGCTCTTCAAATCCCTGCAGAGTCTAGCCCATAGTTGCTTGCGTTGTCTCATGACTCCAAATCACATACATAATCAATACATGACAGTGAGTAGGCCTCAAATTGGAGAAGCACAGCAGTATTTAGGGCAGGCATGTTTGATCACTCCTGTTTCACAGGAAGTGTTTCCAGGCCACCCAGACTTTAGGCAAATGAGGGGCAAGGAAGTCTATTTTGGACACTGTCTTGTGCTGCACCCCTCATGGAAACATACAGCCAGAGGTTATGATGAATGTCTATATGGATAAAGATGAGGGTCATGTGGGAGTGTTTTGGTTTAAATTGTGGTCATTTGTGTGGCAGTTGGAAGAGATGACTGGGTCCACCTGCTCTTGAACTCTGGTGTGATTCCCCTTAGAGACTGAGTTCTGGAACTAACCTCAGAGAAGTATTGACATGAATTGTGTTGGCATTTTAGGAGGCCATGCATGAGAGTCACCCTTGGAACCTGAGATCTAGGCCCAAGTGGCTTTCCAGAGAGCACTGGGAATCTCAGCCGGGATATCACATGATTTTATTCTGAAAGACTTGGCAGCCATAGTTGAGAGTCAAAACACACATGGACCTCACATTGTAGACCTCAACAGGCCTTGTTTCATGTGACCTTTTGGCCACTGTTTGGGAAGCCTTGCCTATGAGAGTTCCTCAGAGCTTTCATTGAAATTAGCTTCCCCCCACCCCATGTAATGGTTCCTAGATGAATGGAAACCCCAAAGTTCCTCCAACTTCATTCTTGAAAAATGGATAGATAAACACCATGAAATTTTTGAAATTCCCAATGACCAGGTGGCACTGGAGAACCATTGGATGTCCTGTTGCTGATCATAAGTATAACAGACAGTGCCTTGATTGACTGGGTTTCATAAAAATTTTGTAGTACAGAGATGCCAGTAAGTTGGAGGCTGCTGAGTAGTGGGCCTAGAGCAGTGGTGGGCAGGTGTGTGATAATACATCTGTGATGTGGCCATGTGGATCTGCCATTGGCTTCCAAATGGCTTGTGACTGACTTGGTGCAGCCAGGAGACCATTATATGAAAAGGCATCTTGTTATATGCAGGGGTTTCAGGGCAATGTTCATAATCAGGTTGCTATGGTAAATGCGGTAAGCAATGTGGGATAGAAGCCTAGTTGGTGCATTCTCCTGCAGAGCCTGACCCACCACACGTTACAAGACTCCCTCAAGCACTGTGTGCCAGTTGAACTCCTTGTATGTCATGAAGCAAATACCAAACTCCCAGTGCAGCAGCAAGAAACACCACGAAAAGTGGAGGATGACAAAATGGCTTCAAAGTCCACACGGGGAGTCACATTGCCCGAAGTGGCCACAGTTTACCTACAAAGAGAGACTTCAGCACTGGTGCCTCATGTTCATTGGAAAATAAGAAACCATGTCCTCTAGGTCACATAGATGCAGACCCAGCTTTGATGGTCTCACTACAAAGGTAGGTAAAGCTCCTGACAAAAACATATATTTCAAGTGCACAACCTCAGAGGCAGTTTCTCAAGAAGTCTTTAGTCCAGCAGAGCTCCATGTTTGTGAAGTGTTTACCCTGTCCCTTACTTTTGGAAACTCATCAACCACTTGCAAAGTTGTGAAATCATGAGCATATTCAATTCCAGATATGTACTCACAGATTTTTTACCTCTTTTCATATAATTGTGAATTACTTAAGGTTAGGGTAAGTCAAGGCATTGTTCAGGAAGATAGTGGAAAGATTTTTTTGTATCAATTTTGCATACACTTTGGATTAATTTTCCTAGTTGAACAACATTATACATAAATCCATGTTCAGTATAATAAATATTTGTGCATCCGTGGATGATATATATTTCACTATGAATATCAATTGGCATACATATTGCTACTTTTTAATGTCTTTGTTTGTTTGTTTTTGTGTATATATATATATATATATATATATATATATATATATATATATATATATCTCCTATCCTGATTTTTCAAAATATGAAATATATGTGTTTTATTATACACTCTCTAAATTCTATTATGTTCATATATGTGGATTTATAATCAACTTATCACAAGATTATACTCAGAAATATTCATCCACCTGAAATACATATTTGTTTCCTAATACGGACAACTAACTTCATTGAACGATGCATACAAATCCTAATATTTCTACAGTAACTGACTCAGTTTTACATCAATGCAAGTAGACTCCTATGGGGCATGACATGTATTTTGACGTTCATTTTTATTCAAGACTGGTACGTTGCTATTTCTTCAGTTTATGCACATCATATGATATATATTTCATCCACAAGTTAGCATATTTATAGGCATTTGTTTCACTTTCAATCACTTCCTGCTTCAGAACAAATGTATTCCTCCATGTTTCTTGACTGGTCATTTCATGAGACTACTTTCTAAATACATGATTTTCGAATTACATAATCACTTTTGAAGCAAAACTCACACCCTTCATGATAAACCATAACCCTAATATTACCATTAGATGTATAACTAGTTGGAATGAATGATAGTTGCTATTTCTTCAGTTTATGCACATCATATGATATATATTTCATCCACAAGTTAGCATATTTATAGGCATTTGTTTCACTTTCAATCACTTCCTGCTTCAGAACAAATGTATTCCTCCATGTTTCTTCACTGGTCGTTTCATGAGACTACTTTCTAAATACATGATTTTCGAATTACATAATCACTTTTGAAGCAAAACTCACACCCTTCATGATAAACCATAACCCTAATATTACCATTAGATGTATAACTAGTTGGAATGAATGATAGTATTACAATATAAGATTTCTTATATATTTTAAGATATCAATTCAATCCATTATTTTATGTAGAACTAGTTATATTATTAATTCACAGTGTGGTCTACTCATGCATTTTCTCTAGATTCATATACACAGGGTACATCTCTTTGTACCCCCAATACTAATTTATATATCTTCAAAATATTGCTTCAAGAAATGGTGGAAGAATTACTCATGTAACCTGATCTACATATATATTTTATCACAGTAATATTCTGGACACAAAATGCAAGGGTCACACTTATGTTTGTACCATAGCCTAAATGGAAAGTGAACATGGATTACTAAAAACATCCATGTCCAGGTTGTCTAATGCTCAATATCAATCCTATTGGTGACTACATATTTGTTTCTTCCTAAGATTATATATTCAAACTCAACCGTGTTGGAAATGTCTAATCCTATCACTCACATTATACTTTGCCTTATTTCCTAATGTGTCTATTGATATATGTTTTCTTACATATTTTCCCCTATTCATCATGTGACTGACTCTTCTCATGTGCTGACATTTACATTCACTCTCTAACCGAAAACCTATTACTAAAGAAATTTGTTCCAAAACCTATACTCACTCTTCTTCCTAAACCTACTGACTATCCCAGTTTGAGTGGATGTTCTCTTCTACATTCAATCATCCAAGGTACAAGGTCTTTTGCCATTTGATATCGAATTATGTGAGACAACTGTGCAGAATGTAATTCAAAGCTAAGTATCGCAATCAAGGGCAAAATGCCCTTCTGGGCTTCAAGTCTTACCTAGATTTCTGTTTTCATACTTATATTTCACCAATATATTCTTATAAAGGTTGCATGTTCCAATACCATTATTCATCCCACAGAATGATTCCTAACCCAAATGGAACATGTTATTAACCCTAAGAATGCACCATTCCCTCAATCTAATTTTACAGAAGAACAGGGACAGAGTTTGACTTACAATACAGAAATGTAGGTGATCTTCCACCTGGTGAGAACCTCAAAGGTTCATGTAGAAATGATCCATGGAGAAGATGTAGGCAGCTATGAAAGACCTGAGAGAGCAAAAGTCATCTTCCATGGCAAACATCCTGGTCAGGATGAAAGGATATGTCGGAATCAGCCTCTCTCTTCTTAATGTAGAGAAGATGGACCAAACCAGGCCTGTGTGGAGAGCTGTTCCCGGGAGCCTATGGTTGATCTACCATTCTAACTTGTGAAAATTTCAAAGAAAGTAGGGGCAGCCTCCGTTTCATTGGTCAATTGAAAGCAACTCTGAGGACAAAGTGTTTGCCAAGGCAGTGACCTCATTCAATTCCTGAAAGAAATGACCACACCTCAAACTTTTGGTGATGGAACACTGTGAACTTTTGATTCAGGAAGCCAGGAACCCAGAGTCAGTCCCAGTCCCAGTCCCATTGGGCTCGCTTGTTTTGATTGAACAAGGACAGAGACATTATTTTTTGGTCCTACTGTTGTGAGGATGACCAAATGCCAGGAAAGCTCTGAAAACTGGCCTTTCCAGAGAAAGCAGGTAGTGGCTCATCGCGGACTCCTGACAACTTCACAGAGTTGGCTAAGGAGACCAGATCTGAGAAAGGACAGGCCATGTTGGGGGAATATATTATGGCCCACGAGTCAGATCACGCTCCGGATAGTCACAGACCTACTTGGGGGAAGGAGGTGCCTTTGTGGTTGTGGGTGTGAGTTTTTGGTTTTGTCTCATGTTCTGAGAATAGATAGGAAAGGCGGTTTGTTTGGTTTGGTATGGACTGTTTCTAGTAAGTCATGTGACAAGGCGAGTGTTTCTATGTCTGTGTATCCCACTGTGTCCGTGGTTGTAGACATTAGAAAATAGAATGCATCAATGGATGTGTCCTGTCTAGTAGAAAGCTTCCCAGTATTCATCCTGCCCAATTTATGATTAGGCAGAAGATTGCCTTATGGATGGGTAACACCTGCTATCTTCCTAATTTCCTATTTTCTTCCTGAATTCTGGCCACACTCCAGAATAGGCTCATGGTTTTGAGTCCAAGATATGTACGACCTCCAAGCTCTGTGATATGGCCATGTACTGGATAGCTGAAGGGACTGGCGAGCACCTCAGAAAACTCAGATATCAGATAGACCAGAAAAGTCACAGTGGAGAAACCCTGCTTTGGGCCTTTTGCTTACCTATTTTTCTTTTGCCCTTATTGTCAGGAAGGTCTTTGCCTCCAGCCACCCCTTTGTGAAGCCCTAAGAAACAGTTTTCAAATGGAAATGAATGGGCATCACCTGTGGCTCTTTGCTTAATTGCTTTGTAAAGGGATGTGTCTGAATCAGCCTCCTGGCCCTGTGTGAGGCTGTGGCTTAGATTATCAGCACCTGATGGATCTAAAGAAAGATCCCATGTGTGCATCCAAAATCAAAGGGCAAAAATTGTTTTCATTGTGGATGAAGTCTCTAGCCTTCCTCTGTAAGGTTTTTCACTTCAATCAAGTGAGAATAGGGATCCTTTGGGTCAAATGAATTCTTCAAATCCCTGCAAAAGCTTGCCATGTGTGCTTGGGTTTTCTCATGACTCCAAATCACATAAAGAATCTAAACCCCACAGTCAGAAAGCCTCAAATTGTAGAAGTGGAAAAGTATTAATGGCAGACCTAATTGATCACTCCTGGTTCACATGAAGGGTGTCCAGGCCACTGAGATTTTAGGCAAATGAGGGACAAGGGAGCTTATTTTGGACACTGTCTTTGACTGTGCCCCTAATGGAAAACTCCAGCCAAATGTTATGAAGAAGATGAGGGCCGTGTGGGAGTGTTTTGGTTTTAATTGTGGTCATTTGTGTGGCAGTTGGAAGAGATGATTGGGTCCACCTGGGCTTGAACTCTGGTATGATTCCCCTTAGAGACTGAGTTCTGGAACTGACCTCAGAGAAGTATTGGCATCAATTGTTTTGGGATTTTAGGAGACCACGCAAGAGAGTCACCATTGGAAACTGAGATCTAGGCCCAGATTGACTTTCCACAGATCACTGAGAATCTCAGTGAGGATATCACATTATTTTATTCTGAAAGACTTGGCACCCATAGTTGAGAGTCAAAAAACACATGGACCTCACATTGTAGAACTCAATAGGCTTGGCTTCATGTGACCTTTTGGCCACTCTTTGGGAAGCCTTTCCTTTGAGAGTTCTCCAGAGATTTCATTGAAATGAGCTTCCTCACCATTTAACAGGTCCTGAATATATTGAACCCACAGTGCCTCCAACATCATCCTTGAAAAATGGCTAAACAGATACCATGAAATTTTTGAAATTCCCAAGACCAGGTGGCACTGGAGAACCTTTGGATGTCCTGATGCTGATCTTGAGTATACCAGACAGTACCTGGATTCACTGGGTTTCATGAAAATTGTGTAGAACAGAGATGCCAGTATGTTGGAGCCTGCTGAACAGTGGGCCTAGAACAGTGCTGGGCAGGTGTGTGATAAAACATGTGGTGGGGCAATGTGGATCTGCATTTGGCTTCCAAATATCTTGTTAATGACATGGTGCAGCCAGCAGATACTTCTGTGTAAATGTATCTTGTTATATGGAGAGCTTTCAGGGCAATGTTCAGAATCAGGTTTCTATGGTCAAGGGGGCAAGCTATGTGGGATAGAAGCGTGGTTGGTGCATTCTCCTGCAGACCCTGACCCACCACTCGTCACAGAACTCCCTCCAGCACTGTGACACAGTTGAACTCCTTGTATTTCGTGAAGCAAATACCAAATTCCCAATGCAGCAGCAACAAACACAACGAAAATTGCAGGATGACCAATTGGCTTTACAGCCCACACTGGGAGACACTTAGCCCCCAGTCTCCACAGGTTACCTACAAAGTGAGAATTCAGCACTGCTGCCTCATTTTCATTAGAAAATAAGAAACCGTGTCCTCCAGGTCACACAGATGCAGACCCAGGTTTGATGGTCTCACTACAAAGGAAGCTAAAGCTTCTGACAACAAGATATATTTCAAGTGCCCAAATTCAGAGGCAGTTTCTCAAGAAGTCTTTAGTCCAGCAGAGCTCCATGTTTGCGGAGTGTTCACCCTGCCCCTTACTTTTGCAAACTCCTCTACCACCTCCAAGGTTTCAAATCCTGAACATATTCCATTCCAGATATGTTTTCACTGATTTTCTAACTCTTCTCCTCTAATGATGTTTTAGTTGGAGCGAAGGTACTGTCAAGGCATTGTTCTGGATAAGAGTGGAAACATTTTTGTGTAGCACATGTTTACATACACATTGTATTCATTTTCCAATTTTCCATTCGAAATACTGAATCCCTGACACTAACCCCTACCCTACTAAATTCTGACTACTAATACTAATATGATGGAGAAAAATAACCCAAACAGAATAAAAATACAACCATTTCAGAGGAGTCATGGTGTATAGTTGGACTTACCTTTTGCATTATATAGGGTAGGAGTTATAAATCTAGTCAATTTTTGTTGAAATACTTCTCCATGTTTTTTAAACATGAATATATGAATATGAATATGAATTCCAAATATGAATTCCTTTCTCCCTTTCTCTGTAGCCTATTCACCACCTGTATTTTTATATGCACAGATAGAATCCTACCTGGTTCCACACGTACATTCTTGTGAGGTGGCTGACTTGGAAGATACAAATTGTAAGGGATCACTCCTCTTAAACGATGTTGAAACTGAAAATTTAAATTATGGGTGAGCTTCCTACATGAACAATATTATTCATAAATCCATGTTCAGTAAAATAAATATTTTTCTATCTGTCAATGATATATATTTCATTATAAATTTCAATTGGCATATATATTGCTATTTTTAATGTGTGTGTGTGTGTGTGTGTGTGTATATATATATATATATATATATATATATATATATATATATACACACACTCACCAGATTTTTCAAAAAATGAAATATGTGTCTTATTTTACACTCATCAAATTCATTCATATTCATGTATGTGGATTTATGATCAACTTTTCACAAGATTATTCTTAGAAATATTCATTCACCTGAAATACATATTTGTTTCCTAGTACTGAAAAGTAACTTCAATGAATGGTGCACACAAATCCTAATATTTCTACAGTACCTGACCCAGTTTAACATCAATGCAAGTAGATTCCAATCGGACATGATGTGTATTTTGACGTTCATTTTTATTCAACACTGGTAGATTACTATTTCTTCAATTAATGCACATCATAGGATATAAATTTCATCCACAAGTTAGGAAATTTATAGGCATTTGTTTTACTATCAATCACTTTCTGCTTCAGAACACATGTATTTCTCCATGTTTCTTGACTGGTCTTTAAATGAGAAAAGGGATGGACAAGGCAAGGCAAGGCACCTAAGATAGCACCGAATACAGGGAAACAGTCCTATTTGCTTGCAACCGGATTTAAAGGGCATTGCTTCTGTTGTAATAAGTTACTTCCCTAAACCCCAAGTTTAGGTTGTTTCAGAATTTTGTACCCAACATGTAAAGGAGCGGCTCAGAAGTTCACAGTCTGCAGAAGTTCACAGAAAGCAGTTTTTGTTTCTGTTTTTTTGTTCTCTGTTCTGGGCAAGTTAACATTTTAAGGACACCTGGGAGGGGGAGAGCTTTTTTCTTCTCTTTCTTTTTTCTCCCTGCCAGCTGTTACCATGGAGTCCAGTTGGTAACTTCTTTATCTTAGAAATGTAGCCATCTCTGTGAAGCCTCAATTCGAGGCCAGAGTCCTTGTTCACATATTGCCAGCATTGTGACTGACTCTTTCCAAACACATTATTTTTAATTTCCATAATCGCTTTTGAAGCAAAACTAACATATCTTCATGATAAACCATAACCATAATATTAATATTAGATGTATAACTGGTTAGAATGAATGATTGTAAATCCATATAAGATTTCTTATATATTTTCAAATATCAATTCAATCCATAATTTAAAGTGGAAACAGTTATATTATTTATTCACTGTATGGTCTATTCATGCATTATCTCTATAATCATGGACACAGTGTACACCTCTTTGTACACCCAATACCCATTTATATGTCTTCAAAATATTGCTCCCAGAAATGGGGGAAGAAATACTCGTGTCACCAGATCTACATATATATTTTATCACAGTAAAATTCTGCACACAAATGCAAAGGTCAAACTTATGATTGTACCAAAGCCTAAATAGAAAGTGAGCATGGTTTACAAAAATCATCCATGTCAAGGTTGCCTTATGCTCTCAAATGTCAATCCTATTGGTGACTACATATTTGTTTCTTCCTAAGATTATATATTCTAACTCACCCTGTTGAAAATGTCTAATTGTATCACTCACTTTATACTTTGCCTGATTTAGTAATGTCTTTATTGATATCTGCTTTCCTACATATTTTCCTCAGTTCATTATTGTGACTGTTCACACGTGCTGACATTTATATTCACTCTCTAACAGAACCCCTATTGCTAAAGAACTTTTGTTCCAAATCCTATACTCAGTCTTCTTCCCAAACCTACCGACTATCTTCTTAATCCTACTGGCTATCCCTTTTTGACTGGATTTTCTCTTCTACATTCAATCATTCAAGTAATGTTCGTGCGAGCATCAGAGGTAGAGACCACGAAGAGACTGTCTCATGCAACAGCAAAGGGTTTATTGGAGGCCCAGCATTCTGGGGCTCAGAGCTCACAGAAATAGAGCAGAGAGTCCTGAGAAGAGCTTAAGCAGAGCTTATATTCTTTCCTTGGAAAGGGCAGGAACGGAAGTTTATTGATGGGTCACGGCGAGTGGGCGGTTTGCATGTAAACGGGTGAGGGAATACATTCTGCAATTTGGCAGTTGGGGACAGCACATTCTGGGAACAAAATTAGCAAACAGTTCTCAATATTTCAACAGTGTTTTGTTAAGCATACAGAAAAATAGGAAGTTACAAGTACCTATTTTGTTAACCTTTCATTCCCCACTTCTTCTTCTGGCTACCTTTAATTATAAAAGTGATCAAGGCTGGTGTCACATTCTATGTCTGCAAGTGGGTGATTACCATAAGTTTAACTTGTCCAATTTGAGCTTGGAGAAAAAAAAAAATTACGCATTTGAGCAAACAGGGTTTTATACTTTGCAGTAATATGAGGATTATTATTGGACCGGCCATGGTTGATAAAAACGTAGTTAACCAGAGGGAATGTATGGATCATAATCAAACCACCCTTTTTGGGCCTCTCTCAGTGACGCTCTTCAAGGTGTCTTTTTAATTTACTCATAGATTTTTTTTACAACTCCAGTATGGTCGGCATAAAAACAATATTCTTCCCTCAATGCAGCACAAAGGCCCCCTTCTCTCATGAATGGGCGGTCCAACCCTCGACTGTTCTGTAAAACAACTTCAGACAGAGAGGATAAATATTCCTGCAAATCTGTGATGGAGGTTTCTACTATCTTTAAGTTTTTTTCTATTGCTGCTTCTAATTGGGTCATTTGTTGTGTCCCATGGACTAGGGCAGGGGTTTCTGTGCCCACCCCTGCAGCAACTCCTTTTCCTAATAGGATGGCTAAAGTTAGGGATATATGTTCCCAGCGGAACCGTATTGTATGCCCGCCTGTTTGAACTTCAAATGAACCTGCGTCATTATAGAGCACTCTGGGAAACATCTGCACCATTACACAATTAATCACATCTGTTGACCATTTCATGAAAACATAAACAATGTTTAAGTATATAGAATTATACTGTTGTAGGGACAGACAAGGCAAGGCACCTAAGATAGCACCGAAAACAGGGAAAGAGTGCTATTTGGTTGCAACCGGATTCAGAGTGCATTGCTTCTGTTGTAATCAATTAACGCCCTGAACCCCAAGTTTAGGTAGTTTCAGAATTTTGTACCCAACATGAAAGAAAAGGGGCTCAGAAGTTCACTGTCTGCAGAACTTCACAAAAGATTCTTTTTTTTCTGTTATTTCCTCTGTTCTGGGCAAGTTAACTTTTCAAGGACACCTGGGAGGGGGAGAGCTTTTTCTTCCTTTTCTTTTATCCTCCTTCAGCTGTTACCATGGAGCCCAGTTGGTATTTTTTTATTTTAGAAATGTAGCCATCTCTGTGAAGCCCCAGCTCAAGGCCAGAGGCCTTGTTCACATATTGTGTGAAAAACTATTAAGGGGTTGTCTAGCTTAGAAGTGCTGATTTTTCCAAGCAGTGGCCAAGTATAACAGGGCAACAGAAAAAGAGAAAGTTTATCTACACTGAACTCTTTTATAGGGACTCTTTTGCTGAAAGTTCTAAAGTCATCCATGGTGAATACTTCTGGAGAAGTTCAGTTAAGAATTTTCTGTGGGCCTGGTATACAGGGGAAAGACGGGGAAGGCGAGGAATGAGAGCAGCTCCAGGGATCTGAGAATGAGAAAGGAGAGATGTAAAAGCATAATGGGAAAGGGGTTTGGGATTTTCCTAGCAACAAAATCTTGAGCAGTAGAACAGGTAGAGCAGAGGGGAAGACGGGAGTGAGTATCCCAGAAAGCCTGTGAGGGATTTTAAATTCTTAGTAACCTGTTTTCAGTGATGACAAAGCAACTTTAAAGGCCATTTTTATTACATCTTGGATAGGGGTCTGAGGGCTCTTCTCAGGTGGTTTGATCTTTGGGTTAGCTGGTAAGAGGACCTGTGGAGACCTGGTGTAGGCACTGACAGGAGAAGAGAGGAGTGAGTGTTTAGAGGGGTACCTCAGTACCTGCTACATCAGCAAGGGGGCAATGGTCTGAGAACTGGCAGAGGTTTGGGTTTTTGATCTAGTAACTAGAGGAGAGAAATCAGGTTGCTGAGGTGGGACTGACAGTAGAGAGTCTGGAGCAGAAGCCTGAGGGTGAGGATCTATTGGAGATGCATAGTTCAGGAAGTGAGCGAAGGAGGTAAAAGGCCTCCACATAGGGGAATTTCCTTTCACCTTCTTGAGCACTTGCAGAAGTTAAAAAGGTAACACAGAATTTGAGGATCTAGAGACTCCTCTGGGGGCCATCAGTTTTGGTTTTCCAATTGGTAATATGGCCAATGCTGTGTACTGAATTTGATGAGGATTTTGCGTTCCACCAGGCAGCCCCTGTATGTTCAAATCCCCATGACTTACTGAAGAAGTTGGCTTTTCCCATACACAGCCATGGCTGTTTGTGGCTTTGATAGTCTGCTGGGCAAACATACTAATCTAGTCTAGCCCACCTGCATCTGGCTCATCTGTCCCTAAATCCCTAAAGTTTGTTTCCATTATCTATGGTACGGAAGGGATTTAATTAAATTTTAGTGGGATCTTCATCAGCGATATCCTAATAGGAAAGACTTGTAGCCAGCTGACAAATGTCTGGGAGGAGAGCTAGCCACCAGGTCCCTAAGGGAGCTGTATACGAGTTAGAGCATACTTCTTGTCTAGTAGGATTTGTGATAAGCCATTGCTGCTGAACGGGCTGATGAGCGTTAGGTCTACTGGTGGCCAAGGGGAGAGTCTATAGCCTTATGCACATAGCGAATATGCAATTTGAAATGGTTACCAATCTTTCCCAGTTTCCAGCCAGAGTCTGGACAGGGCGCAGGCTTGAGATGAGAGGCATGGATCCAGGAAGTGTTTCCGACTACTTTTACCGCTGTAGGTGTTATAAGTATCACCTGGTATGGTCCTTTCAAGCAGGGTTCCAGGAATGACACCTGATGTTGTCTTATGTAGATGAAGTCCCTTACTTGATATCAATATGGAGTCCCCTTGTCCCCAGGTTGGAAGGCAGTTGTCAGCTGTTTTCACAGGTATCATTGAGTTCTTTCAAGAGATTTAAGTCTGTCAAGCAAGGGGGTGTGGAAGGCATCGTTAGGTCTTAGAGTTGGGGTTAGGTCCCTTACTGGAGGAGGGGCACCATAGAGAAATTCATAGGGGGTGAGTTTACACAAAGAAACACAGGGAGTATTTCTTGCATGAAACAGTGCATAAGGCAGGAGCATAGTCTAATATTTTATGCTCGTCTCTAAGCTTAATTTCGTTAAGGTCTCTTTGATGGTTCAATTTATCTTTTTATACTGTCCTGAGCTCTGGGGTCTAGAAGCACAATGTAACTTCCAATTAATCCCCTGGGTCCTGGCTAAGCCGTGACTTACCCGGGCCATGAACACCGTTCAATGATCAGACCCTATTACCTTAGGCAGGCCTTGTCTTGAAAAAATATCTTAGTATCTTTTAGGATCTTCTTGACCACCGTTTGAGCCATTTTTTTTTTTTTGTGAGAAAGGATTCAATCCATCCTGAAAATTTATCTACAAAGACTAGGAGATATTTAAGTCTATACCTTGCTGGCTTAATTTCAGTAAAGTCCACTTCCCAGAATTGTCCTGGTCTGGTTCATCGTAGGTGCTTTCCTGCAGGAAGCTGGGAAGGGTAAGCATTAACCAATTGACAGAACCGACAGGCTTTTGTTACCCGTTCAGTTATTTTTTTTTCACTGTGAGTAAGTTAGTCGAAATCTCTGTTCCTGATCCTTCAGGAATGCCTGCAGTTTCTTTGAACCAAGGTGAGTAAGTTGATGTACATTTTTAACATAGTGTAGGGCTTTCTGAAATTGCAGGCTGGGCTAAGTGAAGTTAAGGAGTTCAGTGTCAGTGTTCTTAAATGTTATCAAAAGCTTGCTGGTGCTCAAGGATCCATTGGAATTGGGCATCCTTATTTAACAACGGGTATAAAAAAGCAGCTAAGAACACAAACTCAGGTATCCATAACCTGAAAAGGCAGCAGTCCCAAGAAACTCTCTGTGTTGTCTCCTGTTAGATGGGGGTGGTATCTGCACAACAGTTTGTTTTCTGGGCTCAGTGAGCCATCATTTCTGCCCCTAAGGGAATAACCCAGGAAGATTACTTCTTGCTGGCAAATTTGGGCCTTTTTGCCAGAAGCTCTATACCCGAGTTGAGCAAGCTCTGATAATAGTGCTTGGGTCCCAGACTCACAGTTTTCTTTGTTGTTAGCTGCCAGTAGCAGGACATCCACATATTGAAGCAGGGTGACTTTGGGGTGCGTAATTCTGAAGTTGTTGAGATCTCTGTGGAGGGCTTCATCAAAGAGACTGGGGGAGGTTTTGAACACCTGTGGGAGTCTAGTCCAAGTTAGTTGACCAGACGTTCCGTTATCTGGGTCTAACCACTCAAAAGCAAACAGCAACTGACTATCTTTATGCAGAGGCAAGCAAAAGAAAGCATCTTTTAAGTACAGAACAGTATACCATTTTCACTCAGCAACAGCAAAGTGTTTATTGGGGTTCCAGCATGCTGGGGCTCAGAGCTCACTTGACTAGAGCAGAGAGCCCTGAGAACAACTTAAACAGAGCTTATATATTTTTTTTGGAGAGGGCAGGGAGGGAAATTAATTGATGGGTCAGGGCAAATGGGCAGTTTTTGTGCAACCGGGTGAGGGAGTACATTCTGCAGTTTGGCAGTTGGGGACAGCACATTCTGTGAACAAAATTAGCAAACAGTTCTCAAGATTTCAACAGTGTTTTGTTAAGCATAAAGAAAAACAGGAAGTGACAAATACCTATTTTATTAACCTTTCACCAAAGCAAAATGAAAAGTGAGCATGGGTTACTAAAAACAACCATGTCCTGGTTGCCTAATGCTCTCAAATGTCAATCCTATTGGTGACTACATATTTCTTTCTTCCTAAGATTATATATTCCACCTCAACCATATTGAAAATGCCTAATCCTATCACTCACATTATACTTTGCCTGATTTCCTAATGTCTCTATTGATATCTGCTTTCCTACATATTTTTCCCCAGTTCATCATTGTGACTGACTCTTTATATGTGCTCATATTTACTGTCACTCTCTACCCGAAACCCTGTTGCTAATGAACCTTTTGTCCAAATCCTATACTCACTCTTTTTTCTAAACCTACTGACCATCTTCCTATTCCTACCGACTATTCCTTTTTGACTGGATGTTCTCTTGAACATTCAATCATCCAAGGTACAAGGTCCTATGCCATTGCATATTGATTTATCTGAGACATCTGTGCAGAACATAATTCAATGCTAAGTATACCACTAAAGGGCCCAATGTCCTTCTGGCTTCAAATCGTACCTAGAATTTTGGTTTCATACTTATATTTCACCTATATATTCTTGTGAATATCGCAGGTACCCAATACCATTATTTGTCCCGCAGAATGATTCCTAACCCAAATAGAATATGTTATTAACCCTAACCATACACTGTTCCCTCAATCTAACTTTACAGAAGAGCAGGGACAGAGTTGGTCTTACAATACAGGAATGTACGGGATCTTCCACCTGCTGAGAACCTCAAAGGTTGATGCAGAAATGATCCCTGGAGAAGATTTAGACAGCAATGAAGGAACTGAGAGAGCAAAAGTCATCTTCCAAGGCAAACAACCTAGTCAGGATGAAGGGATGTATCTGAATCAGCCTCTCTCCTCTTGATATAAAGAAGATGGACCAAACCAACCCTGTGTGGAGAGCTTCTCCTGGGTGCCCATGGTTGATATACCATTCTAACTTGTGAAAGTGTCACAGGAAGTAGTGGCAGCCTCCGTCTCAAGGGACCCTTGAAAGCAACTGTTAGGACAAAGTGGTTGCCAAGGCAGTGACCTCATTCCGTTCTTGAAGGAATTGCCCTACCTCACTTCTTTGGTGATGGAACTCTCTGAACTTGGGATCCAGGAAGCCAGGCACAAAGAGCCAGTACCCATCCCATTCCCAGTAGGCTCACTTGTTTGGATTTAACAAGGACAGAGTCTGTCCTTCTTGGTACCTAAAGATTTGAGGATGGCCAAATTCAAGTAGACCTCTGAAAATGGCCCTTTCCTGAGACAGCAGGTAGTGGTCAGCACAGGCTCCTGACAACTTCACAGAGTTGGACAAGGAGAACAGATCTGAGACAGGACAGGCCATCCTGGGGAAACATAGTATGGCCCACCAGTCAGAGGACACTTTGGATAGTCACAGACTTCCTTGGGGGAAGGAGGTGACTTTTTGAATGTGGCTGTGAGTTTGTGGTTTTGTCTCATGTTCTGAGAATAGGTAGGAAATGTTGTTTGTTTGGTTTGGAGTGGACTGTTTCTAGAAAGTCCTTTGACAAGGTGAGTGTTTCTAGGTCTGTGTATGCCAGTGTGTCTGTGGTTGAAGACATTAGAAAAGAGCATGCATCCATAGATGTGTCCTGTCTAGTAGAAAGCTTCCCAGCATTCATTCTTCCCAATTTATGAATGGACTGTGGCTCGCCTTATAGAAAGTCAACACCTACAACCTTCTTAATTTCCTGTTTTCTTCCTGGATTTTGGCCACTCTCCAGAATAGGCTCATAGTTTTGTGTCAAAGATATGTACCACCTCCAAGCTCTGTGACATGGCCATGTACTGGTTAGCTGAAGGGAATGGCGAGCATCTCAGAAAACTCAGATATCAGTGTGATCAGGAAAGTCTCAGTGGAGAAACCATGCTTTGGGCCTTTTGCTAACCTGTTGTTCTGTTGTCCTGAATGTCAGGAAGGTCTTTGCCTCAGGCCACCCTTTGTGAAGCCTGAAGAAAACAGTTTTAAAATGGAAATGAATGGGCATCACCTGTGGCTCTTTGCTTAATTACTTTGGAAAGGGATGTGTCTGAATCAGCCTCTTGGCCCTTTGTGAGGCTATGGCTTAGATTCTCAGTGCCTGATGGATCTAAAGAAAGATCCAATGTGTGCATCCAAAACCAAAATGGCAAAAATATCAGTCATTGTGCATGAAGTCTCTCGCTTTCCTCTGTTATTTTCCTGATGTCCATCAAGTGAGAATAGTGATCTTTAGTGTCAAATGAGTTCTTCCAAGCCTTGCAGAGGTGCTTCGGTTTTCTCATGACTCCAAATCACATAAGGAATCTATACCTGACAGTCAGTAGGCATCAAATTGGAGAACCAGAGCAGTATTAACGGCAGACCTATGTGATCAATTCTGGTTCACTGGAAGGTTGTCCAGGCTACCCTGAGGTTAGGCAAATGAGGGGCAAGGGAGCTTATTTTGGACACTCTCTTGGACTGCGCCATTCATGGAAACCTCCAGCCAGACGTTATGATGAGTGTATATATGGAAAAAGATGAGGGCCTTGGGGGAGTGTTTTGGTTTTAATTGTGGTGATTTGTGTGGCGGTTGGAAGAGATGCCTGGGTCCATCTGGGCTTGAACTCTGGTGTGATTCTGCTCAGAGACTAAGTTCTGTAACTGACCTCAGAGAAGTAATTGCTTTGGAAAGGGATGTGTCTTAATCAGCCTCTTGACCCTGTGTGAGGCTGTGGCTTAGAATATCAGCACCAAATGGATCTAAAAAAGATCCCATGCATGCATCCAAAACCAAAATGGCAAAAAGAGCAGTCATTGTGGATGAAGTCTCTGGCCTTCCTTTGTAAAGTTCAGAAAGAATAAAAGAAATTGAAATTGAAACATAAAGAACCAGGTTTTGTAAAGTTTACAAGCTGCACTGAGAACCTGAAATTCCTGAGTCAGTAAAGACAATTCTTTGATGTGTCCATTAGATGTGTGTTGAAATCTTTCCTGACCACCTTGTTACTTAACAACCCCTTCCCAGAAACCGTGCAGCTCAGCACATATACATCTCAGGGCTTCAACCAATCAGTTTAAATGTGTACCCCTTCACAGGGCTGACCAATCACCCCCTGCACGACCTGTTCCCGCCAATGAATGTGCTAATCATGTTTTGGTGTTGTTATTTGATTTTCCCAGGGTACATGATAATTTGCTAAAGGAGGCTATGATGTATGTAAAGTCCCTGCTCTCTCTAAAGAATGTATATAAACTCTGCTCAAATTGTTCTCGGGGCTCTTTGTTGTTTGCTTTTTTGATGTGAGCTCTGAGCCCCAGCATGCTGGACCCCAAATAAACCCTTTTCTGTTGCATGAGAAAGTCTCTTGGTGGTGTTTTTCTCCGACCTTCGCCCCACCTTTTCATCTGGAGGCCCCAGGTGAGATATTCGGCAGCAGCGGACGAAAGACCCCAACTGACTTCTCTTAGGGTAAGTAAGGCGCCTGTTTCTTGTTTTGGGTTTCAGGTTAGGGCGTGGCAAAGTTGCTGTGGGTGAGGGCATTAGGTCTCTCCTATGTTGGCTGACAGAAGTGTCACAGAGCCAATGGTCACGTCCCTAGGGGACACTCCAGAGGACTAGGGAAATCAAGGAATAGTAGTTTCCTCAACTGGGTTATATTTTGCTTCAGGATTCGGTTTTCCAGCCCAAAAGGTTTTGCCAGCTACTCAGTTTTGTTCATTGTCCTGAACTCAGGTTGAGTTTACTGTCTGTCTTTATTGTCTAACCCATCAGGTTTTGACAGTTACTCAGTTCTAATCTTTGTCTTGGACTCATGGTAAACGTTTACTGTTTGTCATTGTGTGTGTCGAGTTTGTGTCTTCACTGTCCCTGTTTGAGTAACTTCCATTATGGGACAAAGCACTTCCATGCCTCTGTCCCTGACCCTTGATCATTGGACTGATGTCCGCTCAAGGGCCCAGAATCTTTCTTTTTCAGTAAATAGCCAGACCTGGCAGACTCTCTGTGCTTCAGAATGGCCCATCCTGGGAGTCGGATGGCCACCAGAAGGATCCTTCCACTTCCCTCTAATCTGAAAAGTCAGAGATATTGTCTTTTAGCTGGGGCCACGTGGCAACCCAGATCAACAGACATATACCCCTTCCCTAACGATTATATCATTCAAACCTTCCACAACTCCCGCTCTTCCCACCATTCTCCCTGAGTCACAAGACTGTATACTCTTCCCCCTCCTCATTCTCTACCCTCGCTCCCCAACCCCCAACAGGTTCCAGATGATCCTCCCGCCGCTGACTCAGCTTCTCAGTTGCTAGAGGCAATTGGGCCAGACTCAAGCCCTCCAGGGGATTTCCCTGCAGCAGCAGCAGCCCCTCCTCCCCTGGAGGAAGCTGGGCCACCTAAAGGAAACCGGCGGTGATGGATAATAGAAAACTCAGAATCCCCTGTGATGCTCCCTCTCTGTCCCTACGGGCCAATGAACCGACCCAACTGGGAACCCAACAACTTTGAAGGTAGGTAGCATCTGTGCACTTATCGCTGGGCTCTAATAGTGAGTCTCTGAGCGACCGCCAGAGGGCCAACTAATTTGGCCAAGGTAAGAGAGATTATCCAAGGGCCTAATGAGTCTCCCTCTATGTTTCAGGAGAGAATTATGGAAGCATAAAGGAAATATACTTCTTTTGATCCTCAGGCAGAGGACCAAAAGGCATCTGTTGCAATGGCCTTTATCGAGCAGGCTGCCCTAGATATTAAGAGAAAGTTACAATGTCTATATGAATTACAAGATACGATGTTAAGAGATTTAGTCAGAGAAGCTGAGAAAGTATATTATAAGAGAGAAATTGAGGAGGAGAAAGAACAGAGGAGAGAGAAGGAAAGGGAAAAAAAGAAGGATGAAAGGAACAAAAGGCAGAATAAAGCATTGGCTAAGGTTTTGTTCACAGCAACAAATACTCCAGAAGGTTAAATGCAGGGAGACAGAAAGGGATACCTGGGCCCACGCCAAAGGCTGCCCCTGGCATCAGATCAATGTGTCTACTGAAAAGAAAAAGGACACTGAGCCAAAGAGTGTCCCAAAAAGGAGCAGCCACACAAGCCCGCCATGCTGACTCTAGAAGAGGACTAAGAAAGTCGGGGCTTGGATCCCCTCCCCGATCTCAGGGTAACATTTGAAGTGGAGGGGATTCCAGTGAACTTTGAAATGGATACAGGAGCAGTATAATCAGCCCTTAAGACCCCACAGGCCCCTCTATCAAATAAATGGTCCCTAGTTCAAGGGGCTAATGGCAGTAGATATTGGGCTTGGACAAATAAGAGGATTATGAACCTAGTAAATGGAAAAGCCCACACTCTTTCCTAGTAATCCCAGAATTCCCAGCCCCATTGATGAGCAGGGATCTGCTTACCAAACTCTGGGCTTGAATAGCCTTTATCCCTGATGGTCCCCAAGTGGAGTTTCTAAAGCCTTCAGTAAAAGCTCCCATAGTCACGGATTTGACTATGTCCATAGAAGGTGAACATCACTCTTCGCGTCCCCTAGGACTGATCAACAAAGCAAACTCACACAGAAATGGATAAAAGATTATCCTAATGCCTGGGCAGAAACTGCTGGGTTACGTCTAGCCCTTAAACAACCTCCAATAGTAGTATAATTAAAAGCCTCTGCCTCTCCAATCAGTGTTAAACAATATCCTCTAAGCAAAGAAGCTAAGGATGGGAAAAGGCCCCATATTCAGAAATACCTCACTCTTGGGGTCTTAAGGCTCTGTCAATCAGCCTGAAATACCCCGCTGCTACCAGTTAGAAAGCCAGGAACTGGGGACTACCGTCCTGTTCAAGACCTAAGAGAGATCAACAACAGAGTGCAGGACATTCACCCCACAGTACCCAATCCATATAATTTGCTTAGCACTCTGAATCTGGAGCGAGAATGGTACACTGTGCTGGACATAAAAGATGCTTACTTCTGCTTGCCCCTACATAAGGACAGTCAGTTGCTGTTTGCTTTCAAGTGGATAAACCCAAAAACTGGAACATCTGTCCAATTACCCGGGACTAGATTCCCACATGGGTTCAAAATCTCCCTCACTCTCTTTGATGAAGCCCTCCACAGGGACTTCAATGACTTCAGAACTGCCCACCCTGAAGTCACCCTACTCCAATATGTGGATGATCTGCTACTGGCAGCCGACACCAAGGAGAACTCTGAGTCTGGGACCCAAGCACTATTATACAAGCTTGCTCGGCTTGGATATAGGGCTTCTGCCAAAAGGCCCACTTTTGTCAGCAAGAAGTAATCTTCCTGCGTTATTCTCTTGGGGGTGGCAAACGATGGCTCACTGAACCCAGAAAACAAACCGTTGTGCAGATATCTCCCCCTTCTAATAAGAGACAACTCAGAGAGTTTTTTGGGACTGCCAGATTTTGCAGGTTATGGATTCCTGTGTTCACATCTCTGGCTGCAGCTTTATACACGCTGATAAAGGGGGATGCCCACTTCCAATGTACCCCTGAGCACAAACAAGCTATTGATAATGTCAAAAAAAGGCGCTGCTCTCTGCTTCAGCCTTAGCACTACCAGATGTAGATAAACCCTTCAATCTCTACATAGAAGAAAAGAAAGGATTAGCACAGGGAATGCTCACTCAGACTTTGGGACCTTGGAAATGGCGAGTAGCATTCTTATATAAAAAAACTGGACCCAGTGGCTAGCGTGTGGCCCCTTTGCTTAAGAGCTATAGCAGTGGCAGCCCTTCTAATAAAAGATGCTCATGAATGAACGTTGAGACAGAAGCTCACCCTTATCGTCCCCCATGCCCTGGAGAGCATCATCTGCCTGCCTCCAGAGAGGTGGCTATCAAACTCCAGAATTAAACACTACCAGAGCCTCTTGCTTGACAAAGACAAAATAATCCTGGGACCCCCTGCTCCACTCAACCCGGCTACACTGCTGCCAGAAGAATCATCAGGACCCGTCGCTCATGAGTGTCAAAACATACTGGCAGAGAAAACCAGTATACGACAAGACTTGAAGGATCAGCCACTGCCTCGCCCTGAAGTCGTATGGTTTACGGACGGCAGCAGCTTCCTCCAAGATGGTAAGCAGCGGGCTACACGAGCAGTACTTAGCAAAACTAATGTCATCTGGTCCTCTGGTCTCCCAGAAGGGACATCAGTCTAAAAAGCATAACTGATTGCTCTTACGAAAGCATTGGAACTAGCAACAAGCAAAAGGGCCACCATATACACTGACAGCCGCTATGCATTTGCCACTGCTCAGGTGCACAGGGCAATTTACCAGCAAAGAGAATATTAACCTCTTCCAGGAAAGAAATAAAGAATAAAGATGAGATCCTCCACCTTCTCTCAGCAGTGCAGGGCCCTAAAGAACTAGCCATAGGGCACTGTCCAGGGCACCAGAAGGGAAACGACCCCGTGGTGGTTGGAAACAGAAGGGCAGATGAGGAAGCTTAATTGGCAACCCTAAACGAAGTGACTCTGTTAACTTTTTCCACACCGGGGGGAACAACAATCAGGAGACTTGGCAGCTCCGGAACCTTCAGGCAACTTATCATCTGAGGAGACAGATACAGAACTCTGGGACCCTACAGAGCCAAGTTTACAATTTCAAAAACCCACCTTTATGTCAAATACTTACACTAACTCACCCACTTAGACTCAAAGAAGTTGTAGGCACTCTTAAAGGAACGAAGAAAGGACTTATTATTGACTGACTCAGAGAGGAAAGAAATAGCTGAGCAGGTGACTAGAGCTTGTCAAGTCTGTCAATTAGTTAATACTTACCCATCCAAGCTTCCTGCAGGGAAACACTTACGAGGAACCAGACCAGGACAATTCTGGCAAGTGGACTTTACTAAAATTAAGCCAGCAAATTATGGACTTAAATATCTCCTAGTCTTTGTAGATACTTTTTCAGGATGGGTCGAAGCCTTCCCCATAAAGAAAAAACGGCTCAGATGGTGGTCAAAAAGATCCTAGAAGACATTTTTCCAAGGTTTGGCCTGCCTAAGGTAATAGGGTCCGACAATGGACCGGCATTTGTAGCCCATGTAAGTCAGGGATTCGCCAGGACCCTGGGGATTAATTGGGAGTTACATTGTGCTTATAGACCCCAGAGCTCAGGACAGGTAGAAAGGATGAATAGAACCATCAAAGAGACCTTAACGAAATTAAGCCTGGAGACCGGCATAAAATATTGGACTATGCTCCTACCTTATGCACTGTTTCCTGCAAGAAATAACATCTATGCCTCTTTGTGTAACCTCACCAATTATAAAATTCTCTATGGTGCCCCTCCTCCAGTAAGGGGCCTAACCCCAACTCTGAGACTTAATGATTCCTTTCACACACCCTTGCTTGACAGACTTAAAGCCCTTGAACAAACCCAGCACCCAGCGATACCTGTGGAAATAGTTGGCCACTGCTTATCAGCCTGGAGACAAGGAAACCCCACATCGTTATCAAGTGGGAGACTTAGTCTGTGTGAGACGGCATCAGGTGTCATCCCTGGAACCCCGCTGGAAAGGACCATACCAGGTGCTTCTTATAACACCTACAGTGGTGAAATTCGATGGGATCACTTCCTGGATACATGCCTCACATCTCAAGCCTCTGCCCTGTACAGATTCCGGCTGGAAACTGAAACTGACTGGTAACCCTCTCAAGTTGCGTGTCTGTCTTGTGGATAAGGCTATGGAGTCTTTCCCTGGCCACCAGCATTCCTAATCCCCATCAGCCTGTTCAGCAACAATGGCAAGTTATAAATCCTACTGGGCAAGAGTGTGGTCTATTTCACATACAGCCGCCTTATGGACTAGGTGGCCATCTCTCCACCGAGACATTTGTCAGCTTGCCATAGGCCTCTCTGACTGGGATCTCCCTGACATAGAGGACTCCACACATATCCCACTCAAACCCAAACCAGGGCAACATAGACCACCTTACCCCATGAATTATGGATGTCATCTCCCCAAGCTCAGGTGTAAACTAGCCAGTCTTGATTTTTATGTGTGCCCAGCTGATTTCCGAAGTTGCAAACAGGCCCAAACCTGTGGAGGACCCATTGACTTTTATTGTAGATCTTGGGGATGTGAACAAGCGGAAGTGCATGGTGGAACCCAAACTCTCCAGACAGTATCATTCAGGTAGGACCAAATGACACCTGGATTGATCCCAAGAAATGTGCCACTAGCCAAGTGGTGTCAAAAACTCGCTGTGGAAAGAATAGTCTATGTTACCCCCTCAAATAACTTTCACTTCCAAAGGAAGGGGCTACCTCAGAACAACATGGCCTATGGGAAATACTTGGGGAATGTGATTCTATATTTATGGCCCTGGTTATGACTTTGTTCTCTGGTTCACCATCCAGCTTAAAAAGGAAGAAAATCCCACAGCAATAGGGCCCAATCCCCTCAAGCCAGGAATTAAGCCTCCTAAACCTCCCATGCCTAGATCTACCACAACCCCTCTACCATCTCATACTTCCTGGTTTCGGTCTTTGCCTACTTTCCCAGTCCAGAATACAGCTGACTCCTCTTGCTGGGATCTAATTAAAGGAACCATTATGGTACTGAACTCCACACAATCAGAACTTTTTGCATTTCAGCCCAGGTATTAGATAGCTCTGTAAATTATTGTGTAATGGTGCAGATAATCCCCAGGGTGCTCTATGATGATGCAGAATAATTTGAAGGTCTACTAGGGGTCAAACAATCTGATTTCACCGGGAGCCAGTGTCTCTTACTCTAGCCATCCTACTGGGGATAGGAGTTGCTGCAGGAGTGGGTACGGGAACAGCTGCTATGATCCGTGGGTCACAACAAATGGCCCGATTAGAAACAGCAATAGATCAAGACTTGAAAACGTTAGAGACCTCCATCACAGTTTTGCAGGAATCCTTAACCTCTCTCTCTGAAGTTGTTTTACAGAAAAGGCAAGGATTAGACCTCCTCTTAATGAGGGAGGGGGGCATCTGTGCTGCACTGAGAGAAGAATGTTGTTTTTATGCTGACCATAGTGGAGTTTTAAAGAATCCAGGAGTAAATTGAGAAAATGCCTTGAAGAGCACCAGAGAGAAAGGGAGATTCAACAAGGGTGTTTTGAGTCATGGTTTACCCAGTCCCCCTGGTTAACTAAACTTTTATCAGACTTAGCTAGACACCTGATCATCCTTATGGTATTACTAACTGTGGGACCTTGTTTGTTAAACCGCATAGTTTCCTTTCTCCAGGTTCAGATTGGGAAGGAGAAAACTCATGGTAATCAGATAAAAATACTATCCACTGGCAGAAATAGAATCTTAGACCCTCAATAATTATGATTCAATACTTTTAAGATTAAAAGTAGTCAGAAAAAGGAGTGGAAAATGAAAGAATAAAAGAAATTTAAATTGAAACGTAAAGAACCAGGTTTTGTAAAGTTTCCAAGCTGCACTCAGAACCTGAAATTCCTGTGGCAGTTAAGACAATTCCCAGAACTGCCCATTAGATGTGTGTTGAAATCTTCCCTGACCACCTAGTAGCTAAACAACCCCTTCCCAGAAACCCTGCAGCTCAGCATGTATACATCTCAGGGCTTCAACCAACCAGTTTAAATGTATACCCCTTCTCAGGGCTAACCAATCACCCCCTGCCCGACCTGTTCCCGCCAATGGATGTGCTAATCTTGTTTTAGAGTTGCTATTTGATTTTCCTGTGGCATATGATGATTTCCTAAATGAGGCAATGATGTATGTAAAGTCCCTGCCCTCTCTAAAGAATGTATATAAACTCTGCTCAAGTTGTTCTCGGGGCTCTTTTTTCTTTCCTCCTCTGGAGTGAGCTCTGAGCCCCAGATGCTGGACCCCCAATAAACCATTTCTTTTGGCATGAGACAATTTTCTGTTGGTCTTTTCCTCCAACATTCGATGACCTTTTCAGTTCCTGACTACCTTCAAGTGAGAATAGCAATCCTTTAAGTCAAATGAGTTCTTCAAAGACCTGAAGAGGCTAGCCCGTAGGTGCTTGGGTTTTCTCATGACTCCAAATCACATTAAGAATATATACCTGACAGTCAGTAGGCCTCAAAATGGAGAAGAAGAGCAATATTAGCAGCAGGGTAATTTGATCATTCCTGCTTCAAAGGATGGGTGTCCAGGCCACCCAATGCCCTTATGGACTTCAAATCTTACCTGGATTTCTGTTTTCATACTTATATTTCACCTGCATATTCATGTAAATATCACAGGTTTCCAATACCATTATTTATCCTGCAAAATGATTCCTAATCGAAATCGAACCTGTTATTAACCTTAACCATACACTCTTCCCTCAATCTAACTTTACAGAAGAACAGGGAAATTGTTGATCTTACAATACAGGAATGTAGGCGATCTTCCACCTGCTGAGAACCTCAAAGTTCCATGCAGAAATCATCCCTGAAGAAGATGTAGGCACCTATGAAGCATGTGAGAGAGCAAAAGTCAACTTCCATGTCAAACAACCTGGTCAGGATGAAGGAATGTGACTGAATCAGCCTCTCTCTTCTTAATGTAGATTAAATGGACCAAACCAGGCCTGTGTGGAGAGCTGTTCCAGGATGACTGTGGTTGATATACCATTCTAACTTGTGTAAGTGTCACAGGAAGTAGGGGCAGACACCATCTCATGGGACCCTTGGAAGCAACTGTTAGTACAAAGTGGTTGCCAAGGCAGTGACCTCATTCAGTTCCTGAAGGAAGTCACCTACCACACTTCCTTGGTGATTGACTGCCAGGCATCCAGAGAAGTCCCAGTCCCAGTCCCAGTGGTCTCAATTGTTTGGATTTATCAAGGAAGAGTCAGTCTTTCTTGGTACCTACTTACGTGATGATGGCCAAATGCCAGGAGAGGTCTGAATAGAAGCCTTTTCTGAGAAAGCAGGTAGTGGCTCAACCATGGCTCCTGAAAACTTCAAAGAGTTGGCAAAGAAGACCAGATCTGAGACAGAACAGGCCATTTCAGGGAACATAGTATGGCCCAACAGTCAGAGGACACTGAGGATAGTCATAGACATACTTGGGGGAAGGAGGTGCTGTTGTGGGTGTCCCTATATGTTTGTTGTTTAGTCTCATGTTCTGAGAATAAGTCGGTTTGTTTGTTTGGAGTGGAATGTTTCTAGAAATTTGTTTGACAACATGAGAGTTTCTATGTCTGTGTATCCCACTGTATCCATGGTTATAGACATTTGAAAAGAGAATGCATCAATGGTTGTGTCCTGTCTAGTAGAAAGATTCCCAGCATTCATCCTGCCCAATTTAAGAATGGAGAGTGGCTTGCCTTATGGATGGGCAACACCTACTACCTTCCTAAGTTCCTCTCTTCTTCTTGAATACGGGCCACTCTCCAGAATAGCCTCATGGTTTTGTTTCCAAGATATGCACCACCTCCAAGCTCTCTGACATGGGCATGTACTTAATAGCTGAAGGGAATTGAAGCATCTCAAAAACTCAGAATTCTGTGTGACCAGTAAAGTCTCAGTGGAGAAACACTGCTTTGGGCTTTTTGCTTACCTATTGTTCTGTTGTCCTGCATGTCAGGAAGGTCTTTGCCTCAGGCCACCCCTTTGTGAAGCCTGAAGAAAACAGTTTACAAATGGAAATGAATGGGCATCACCTGTGGCTCTTTGCTTAATTGCTTTGGAAAGGGATGTGGCTGAATCAGCCTCTTGGCCCTTTGTGAGGCAGTGGCTTAGATTGTCAGCATCTGATGCATCTAATGAAAGTTTCCAAGTGTGCATTCAAAACCAAAATGGCCAAAAGTGCAGTCTTTGTGGATGAAGTGTCTCGCCATCCTTTGTAACCTTCCTGACCTCCATCAAGTGAAAATAGGGATCCTTTGGGTCAAATGAGTTCTTCAAAGCCCTGCAGAGGCTAGCCGATAGGTGCTTGAGTTTTCTCATGACACAAATTCTCATGAAGAATCTATACCAGACATTCAGTAGGCCTCAAATTGGAGAAGCAGAGCAGTTATAGAGCAGGACTAATTGATCACTCTTTGTTCACAGGAAGGGTGTCCACGCCACCCTGACTTTAGGCAAATGAGGCGCAAGTGTGCTTATTTTGGACAGTGTCTTGGGATGCGCCCCTCATGGAAACCTCCAGCCTGAGGTTATGATGAGTGTATATGTGGAAGAAGATGAGGGCCATGTGGGAGTGTTTTGGTATTAATTGTGGTCATCTGTGTGGTGGTTGGTAAAGATGCCTGGGTCCACCTGAGCTTGAACTATGGTGTGATTTCCCATAGAGACTGAGTAATGGAACTGACCTCAGAGAAGTATTGCCATGAATTGTGTTGGGATTTTAGGTGGCCATGCATGAGATTCACCCTTGAAAACTGAGATATAGAAAAGGGTGGCTTTCCAAAGAGTACTGTCAAACTCAGCCTGGATATCACATGATTTTATTCTGAAAGATTGGCAGCCATAGTTGAGAGTCAAAACATACATGGACCTTACATTGGAGACCTCAATGGGCCTGGCTTCATGTGTCCTTTTGGCCACTCTTTGGAAAGCCTTGCCTCTGAGTGTTCACCAGAGCTTTCTTTGAAATGTGCTTCCTCAAAATTTAATGGTTCCTGAATGAATTGAAACCCACAGATTCTCCAAATTCATCCTTGAAAAATGGCTAGATAAATACCATAAAATTTTTGAAATTTCCATGACCAGGTGGCCCTGGAGAATCTTTGGATGTCCTGTTGCTGTTCATGAGGGTACCAGACAGTGCCTTGATTGACTGGGTTTCATGAAAATGGTATATAACAGAAATACCAGTATGTTGGAGCCTGCTGAGTAGTGGGCCCAGAGCTGTGATGTGCAGGTGTGTGATAAAGCATCTCTGGTGAAGCCATGTGGATCTGTCATTGACTTCCAAATGGCTTGTGGCTGACATGGTGCAGACAGGAATCACGTATATGTCTGAATCCTCTCCATAAAAGGCATCTTGTTATATGGAGATGTTTCAGGGCAATGTTCAGAATCAGGTTGCTATGATTAAGGGGGCAAGCTATGTGGAATAGAAGCCTGGTTGGTGCATTCTCCTGCAGACCGTGACCCACCGCACGTGACAGGACTCCCTCCAGCACTGTGTCCCAGTTGAACTCCTTGTATTTCGTGAAGCAAATACCAAACTCCCAGTGCAGCAGCAAGAAACATCATGAAAAGTGGAGGATGACCAAATGGCTTCACAGTCCACATGCGGTGAAACTTAGCTTTCAGTGGCCACAGTTTACCTACAAAGAGAGAAGTCAGCACTGCTGCGTCATGTTATTTGGAAAATAAGAAACAATGTCCTCCAGGTCACATAGTTGCAGACCCAGCTTTGATGGTCTCATTAGAATGGAAGCTAAAGCTCCTGACAACAACATATATGTCAAGTGCCCATCCTCAGAGGCAGTTTCTCAAGTAGTCTTTAGGCGGGCAGAGCGCCATGTTGGTGGAGTGTTTACCTTTTAGACCAGGACGCAAGAAAAGACCACTGACTCCAATTAAAATCAAATTAAAGCAAACTTATTATTTCCACCGCCTGGGCTGTGTCTCCCTCCCAAAACGGCGGGAACAAGAGAGCAACCCCACCTTTCCTACAGAATTGCTTTATAGCGCAGAATGTTACACAAAAGGGTGGTTACAGATAACAGAACTCTGACAAGCATCACACTAATGATAGTTTACATTTTTTTTTTGCTGGCCCCAACATCAGAATTTATGAGGACCATTAGAGCCTCAGAGAGTGTCATCTGGCCAGGGAAGGCCAATATTTATGAGGTGTAAATAAAGTTTCAGAGAGGGCTGTTATCTGGTCAGAGAGCCATGCATGGGTGAGTTCAAGGCATGGGCAGGCATTCAAAGCAGGTTCAGAATTTGCTGTAATTTATAGTTAAGCCAAAATTATCTTTTCATGGCTTTGTGGCAAGATGACTCCCAATTTAAATAAAAGATCAGGTTGGGTCTATAATTCCCCCATTTTCTAATGTGTCCCTTTCAAATCTTTGATAGGGTAGGGGAAGGGCACTGAGGGAAATTTAATCCCTCAGGTAACAGTCTCCCTATTTTTTGAACTCACCCAAAACCGGTCTCCCTGATTTTACTGATTTAATTAATTACTTATATTGATAGTCTTTTTTATTTTTGGCTCCATTGTAGTAAGAAGCGAGGCGTCACTCATTTTGACTTCTTCTGAGCTGAGAGAGGGAGACGTGAAGGGGTACGGCCTGAGAGACATGAGTTGCCTTTTAGAAGTCAGTTCGGTTTGAAGTCTGGTTGGGGAAGTACAGGTTGTAAAGTCATCTGGGGATGGGTTCTTCTATGAGAGAAACAAAATACATGAGTACTGAATAAATGTTGCAGCAGCTGGAACATGTCACTGTATAGAAGTTCCCTCACCAGTCTTAAATATTCCCAGTTATTAGGACTGTCAACCTAATATTTAACATTTAGGGTTACAGTTGTCCCTCCCCATAAAATACAGTTTAATAATTTAATATCATCTGATCTTGCAAAATCCTTTTACTAGTATGACCTCTGTGTCTAAAAGAGAAACCTTTAATTCTGTTACTTAAGGCTGGATAATTGTACTAGCAAACACCAAGGTTACCTGTGTAGGTTAGGAATATCTGTAGGCCTCAAACTAAAAACTTCTGCCTCTAGCAGCTCCTCTTGATAGTCTCTTTTTTATAGTTATCAGGCATTCCTGTCTGAGAACCCTTCTTTGTAGACTCCAGTCTTATTTATTTTGGGAGGCTAACATAAAGTGTATACCTTAAAATATTATTATTACTATTATTATTTAAAATGCCCAGGAATGGCTGTATTTTGCGTTTAACTGTCTTTGCTAAATGTTTAAGATGAAGCAGTCAAACTGACTTTTGTTACTATCTATTATGAACAGTCAGCTGAGCTTTTATGGGAGTCATTCCTGGGGAAACTTGAGAGCAGCTTCTCAGTTCTGCTAGTGCCATTTTTGCTAGGTGTGTCCAGGTCTTGCTTGACCATGTGGCTTCCCTTGGAAGCATCAGGGATGTCTCCCTTCTCTGATGACTGTCTTCTTTTTAGAAAATGCACTGATTGGCTTTCTGTTCTCCAGTGGTCTCATTAATCTCCTTAATCAGGAGGTTATGTGGCTCAGAGTTGCAATGCTCTTTAGAGAAATCCCCTGTTCCCTGGATACAGACTGACTCAGAGGGCAAGAATCAAATATTGTTTTTTTTGGCCCTTTTCATTTAACTTTAATTTTAAATCCTAATCTTAAACATCCAGCAAATAAATTTTAGCAGCCTTATATTAAGAGTACTGGGCTTTAATGTCTGTAATTTAAAATTATTTATCTTTTTATTAATTGGGATCTGTATTTTTCTGTCTGTCTTTTGGTGATGACTTATTATCTTTAATTAACCCATGTTGTGTTCTTAAAGCAACACTTCTGTAAAACACTAACAGGGAATCTTTAGATCACTTGTAAGGAAATTACAAAATAAAATTAACAAGAGTAAATATACTTAGTTCGTGTAATTGCTACCCTGAATTTTTAGGCTGAGTTATTTACTATATTTCTTGTTTGAGATGCTAGTAATCTTGATAGGAAAATTAAGAACTTTTGAACATAACTTTAAATGAAATAACATCTGACCCACTGCTTTCGTAGTCATTCTCACATGTAGTAAGTTGGGACACAGAGCCTTATCTCAAGTAAGGCAGGGCTCTTTATAAATCTTAAGTGTTTTAGTTCTAAAGATGATCTTTGTTTTTAAATATCAGTTTAAAAAGTTAACATTAATTGTTTGTGGTCACATGAACATTAGCTAACACCATATAATATAACATTTAAAACATGAATAAAATAAACGCTGAAAGTTTTATCCTTTTCATAGCTAAGGCTCTCATTAACATAAAAATACATTTAAATGGTTCCCCAATGTAAAAAGTAACATAAAAGTTTACATATCTTATTGATAAAAGGTAAATAAATCCCCAATATATATATTTTTTCCATACAACTTCAGAACACCAGCTTCACATAATGCTCTTTTAAAGTTTCTACCTTACAGACTTGTATTCCTGGAAGATATGAGCATATTAATAGCATCACAATTGCATTGATGTTTCTACATTAACCAAGTTTAGCTTTTAAAGAAATGGCAGTACAGTGCTCTAAAATAACAGATCGTATTTAATCAGTTGTTTAATATTTACGGTTGCTTGCCCTAGAAAAATAAAACTTAATAAACACAATGTTATTGGTAAACTTATGTTTTAAGAAATTTTTGTGTCTTTTACACATGACTGATTTTTACAATCTTATACAGACTTTAGAACAAACTTATACAGACCTTAGTAAATCAATCAGATATCTAACAAGAGTACTCATGAATGAGTAATCCCATATCAAATTTAATTTACTTATTTATCAAAACATTAGACAAAAGTATTGAACAGTGTAGACCATTTTTTTTGAAGGAAAAGTCCTAGAACCAAGGAATATTAGACCTTTTGTCGACATTAATATTTTATTAGATTTTGAACACCTAGAAAAACATGTAAGCTTAAATTTAAAGACATTTATTTTTATCTGTTTATACAATTTAAAGTGAACCATTTAAATCACGTGAATTAAAGATCTTTGGATCCGCTTTTTAAAATTTGTTTTTGTGAGTGCTCCTGTTTTTATGAGCGCTCCTTATGTATGTTAATTTGTACATAATATACATGATATACGGACATATGTATATGTACACATACAACACATAACAAGAGTGTGCACACATAATTATAGTAAAGGCCTTGTAGCTTTTCGCAGGTGAAATATCCATTGCAATGTTTCAAAATCTCCACTGTTGGTGAAAGATAGAACTGATCAGAAAAACATTAACCTAGGTCTGTAGGATCAAAATCATGAGTTAAAAAAAATACAGAATCTAAGGAAAAAAATAAGAGTCCTAGAAAAAGTGACTGGGCAGTTATTAGTAAATACCATACAATGTAATTTTTTCTCCCCCCCCAACTTAGGCCTCAGATCAGTCTCCTACTGAGCTGGTATGCTTCTTTCATTTGCATTTCAACATAAGGCCTGGCTGAGGTCTGGAAGGAGCAGGGAAAAACTGCTATTCTTAGCAGACACCTCAGGCCTAAGGCATTTTAACCATAATTTTCAGGTTTGGATGTTGAAAATTATGGTACAATTTTAAGTTACAATTCACAAAATTTTATATCTTTACATCTTGTTCTGTCAACAGATACCATACTATGATTTACTATCCTTTTCCAAATTAATGCACTGGTACACACTGTGATATTTTCCCAGTCTACCCAATTCAAAACTGGTGAAAAATAAGACTGAATGTTTGGGAAGTTACTTGCCAACTTGGAAATAGAGTTCTTTAATTTTCCATCCTAAGTATTTAAGTTCTCTGGCATGAATTATCTAAAATCATAAAGTAAACAATTATCTGAACCCGACTTTTAACTGCAAGATTGTACAATGCTTCAAAAACCCATTCAGATACCAGATTGTTACAATAAAACATCATCATTTAGACACACATTGAGCTAAGATCATTCCCATGAAACAATTTATAATATGAACACATTATTGCACATGTCTTTAAGGGCCAGAAACAAAGACACAAGACAGACAGAAAGGAGCTCCAGACTATGGCTGACAGACAGAAGCCTTTAAAACATAACAGACAAGAGAAAAATCTCCTACACCTGTAGCACGATAGATGTCCCCACAAGGGGATCAGATGTTTTCACAGAGGAGCAACCTGAAATGTGAAATCAAGGGTCTCCATGGTGACTTTACTGCATTTAGTGTCCCCTTTTTCTTATTCTCTTTTTTAATAAGACAGAGGTGGCATAATTCTTACAGTGCAGGAAAGGAAGGAGGGAATTCTCTGAAGCAACAGGGCTTTGGCAGCTGCTGGGAGTCCCTCAGTCCCTCCTTTTACTTACAGGATTAGCTCCTCTGGTTCAGTTCCACCGCGAGCACACTCCGTCTCCTAATATTTCAGTAGTCAGCTCTCAAAAAATCCCGGGGTCGGAGGGAGGGTATCAAAATTTGTAACTTAAATTTTCGTTCCTGACGTTGAAGCCAATTAATACCAATTTAGTAATGAGGACAGCGTTTGAGAAAAAGAAAAAGGGAGATTTACTGCTTTGCTAACAAAGGAGAAGCACAGGGGACTCTTCCCAAAGGTTGTGACTCTCTTGATCTGGAGGGACAAGAGGTTTTAAAGGAGTTTCACTTTTTCACCTAAGAGATACTCAGTTCTTAGGTCACCAGCAGGCATTGCCCTCTGCAGTGGGTGTGCTCCAGGTAACCAGCTAGGGGCTTCTTTCATCCTGCTTAACAAAGGGGGGGGGAAAGTTCATCACAGTTCCTTAAAACACAGTCCAAAGTGGTGTCAGGCTTACTTGCTTTATTACCCATTTTCACGTCCAATATCATTAAGTTTTTACCACAGAAATCACACAACAAAACGCACAAAAACAAACAAACCAAAAACATACAGAACACAGAAAAAAACACAAAGAAACAGAAAACCGGTGAAGAAACAGAAAAACAGAGGAGCAATGCAACGTCTTGCTAAAGCTCCGGGGAAGGAGCTCCTGCGTGCCCGTTGGCACCTCTCTACCCTTTCAGAGGAATTCCCTACAGAACGGAACAGAGGACAGAATGATTCTTGTTACTGTCCCAGACAGGAGTATATGTGAGCCTCCCCATGCCACCTCTCTGTCATCAGAAGAGATCTCCCTTAAGCGGATATCAGATGTTATAAAGATGCCACTTACCTATGGAGGCCTCCTCCACCAGGTGCTTGCTAATAGTTATAGTGCGATGGTTCACTGCAGTGCTCCCCGGACTGAAGGCTCACTCCAAGGCCTTTGAACTTGGCTCTCCAGCCCGGAGCCTTGGAGGAAAGGCCAGCTTCAGAATTTCCAGGAGTCTGGTCTTGTGATCTGGTCAGGTCATCTCACTGGGGAACTCCAAAATATTAGACCAGGATGCAAGAAAAGACCACTGACTCCAATTAAAATCAAATTAAGGCAAGATTATTATTTCATCCGGGTGGGCTGCCTCTCCCTCTCAAACAGTGGAAACAAGACAGCATCCCCACCTTTCCTACAGCCCAGCTTTATACCCCAGAAAGTTACACAAAAGGGGAGTTACAGAAAACAGAACTTTGGCAAGCATCACCCTAATTGTAGTTTACATTTTTTATTTGCTGGCCCCAGCATCAAAAATTATGAGGACCATTAGAGCCTAGAGAGGGTCTTTGGCCAGGGAAGGCCAATATTTATGAGGTGTCACTAAAGTTTCAGAGAGGGCTGCAATCTGGTCAGAAAGCCAGATATGGGTGAGTTCAAGGCATGGGCAGGAATTCCAAGTAGGTTCGGAATTTGCACTAATTTATAGTAAAGAAAAAATTATCTTTTCATGGCTGTGTGGCAAGATGACTCCCAATTTTATTGAAAGATCAGGTTGGGAGATCAACCCTGTCCTTTACTTTTGGAAACTCCTCTACCACATCCAAGTTTGTGAACTCCTGAGCATTTTCTATCCCAGATATGTATTCACAGATTTTTTAACTCTACTCCTCTAATTGTGTCTTACTTGGGGCGAAGGTAATGTCAAGGCATTGTTCTGGATGAAAGTGGGAAGATTATTGTATACCACATATATGCATACTCATTGGATTCATTTTCCAATTTTTCATTCAAAATACTATATCCCTCACAATAACCCATACCCTACGAGACTCTAACTACTAATACTAATATGATGGAGAAAAATAACCGAAACAAAATTGAAATACAAGCAATTCAGAGGAGGCATGGTGTATATTGGACTTGCCTTTTGCAAGATAAATGGTAGGTGTTATTAATCTAGTCAATTTTTAATTGAAATAGTTCTCCATGTGTTTTTAAAGTTAAAAAATATGTGTATTCCTGTCTCCCTTTCTCTGTAGCCTATTCAGCACATGTATTTTTATATGCACATATAGAATCCTACGTGATATCACAAGTGCATTTTTGTGAGGTGCCTGACTTGGCAGTTACAAATTGTGAGAAGAGATCACTCCTCCTAAAAGCTGTTGGAACTGAAATTTCAAGCTATAGGTGAGCTTCCTAGTAGAACAACATTATACATAAATCCATGTTCAGGGAAATGAATGTTTTTGGACATGTGGATGATATATATTTCATGGTGAATTTCGTTTGGCATATGTATTGGTATGTTTATTGTCTGTGGTTGTGTGTGTGTGTGTGTGTGTGTGTGTGTGTTTGTGTGTGTGTGTATATATATATATACACACACACACACACACTCTCCAGAATTTTCAAAATATGAAATGTATGTGTCTTATATACACTCCCTAAATTCATTCATGTTCATGTATGTGGATTAATAATCAACTTTTCACAACATTATTCTCAGAAATATTCATCCACCTGAAATATATATTTGTTTCCTAGTACTGAAAACTAACTTCAGTGAAAGGTGCATACAAATCCTAATATTTCTACAGTTACTGACCCAGTTTAACATCAATGCAAGTAGATTCCTATGGGACATGATGCATCTTTTGACGTTCATTTTTATTCAACAGTGGTACCTTACTATTTCCTCAGTTTTTGCACATCATAGGATACATATTTCATCCACTAGTTAGAAAATTTATAGGCATTTGTTTCACTTTTAATCACTTTCTTCTCCAGAACTCATGTATTTCTCTATGTTTCTTGACTGGTTTTTTAATGAGACTTCTTTCCAAATACATTATAATCGATTTCCATAATCATTTTGAAACAAATCTCACACACCCTTCATGATAAACCATAACCCTAAGATGACCATTAGATATATAACTGGTTGGAATGAATGATTGTATATCAATATAACATTTCTTATATATTTTCAGATATCTATTCAATCCATTATTTAAAGTGGATCCAGTTATATTGTTTATTCACAGAATGGTGTATTCTTGCATTATCTCTATATTCATAGACACAGGGTACGCCTATTTCTACCCCCATACTAATTTATACGTCTTCAAAATATTGCTCCCATAAATGGTGGAAGAAATACTCATGTCACCAGATCTGCATATACATTTTTTCACAGAAATATTCTTGACACAAAAAGCAAATGTCACATGTACAATTCTATAAAAGCCTAAATGGGAAGTGAACATGGATTACTAAAATCATCCATGTCCATGTTGCCTAATGTTCTCAAATGTCAATTCTATTTGTGACTACATTTTTGTTTCTTCCTAAGATTATAAATTCAAGCTCCAGCCTGTTGAAAATGTGTAATCCTATAACTCACTTTATACTTTACTTGATTTCCTAATGTCTCTATTGATATCTGCTTTCATACATGTTTTCCCCAGTTCATCATTGCGACTGACTCTTCACATGTGCTGACATTCACCGTCACTCTCTACCTGAAACCCTATTGTTAAGAACTTTTGGTCCAAATTCTATACTCACTCTTCTTATAAGCCTACCGAATACCTTCCAAATCCTATCGACTATTGCTTTTTGACTGGATGTTCTGTTCAACATTCAATCATCCAAGTTACAAGGTCCTATGCCATTGTATATTGATTTATCTGAGACAACTGTGCAGGACATAATTCAAAGCTAAGTATCCCACTCAAGGCCCCATGCCCTTCTGGGCTTCAAATCTTACCAAATTTCTGCTTTCATACTTATATTTCACCTATATACTCTTGTAAATATCGCAGGTTGCCAATACCATTATTCATCCCGCAGAATGATTCCTAACCCAAATCGATGCTATTATTGAACCTAACCATACACTCTTCCCTTAATATAACTTACAGAAGAGCAGGGACAGAGTTGGTCTTACAATATAGTAATGTAGCTGATCTTTCACCTGCTGAGAAACTCAACGATTCATGAAGAAATGATCCTTGGAGAAGATGTAGGCAGCTATGTAGGACCTGAGAGAGCAATAGTCATCTTCCACGGCAAACAACCAGGTCAGGATGAATTGATGTGTCTGAATCAGTCTCTCTCTTCTTATTGTAGAGAAGATGGACCAAACAAGGCCTGTGTAGAGAGCAGTTCCCGGGTGCCTATGGTCGATATACAATTCTAACTTCTGAATGTGTCACAGAATGTAGGGGTAACCTCCATCTCATTGGAACCTTCGAAGCATCTGTTAGGACAAAGTGGTTACCAAGGCAGTGACCTCATTTAGTTCCTGAAGGAATTGACCTACCTCACTTCTTTGTTGATGCAATTCGCTGAACTCGGGATCCAGGAAGCCAAGCACCCAGAGCCAGTCCCAGTCCCTGTCCCATTGGGTTCACTTGTTTGGATTTACCAAGGATAGAGTCAGTCTTTCTTGGTAAATACTGATCTGTGGATGGTTAAATGTCAGGAAAGCTCTGAAGAGGGGCCTTCCTGAGAAAGCAGGTAGTGACTCCCTGATGGCTCCTGACAACTTTACAGAGTTGGAAATGAAGACCAGATCTGAGACAGGACAGGCCATTTCGTGGGAACATAGTATGGCCAATCAGTCTGAGGACACTCTGGATAGTCACAGACCTACTTGGGTAAAGGAGGTGCCTTTGTGGGTGTGGATGTGAGTTTGGTTTTGTCTCATGTTATGAGAATACGTAGGAAAGGCAGTTTGTTTGGTTTGGAGTGGACTGTTTTCAATAAGTCATTTGACATGGCGAGTGTTTCTTTGTTTGTGTATCCCACTGTATCCGTGGTTGTAGACCTTTGAAAAGCGAATGCATCAATGGTTGTGTCCTGTCTAATGTAAAGTGTCCCAGCGTTCATCCTGCCCAATTTAAGAATGGAGAGTGGCTTGACTTATAGATGGGCAATACCTACTATCTTCCTAAGTTCCTGTTTCTTCTTGAATTCTGGCCACTCTCCTGAATAGGCTCATGGTTTTGTGAACAACATATGTACCACCACAAGGCTCTGTGACATGGCCATGTACTGATAGCTGAAGGGAATGGGAGCATCTCAGAAAACTCAGATATCAGTGTGACCAGGAAAGTCTTAGTGGAGAAACCCTGCTTTGGGCCATTTGCTTACTTATGTTTCTATTACCCTCAATGTCAAGAAGGTCTTTACCTCAGGCCACCCCTTTTTGAAGAATGAAGAAAACTGTTTTCATATGGAAATGAATGGGCATCACCTGTGGCTCTTTGCTTAATTGCTTTGGAATGGGATGTGCTTCAATCAGTCTCTTGTCCTTGTGTGAGGTTGTGGCTTAAATTCTCAGCACCTGATAGATCTAAATAAAAATTCCATGTGCATCCAAAACCAAAATGCCCAAAAGAGCAGTCATTGTGGATGAATTTTTTTGCCTTCTTAGGTTGGGTTCCTGACCTACATCAAGTGAGAATAGGTATCCTTTGGGTCAAATGCGTTCTTCAAATCCCTGCAGAGGCTATCCCATAGGTGCTTGGGTTTTCTCATGACTCCAAATCACATAAAGAATCTATACCTGACAGCTAGTAGGCCTCAAATTGGAGAACGGAACACTTTACCAGCAGGAATATTTGATCACTCCTGGTTCAAAGGAAGAGTACCCAGGCCACCATGATTTTAGGCAAATGAGGGGCAAGTGAGCTTATTTTGGACACTTTCTTGGCCTTGCCTCTCATAGAAACCTCCAGCCACAGGGTATGATAAGTGTCTATATGGAAGAAGATGAGTGTCATGTGGGAGTGTTTTGGATTTAAGCGAAGAAAGAGAGAACTCAAAATACTGACATATGGGATCGAAAAGGCAATATCATAACAGATGCTACAGAAATACAGAAGACAATTAGAAATTATTTTGAAAATCTATATTCCAATAAAATAGAAAATAGTGAAGACATTGATAAATTTTTAAGTCATATGATTTGCACAGACTGAGTCAGGAGGATACACACAATTTAAACAGACCAATATCAATGGATAAAATAGAAGAAGCAATCAAAAGACTACCAACCAAGAAAAGCCCAGGTTCAGATGGGTATACAGCGGAGTTTTACAAGACCTTTAAAAAAGAATTAATACCAATAATTTTCAAGATATTTCAGGAAATAGAAAAGGAGGGAGCTCTGCCAAATTCATTCTATGAGGCCAACATCACTCTGATTCCAAAACCAGACAAAGACACCTCAAAGAAAGAAAACTACAGACCAATAACTCTGATGAACCTAGATGCAAAAAACCTCAATTAAATCCTGGCGAATTGGATACAAAGGCACATCAAAAAAATTGTGCATCATGATCAGGTAGGATTCATCCCTGAGATGCAAGGACGGTTCAATATATGGAAATCAATAAATGTTATTCACAACATAAATATACTTAAAGATAAGAAGCATATGATCATCTCGATAGATGCAGAAAAATCATTCGACAAAGTAGAGCATCCCTTTATGTTCAAAACATTAGAAAAACTAGGGATAACAGGAACTTACCTCAACACTGTAAAAGCTATCTATGCTAACCCTCAGGCTAGTATGATTCTGAATGGAGAAAAATTGAAGGCATTTCCTCTAAAATCTGGAACAAGACAGGGATGTCCTCTATCACCACTTCTATTCAATATAGTTTTCGAAACACTGGCCAGAGTAATTAGACAGACGAAAGAAATTAAAGGCATAAAAATAGGAAAAGAAGAACTTAAAATATCACTATTTGCAGATGACATGATTCAATATATAGAAAACCCAAAAGGTTCTACAAAAAAACTACTAGAACTAATAAATGAATTCAGCAATGTGGCAGGATATAAAATCAACATGCATAAATCAAAAGCATTTCTGTATATCAGTGACAAAACATCTGAAACAGAAATGAGGAAAAACACTCCATTAACATATCCTCAAAAAAAAAAAATACTTGGGAATCAACCTAACAAAAGAGGTGAAAGATTTGTACAATGCAAACTAAAGAACCCTAAAAAGAGAAGTAGAATAAGACCTTAGAAGATGGAAAAATATACCCTGTTCATGCATAGGCAGAACTAACATCATCAAAATGGTGATATTACCAAAAGTTCTCTATAGGTTTAACGCAATGCCAATCAAAATCCCAACGGCATTTCTTGTAGAAATAGAGAAAGCAATCATGAAATTCATATGGAAAAATAAAAGACCCAGAATAGCAGAAGCATTTCTAAGGAGGAAGTGTGAATCAGGCGGTATAGCAATACCAGATTTCAAACTATATTACAGAGCAATAGTAAAAAAAAAACAGCATGGTACTGGTACCAAAACAGGCAGGTGGACCAGTGGTACAGAATGGAGGACACAGAGACTAATCCAAAAAGCTACAACTGTCTTATATTTGATAAAGGAGCTAAAAGCATGCAATGGAGGAAGGATAGGATCTTCAACAAATGGTTCTGGGAAAACTGGAAATCCATATGTAAGAAAATGAAACTGAATCCCTTTCTCTCGCCATGCAGAAAAGTTATATCAAAATGGATCAAGGAGCTTTATATCAAATCAGAGACATGGTGTCTGATAGAAGAAAAATTGGCTACGATCTACATACTGTGGTGTCGGGCTCCAAATTCCTCAAAAGGACACCCAAAGCACAAGAGTTAATAACTAGAATAAACAAATGGGACTTACTCAAACTAAAAAGGTTTTTCGCAGCAAGAGAAACAATAAGAGAGGTAAATAGGGAGCCTACATCCTGGAAACAAGTCTTTATTCCTCACACTTCAGATAGAGCCCTAATATCCAGAATATACAAAGAACTCAAAAAATTAGACAATAAGATAACAAATAACCCAATCAACAAATGGGCCAAGGATCTGAACAGACACTTCTCAGAGGAGGACATACAATCAATCAACAAGTACATGAAAAAATGCTCACCATCTCCAACAATCAGAGAAACGCAAATCAAAACCACCCTAAGATACCATCTCACTCAGGTAAGATTGGCAGCATTTATGAAGCCAAACAACCACAAGTGCTGGGGAGGATGTGGGGAAAGAGGTACACTTGTACATTACTGGTGGGACTGAAAATTGGTGTAACCAATTTGGAAAGCAGTATGGAGATTTCTTGGAAAGCTGGGAATGGAACCACCATTGGACCCAGCTATTCCCTTTCTCATTCTATTCCCTAAAGACCTAAAAAGAGCATGCTACAGGGAAACTGCTACATCGATGTTCATAGCACCACAATTCACAATAGCAAGACTGTGGAACCAACCTAGATGCCCTTCAATAGATGAATGGATAAAAAAAGTGGTATTTATTCACAACGGAGTATTACTCTGCATTAAAAAATGACAAAATCATAGAATTTGCAGGGAAATGGATGGCATTAGAGGAGATTATGCTAAGTGAAGCTAGCCAAACCCTAGCAAACAAATGCCAAATGTCTTCTTTAATATAAGGAGAGTAACTAAGAACAGAGTAGGGACGAAAAGCATGAGAAGAAAATTAACATTTAACAGGGATGTGAGGTGGGAGGGAAAGTGAGAGAGAAGGGAAATTGCATGGAAATAGAAGGAGACGCTCAGGGTTATAAAAAATTACATACAAGAGGAAGTGAGGGGAAAGGGAAAAATAATACAAGGGGGAAAAATTTATTACAGTAGCGGGATTAGAGAGAGAAGAGGGGAGGAGAGGTAATGGGAGGGGGATAGTAGAGGATAGGAAAGGCAGAAGAATACAACATACACTAGTAAGGCAATATGTGAATCAATGGATATGTAACTGATTTGATTATGCAATCTGTATACGGGGTAAAAATAGGAGTTCATAACCCACTTGAATCAAAGTGTGAAATATGATACATCAAGAACTATGTAATGTTTTGAACAATCATAAATGAAAATTAAAAAAAAAGAAAACTAACTTCGGTAAATGATGCACGCGAATCCTAATATTTCTACAGTAACTGACCCAGTTTAACATCAATGCAAGTAGATTCCTATGGTACATGACGTATATTTTGACATTCATTTTTATTCAATACTGGTACACTACAATTTGATCAGTTTATGCACATTATAGGATATATATTTCATCCACAATTTAGCAAATTTATAGGCATTTGTTTCACTTTCAATCACTTCCTGCTTCAGAACACATGTATTCCTCCATATTTCTTGACTGGTGTTTTCATGAGACTTCTTACCAAACACAATATTTTCCATTTCCATTATCACTTTTGAAGCAAAACTCACACACACTTCATGATAATCAATAACCCTAAGATTACCATTAGGTACATAACTGTTTGGAATGACTGATTTTATGTCAATTTATGATTTCTAATATATTTTCAGATATCAATTCAATCTATTATTTAAGAGGAACCAGTTATATTATTTATTCACAGTAAGTTCTATTCATGCATTATCTCTATATTCATAGACTCAGGGTACACCACTTTGTACCCCCAATACTAATTTATATGTCTTCAAATATTGCTCCCAGAAATGGTGAAAGAAATACTCATATCACATGATCTACAGATACATTTTATCACAATAATTTTCTGGACAGAAAATGCAAAGGTCACACTTATGATTGTACCAAAGCCTAAATGGAAAGTGAACATGGATTACTAAAAACATCCATGTCCAGGTTGCCTAATGCTTTCAAATGTTATTCCTATTGGTAACTACATATTTTTTTTCTTCCTAAGATTATGCATTCAATCTCAACCATGGTGAAAATGTCTAATCCTATCACTCACATTATAATTGCCTGATTTTGTAATGTCTCTATTGATATCTTTTTTTCCTATATTTTCTCCAGTTCATCATTGTGACTGAGTCTTCACATGTGCTGACATTTACATTCACTCTATAACCGAAACCCTATTGCTAAAGAACATTTGTTCCAAATTTTATACTCACTCTTCTTCCTAAACCTACCGACTATCTTCCTAATCCTACTGACTCTCCCAATTTGAGTAAATGTTCTCTTCTACAATCAGTCATCCAAAGTACAAAGTCCTTTGCAATTGTATATCGCATTATCTGAGACATCTCTGCAGAATGTAATTCAAAGCTAAGTATCCAAATCAAGGGCCTAATGCCCTTCTGGGCTACAAATCTTATATAGATTTCTGTTTTTGTACTTACATTTCACCTCTATAATCTTATAAATATTGCAGGTTACCAATAGCAGTAATCATCCTGCAGAATGATTTATAACCCAAATCGAACAAGGTATTAACCCTAACCATACACTGTTCCCTCAATCTAACTTTACAAAAGGGCAGGGACAGAGTTCGTCATACAATACAGGAATGTAGGGGATCTTCCACCTGCTGAGAACCTCAAAGGTCCATGCAGATTTGATCCCAGGGAAAGATGCAGGCAGCTATGAAGTACCTGAGAGAGCAAAAGTCACCTTCCATGGGAAACAACCTGGTAAGGATGAAGGGTAGTTTCTGAATAAGCCTCTCTCTTCTTAATGTAGAGAAGATGGACCAAACCAGTCCTGTGTGGTAAGATGTTCCCGGATGCCTATGGTTGATATACCATTCTAACTTGTGAAAGTATCACAGGAAGTAGGGGCAACCTCCATCATAGGACCATTGGAAGAAACTGTTAGGACAAAGTGGTTGCCAAGGCAGTGACCTCATTAAGATATTGAAGGAAGTAACCTCACCTTACTTCTTTGGTGATGGAAGTCTCTGATCCGGGAAGCCAGGCACCAAGAGCCAGTCCCAGTCCCAGTCTCAGTGTTCTCACTTGTTTGGATTTACGAAGGACAGAGTCAGTCTTTCTTGGTACCTACTGATGTGAGGATGGCCAAAAGTTAGGAAAGCTCTGAAGATGGGCCTTTCCTGAGAAACCAGGTAGTGGATCACCGCTGGCTCATGACAACTTCACAGAGTTGGCCAAGGAGGCCAGATCTGACACAGGACAGGCCATTTCAGCGGAACATAGTATGGCCCACCATTCAGAGGACACTCCCGATAGTTACAGACCTACTTGGGGGAAGGAGGTGCCTTTGTGGGTTTGGGTGTGGGTTTGAGGTTTTGTCTCATGTTCTTAGAATAGTTAGGAAAGGTGGTTTGTTTTGTTTGGAGTGAACTGTTTCTGGTAAGACGTTTGGCAAGGCGAGTGTTTCTTTTTCTGTGTATGCACTGTGTCCGTGGTTGTAGACATTAGAAAAGAGAATGCATCAATGGATGTGTCCTGTCTAGTAGAAAGCATCCCAGGATTCATCTTGTCCAATGTATGAATGGACTGCGGCTTGACTTATGGATGGGCAACATCTACTATCTTCCTAAGTTCCTGTTTTCTTCCTGAAAACTGGTCACTCTCAGAATAGGCTCACGATTTTGTTTCCATGATTTGTACCACCTCCAAGCTCTGTGCTTACCAATTGTTCTGTTGCACTGAATGTGAGGAAGGTCTTTTCTTCAGGCCAAACCTTTGTGAAGCATGAAGAAAACAGTTTTCAAATGGAAATGAAAGGGCATCACCTGTGGCTCTTTACTTAATTTCTTTGGAAAGGGATGTGTCTGAATCAGATTATTGGCCCTGTGTGAGGTTGTGTCTTAGATTCTCAGCACCTGAAGGATCTATAAAAAAGATCCAATGTGTGCATCTAAAACAAAAATTGCCAAAAGAGCAGTCATTGTGGATGAAGTCTCTCGCCTACCTCTGTAAGGTTCCTGACCTTCATCAAGTGAGACTAGTGATCATTTGGGTCAAATGAGTTCCTCAAAACCCTGCAGAGGCTAGCCCATAGGTGCTTGGTTTTTCTCGTGACTCCAATTCACATAAAGAATCTAAACCCCACAGTCAATAGGCCTCAAATTGGAGAAGCAGTGCCGTATTAACGAGTGTTAGGGATTAACGTATTAGGGATTCTTTGGGTCAAATGAGTTCTTCAAAGTCCCGCAGAGGTTCTTGTGTTTTCTCATGACTCCAAATCACATAGATAATCTATACCTAAAAGTCAGTAGGCCTCAAATTAGATAAATAGAGCAGTATTAACTGCAGGCTTATTTGATCACTCATGGTTCACAGGAAGGTTGTCCAGGCCACCTTGAATATTGGCAAATGAGGGGCAAGGGAGTTTATTTTGGACACTCTCTTTGGATGCGCCCCTCATGGAAGAATCCTGCCAAAGGTTACGATGAGTGACTATATGGAAGAAGATGAGGGCCATGTGGGAGAGTTTTGGTTTTAATTTTGGTCATTTGTGAGGCGGTTGGAAGAAATGACTGGGTCCACCAGGGCTTGAACTCTGGTGTGATTCCCCTTAGAGACTGGGTTTTGGAACTAACCTCAGAGAAGTATTGCCATAAATTTTGTTGGGATTTAGGAGGCCACGCATGAGAGTCACCCTTGGAAACTGACATCTAGGCCCAGGGTGGCTTTCCTCAGATCACTGGGAATCTCAGCCTGGATATCACATGATTTTATTCTGAAAGACTTCGGAACCATAGTTGAGAGTCAAAACACACATGTACCTCACATTGTAGACCTCAATGGGCCTGGCTTAATGTGTCCATTTGGCCACTCTTTGGGAAGACTTGCCTGTGAGAGTTCTCCAGAGGATTCATTGAAATGAGCTTCCTCAACATTTAATGGTTTCTGAGTGAATTGAAACCAACAGTGCCTCCATCTTCATCCTTGAAAAATGGCTAGAAAAATACGATGAAAGTTTTGAAATTCATTGGAGAAGCTTTGTATCTCCTGTTGCTGATCATGAGGGTACCAGACATTGCCTTGAATTACTGGGTTTCATGAAAATGGTGTAGAACAGAGATTCCAGTATGTTGGAGCCTGCTGAGTAGTGGGCCTAGAGGAGTGGTAGGCAGGTGTGTGAAAGAACATCAGTGGTAGGGCCATGAGGATCTACCATTGGATTCCAAATGGCTTTTGACTGACATGGTGCAGCCAGCAGACCCTTATATGTAAAGGCATCTTGTTATATGGAGAGGTTTCAGGGCAATGTTCAGAATCAGGTTGATATGGACAAGGGGGCAATGGGGCAAGCTATAAAGGATAGAGCCTGGTTGGTGCATTCTCTTGCAGACCCTGACCCACCACACGTGACAGAACTCCCTCCAGCACTGTGTGCCAGTTGAGCTCCTTGAATTTCGTGAGGCAAATACCAAACTCCCAGTGCAGCAGCAAAAATACCACAAAAAGTGGAGGAGGACCAAATGGCTTCACAGTCCACAGGGGGAGACACTTAGTCTCCAGTGGTCACAGTTGACCTACAAAGAGAGGATTCTGCACTGCTTCCTCATGTTTATTGGAAAATAAGAAACCCTATTGCTAAAGAACTTTTGGTCCAAATAATATAGTCACTCTTCTTCCTAAACCTACCGACTATCTTTCAAATCCTAATGACTATCCTTTTTTGAGTGGATGTTCTCGTCTACATTCAATCTTCCAAGGTACAAGGTCCTATGCCATTGTATATCAAATTTTCTGAGACATCTGTGCAGAATATAATTCAAAGCTAAGTATTCCAATTATGGGCCCACTGCCCTTCTGGCCTTCAAATCATACCTAGATTTCTGTTTTCATTCTTATATTTCACCTCTATATTCTTGTAAATATCGCAGGTTCCCAATAACATAATTCATCACAGAGAATATTTCCTAACCCAAATTGAACCTGTTATTAACCCTAAATATACACTCTTCCCTCAATCTCATTTTACTGAAGAGCAGGGACAGAGTTGTTCTTAGAATACAGGAAAGTAGGGGACCTTCCAACTGCTGAGAACCTCAAAGGTCCATACAGAAATGATACCCAAAGAAGTTGTAGGCAGGTACGAAGGACCTGAGAGAGCAAAAGTCATATTCCATGGCAAGCAACCTGGTCAGGATGAAGCAATGTGTCTGAATCAGCTTTTCTCTTCTTATTGTAGAGAAGATGGATCAAACCAGCCTGTGTGGAGAGCTGTTCCTGGGTGCCTATGGATGATATATCATTCTAACTTGTGAAAGTGTCACAGAAAGTAGGGGAAGCCTCCATCTCATGGGACCCTTGGAAGCAACTGTTAGGACAATGTGGTTGCCAAGGCAGTGGCCTCATTCAGTTCCAAAGAAAGTGACATTCCTCATTTCCTTGGTGATTGAACTCTCTGAACTTGGTATCCAAGAAGCCAGGCACCAAGAGGCAGTCCAAATCCCAGTCCCAGTGGGCTCACTTGTTTGGATTTTCCAAGGACAGAGTCAGTCTTTCTCGGTAACTACTGCTGTGTGAATAGCCAAATGCCAGGAGAGCTCTGAAGAGGGACATTTCCTGAGAAAGCAGGTAGTGGCTCAACACTTTGTTCCTGACAACTTCACAGAGTTGGCCAAAGAAACCAGATCAGAGAGGTGGTTTGTTTGGTTTGGAGTGAACTGTTTCTAGTAAGTTCTTTGACAAGGTGAGTGTTTCTATGTCTGTGTATCCCACTGTGTCCCTGGTTGTTGACATTAGAAAAGAGAATGCAACAATGGATGTGTCCTGTCTAGTAGAAAGCTTCCCAGCATTCATCCTGCTCAATTTATGAATGGAGTGTGGCTTGCCTTATGGATGGGCAACACCTACTACCTTCATTAGTCCCTGTTTTCTTCCTGAATTCTGGCCACTCTCCAGAATAGACTCATGGTTTTGTGTCCAAGGTATGTACCAACTCCAAGGTCTGTGACATGACCATGTACTGGATAGCTGAAGGGAATGGCCAGCATATCAAAAAACTCAGATATCCATGTGACCAGGAAAATCTCAGTGGATATAACCTGCTTTGGGCCTTTTGCTTACCTATTGTTCTTTTGCCCTGAATGTCAGGAAAGTCTTTGCCTCAGGCCACCGCTTTGTGAAGCCTGAAGAAAACGGTTTTGAAATGGAAATGAATGGGCATCACCTGTGGCTCTTTGTTTAATTGCTTTGGAAAGGGATGTGTCTGGATCAGGCTCTTGGCCCTGTGTGAGACTGTGGCTTAGATTCTCAGCAACTGATGGATCTAAAGAAAGATCCCAAGTGAGCATCCAAAACCAAAATGGCAAAAAGTTTAGTCATAGCGAATGAATTCTATTGCCTACCCCTTTTAGGTTCCCAAAATCCATCAGTTGAGAATAGGGATCCTTTGGGTCAAGTGAGTTCTTCAAATCTCTGCAGAGGACCTTGGTTTTCTCATGACTCCAATTCACATAAAGAATCTCAACCCCACAGTCAGAAGGCCTCAAATTGGAGAAATGGAACAGTATTAATGGCAGGCCTATTTGATCACTCCTGGTTCACAGGAAGGGTGTCCAGGCCACCCTGAATTTAGGCAAATGAGGTGCAAGGGAGATTATTTTGGACATTGTCTTGGCCTGCGACCCTCATGGAAAACTCCAGCCAGAGGTTATGATGAGTGTCTATATGGGAGAAGATGAGGGCCATGTGGGAGTGTTTTGGTTTTAATTGTTTTTATTTAAGTCGTGGTTGGAAGAGTTGACTGGATCCACCTGGGCTTGAACGCTGGTGTGATTCCCCTAGAGACTGACTTCTGGAACTGACCTCCAAGAAGTATTGCTGTGTACTTTGTTGGGATTTTAGGAGGCCACGCATGAGATTCGCCCTTGGAAACTGAGATCTAGGCCCAGGGTGGCTTTCCACAGAGCACTGGGAATCTCAGGAATGATATTACATGATTTTATTCTTAAAGACGTGGCAGCCATTGTTGCAAGTCAAAACACACATGGACCTCACATTGTAGACCTCAATGGACCTGGCTTCATGTGACTTTTTGGCCTGTCTTTGGGAAGCCTTGCCTGTTACCTTTTTCTAGAGTTTTCATTGAAATGAGCTTTTTCTCCATTTAATGGTTCCTGAGTGAATTGAAACCCACAGTGCTTCCAATGTCATCATTGAAAAATGGCTAGATAAATACCATTAAATTTTTGTATTCCCATGACCAGGTGGCACTGGAGAAACTTTGTATGTCCTATTGATGATCATGAGTGTACCAGACAGCGTCTTGATTGACTGGTGTTCATGAAAATGGTGTAGAAGAGAGATGCCAGTAAGTTGGAACCTGATGAGTAGTCGGCCTAGAGCAGTGGAGTGCAGGTGTGTGTTAAAACATCTGTGGTTGGGTCATTTGGTTTTGCATTGGCTTTCAAATCGTTTGTGACTGACATTATGCAGCCTCTAGATCCTTGTATGTAAAGGCATCTTGTTATATGTAGAGGTTTCAGTACAATGTTTAGAATCAGATTGCTATGGTCAAGGGGGCAAGCTATGTGGGATAGAAGCCTGGTTGGTGCATTCTCTTGCAGACCCTTACCCACCACACATGACAGAACTCCCTCGAGCACTGTGTCCCAGTTGAACTCCTTTTATTTCGAGAAGCAAATACCAAACTCCCAGTGCAGCTACAAGAAACACCACAAAAAGTGGAGGATGATGAAATGGATTCACAGTCCACACTGGGAGACACTTAGCCCCCAGTGGCAACAGTTTACCTACAAAGAGAAAATTCAGCACTGCTGCCTCATATCCATTGGAAAATATGAAACCATGTCCTCCAGGTCACATAGATGCAGACCCAGATTTGATGGTCTCACTACAAAGGAAGCTAAAGCTCCTGAAAACAACATATATTTCAAGTGCCCAACCTCAGAAGCAGTTTCTCAAGAAATCTTTATGCCGGCAGAGCTCCATGTTTGTGGAGTTTTTACCCTGTCCTTTGCTTTTGGAAACTCCTCTACCACCTCCAAGTTTGTGAACTCCTGAGCATTTTCCATTCCAGATGTGTATTCACAGATTTTCAAATCTTCTCTAATTGTGTCTTACTTGGGGTGAAGGTAATGTCAAGGCATTGTTCTGAATGAAAGTGGGAAGATTTTGGGGTAGCACATATTTGAATACACATTGCATTCTTTTTTCAGTTTTCCATTGGAAATACTGAATCCCTGACTGTCAGGGGTAGAAGGAATTCTCCTTCAAAGAATAGCCTGACACTTACAAGAAACAACACCCATGGAGACATCATCTCTTGGAGACATCATTTAGCCATCTGTGTCCCTGAGACATCCTGTGGCCATCTGTCTTCCTGAAATATCCTGAGGTTATCTCACCTTGTGTAGAAATCCAGGACCTGCCGATAAGAGAGCTTTCCCATCTCCAGCATATAAAATCCCCTGTGTACAATGTATTTTGAAGGTTGATCAGAACTCCTGTCTTGCTGTCATCTCTCGTGTCTCTTGTCCCTTCCTTCCTCCCTATCTTGGTTCGCTGCCCACGTTGATGTGTATACAGCAGAGTTTTACAAAACCTTTAAAGAGGAATTAACACCAATACTTTTCAAGCTATTTCAGGAAATAGAAAAAGAGGGAGAACTTCCAAATTCATTCTATGAGGCCAACATCACCCTGATTTTTAAACCAGACAAAGACACTTCAAAGAAAGAAAACTACAGACCAATATCTCTAATGAACCTAGATGCAAAAATCCTCAATAAACTTCTGGCGAACCGGATACAAAAACATATCAAAAAAATTGTGCACCATGATCAGGTAGGATTTATCCCTGGGATGCAAGGTTGGTTCAATATACGGAAATCAATAAATGTTATTCACCACATCAACAGGCTTAAAAATAAGAACCATATGGTCATCTCGATAGATGCGGAAAAAGCATTCGACAAAGTACAGCATCCCTTTATGTTCAAAACTCTAGAAAAACTAGGGATAACAGGAACATACCTCAACATTGTAAAAGCAATCTATGCTAAGCCTCAGGCTAGCATCATTCTGAATGGAGAAAAACTGAAGGCGTTCCCTCTAAAATCTGGAACAAGACAGGGATGCCCTCTCTCACCACTTCTGTTCAACATAGTTCTCGAATCACTGGCCAGAGCAATTAGACAGATGAAAGAAATTAAAGTCATAAAAATAGGAAAAGAAGAACTCAAATTATCACTATTTGCAGATGACATGATTCTATACCTAGCAGACCCAAAAGGGTCTACAAAGAAACTATTAGAGCTAATAAATGAATTCAGCAAAGTGGCAGGCTATAAAATCAACACGGATTTCCTTTTTAAGTACAACTTATAGGCACTATTACATTATGTCTTTTAGGCGCGATGCAGAATAACACCTATAATATTGATGTTGGAGTTACTTTCTTTGAAAATTGCTCAACATACAAAATTATTCCTCACCCACCCCAACTCTTTGTCCTCCCAATGGCAGAGTTTTAATGTGTGGAGGAAACTTGGCCTTCCCCAGGCTTCCAGCGAATTGGACCGGTGGCTCTGTTCTTGCCTTATTACTCCCTGATATAACTATAGTCCCAGGAGACGAACCTCTACCCATTCCTTGCCTAGACACCTTAGTCAAAAGACACAGGCGGGCAATACAGGCCTTACCACTCATTGCCAGCCTTGGAATAACAGCTGCTGTGGGCACAGGTACACTGGCTTAGGCACAGTTATACACTCTTACCATCGCCTGTCTCAACAACTTATAAATGATGTTCAAAATCTATCAGGAACCATTAAAGATCTGCAGGACCAAATAGACTCCCAGGCAGAAGTGTTCCTTCAAAAAGACGAGGCTTAGATTTGCTGACAGATAACCAGGGAGGTATTTGCTTGGGCTTAGGGGAACGATGCTGCTTTTATGCCAATAAATCAGGCATAGTATGCACTAAAATTAAGCACCTTCAATAAGATCTAGAAAGAGATGACGTGAACTATTTGAAAATCCCCTCTGGACTGGGCAAAATGGATTTCTACCCTACCTTCTTCCCCTATTAGGCCCTTTGTTGGGTTTACTTATAATTGTGTCCATAGGACCCTGCATTATAAACAGGCTGGTACAATTTATTAAAGAACAGATTAATATTTTGGCCTCTAAGCCCATACAGGTCAATCATCGTCTGGAGATGGAAGACCGTTCTGCCAACATTTAAAAGAATGTTCTACCCTTCTCACAGGCTTATTTCTTAAGTTTACATCCCCACAGATCTCTCTTTCTTATATAAAAGTATGAGTAACAGCTCTGACCAACCATCTTCTGCCCTTGCCATAAGGGTTCGTCCCCCATGGGTCCCTCCACTTGGGGGAGGATGCACCCATGGAGTGAGGATGTTATCCCAGTTCATTATTGTGATTGACTCTTCACATGTGCTGACATTTATATTCAATCTCTACCCAAAAGCCTATTGCTAAAGAAATTTTGGTCCCACTCCTATACTCACTCTTCTTTCTAAACCTACCAACTATCATCCTAATCCTACTTACTATCCCTTTTTGACTGGATGTTCTTTTCGACATTCAATCATCGAAGATACAAGGTCCTATGCCATTGTATATCGATTCATCTGAGACGTCTGTGCAGAGTATAATTCAAAACTAAGTATCCCACTCGAGGGCCTAATGCCTTACTGGGCTTCAAATCTTACCTAGATTTCTGTTGGTTCCAATACAATTATTCATCTCGCAGAAGGATTCCTAACCCACCTAACCATACACTGTTCGCTCAATCTCACTTTACAGAAGAGCAGGTACAGAGTTGGTCTTACAATACAAGAATGTAGGGGATCTTCCACCTGCTGAGAACCTCAAAGGTCCATGCAGAAATGATCCCTGGATAAGATATAGGCAGCTATCGAGGACCTAAGAGAGCATCTTCCATGGCAAAAACTCTTGTCAGGACGAAGGGATGTGTCTGAAACAGCCACTTTCTTCTTAATATAGAGAAGATGGACCAAACCAGGCCTGTGTGGAGAGCTGTTCCCAGGTGCCTATGGTTGAAATACCATTCTTACTTTTGAAAGTGTCACAGGAAGTAGGGGCAGCCTCCATTTCATGGGACCCTATGAAACAACTGTTAGGACAAAGTGGCTGTCAAGGCAGTGACCTCATTCAGTTCCTGAAGGAATTGACCTACCTAACTTCCTTGGTGATGGAACTCCCTGAACTTGGGATCCAGGAAGCAAGGCATCCAGAGCCAGTCCCAGTCCCAGTCACATTGGGCTCACTGGTTTGGATTTACCAAAGACAGGCTCAGTCTTTCTTGGTACCTACTGATGTGAGGATGACCAAATGCCAGGAGAGCTCTGAAGAGGGGTCTTTCCAGGGAAAGCAGATAGTTGCTCACCAATGGCTCCTGGCAACTTCAGAGATTTAGAAAAGGAGACAAGATCTGAGACCGTACAGGGCATTTCGGGGGAACAGAGTATGGCCCACCAGTCAGAGGACACTCCATATATTCACACACCTACTTGGGAGAAGGAGGTGCCGTTTGAGTATGGGTGTGAGAATGTGGTTTTGTCTCATGTTCTGAGAATAGATAGGAAAGTTGGTTTGTTTGGTTTGGAGTGGACTGTTTCTTGTATGTCATTTGACAAGGCAAGTGTTTCTATATCTGTGTATTCTACTGTGTCCGTGGTTGTAAACATTAGAAAAGACAATGATTCAATGGATGTGTCCTGTATTATAGAAAGTTCCCATCATTCGTCCGGCCCAATTTATGAATGGACTGCAGCTTGCCTTATAGATGGGCAAAACCTATTATCTTCCAAAGTTCCAGTTGTCTTCCTGAATTCTGGAAACTCTCCAGAATAGGCTCATGGTTTTGTGTCCAAGATATAAACCACTTCCACACTCTGTGAAATGGCCATGTACTGAATAGCTGAAGGGAATTAGAGCATCTCAGAAAACTCACATATCAGTGTGACCAGGAAAGTCTCAGAGGAGAAACCCTGCTTTGGGCCTTTTGCTTGCCTATTGTACTGTTGCCCTTAATGTCAGGAAGGTTTTTGCCTCAGGCCACACTTTGTGAAGCCTGAAGAAAATAATTTTCATATGGAAAAGAATGGGCATCACCTGTGGCTCTTTGCTTAATTGCTTTGGAAAGGGATGCGTCTGAATCAGCATCTTGGCCCTGTATGAGACTGTGGCTAAAATTCTCAGCACCAGATGGATCTAAAGAAATATCCCATGTGTGCATCCAAAACAAAAATGGCAAAAAGTTCAGTTTTTGTGGATGAAGTTTCTTGCCTTTCTCTCTTAGTTTCATGACCTTCATCAAGTGAGAAGAGGGATCCTTTGGGTCAAATGAGTTCTTCAAAGCCATGCAGAGGTGCTTGGGTTTCCTCATGACTCCAAATCACATGAAGAGTCTATACCTGACAGTCAGTAGGCCTCAAATTGGAGAAGCAGAGCAGTATTAAGAGCTGGCCTACTTGATCACTCTTGGTTCACAGGAAGGGTGTCCAGGCCACAATGACTTTAGGCAAATGAGGGGCAAGGGAGCTTTTTTTGAACACTGTCTTTGGATGTGCCCCTCATGGAAATATCCAGCCACAGGTTATGATGAGTGTATATATGGAAGAATATGAGGGCTATGTGGGAGGTTTTGGTTTTAATTCTGGTCATTTGTGTGGAGGTAGAAATTCCTGTGCGTTGTGGAAAGCCACCCTTTGGTCTAGATCTCAGTTTCCAAGGGTGACTCTCATGCGTCCTCAGAAAATTATTGCCAGGAAATGTGTTGGGATTTTTGGAGGCCACGCATGAGAGTCACCCTTGGAAACTGAGATCTAGACCAAGGGTGGCTTTCCACAACGCACAGGGAATCTCAGCAATGATATCATATGATTTTTTTCTGAAAGACTTGGCAGCCATAGTTGAGAGTCAAAACAAACATGCACCTCACATTGTAGACATCTATGGGCCTTGCTTCATGTAACTTTTTGGCCACTCTGGGAAGCCTTGCCTGTGAGAGTTCTCTAGAGCATTCATTGAAATGAGCTTCCTCACCATTTAATGGTACCTGAATGAATTGAAACCCACAGTGCCTCCAAATTATTCCTTGAAAAATGGCTACATAAATACCATGACATTTTTGAAATTCCCATGACCAGGTGGCACTGGACAACCATGAATGTCCTGTTGCTGATTTGAGTGTACCAGACACTGCCTTGATTGACAGGGTTTCATGATAATGATGTAGAACAGAGATGTCAGTAAGTTGAAGCCTGCTGATTAGTGGTCGTAGAGCAGTGTTGTGCACATGTGTGTTAAAAAAATCTGTGGTGCGGCCATGTGGATCTGCCATTGGCTTTCAAATGGGTTGTGACCGACATGGAGCAGCCAGCAGAACCTTGTATGTAAAGGCATCTTGTTAAATGGAGAATTTTCAGGGCAATGTTCAGAATCACGTTGCTATGGTCAAGGGGGCAAGCTATGTGGGATAGAAGCCAGATTGGTGTATTCTCCTGTAGACCCTGACCCACGACACGTGACAGAACTCCCTCCAGCAGTTTGTCCTAGTTGAACTTTTTGTATTTCGTGAAGCAATTACCAAACTCCCAGTGCAGAGGCAAGAAACACTACAAAAAGTGGAAGGTGACCAAATAGCTTCACAGTCCACATGGGGAGACACTTAGCCCCCAGTGGCCACAATTATCTACAAAGAGAGAATTCAGCACTGCTGCCTAATGTTCATTGGAATATAACAGACCATGTCCTCCAGGTCACATAGATGCAGACCCAGCTTTGATGGTCTCACTACAAAGGAAGCTAAAGCTCCTGTCAACAACATATATTTCAAGTGCCCAACCTCAGAGGCAGTTTCTGAAGAAGTCTTTAGGCCAGCAGAGCTCCATGATTGTGGAGTTTACACTGTCCCTTACTTTTGGAAACTCGTCTACCACCTTCAAAGTTCTGAACTCCTGAGCAATTTCCATTCCAGATATGTATTCACAGATTTTATAACTCTTCTCCTCAAATTGTGTCTTACTTGGGGCGAAGGAAATGTCAAGGAATTGTTCTGGATGAGAGTGGAAGGATTTTTGTGTAGCACATGTTTGAATACACATTGGATTTATTTTCCAATTTTCCAATTGAAATACTGATTCCCTGACACTACCCCATACCCTACTAGACTCTGTGTACTAATCCTAATATGATGGAGAAAAATAACCCCCCCAAAATTGAAATACAAGCATTTCAAAAGAGGCATGTTGTATAGTTGGACTTGCCTTATGCACTGTATAGGGTAGGAGTTATAAATCTTGTCAATTTTTTGTTGAAATAGTTCTCCAGTTGTTTTTAAAGTTAAGAAATATGTGAATTTCTGTCTCCCTTTCGCTGTAGCCTATTCAGCATATGTATTTTTATAAGCACATATACAATCCTACCTGGTACCACACGTACACTATTTTGTGGTTGCTGACTTGGCAGATACAAATTGTGAGAAGAGATCACTCCTCCTAAATGCTGATGGAACAGAAAATTCAACCTATGGGTGAGTTTCCTAGCTGAACAACATTATATATAAATCCATGTTCAGTAAAATGAATATTTTTGATCTGTGAATGATATATATTTCATGGTGAATTTCAATTGGCATATAGTGCTACTTTTTAATATCTGTGTATATATATATATATATATATATATATATATATATATATATACACACACACACACTCTCCAGATTTTTCAAAATATGAAATATATCTGTCTTATTATACATTTCCTAAATTCATTCATATTCATGTATGTGGATTTATAATCATCTTTTCCCAAGATTATTCTCAGAAATATTCATCCACCTGAAATACATATTTGTTTCCTACTACTGAAAACTAACTTCAGTGAATGGTGTATACAAATCCTAATATTTCTACAGTAACTGACCAAGTTTAACATCAATGCAAGTAGACTTCTATGGGACATGATGTGTATTTTGAAGTTAATTTTTTTCAACACTGGTGCATTACAATTTCTTTAGTTTATGCACAGAATTGGATATATATTTCATCCACAAGTTTGCAAATTTATAGGCATTTGTTTCACTTTCAATCACTTTCTACTTCAGAACACATATATTCCTTCATGTTTCTTGACTGGTCTTTTCATGAGACTTCTTTCCAAACACATTATTTTTGATATCCATAAGTACTTTTGAAGCAAATCTCACACACCCTACATGATGAACCATAACCCTAATATTACCATTAGATGTATAACTGGTTAGAATGTATGATTGTATATCAATATATGATTTCTTATATATTTTCAGATATCAATTCAATCTATTATTTAAAGTGGAACCAGTTATATTATTTATACACAATATTGTCTATTCATGCATTATCTCTATATTGATAGACACAGGGTACACCTCTTTATACCCCCAATACTAATTTACATGTCTTCAAAATATTCCTTCTTGAAATGGTGGAAGAAATACTCATGTCACCTGACCTACATATACATTTTATCACAGTAATATTCTGGACACAAAAAGGAAAGGTCACACTTATGATTGTACCAATGTAAAGGTTGGTCGAGCGTTGGAGTAAGAGAACACCAAGAGACTGTCACATGCAACAGCAAAGTGTTTATTGGGGGTCCAGCATGCTGTGGCTCAGAGCTCACTTGAATTTAGCAGAGAGCCCTGAGAACAGCTTAAGCAGAGCTTATATACTTTCCTTAGAGAGGGCGGGGAGTGAAATTTATTGATGGGTCATGGCAAGTGGGTGGTTTGTTTGCAAATGTATGAGGGAGTACATTCTGCAGTTTGGCAATTGGGGACAGTACATTCGGGGAACAAGATAAGCAAACAGTTCTCAAGATTTCAACAGTGTTTTGTTAAGCATACAGAAAAACAGAAATTGACAAGTACCTATTTTATTATCCTTTCATTCCTCACTTCTTGTTCTGGTTACTTTTAATCATAAAAGTGATCATTGGGGGGTGTCACAATTTATGTCTGCTAGTCGAGAATATTGTTGCCTGATTACCATAAGTTTAACTTGTCCAATTTGAGCTTGGAGAAAGGAAACTACACGGTTGAGCATACAGGGCCCTACAGTTAGCAATAATGTGAAGATTATTAAAGGACCGGCCAAGGCTGATAAAAGTGTAGTTACCCACGGGGACTGTGTGAACCAAGACTCAAACCACGCTTTTTGGGCCTCTGTCTCTCGTTGACACTCTTCAAGGCGTTTTTTTTTTTTTTTTAATTTACTCATAGATTCTTTTACAACTCCAGTATCGTCAGCATAAAAACAATATTCTTCCCTCAATGCAGCACAAAGGCCCCTTCTCTCATGAAGAGAAGGTCCAATCGTCGCCTGTTCTGTAAAACTACATCAGAGAGCGAGGTTAAAGATTCCTGTAAAGCTGTGATGGAGGTTTTAATATCTTTAAGTTTTGGTCTATTGGTACTTCTCATTGGGTTATTTGTTGTGTCCCATGGACTAGGGCAGTGGTTCCTGTGCCCACCACTGCAGCAACTCCTATTCCGAATAGGATGGCTAAAGTGAGGGATACAGCTTCCCGGTGGAACCTAGTTTTTTGCCCCCCTATTTGATTTTTAAATGAACCTGTTTCATGATAGAGCACTCTGGGAATCATCTGCACCATTACATAATTAATCACATCTGTGGACCATTTTATGAACCCATTAACAATGTTTAAGTATATAGAATTACACTTTTGTAGGGACAGACAAGGCAAGGCACCTAAGATAGCACCGAAGCTAGGGAAACAGTCCTATTTGGTTGCAAACAGATTTAGAGGGCATTGCTTCTGTTGTAATCAATTAATCCGCTGAACCCCAAGTTTTGGTAGTTTCAGAATTTTGTACCCAACATGTAGGGAAAGTGGCTCAGAAGTTCACAGTCTGCAGAAGTTCACAAAAAGCTGTTTTTGTTTCTGTTTTATTTCCTCTGTTATATGCAAGTTTACTTTTTAAGGACACTTGGGAGGGGGAGAGCTTTTGTCTTCTCTTTTTTTTCTCCCTGCCAGCTATTACCATGGAGCCCAGTTGGTAACTTCTTTATCTTAGAAATGTAGCCATCTCTGTGAAGCCCCAGCTCAAGGCCAGAGGCCTTGTTCACATATTTTGTGAAAAACTAGTAATGGGGTGTCTAGCATAGCAGAGCTGATTTTTCCAGCCCATGGTAAGTAGAACAGGGCAACAAGAAAAGAGGAAGTTTATCTACATTGAACTCCTTCATAGGGACTCTTTTGCTAAAAGTCCTAAAGTCAGCCATGGTGAAGACTTCTGGAGAATGTCAGTTAAGAATTTTCTGTGGTCCTGGTACAGAGGGGGAAGATGTGAAAGGCGGGTGGTGAGAGCAGGTCCGTGGATCTGAGAATGAGGAAGAAGAGATGTAAAAGAATAATGGGAAAGGGGTTTAGGATTTTCCTAGCAACAAAAAGTTGAGCAGTAGAACAGATAGACCAGAGGGGAAGATGGGAGTGAGTATCTCAAAAAGTCTGTGAGGGACTTCAAATTCTTAGTAACCTGTTTTCAGTGTTGACAAAGCAACTTTAAAGGCCATTTTCATTACATCTTGGATAGGGGTCTGAGGGCTCTCCTCAGCCAGTTTGAGCTTTGGGTTAGCTGGTAAAAGGACCTGGTGGGACCCGGTGCGGACACTGACAGGAGAAGAGAGGAGTGAGTGGGTAGAGGGGTACCTCAGTACCTGCTACCTCAGCAAGGGGACAATTGTCTGAGAACCAGCGGTGGTTTGGGTATTTGATCTAGTAATTGGAGGGGAGAAATCAGGTTGCTGAGGTGGGATTGACAGCAGAGCATCTGGAGTAGAAGGCAGAGGGTGAGGATCTATTGCAGAAGCATAGTTCAGGATTTGAGTGAAGGAGGAAAAAGGCCTCCACATAGGGGAATTTCCTTCCACGCTATTGAGCACTTGCCGCAGTTAAAAAGGTCACACAGAATTTGAGGTTCTAGAGACCCCCCTGGGGGCCATTGGTTTTGGTTGTTAATTGGTAATATGGCCAATGCTGTGTACTGAATTTGATGAAAAGTTTGGGTTCCACTAGGCAGCCCTTATATGCTCACATCCCCATGACTCACAGAAGAAGTCGGCTTTTCCCTCATACAGCCTTGGCTTTTGTGGCTTTGATAACTGCCGGGTAAACATAGTAATCTAGGCTAGCCAACCTGCATCTGGCTCGCGTTTCCTTTCACCCACAATAGCAAAACTCACACACTCTTCCTGATAAACCATAACCCTAATATTACCTTTAGATGTTTAACTCGTTGGAATGAATGTATGTATATCAATATAAGATTTCCTGTATATTTTCAGATATCAATTCAATCCATTATTTAAAATTGGAACCAGTTATATTATTTATTCACATTATGATCTATTAATGCATTATCTCTGTAGTCATAGACACAGGGTAAACTTATTTGTATCCCCAATACTAATTTATAAGTCTTCAAAATATTGCTCCGAGAACTGGTGGAAGAAATACTCATGTCACCTTATCTACAAATATATTTTATCACAGTAATATTCTGGACACAAAAACCAAAGGTCACACTTATGCTCCTACCAAAATCTAAATGGAAAGTGAGCAGGGATTACTAAAAACATCCACGTTCAGTTTGCCTAATGCTCTCTAATGTCAATCCTATTGGTGACTACATATTTGTTTCTTCCTAAGATTATATATTCTCTCAAGCATGTTGAAATTGTCTAATCCAATCACTCACTTTATACTTTGCCTGATTTCCTAATGTCTCTATTGATATCTGCTTTCCTACATATTTTCACCAGTTCATCATTGTGACTGACTCTTCACATGTGCTGACATTTACAGTCATTCTCTACCAGAAACCCTATTTCTAAAGAACTTTTGGTCCAAATCCTATACTCACTCTTCTTTCAAAATATACCGATTACCTTCCTAATCCTGCCGACTCTTCCTCTTTGACTGGATGTTCTCTGCTACATTCAATCATCCAAGGTAAATGGTCCTATACCATTGTATGTCGATTCATCTGAGACAACTGTGCAGAACGTAATTCAAATCTAAGTATCCCCATCAAGGGCCCAATGCCCTTCTGGGCTTCAAATCGTACCTAGATTTCTGTTTTCATACGTATATTTCTCCTCTATATTCTTATAAATATTGCAGGTTCCCTATACCATTATTAATCCAGCAGAATGATTCCTAACCAAGTTGAACATGTTATTAATACTAACCATACACTGTTTCCTCAATCTAACTTTACAAAAGAGCAGGGACAGAGTTGGTCTTAAAATACAGGAATGTAGGGGATCTTCCACCTGCTGAGAACCTCATAGGTCCATGCAGAAATGATCCCTGGAAAAGATGTATTCAGCTATGAAGGACCTGAGAGGGCAAATGCCATCATCCATGGCAAACAACTTGATCTGGATTGTCTGAATGAGGCACTCTCTTCTCAATGTAGAGAAGGTGGACCAATCCAGGCCTGTGTTGAGAGCTCTTCCAGGGTGCCTATGGTTGATATACCATTCTAACTTGTGAAAGTGTCACAGGAAGTAGGGGCAGCCTCCATCGCATGGGACTCTTGGAAGCAACTGTTAGGACATATGGTTACCAAAGCAGTGATCTCATTCAGTTCCTGAGAGAAGTGACCTCACCTCATTTTCTGGTTGATTTAACTCTCTGAACATGGGATCCAGGAAGCCAGGCATCCAGAGCCAGTCCCAGTCCCAGTTTCAGTGTGCTCACTTGATTGGAATTAACAAGGATAGGGTCAGTCATTCTTGGTAGCTACTAATGTGAGGATCGGCAAATGCCATGAAAGCTCTGAAGAGGGGCCTGTCCTGAAAAAGATGGTAGTGGCTCAGCACTGGCTACTGACAACTTTGGAGAGTTGCCCAAAAAAACAGATCTGAGACAGGACAGGCCATTTCAGGGAAAGTCAGTCAGTCAGAGGACTCTCCAGTTAGTCACAGACCTACTTGGTGGAAGGAGGTGCCTTTATGGGTGTGGGTGTGTGTTTGTGGTTATGTCTCATGGTCTGAGAATAGGTAGGAAAGGCGGTTTGTTTGGTTTGGACTGGACTGCTTCTAGAATGTCATTTGACAAGGGGAGTGTTTCTATATCTGTGTATCACACTGTGTCTGTGAATGTAGACTTTAAAAAAGAGAATACATCAATGATTGTTTCCTGTCTAGTAGACAGCTTTCCAGCGTTCATCCTGCCCAGTTTATGAATAGAGTGTGGCTAGCCCAATTGATGTGCATCACCTGCTACCTTCCTAAGTTCCTGTTTTCTTCCTGAATTCTGGCCACTCTGCTTTAGGCCTTTTGCTTACCTAATGTTCTGTTGCCCTGAATGTCAGGAAGGTCTTTGCCTCAGGCCACCCTTTTTTGAATCCTGAAGAAAACAGTTTTCAAATGGAAATGAATAGGCATCACCTGTGTTTCTTTGCTTAAATGCTTTGGAAAAGGATGTGTCTCAATCAGCCTCTTCACCCTGTGTGAGGCTGTGGCTTAGATTCTCAGCACCTAATTTATCTAAAGAAAGATCCCATATGTGCATCCAAAACCAAAATGGCAAAAAGATCAGTCATTGTGGATGAAGTCTCTTGCCTTCCTCTGTTAGGTTCCTGACCTCTATCAAGTGAGAATAGGGATCCTTTGGGTAAAATGAGTTCTTCAAATCCATGCAGAAGTTCTTGGGTTTTCTCATTACCCCAAATCGCATAAAGAATCTATACCTGACAGTCAGTAGGCCTCAAATTGGAGAAGCAGAGCAGTATTAATGGCAGGCCTATTTGATCACTCCTGGTTCACCGGAAGTGTGTCCAGGCCACTCTGACTTTAGGCAAATGAGTGGCAAGGGAGCATATTTTTGACACTGTCTTGAGCTGTGTCCCTCATGGAAACCACCAACCGGAGTTTATGATGAGTGCCTATATGGAAGAAGATGAGGGCCATGTGGGAGTGTTTGGGTTTTAATTTTGGTTATTTGTGTGGCAGTTGAAAGAGATGACTGGGTCCACCTTGGCTTGAACTCTGGTGTGATTCCCCTTAGGTACTGAGTTCTGGAAATGCCATCAGAGAAATATTGCCATGAATTGTTTTGGGATTTTAGGAGGCCACGGAAAAGAGTTGCCCTTGCAAACTGATCTAGGGCCAGGTTTGCTTTCCAGAGAGCACTGGGAATTTCAGCTAGGATATCACATGATTTTATTCTGAAAAACTTGACAGCCAGAGTTGAGAGGCAAAACACACATGAACCTCGCATTGTAAACCTCAATGGGCATGGCTTCATGTGACATTTTGGCCACTCTTTGGGAAATCTTGCCTGTGATAATTCTCCACAGCTTTCTACGAAATGAGCTTCCTCACCATTTAATGTTTCCTGATAAATACCATGAAATTTTTGAAATTCCCATGAACAGGTGGCACTGGAGAATCTTTGGATGTCCTGTTTCTGATCATGAGTGTACCACACAGTGCCTTGATTGGGTTCCATGAAAATGGTGTAGAACAGAGATGCCAGTAACTTGGTGCCTGCTGAGTAGTGGGCCTAGAGGAGTGGTGGGCAGGAGTGTGATAAAACATCTGCGGTGGGGCCATGTGAATCTGCCATTGTCTTCAAAATGGCTTGTGACTGACATGTTGCAGCCAGCAGACCCTTATAAGTAAAGGCATTTTGTTATATGGAGAGGTTTCAGGGCAATTTTCAGATTCAGGTTGCTATAGTCAAGGGGGCAAGCTATATGGGATAGAAGCCTAGTTGGTGCATTCTCATGCCGACCCTGTTTCACCACACGTAACAGAACTCCCTCCAGCACTGTGTCCCAGTTGAATTCCTTGTATTTCGTGAAGCAAATACCAAACTCCCATTTCCGCTGCAAGAAACACCAGGAAAAATGGAGGATGACCAAATGACTTCACGGTCCACGGGGGGGAGACACTTTGTCCCCAATGGCCACAGTTGACCTAAAAAGATAGAATTCAGCACTGCTGCCTCATGGTCATTGGAAAATAAGAAACCACTTCCTCCAGGTCAAATAGATGCAGACCAAGCTTTGATGGTCTCACTACAAAGGAAGCTAAAGCTCCTGACAACAACATATTTTTCATGTGTCCAAACTCAGAGGCTGTTTCTCAATAAGTCTTTATTCCACCAGAGCTCCATGTTTGTGGCGTGTTTACCCTGTCCCTTACTTTTGGAATCTCCTCTACCACCTCCAATTTTTTAAACTCCTGAGCATGTTCCATTCCAGATATATAATCACGGATTTTCAAACTCTTCTCTTCTAATTGTGTCATACTTGGGGTAATGGTTATGTCAAGGCATTGTTCTGGATGAGTGTGGGAGGATTTTTTGTAGCACATATTTGCCTACTCATTGAATTCTTTTTCTAATTTTCCTTTGGAAATACTTTATCCCTGACACTACCCCAAACCCTACTAGACTCTGACTACTAATCCTAAAATGATGGAGAAAAATAACCCAAACAGATTGGAAATGCAAGCAGTTCAGAAGAAGCATGGTGTACAGTTGGAATTGCCTTTTGCATGATAAAGTGTAGCTATTATAAATCTTGTCAATTTTTTGTTGAAATAGTTCTCCATGTGTTTTTAATTTAACAAATAAAAAAATTCCTGTCTCCCTTTCTCTGTAGCCTATTCAGCACATGTAATTTCATATGCACATATAGATTCCTACCTGGTATTACATGTACGTTCTTTTGAGATCGCTGATTTGGCAGATACAAATTGTTAGCAGAGATCACTCCTACTAAACGCTGTTGGAACTGAAAATTCAAACTATTCGTGAATTTCCTAGTTGAACAACATTATACATAGATCATGTTGAGTAAAATAAATATATTTGGACCTGTGGATGATATATATTTCACAACAAATTTCGATTGTCATATATATTGCTACTTTTTAATGTCTGTGTGTTATATGTATGTATATATATATATATATATATATATATATATATATATACACATACACATACATATACATATACATATACATATATATATCGAAATATATGTGGATGATATATATTTCACAACAAATTTCGATTGTCATATATATTGCTACTTTTTAATGTCTCTGTGTTATATGTATATATATATACATATATACACACAAACCCACACTCCAGATTTTTCAAAATATGAAATATATGTGTCTTATTATACACTCTATAAATTCATTGATGCTCATGTATGTGGATTAATAATCAATATTTCACAAGATTATTCTCAAAAATATTCATCCACCCGAAATACATATTGTTTCCTAGTACTGACAACTAACTTCAGTGAATGGTGCATACAAATCCTAATATTTCTACAGTATCTCATCCTGTTTAACATCAATGCAAGTAGATTCCTATTGGATATGATGTGACTTTTGACATTCATTTTTATTTAACAATGGTACTTTACAATTTCTTCAGTTTACGCACATCATAGGATATATATTTCATCCACAAGTTCGCAAATTATAGGCATTTGTTTCACTTTCAATCACTTCCTGTTTTAGAACACATGTATTCCTCCAGGTTTCTTGACGGGTCTTTCAGTGAGACTTCTTTCCAAACACTTTATTTTCGATTTCCATAATCACTTTTGAAGCAAAACTCACACACCCTTCATGACAATCCATAACCCTTGTTAACATTAGATGTACAACTGGTTGAAATGAATGAATGTATATCAATATAAGATTTCGTATATATTTTCAGATATCAATTCAATCCATTATTTAAAGTGGAATCAGTTATATTATTTTTTCACAGTATCGTCTATTCATGCATTATCTCTATATTCATAGACACAGGGTACACCTTATTGAACCCCAATACTAATTTGTATGTATTCAAAATATTGCTCCCAGAAATGGTGGAAGAAATACCCATGTCACCTGATCTACATATACATTTTATCACAGTAATATTCAGGACACAAAAAGCAAAGGTCACACTTATGATTGTACCAAACCTAAACGGAAACTGAACACGGATTACTAAAACATCCATGTCCAGGTTGCCTAATTCTCTCAAATGAAAATCCTATTGGTGACTCCATATTTGTTTCTTCCAAAGATTATATAATCAAACTCAACCCTTTTGAAAAAGTCTAATCCTGTCACTCACTTTATACTTTGCCTGATTTTGTAATGTCTCAATTGATATCTTCTTTCCTAGATATTTTCCCCAGTTCATCATTGTGACTGAATCTTCACATGTGGTGACACTTACATTCACCCTCTAACCGAAACCCTATTGCTAAAGAACATTTGTTCCAAATCCTATATTCACTCTCTTCCTAAACCTACCGAATATCTTCCTAATCCTAACTTCTATCACTTTTTGACTGGATGTTCTCTTCTACATTCAATCATCCCAGGTACAAGATACTATGCCATTGTATATCGATTTATCTGAGACATCTGTGCAGAAAGTAATTCAAAGCTAAGTATACCAATCAAGGGCCCAATGACCTTCTGGGCTTCAAATCTTACTTAGATTTCTGTTTTCATAATTATATTTCACCTATATATTGTTGTAAATATTGCAGGATCCCAATACCTTTATTCATCCTGTAGAATGATTCCTAACCGAAATTGAATCTGTTATTAACCCTAACCATACACTGTTTACTCATTCTTACATTACAGAAGAGCAGGGACAGAGTTGGTCTTAAAATACAGGAATGTAGGGGATCTTTAACCTGCTAATAACTACAAAGGTCCTTGCAGAAATGATCCCTGGAGAAGATGTAGGCAGCTATGAAGAACCTGAGAGAGCAAAAGTCATCTACCATGGAAAGCAACCTGGTCAGGATGAAGGATTATGTCTGAATCATCCTCTCTGATATTAATGTAGAGAAGATGGACCAAACCAGGCAATTGTGGAGAGCTGTTCCTGGGTGCCTATGTTTGATTTATCATTCTAACTTGTGAAAGTGTCACAGAGAGTAGGGGAAGCCTCCATCTCATGGGACCCTTGGAAGCAACTGTTAGGACAAACTGGTTGCCAAGGCAGTGACCTCATTCAGTTCAGGAAGGAAGTGACCTCACCTCACTTCCTTGGTGATGGAATTCTCTGAACTTGGGATTCGGGAAGCCAGGCACCCAGAGGCAGTCCCAATCCCAGTCCCAGTGGTCTCACTTGTTTGGATTTACCAAGGACAGGCTCAGTCTTTCTTGGTACCTACTGATGTGAGGATGGCCAAATGCCAGGAAAGCTCTGAAGAGGGGCCTTCTCTGAGAAAGCAGGTAGTGGCTAAGCGCTTGCTTCTGACAATTTCAGAGAGGTGGCCAAAGAGACCAGATCTGAGATAGGACAGGCCATTTCTGGTGAACATAGCATCGTCCACCACTTAGAAGAAACTCCGGATAGTCACAGACCTACTTGGGGGAAGGAGGTGTCTTTGTGGGTGTGGGTGTGGGTTTGTGGTTTTGTCTCATATTCTGAGAATAGGTAGGAAAGGCGATTTACTTGGTTTGGAGTGAACAGTTTTTACTAAGTCATTTGACAAGGCGAGTGTTTCTATGTCTGTGTATCCCACTGTGTCAGTGGTTGTAGATATTAGAAAAGAGGATGCATCATTGGATGTGTCCTGTCTAGTAGAAAGCTTCCCAGCATTCATCCTGCCCAATTTATAAATGTACTGCAGCTTGCCTTATCGATGGGCAACACCTGCTATCTTCCTAAGTTCCTGTTTTCTTTCTGAATTCTGGCCACTCTCTGGAATAGGCTCATGGTTTTGTGTCCAAGGTATGTACCACCTCCAATCTCTGTGACATGGCCATGTACTGAATAGCTGAAAGGAATGGCGACCATGTCAGAAAACTCAGATATCAGTGTGACCATGAAAGTCTCAGTGGAGAAACCCTGCTTTGGGCCTTTTGATTACCTATTGTTCAGCTGCCCTGAAAGTTGAGAGAAACAAAAACCATGAATACTAAATAAATGTTGCAGCAGTTGGAACATGTCGCTGTATTGAAGTTCCCTCACCAGACTTTAGTTTCCCCTGTTATCTGGACTGTCAACGTAAAATTTTAATTTTAGTGTTACAGTTGTCCTTCCCCATAAGATACAGTGTAATAATTTCATGTCATCTGATCTTGCAAAATCCTTTTACTAGTATGACCTCTGTGTCTAATAGAGAAACCTTTAATTCTGTTACTCAGAGCTGGATAATCGTACTAGCAGACATGAAGACTACCTGTTTAGGTTAGGAATATCAGTAGATCTTAACCTAAAAAATCTGCCTCTGGCAGCTCCTCTTGATAGTCTCTTTTTATAGTTATCAGGCATTCCTGTCTGAGAATCCTTCTTTTAGTTTCCAGTCTTACTTATTTTGGGACGCTAACATAAATTGTATACCTTAAAATATTATTATTATTATTATTATTATTATTATTATTATTATTATTAATTAAAATGCCCAGGAATGGCTGTATTTTCGTTTTAACTGTCTTTGCTAACTGTTTAAGATGAAACAGTCAAACTGACTTTTGTTTCTATCTATTTTTCACAGTCAGCTGAGTTTTTATTGGAGTCAATTCTGGGGAAACTTGAGAGCAGCTTCTCAGTGAGTCCATTTTCGCTAGTTGGGTCCAGGTCTTGCTTGACCATGTGGTTTCCCTCAGAAGCATAAGGATGTCTCCCTTCTGTGATGACTCTCCTCGTTATGGCAAATGCACTCATTGGCTTTATGTTCTCCAGTGGTCTCATTATTTTCCCTGATCTGGAGGTTATTTGGCCCAGAGTTGCAAAGCTCTTTAGAGAAGTCCCCTGTTTCCTGGATTCAGACTGACTCAGAGGGCAAGAGCTAAATATTGGTTTTCTTGGCCCTTTTCATTTAACTTTAATTAAATCCTAATCTGAAACATCCAGCAAATAAATTTTAAAAGCCTTATATTACAAGTACTGGGCTTTAATGTCTATAACTTTATAATTATTTATCTTTTTATTAATTGGGATCTGTATTATTCTGTCTTATAGGTGATGACTTATTATCTTAAATTAACCCATGTTGTGTTCTTAAAGCAACACTTCTGTAAAACACTAACAGGGAATCTTTAGATCACTTATAAGGAAATTACAAAATAAAAATTTTTAACAAGAGTAAAAATACTTAGTTCGTGTAACAGCTACCCTAAATTTTTTGGCTGAGTTATACATTATATGCCCTGTTTAAATCCTGGTAATCTTGACAGAAAATAAAAACCAAAGAAACTTTTGAACATAACTTTAAATGAAATAAAATCTGACCTACTGCTTTCGTAGTCATTCTCACATGTTGTAAGATGGGACACACAGCCTTATCTCAGTTAAGGCAGGGCTCTATATGAATCTTTAGTGTTTTAGATCTAAAGCTGATCTTTGTTTTTTAAATATCATTTTACAAAGTTTACATAAATTGTGTCAGGTCACATGAACATTTGCTAACACCATATGATATCAGATTTAAAACATGAATTAAAGAAAGGCTGAAAGTTTTTAACCTTTACATAGATTAGGCTCTCAATAACTTAAAAATACATTTAAATGGTTCCCCAATGTAAAAAGTAACATAAAACTCTACATATCTTATTGATACCAGGTAAATAAATCCCCAATATATTTTTTACCATATAACTTTAGAACACCAAATTGATATAATGCTCTTTTCAAGTTTCTACCTTACAGACTTGTATACCTGGAAGATATGAGCACATTGATAGCATCACAATTACATTGATGTTTCTACATTAACCAAGTTTAGCTTTTAAAGAAATGGCAGTACAGTTCTCTAAAATAACAGTTCTTATTTAATCAGTTGTTTAATTTTTATGGTTGTTTGCTCTAGAAAAAATAAAACTTAATAAACACAATGTTATGGGTAAACTTATGTTTTCAGAAATTTTTGTCTCTTTAACACATGACTGAATTTTACAATCTTATACAGACTTTAGTACAAACTTATACAGACCTTAGTAAATCAATCAGATATCAAACAAAACTACTCATGAATGAGTAATCCCATATGAAATTTACTTTACTTATTTATTAAAATATTAGACAATTGTATTGAAAATTGTAAACCATTTTTTTTTGTTGTTGAAGGAAAAGTCCTTGAACAAAGGCATATTAGAACTTTTGTAGACATTAATATTTAATTCGATTTTTGAACACCTAGAAAACCTTGTGAGCTTAAATTTAAAGAGCAATTCCCTACAGAACAGAACAGAGGACAGAACCATTCTCATTACTGTCCCAGAGAGGGGTATATGTTAGCCTACCCAGGCCACCTCCCTGTCATCAGAAGTACTCTCCCTTAACTGGATAGCAGATGTTATAAAGGCGTCACTTACCTATGGAGGCCTCCTCTACCAGGAGCTTGCTAATAGTTTTAGTGCTTTGGTTCTCTGCAGTGCTCCACGGACTGAAGGCTCAATCCAAGGCCTTGGAACGTCTCAAGTTGCACACCCCCTAGAGTGGCTCTCCAGTGTGGAGCCCTGGAGGGAAGGCCAGCTTCAGAATTTCCACAGTCTGGTCTTGTGATCTGGTCGGGCAGGGTCATCTCGCTTTGGAACTCCAAAATGTTAGACCAGGATGCAAGAAAAGACCACTGACTCCAATTAAAATCAAATTAAGACAAGCTTATTATTTCAACCGGCCAGGCTGCCTCTCCCTCCCAAAATGGCGGGAGCAAGACAGCAACCCAACTTTCCTACAGCCCAGATATGTAGCCCAGAAAGATACACAAAAGGGGGGTTACAGATAAGAGAACTTTGACAAGCATCACACTAATGGTATTTTACATTTTTTTTTACTGGCCCTAACATCAGAATTTATGAGGACCATTAGAGCCTCAGAGACACGTTGTCTGGCCAGGGAAAGAAAAATATTTATGAGGTATCACTAAAGTTTCAGAGAGCGCTGCTATCTGGTCAGAGATCCAGAAATAAGTGAGTTCAAGGCACTGGTAGGCATTCCAAGCAGGTTCAGAATTTGCCCTAAGTTATAGTAAAGCCAAAATTATCTTTTCATGGCTTTGTGGCAAGATGGCCCCCAATTTTAATGAAAGATCAGGTTGGATGTATGAACCCTGTCCCTTATTTTTGGAAACTCCCCTACCACCTCCAAGGTTGTGAACTCCTGAGGATTTTGCATTCCTGATAGGTATTCACAGATTTTCTAACTTCTCTCCTCTAATTGTGTCTTACTTGGGGCCGAAGTAATGTGAAGGCATTATTCTGGTTGAGAGTGGAAAAATTTTGTGTAGCACATATTTGCATACACATTGGATTCATTATCTAATTTTCCATTCGAAATACTGAATCCCTGACACTAACCAATAGCTGACTAGACTCTGACTACTAAACCATTATGATGGAGAAAAATAACCCAAACACAATAGAAATACAAGCAGTTCAGAGGAGGAATGGTGTATAGTTGGACTGGTCTTTTGGATGATAAAGGGTTGGTGTTATAAATCCAGTAAATTTTTTGTTTAAATAGTTCTCAATGTGTTTTAAAGTAAACAAATATGTGAATTCCTGTCTCCCTCTCTCTGTAGCCTATTCAGCACATGTAATTTTATATGCACATATAGAATCCTACCTGGTATCACACATACATACTTTTGAGGTTACAGTGACTAGGAAGATACAAATTTTGAGAAGAGATCACTCCTCCAAAACGATTTTGAAACTGAAAATTCAAGCTATGGGTGAGCTTCCTAGTTGAAAAACGTTATACATAAATCCATGTTTACTAAAATAAATACTTTTGCATCTGTTGATGATATATATTTAATGATGAATTTCGATAGGCATAAATATTGCTACATTTTAATGTCTGTATGTTAATATATATATATATATATATATATATATATATATATATATATATATTTACACTCTCCAGATTTTTCAAAATATGAAATATATGTGTCTTATATTCACTCCCTGAATTCATTCATGTTCATATATGTGGATTTATAATCAACTTTTTACAAGATTATTCTCAGAAATATTCATCCACCTGAAATACATATTTGTTTCCTAGTACTGAAAACTAACTTCAGTTAATGTTGCATACAAATCCTAATATTTCTTCAGTAACTGACAAACCTAAACATCATTGCCTGTAGATTCGTATGGGACATAATGTGTATTTTGACGTTCATTTTTCTACAACACTGGTACATTATTATTTCTTCAGTTTATGCACATCATAGGATATATATTTCATCCACAAGTTCACAAATTTATAGGCATTTGTTTCACTTTCAATCACTTACTGCTTCAAAACACATGTATTCCTCCAGGTTTCTTAACTGGTCTTTTAATGAGACTTCTTTCCAAACACATTATATTTGATTTCCATAATCAATTTTGAAACAAAGCCCACACACTCTTCATGATAAACCATGAACCTAATATTAAATTTAGATGTATAACCGGTTGGAATGAATGATTGTTTATCAATATAAGATTTCCTATACATTTTCAGATATTAATTCAATCCATTATTTAAAGTGGAATCAGTTATATTATTTATTCACAGTATCGTCTATTCACGCATTATCTCTATATTCATAGATACAGGATACACCTGATTGAACTCCATTACTAATTAATACGTCTTCAACATATTGCTCCCAGAAATGGTGGAAGAAATACCCATGTCACCTGATCTACATATACATTTTATCACAGTAATATTCAGGACACAAAAAACACAAACGTCACACTTATGATTGTACCAAACCTAAACGGAAATTGAACATGGATTACTAAAAACATCCATGTCCAGGTTGCCTAATGTGCTCAAATGAAAATCCTATTGGTGATTACATATTTGTTTTTTCCTAAAATTATATATTCAAACTCAAGCCTGTTGAAATTGTCTAATCCTATTACTCACTTTATACTTTGTCTCATTTTGTAATGTCTCTATTGATATCTGTTTTCCTACATATTTTCCCCAGCTCATTATTGTGACTCATTCTTTACATGTGCTGACATTGACATTCACTCTCTAACCGAAACCCTATTGCTAAAAAAATTTTGGTCCGAATCCTATACTCACGCTTTTTTCTAAACCTACTGACTATCTTCTTAATCCTACCTACTGTCCCTTTTTGACTGGATGTTCTCTTCGACATTCAATCATCCAAGGAAAAAGGTCCTATGCCATTTTATATCGATTCAGCTGAGGCATGTGTGCAGAACATAATGCAAAACTAAGTCTCCCAATCAAGGGCCCAATGGCCTTCTGAGCTTCAAATCTTACCAGTATTCCTGTTTTCATACTTATATTTCACCTATATATTCTTGTAAATATCGCAGGTTTCCAATACCATTAATCATCCTGCAGAATTATTCCTAACACAAATCGAACATGTTATTAACCCTAACCATACACTGTTCCCTCAATCTAACATTGCAGAAGAGCAGGGAAACTGTTGGTCTTACAATACAGGAATGTAGGGGATCTTCCACCTGCTGAGAACCTCAAAGATACATGCAGAAATAATCCCTGGAGAAGATGTATGCAGCTATGAAGGACTTTTAAGAGTAAAAGTCATCTTCCATAGCAAACAACCTGGTCAGGATACAGGTTTGTGTCTGAATCAGCCTCTCTCTTTTTAATGTAGAGAAGATGGACCAAACCAGGCCTTTGTGGAGAGCTGTTCCCAGGTGCCTATGGTTTATATACCATTCTTACTTGTGAAAGTGTCACATGAAGTAGGGGCAGCCTCCATCTCAAGGGACCATAAGAAGAAACTGTTAGCACAAAGTGGTTGCGAAGTCCGTGACCTCATTCATTTCAGGAGGAAGTGACCTCACCTCACTTCCTTGCTTTTGGAAGTCTCTGAACTTGAGATCCAGGAAGGCAGGCACCCAGAGACAGTCACAGTCCCACTCCCAGTGGTCTCACTTGTTTGGATTTACCAAGGAGAGAATCGGTCTTTCTTGGTACCTAATGTGAGGATGGCCAAATGCCAGAAGAGCTCAGAAGAGGGGCCTTTCCTGAGAAAGCAGGTAATGTCTCACTGCTGGCTCCTGTCAGCTTCACAGAGTTGGCCAAGGAGACTAGATTTGAGACAAGATAGTCCAATTCGGTGGAACATAGAATGGCCCACCAGTCAGAGAACACTCTGGATAGTCACAGACCTCCTTGGGGGAAGGAGGTGCCTTTCTGGGTGTGGGTGTGTGTTTGTGGTTTTGTCTCATGTTCTGAGAATAGGTAGGAAAGGCAGTTTCTTTGGTTTGGTGTGAACTGTTTCTGGTAAGTCATTTGACAAGGCAATTGTTTCTTTTTCTGTGTATCCCACTGTGTCTGTGGTTGTAGAAATTAGAAAAGAGAATGCATCAATGGATGTTTCCTGTCTAGGAGAAAGCTTCCCAGGATTCATCTTGCGCCAGATATGTACAACCTCCAAGATCTGTGACAAGGCCATATACTGGACAGCTGAATGGAATGGGAGCATCTCAGAAAACTCAGATATCAGTGTTACCAGGAAAGTCTCAGTGGAGAAACCCTGCTATGGGCCTTTTGCTTGCCTATTGTTATGTTGGCCTGAATGTCAGGAAGGTCTTTGCCTCAGGCCACCCCTTTGTGAAGCCTGAAGAAAACAGTTTTCAAATGGAAATGAGTGGACATCACCTGTGGCTCTTTGCTTAATTGCTTTGGAAAGGGATGTGTCTGAATCAGCATTTTGGCCCTGTGTAAGGCTGTGGCTTAGATTCTCAGTACCTGATGGATCTAAAGAAAGATCCCTTGTGTGCATCCAAAACCAAAATCTCCAAAAGAGCACTCATTGTGGATGAAGTCTAACCAACTCCACTAACCAACTCACAGTTATAGTAAATAACTTTTGAAGTTGAAGGGACCCCAGTAAACTTTGAAGTAGATACAGGGGCAATATACTCAGCCCTTAAGGCCCCATTGGGCCCTCTATCAAATAAAAGGTCTCTAGTTCAAGGGGCTAATGGCAGTAAATATTGGGCTTGGACAACTAAGAGATACATGGACCTGTGGAAAGGAAAAATCCATCACTCCTTCCTAGTAATCCCAGAGTGCCCGGCCCCATTGATGCGTGGAGATCTGCTCACCAAACTCTGGGCCATAATCACTTTTAACCCTGAAGGCCCCCAAGTGGAATTTCTAAATCCTTCAGTAAAAACTCCTATAGTCATGACTTTAACAATGTCAGTAGAAAATGTACATCAACTCACTCACCTTGGTTCAAAGAAATTGCTGGCATTCCTGAAAGATCAAGAACAGAGTTTTCTACTAACCGACTCACAGCGAAAGGAAATAACTGAATGGGTATCAAAAGCCTCTCAGGTCCATCAATTGGTTAATGCTTACCCTTTTAAGCTTCCTGCAGGAAAACACCTTCGAGGAACCAGACCAGAAAAATTCTCAGAAGTGGACTTTACTGAATTTAAGCCAGCAAGGTATGGACTTAAATATCTCCTAGTCTTTCTAGATACATTTTCAGGATGGATTGAAACCTTCCCCCCACAAAAAAAAAAAAAAAAAAAAAAAAAAAAACAATTGCTCAAATCGAGGTCAAGATGATCCTGAAGGATATTTTTCCAAGATACGGCCTTCCTAAGGTAATAGGGTCTGATAATGCACTGGTGTTCATGGCCCAGGTAAGTCATGGGTTAACCTGTACCCTGGTGATTAATTGGTAGTTACATTATGCTTATAGATCCCAGAGCTCAGGACAGGTAGAAAAAATAAATAGAACCATTAAAGAGACCTTAATGAAATTAAGCTTAGAAACCAGCTAAAAGATTGGACTATACTCCTGCCTTATGCACTGTATCATCTAAAAAATACTCCCTCTGTTTCTTTGTGTAACCTCTCCCCCTGTGAAATTCTCTATGTTGCCCCTCCTCCAGTAAGGGACCTAACCCCAACTCTAAGACCTAAGGATCTCTTCCACACCCCCTTGCTTGACACATTTAAAGCTCTTGAAAGAACTCAGCGATACCTGTTAAAACAGCTGGCCACGGCCTACCAACCTGGGGACGAGGAGACCCCACATCGATATCAAGTAAGAGACTTCATCTACATAAGATGACATCAGGTGTCATCCCTGGAACCCCGCTGGAAAGGAACATACCACGTGCTACTTATAACACCTACAGCAGTAAATGTAGAGGGAATCCTTTCCTGTATCCATGCCTCCCATCTCAAGCCTGCGCCCTGTCCATTCTTGCTGGAAACTGGAAATGACTGGTAACCCTTTCAAATTGTGTATTTGGCATGTGGATAAGGCTATAGACTCTCCCCTTGGCCACCACTAGTCCTAACCCTCATCAGCCCATTCAGCAGCAATGGCTGATCACAAATCCTCATAGACAGAAGAATGGTCTATCTCGCTTACAGCCCACATAGGGACCTGTTGGTCATCTCAACATTTGTCAGCTGCCTATAGGTTTTTCCTATTGGGATATCCCTGATAAAGCGGATCCCACTAAAATTTCATTAAATCCCTTTCGTATCATAGATAATGAAAACAAATATTATGGATGTAGGGACACGTGAGCCAGATGCAGGTTGGCTAGCCTAGATTACTATGTTTGCCCGGAAGACTATCAAAGCCACAAACAGCCACGGCTGTGTGGGGGAAAAGCCGACTTCTTCTGTAAGTCATGGGGATGTTAGCATACAGGGACTGCCTGGTGGAACCCAAACTTCTCATCAAATTCAATACACAGAATTGGCCATATTACCAATTAGACAACCAAAACCTATGACCCCAAGAGGGGTCTCCAGATCCTCACATTCTGCGTGACCTTTTTAACTTCTGCAAGTGCTCAAAAGGGTTAAAGGAGATTCCCCTATGTGAAGGCCTTTTCCCTCCTTTGCTCACATCCTGAACTATACTTCTCCAATAGATGCTCACTCTCAGCCTTCTGCTCCAGACTCTCTGCTGGCACTCCCACCTCAGCAACCTGATTTCTCCCCTCCAATAACTAGATCAGAAATCAAAACCTCTGCCGGTTCTCAGACAGTTGCCCCCTTGCTGAGGTATCCAGTACTGAGGTACCCCTCCACACACTCACTCCTCTCTTCTCCTGTCAGTGCCCACACCGGGTCCAATAAGGTCCTCTTACCAGCTAACCCAAAGCTCAAACCAGCTGAGGAGATCCCTCAGACCCCTATCCAGGATGTAATAAAAATGGCCTTTAAAGTTGCTTTGTCATCACTGTAAAGAGGTGACTAAGAATTTAAAATCCCTCACAGGCTTTTTGGGATACTCACTCCCGTCGTCCCCTCTGCTCTACCTGTTCTACTGCTCAAGTTTTTGTTGCTAGGAAAATCCCAAACCCCTTTTCCAATATTCTTTTACATTTCTACTTCCTCATTCTCAGATCTATGAAACTGCTCTCAGCATTGCCTTCTACGTCTTCCCCCTCTATACCAGGCCCACAGAAAAGTCTTAAATGACCTTCTCCAGAAGTCTTCACCATGGCTGACTTTAGGACTTTCAGCAAAAGAGTTCCTTTAAAAGAGCTCACTGTAGATAAACTTCTTCTTTTCGTGTTGCCCTGGTCTACTTGGCAACTGGCTAAAAAAAATCAGCACTCCTGAGCTAGACACACCCATACTAGTTTTTCACAAAATATGTGAACAAGGCCTCTGGCCTTGAGTGGGGGCTTCACAGAGATGGCTACATTTCTAAGATAAAGAAGTTACCAACTAGGCTCCATGGTAACAGCTGGCAGGGAGAAAAAAAAAGAGAAAAAAAAATCTCTCCCCCTTTCAGGTGTCCTTGAAAAGTTATCTTGCCCAGAACAGAGGATAAAATAAAAGATAGAAAAACAGCTTTTTGTGAACTTCTGCTGACTGTGAACTTATGAGCCCCTTCCCTTACATGTTGGGTACAAATTATGAAACTACCTAAACTTGGGGTTCAGGGGATTAATTGATTACAATAGAAGCAATGCCCTCTAAATCCGTTTGCAACCAAATAGGACTGTTTCCCTGTCTTCAGTTCTATCTTAGGTGCTTTGCCTTGTCCGTCCCTACAACAGAAAGATTCTATATACTTAAACATTGTTTATGTTTTCCTGAAATAGTCAACAGATGTGATTAACTATGTAATGGTGCAGATGTTTCCCAGAGTGCTCTATGATGACGCAGGTCCGTTTAAAGATCAAATAGGAGGGCATGCAACCCAGTTCCGCTGGGAACCTGTATCTCTCACTTTAGCCATCCTATTAGGAATAGGAGTTGCTGCATGAGTGGGCACAGGAATCACTGCCCTTGTCCAAAGGACACAACCAATGCCCTAATTAGAAGCAGCAATAGACCAAAACTTAAAGATAATAAAACCTCCATCACAGCTTTACAGGAATGTTTAACCTCTCTCTATGAATATGATTTACAGAACAGGCAAGGGTTAAAACCTCCTCCTCATGAGAGAAGGGGGACTTTGTAGTGCATTGAGGGAAGAATGTTGTTTTTATGTCGGCCACACTGGAGTTGAAAAGAATCTATGAGTAAATAAAGAAAACGCATTGAAGAGCGTCAACGAGAAAGAGAGGCCCAAAAAGGGTGGTTTGAGTCTTGGTTCACACAGTCCGTCTGGTTAACTATGCTTTCATCAGCCCTGGCTGGTCCATTAATAATCCTCATATTATGCGAACTGTAGGACCCTGTTGGCTCAACCATGGAGTTTCCTTTCTCCAAGCTCAAATTGGACAAGTTAAACTTATGGTAATCAGACAACAATATACCACACTAGCAGACATAAAATGTAATACCCATCATTGATCACTTTTATGATTAAAAGTAACCAGAAGAAGAAGTGGGGAATGAAAGGTTAATGAAATAGGTACTTGTCACTTCCTGTTTTTCTGTATGCTTAACAAAACACTGTTGAAATCTTGAGAACTGTTTGCTAATCTTGTTCCCAGAATGTGCTGTCCCCACTGCCAAACTGCAGAATGTGATCAGTCACCCAGTTGAAAGCAAACCGCCTACTCGCCCTGACCCATCAATAAACTTCCATCCCTGCCTTCTCCAAGGAAAGTACATAAGCTCTGCTTAAGCTGTTCTCAGGGCTCTCTGCTCTATTCAACTGAGCTCTGAGCCCCAGCATGCTGGACCCACAATGAACCCTTGGTTGTTGCATGAGACAGTCTCTTGGTGGACTCTTCCTCCTATACTCGCCTGACCATTACAATATTTCACCTCTATATTCTTAAAAATATCTCAGGTTCCCAATACCATTATTCATCCAGCAGAATAATTCCTGACACAAATCAAACATATTATTAATCCTAACCATACCATCTACTCTCAATCTAACTTTACAGAAGAGCAGGCACAGAGTTGGTCTTACAATACAGGAATATAGGGGATATTTCACCTGCTGAGAAATTCAAAGGTCTATGCAGATATGATCCCTGGAGAAGGTGTAGGCACCTATGAAGTACCTGAGAGAGCAGAAATCATCTTCCATGGCAAACAACCTGGTCAGGATGAAGGGTTGTGTCTGAATCAGCCTCTCTCTTCTTAATGTAGAGAAGATGGACCAAACCAGGCCTGTGTGGAGAGTTGTTTTCTGGTGCCTATGGTTTATATACTATTCTAACTTGTGAAACTGTCACAGGTAGTAGGAGCAGCCTGCATCTCAAGGGACCCTTGGAAGCAACTGTTAGGACAAAGTGGTTGCCAAGGCAGTGACCTCATTCAGTTCCTGAAGGAAGTGACCTCACCTCACTTCCTTGTTGATGGAACTCTCTGAACTTGGGATCCAGGAAGCCAGGCACACAGAGCCAGTCTCAGTCCCAGTCCCAGTGTTCTCACTTGTTTGGATTTACCAAGGACAGAATCAGTCTTTCTTGGTACCTACTGATGTGAGGATGGCCAAATGCCAAGAGAGTTCTGAAGACGGGCCTTTTCTGGGAAAAAAGGTAGTTGCTCACTGCTTGCTCTTGACAACTTCACAGAGTTGGATAAGTTGCTTAATTTCTTTGAAAAGATTGTGTCTTATTCAGACTCTTGAGCCTGTGTGAGGTGGTGGCTTAGAGTCTCAGCACCTGATGGATCTAAAGAAAGATTACATGTGTACATCCAAAACCAAAATGGCCAAAGAGCAGTCCTTGTGGATGAAGTCTCACACCTTGCTCTGTAACTTTCCTGACCTCCATCAAGTGAGAATAGGGATTCTTTGGGTCAAATAAGTTCCTCAAGCCCTGCAGAGGCTAGCCCTTAGGTTCTTAGATTTTCTCATGACTCCAATTCACATAAAGAATCTAAAACCCACAGTCAGTAGGCCTCAAATTGGAGAAGCAGATCAGTATTAATGGCAGGCCTTTTTGATCATTCCTGGTTCACAGGAAGGGTGTACAGGCCACCCTGATTTTAGGCAAATGAGATGCAAGGGAGATTTTTTGGACACTGTTGGGGTGAAACCCTCATGGAAACCTCCAGCCAGAAGTTATGATGAGTGTCTAAATGGAAGAAGATGAGGTCATGTGGGATTGTTTTGGTTTGAATCGTGGTCATTTGTGTGGCGGTTGGAAGAGACGACTGGGTCCACCTGGACTTGAACTCTGGTGTGATTCCCCTTAGAGACTGCATTCTGGAACTGACGTCATCGAAGTATTTCCATGAATTGTGTTGGGATTTTAGGAGGCCACGCATGAGATTCGACCTTGGAAACTGAGATCTAGGCCCAGGGTTGCTTTCCACAGAGCACTGGGAATCTCAGCCCAGATATCACATGGTTTTATTCTGAACGACTTGACAGCCATAGTTGAGAGTCAAAACACACATGGACCTCACATTGTAGACCTCAATGCACCTTGCTTCATGTGACCTTTTGGCTACTCTTTGGGAAGACTTGCCTCTGAGAGTTCTTCAAAGCTTTTATGGAAATGAGCATCCTCAACATTTAATTGTTCCTGAATGAATTGAAACCCACATTGCCTCCAACTTCATGCTTGAAAAATGGCTCGATAAATACCATGAATTTTTTTTTTTAAATTTTCATGAACTGGTGGCACTGGAGAACCTTTGGATATCCTGTTGATGATTATGAGTATACCAGACAGTGCCTTGATTGACTGGGTTTCAAGAAAATGGTGTAGAACCGAGATGCCAGTAAGTTGGAGTCTGCTGACTAGTGGGCTTATAGCCGTGGTGGGCAGGTGTGTGATGGAATATCTGTGGTGGGGCCATGTGGATCTGCCATTGGCTTCCAAATGGCTTGTGGCTGACATGGTGCAGCCAGCAGACCCTTTCAAGTAAAGGGACTTTGTTATATGGAGAGGTTTCAGGGCAATGTTCAGAATCAGGTTGCTATGGTCAAGGGGCAAGCTATGAGGGATAGAACCTTGGTTGGTGCATTCTCCTGCAGACCCTGACCCACCACATATGACAGAACTCCCTCCAGCACTGTTTTTCAGTTGAACTCCTTGTATTTCGTGAAGCAAATACCAAACTCCCAGTGCAGCAGCAATAAACACCACAAAATGTGGAGGATGACCAAATGACTTCGCAGTCCACACGGGGAGACACTTAGCCCCCAATGGCCGCAGTTTACTGACAAGTATTGAATTCAGCACTGCTACCTCATGTTCATTGGAAAATATTAAACCATGTCCTCCAGGTAACATAGATGCAGACCCAGCTTTAATGGTATCACTACAAGGAAGGTAAAGCTCCTGACAACAACATATATTTCAAGTGCCCAAACTCAGAGGCAGTTTCTCAAGAAGTCTTTATGCCAACATAGCTCCATGTTTGTGGAGTGTTTACCCTGTCCCATACTTTTGGAAACTACTCTACCACCTCCCATTTTGTAAACTTTTGAGCATATTCCATTCCAGATATTTATTCCCAGATTTTCTAACTCTTGACTTTTAATGATGTATTACTTGGGGCGAGGGTAATGTCAAGGCATTGTTCTGGATGAGAGTGGGAAAATTTTTGTGTAGCACATATTTGCATACACATTGGGTCCATTTTCCAATTTTCCATTCGAAATACTGAATACCGGACACTGACACCTAACCTACTAGACCCTGACTACTAATCCTAATAAGATGGAGAAAAACAACCCAAACATAATAGAATTACAAGCATTTCAGAGGAGGCATGGTGTATAGTTGGACTTGCATTTTGCATTATATAACGTAGGAGTTATACATCTAGTCAATTTTGTGTTGAAATAGTTCTCCATGTGTTTTTCTTTCGATTATTTTATTTTATTTTATTTTATTAGTTGGTTGTTCAAAACATAACAAAGCTCTTGATTTATCGTATTTTATACATTAGATTCAAGTGGGTTATGAACTCCCATTTTTACCCCAAATATGGATTGCAGAATCACATCGGTTACACATCCACATTTTACATTATGCCCTATTAGTATCTTGTATTCTGCTACCTTTCCTATCCTCTACTATCCCCCCTCTCCTCCACTCCCATCTTCTCTCTCTACCGAATCTACTGTAATTCATTTCTCTCCTTGTTTATTTTCCCATTCCCCTCACAGCCTCTTATATGTAATTTTGTGTAACAATGAGGGTCTCCCTCCATTACCATGAAATTTAACTTTTCTCTCCCTCCCCCCCCAACTCATGTCTCTGTTTAATGTTAATCTTTTTTTCCTGCTCTTCCTCCCTGCTCTGTTCTTAGTTGCTCTCATTATATCAAATAAGACATTTGGTATTTGTTTTCTAGGATTGGCTAGCTTCACTAAGCATTATCTGCTCTAGTGCCATCCATTTCCCTGCAAATTCCATGATTTTGTCATTTCTTAGTGCTGCATATTACTCCATGTTGTATAAATGCCACAATTTTTTTTTATCCATTCATCTATTATAGGGCATCTGGGTTGGTTCCACAGTCTAGCAATTGTGAATTGTGCTGCTATGAACATCGATGTGGCAGTATCCCTGTAATACGCTCTTTTATTATTCAGGGAATAGTCCGAGAAGGGCAATAGCTTGGTCAAATGGTGGTTCCATTCCCAGCTTTCCCAGGATTCTCCATACTGCTTTCCAAATTGGCCGCAACAGTTTGCAGTCCCACCAGCAATGTAAAAGAGTACCCTTTTCCCCACATCCTCAGCAGCACTTGTTGTTGTTTGACTTCCTAAAGGCTGTCAATCTTACTGGAGTGAGATGGTATCTTAGGGTGGTTTTGATTGCATTTCTCTGACTGCTAGAGATGGTGAGCATTTTTTCATGTACTTATTGATTGATTGTATGTCCTCCTTTGAGAAGTGTCTGTTCAGGTCCTTGGCCCATTTGTTGATTGGGTTATTTGTTATCTTATTGTCTAATTTTTTTGAGTTTTTTGTATACTCTGGATATTAGGGCTCTATCTGAAGTGTGATGAGTAAAAATTTGTTCCCATGATGTAGGCTTCCTATTTACCTCTCTTATTGTTTCTTTTGCTAAGAAAAAACTTTTTAATTTAAGTAAGTCCCATTTGTTGATTCTTGTTATTAACTCTTGTGCTATGGGTGTCCTATTAAGGAATTTGGTGCCCGACCCCACAATATGTAGATCAGAACCAACTTTTTCTTCTAACACATGCAGAGTCTCTGATTTGATATCTAGCTCCTTGATCCATTTTGAGTTAACTCTTGTGCATGGCGAGAGGAGGGGATTCAGTTCCATTTTGTTGCATATGGATTTCCAGTTTACCCAACACCATTTGTTGAGGATGCTATCCTTCCTCCATTGCATGCTTTTAGCTCCTTTATCAAATATAACATAGTTGTAGGTTTGTGGATTACTCTCTTGTGTCCTGTATACCGTACCACTGGTCTACCCGCCTGTTTTGGTACCAGTACCATGCTGTTTTTGTTACTATTGCTCTGTAATATAGTTTGAAATCTGGTATCACTATACCGCCTGATTCACACTTCCTGCTTAGAATTGCTTTTGTATTTCTGGGTCTTTTATTTTTCCATATGAATTTCATGATTGCTTTATCTATTTCTACAAGAAATGCCATTGGGATTTTGATTGGCATTGCATTAAACCTATAGATAACTTTTGGTAATATCGCCATTTTGATGATGTTAGTTCTGCCTATCCATGAACAGGGTATATTTTTCCATCTTCTAAAATCTTCTTCTACTTCTCTTTTTAGGGTTCTATTGTTTTTATTGTATAAATCTTTCACCTCTTTTGTTAGGTTGATTCCCATGTGTTTAATTTTTTTTGAGGATGTTTTGAATGAACTGTTTTTCCTCATTTCCGTTTCAGAAGATTTGTTGCTGATATACAGAAAGGCCTTCGATTTATGCGTGTTGATTTTATATCCTGCTAGTTTGCTGAATTCATTTATTAGTTCTAGTAGTTTTTTTTTTTTGTAGACCCTTTTGGGTCTTCTATGATTCTATAGAATCATGTCACCAGCACATAGTGATAATTTACGTTCTTATTTTCCTATTTTTATGCCTTTGATTTCTTTCGTCTAATTTCTCTGGCCAGTGTTTTGAGAACTATATTGAATTGAAGTGTGGATAGAGGGCATCCTTGTCTTGTTCCAGATTTTAGAGGGAATGCATTCAATTTTTCTCCATTCAGAATGATCCTAGCCTGAGGCTTAGCATAGATAGCTTTTACAATGTAGAGGTAAGTTCCTGTTATCCCTAGTTTTTCTAATGTTTTGAACATAAAGGGATGCTGTACTTTGTCAACTGCTCTTTCTGCATCTATCGAGATGATCATATGGTTCTTATCTTTAAGTGTATTGATGTGGTGAATAATATTTATTTTATTTCCATATATTGAAACATCCTTGCATCCCAGGGATGAATCCTACTTGATCGTGGTGCACAATTTTTTAATGTGCCTTTCAATACAATTCACCAGAATTTTACTGAGGATTCTTGAATCTAGCTTCATCAGAGATATTGGTCTGTACTTTTCTTTCTTTGAGGTGTCTTTGTCTTGTTTCAGAATAAGGGTGATGTTGGCCTCATAGAATGAATTTGGCAGAGCTCTCTCTTTATCTGTTTCTCGAAATAACTTGAAAAGTATTGGTATTAATTCTTCTTTAAACGTTTTGTAAAATTCCGCTGTATACCCATCTGGTCCTGGGCTTTTCATGGTTGGTAGTCTTTTGATTGCTTCTTCTAAATTATCCATTGATATTGGTATGTTTAAATTGTGTGTATCCTTCTGACTCAGTCTGGGCAAATCATGTGACTTAAGAAATTTACCGATGTCCTCATATTTTCTATTTTATTGGAATATAGGTTTTCAAAATAATTTCTAATTGTCTTCTGTATTTCTGTAGCATCTGTTGTGATATTGCCTTTTTCATCCTGTATGTTTGTAATTTGAGTTCTCTCTCTTCTTCTCTTCATTAGCATGGCTAAGAGTCTGTTGATCTTATTTATTTTTTCGAAGAACTAACTTTTATTTTTGTTAGTTTTTTCAATAGTTTCTTTTGTTTCAATTTCATTGGTTTCCACTCTGATTTTAATTATTTCTTGCCTTCTGCTACATTTGCTGTTGTTTTGCTCTTCCTTTTCTAGGACTTTTAGATGAAGTGTGAGCTCATTTATTTGTTGGTTTTTGCTTTTTTTGAGGAATGACCTCCAGATGATGAATTTCCCTCTTAAAATTGCTTTCATTGTGTCCCATAGATTACGATATGTTGTGTCTGTATGTTCATTTATCTCTAAGAAATTGTTTTTTTGGCTATTTAAGTTTTATTTATTTATTTTTTTGTTTTAGGTCCCTCCTTTATGTCTTCTGTAACCCATGGATTATTCAGTAACATATTGTTTATTTTCCTAGTGATGTAGGATTTTTCCTTCCTTCTTTTATCATTGATTTACAGTTTCATTCCATTATGATCAGATAAAATGCATGGTATTATCTCCACCTCTTTATATTTACTGAGGGTTGCCCTATGGCATAATATATGGTCTATTTTTGAGAAGGATCCATGTGCTGCTAAAAAAAAAGTATATCCATTTGATGATTGTTGATATATTCTATATATGTCAGTTAAGTCTAGGATATTGATTGTGATATTGAGTTCTATATTTTCTTTATTCAACTTTTGTTTGGAGGATCTGTCTAATGGTTGGAGAGGTGTGTTGAAGTCACCCATAATTATTAGGTTGTGGACTATTTGATTCTTGAACTTGAGGAGAATTTGTTTTATGAACGTTGCAACACCATTATTTGGTTCATAAATATTGACAATTGTTATGTCTTGTTGGTGAATGGTTTCTTTTAACAGTATATAATGTCCTTCTCATCCCTTTTGATTAACTTAGTCTTGACTTCGATTTTATTCAATATGAGGATGGCCACCCCTGCTTGCTTACGAGGACCGTGTGCATGGTATAAATTTTCCCAACCTTTCACCTTCAGCCTGTGTATGTCTTTTCCATTCAGATGTGTCTCCTGGAGGCAACATATTGTTGGATTTGTTTTATTAATCCAAGTTACCAGCCTATGTTGCTTTATTGGAGATTTTAAGCCATAAACGTTTAGAGCTACTATTGATGTATGGTTTGTACTGCCAGCCATGTTTAATTATTTATCTTTGTTTTTAATTTACTTTGTTTCTCCATGATTAGCTTTCCCCCTGCACTCTGTCATTACCCAGGCACTTCCCACTGATGGTTTTGGTTGTTGTTTTTCATTTCTTCCTCATGTAGTGTTTTTCTCAAGATGCTTTGCAATGCTGGTTTTCTGGCTGCAAATTCTTTTAGCTTTTGTTAATCAGGAAAGATTTTTATTTCATTGTCGTACCTGAAGGTTAATTTTGCTGGATCCAGAATTCCTGGTTGGCATCCATTGTCTTTCAGTGTTCAAAATACGTTGTTCCAAGATATTCTCGCTTTCATCAACTGTGATGAAACATCCGTTGTTAACCTTATTGATTTACCCCTGAATGTAGTCTGCCTCCTTTTTCTTGTAGCTTTTAATATTTTCTCTTTGTTCTGTATATTAGATATGTTTATAACAAATGTCTTGGTGTTGGTCTACTGTGATTATTTGTGCTCAGTGTCCTCTATGAATCTACAATTTGTATATCCGTTTCTTTTTTTATTTCTGGAAAGTTTTCTGTAATTATTTCATTCAGTAGGTTACTCATTCCCGTGGTTTGAATCTCTGGACCTTCCTCTATCCAGATGACTCATAAATTTGGTTTTTATATGTTATCCCATATCTCTTGGATGATTTTCTCGTGATTTTTTACCAGCCTTTCTGAGTTGGCTAGACTCTTTTCAAGATGATATATTTTGTCTTCATTATGTGACATTCTGTCTTCTACTTGCTCCACTCTGTTAGTAATTTTCTCAATTGAGTTTTTAATTTGGTTTATCGTTTCCTTCATTTCTAGAATTATTGTATGATTTTATTTATTATCTCTATCTCTGTATAAAGATGCTTAACTTCTTTTTTTATCTGTTTATGTAATTCATTTTCAATGTGTTCTTTCACTGTTTGGATTTGCTGTCTCGTATCCTCTTTAAGGTTCCATTCCATCTGTCTAAGGTATTCCTTGAGTTCTTTATATGATCATTTTCCTGATGACTCTAGTCCTCCTGAATATTTAGGCTGTCCTTCATTGTTTGTACTCCTTTTCTTTCTTGCTTTCTTATGCTGCTCATGTTACTTCTTGTTCTGTTTGAGTGCTGAGTTACTGCTTAGTCTTATAAATTTATTTGGAACTAAAAATTCAACCAATGGGTGAGCTTCCTAGTTGAAAAACATTATACATAAATCCATGTTCAGTAAATTGAATATTTTTGGATCTGTGGATGATATATATATCTCGATAAATTACGATTGGCATATCTATTGCTACTTTTGAATGTCTGTGTGTGTTTTGTTATATATATATATATACTCTCCAGATTTTTAAAATGTGAAATATATGTGTCTTATATACACTCCCTTAATTCATTCATGTTCACGTATGTGGATTTATAATCAACTTTTCACAATATTATTCTCAGAAATATTCATCCACCTGAAATACATATTTGTTTCCTAGTACTGAAAACTAACTTCAGTGAATGGTACATACATATCCTAATATTTCTAGAGTTAGTGTCCCAGTTTAACATCAATGCAAGTAGATTCCTATGGTACATGATTTGTATTTTTACGTTCATTTTTATTCAACACTGGTACATTAATATTTCTTAAGTTTATGCACATCATAGGATATATATTTTATCCACAAATTCGCAAATTTATACGAATTTGTTTCACTTTCAATCACTTTCTGCTTCAGGACACATGTATTCTTCCATGTTTCTTGACTGGTCTTTTCCTGAGACCTCTTTCAAAACACATTATTTTCGATTTCCATAATCACTTTTGAAGCAAAACTCACATCCCCTTCATGATAAATTATAACTCTGATATTTCCAATATATGTATAACTGGTTGGAATGAATGATTGTATACCAATATAAGATTTCTTATATATTTTCAGATATCAATTCAATCCATTATTTAGAGTAAAACCAGTTATATTATTTATTCACAGTATGGTCTATGCATGCTTTTTCTTTATATTCATAGACACAGTGTACACCTCTTTGTACCCCCAATACTAATTTATATGGTGGAAGAAATACGCCTGTCACCTGATCTACATATACATTTTATCACAGAAAAATTCTGGACACAAAATGCAAAGATCACACTTATGATTGTACCAAAGCCTAAATGGAAAGAAAATATGGATTACTAAAATCATCCATGTCCAGGTTGCCTAATGCTCTCAAATGTCAATCCTATTGGTGACTACATATTTGTTTCCTCTTAAGATTATATATTCAAACTCAACCCTATTGAAAATGTTTAATCCTATCCCTCACTTTATACATTGCCTGATTTCATAATGTCTCTATTGCCATCTGCTTTCTTACATATTTTCCCCAGTTCACCATTGTGACTGAACCTTCACATGTGCTGACATTTGCTTTCACACTCTAATTGATTACTTATTGCTGAAGAACTTTTTTTTCCAAATCCTATACTCACTCTTCTTCCTAAACCTACTGACTATCTTCGTAATCCTACTGACTATCCCTTTTTGACTGGATTTTCTCTTCTACATTCAATCATCCAACGTACAAGGTCTTACGCCATTGTATATCGATTTATCTGAGACATCTGTGAGAACGTAATTCAATGCTAAGTATCCCAATCAAGGGACCAAGGATTTTCTGTGCTTCAAATCTTACTTAGATTTATTTTTTCATACATGTATTTCACCTCTATATTCTTATAAATATCACAGGTTCCCAATACCATTAATCATCCAGCAGAATGATTCCTAAGCCAAATGGAACATGTTATTCACCCTAACCATACACTGTTCCCTCAATCTCATTTTACAGAAGAGCTGGGACAGTGTTGGTCTTACAATACAGGAATGTAGTGGATCTTCCATCTGCTGAGAACCTCAAAGCTCCATGCAGAAATGATCCCTGGAGAAGATGTAGGCAGCTATGAAAGACCTGAGAGAGCAAAAATCATCTTCCATGGCAAACAACCTGGTCAGGATGAAGGGTTGCATCAGAATCAGCCAATCTCTCCTTAATGTAGAGAAGATAGACCAAACCAGGCCTGTGTGGATAGCTGTACCCTTTTGCCTACAGGTGATATACCATTCTACCATGTGAAAGTGTGACAGGAAGTAGGGGCAGCCTCCATCTCATGGGACCGTTGGAAGCAATTGCTATGATAAAGTGGTTGCTAAGGCAGTGATCTCATTCAGTTCCTGAAGAAAGTGATCTCATCTCACTTCCTTGGTGATGGAACTCTCTGAACTTGGGATACAGAAAGCCAGGCACCCAGAGCCAGTCCCAGTCCTAGTCCCAGTGGTCTCACTTTTTTGGATTTACCAAGGACAGAGTCAGTCTTTCTTGGTACCTACTGATGTGAGGATGGCCAAATGCCAGGAAAGCTCGGAAGAGGGGCTCTTCCTGAGAAAGCAGGTAGTGGCTCACTCCTGGCTCCTGACAACTTCACAGAGTTGGCCAAGAAGACTAGATCTGAGACAGGACAGGCCATTTTGGGGGATCATAGTATGGCCCATCAGTCAGAGCACACACCGGATAGTCACAGACCTATTTGAGGGAAGGAGGTGCCATTGTGGGTGTGGGTGTGGGTTTGTGGTTTTGTCTCATGTTCTGAGAATAGGTAGGAAAGGTGGTTTGTTTGATTTGGAATGAACAGTTTCTAGTAAGTCATTTGACAATGCAAGTATTTCTATGTCTGTGTATCCCACTATGTTTGTACTTGTACACATTAGAAAAGAGAATGCATTAATGGATGTGTCCTGTCTCGTAGAAAGCTTTCCAGAATTCATCCAGCCCAATTTATGAATTGACTGTGGCTTGCCTTATTGATGGGCAATACCTGCTACCTTCCTAAGTTGCTGTTTTCTTCCTGAATTATGGCCACTTTCCAGAATAGGCTCATGGTTTTTTGTCCAAGATATGTACTACCTCCAAGCTCGGTGACATGGCCATGTACTGGATAGCTGAAGGGAATGGCCAGCATCACAGAAAACTCAGATATCAGTGTGACCAGTGAAGTCTCAGTGGAGAATCCCTGCTTTGGGCCAATTGCTTACCTATTGTTCTGTTGCCCTGAGAGTCAGGAAGGTTTTTGTTTCAGGCCACAGCTTTGTTAATCCTGAAGAAAAGATTTTTCAAATGGAAATGAATAGGATTCACCTTTGGCTCTTTTCTTAATTGATTTGGAAAGAGGTGTGTCTGAATCAGCCTCTTGGCCCAGTGTGATTCTTTGACTTAGATACTCAGCATCTGATGGATCTAAAGAAAGATCCCATGTGTGCATCCAAATCCAAATTGGCAAAAAGAGCAGTCATTGTGGATGAAGTCTTTTGCCTTCTTCTGTAAGGTTTCTGAATTCCATCAAGTGAGAATAGGGATCATTTGGGTCAAATGATTTCTTCAAATTAATTCAGAGGCTATCCAATAGGTGCTTGGGTTTTCTCATCTCTCCAATTCACATAAAGAATGTGTACCCGACACTCAGTAGGCCTCAAATTGGTGAAGCAGGGCAGTATTAAGGTCAGGCCTATTTGATCACTCCTGGTACACAGGAAGGATGTACAGGCCACCGGAAATTTGGGCAAATGAAGGCAATGGAGCTTATTTTGGACACTGTCTTGGGCTACGCTAATGCTCTCATATGTCAATCCTATTGTTGACTTCATCTTTGTTTCTTCCTAAGCTCATACATTCAACCTCAACCCTGTAGAAAATATCTAATCCCATAACTCACTTTATTCTTTTCCTGATTTCCTAATGTCTCTATTGATATCTGCTTTCCTACATATTTTCCCCTGTTCATCATTGTGACTGACTCTTCACTTGTGTTGATATTTACATTGACTCTCTAACCAAAACCCTATTGCTAAAGAACTTTTATTCCAAATCCTATTCTCACTTTTCTTCCTAAACCTACCGACTATCTTCCTAATCCTACTGACTATAACTTTTTGAATGGGTTCTCTTCTACATTCAATCATCCAAGTAAAGTTCGGGCGAGTGCCGGAGGAAGAGACCACCAAGAGACTATATCATGCAACAGCAAAGGTTTTATTGGGGGTCCAGCATGCTGGGGCTCAGAGCTCACTTGAATAGAGCAGAGAGACCTGAGAAAAGCTTAAGCAGAGCTTATATACTTTCCTTGCAGAGGGGAGGGATTGAAGTTCATTGATGGGTCAGGGAGAGTGGACGGTTTGTATTCAACCGGGTGAGGGAGTACATTCTGCAGTTTGGTAATTGGGGACAGCATATTCTGGGAACAAGATTAGCAAACAGTTCTCAAGATTTCAACACTGTTTTGTTACACATACAGAAAAACAGGAGGTGACAAGTACATATTATATTAACCTTTCATTCCCCAATTCTTCTTCTGGCTACTTTTAATCATAAAAGTGATCGTTGTGGGGTGTCACATTCTATGTCTGCTAGTGGGGTATTACCATAAGTTTAATTTGTCCAATTTGAGCTTGGAGAAAAGAAATTAAACGGTTGAGAAAACAGGGTTTTATAGTTAGCAATAATATGAGGATTATTATTGGACCGGCTAGATTTGATAAAAATGTTTTTTACCAGGCGAACTGTGTAAAAAAAGACTCAAACTACCATTCTTGGGCCTCTCTCTCTCGTTGTCGCTCTCTTCAAGGCATCTTTTTAATTTACTCATAGATTTTTTTACAACTCCAGGATTGTCGACATAAAAACAACATTCTTCCCTCAATGAAGCACAAAGGTCCCCTTCTCTCATGAAAAGGAGGTCCAACCCTCGACTGTTCTGTAAAACAACTTCAGAGAGAGAGATTAAAGATTCGTGCAAAGCTGTGATGCAGGTTTCTAATATCTTTATGTTTTGATCTATTGCTGCTTTGGGTCGTGTGTTGTGTCCCATGGACCAGAGCAATGGTTCCCGTGCCCAACCCTGCAGTTACTACTATTCGTAATAGAATGGCTAAGGTGAGGGACATATGTTTTCAGCGGAACCGTGTTGTATGCCCCCCTCTTTGATCTTCCAATGAACCTGCATCATGATAGAGCACTCTGGGAAACATCTGCACCATTACACAATTAATCACATCTGTTGACCATTTCATGAAAACATAAACAGTGTTTAGGTATATAGAATTATACTCTTGTAGGGACAGCCAAGGCAAGGCACCTAAGATAGCACCAAAGACAGGAAAACAGTCTTTTTTGGTTGCAACCAGATTCAGGGGGCATTGCATCTGTTGTAATCAATTAATCCCCTGAAACCCAAGTTTAGGTAGTTTCAGAATTTTGTACCCAACACGTAAGGAAAGGGGGTCAGAAGTTCACAGTCTGCAGAAGTTCACAAAAAGCAGTTTTCGTTTCTGTTTTTTCCTCAGTTTGGGGCAAGTTATCTTTTCAAGGACACCTATGTGGGGGAGAGCTTTTTCTTCCCTTTCTTTTTTTTCAAACTTCCAGCTGTTTCCATGCAGCCCAGTTTGTAACTTCTTTATCTTAGAAATGTAGCTATCTCTGTGAAGCCCCAGCTCAAGGACAGAGGCCTTTTTTTCTCATATTTTGTGAAAAACTATTAAGGGTGTGTCTAGATTAGGAGTGCTGATTTATTTAGCCTGTTGCCAAGGAGACCAGGGCAACACGAAAATAGGAAGTTTATCTACAGTGATCTCTTTTATAGGGACTCTTTTGCTGAAAGTCGTAAATCAGGCATGGTGAAGACTTCTGGAGAAGGTTAATTAAGACTTTTCTGTGGGCCTGGTACAGAGGGGGACGACCTGGAAGGCAGGGATGAGAGCAACTTCCGTGGATCTGAGAATGAGGAAGGAGAGATGTAAAAGAATATTGGGAGAGGGCTTTGGGATCTTAATAGCAACAGAAACTTGAGCAGTAGAACAGATAGAACAGAGGGGGAGACGGGAGTGAGTATCCCAAAAAGCCTGTGAGGGACTTTAAATTTTTAGTAACCTGTTTTCAGTGATGACAAAGCAACATTAAAGGCCATTTTCATTACATTTTGGATAAGGGTCTGAGGGTTCTCCTCAATGGGTTTGAGCTTTGCATTAGCTGGTAAGAGGACCTGGTGGGACCCGGTGCGGGCACTGACAGGAGAAGAGAGTAGTGAGTGAGTGGAGTGGTACCTCAGTACCTGCGACCTCAGCAAGGGGGCAATGGTCTGAGAACTGGCAGAGATTTGGGTTTTTGATCTAGATATTGGAGGGGAGAAATCAAGTTGCTGAGGTGGGAGTGACAGCAGAGAGTCTGGAGCAGAAGGCTGAGGGTGAGCATCTATTGGAGAAGCATAGTTCAGGATGTGAGCAAAGGAGGGAGAAGGCCTCCACATAGGAAAATCTCCTTTTACCCTTTTGAGCACTTTCAGAAGTTTAAAAGGTCATGCAGAATTTGAGGATCAAGAGACCCCTCTTGGGGTCATCGGTTTTGGTTATCTAATTGGTAATATGGCCAATGCTGTTTACAGAATTTGATGAGGAGTTTGGGTTTCATCTGGCAGTCCCTGTATGCTCACAGCCCCATGACTTACAGAAGAAGTCTGCTCTCCCCCCCGCACAGCCGTGACTGTTTGTGGCTTTGATACTCCGCCGGGCAAACATAGTAATCTAGGCTAGCCAACCTGCATCTGGCTCACGTGTCCCTACATCCATAATGTTTGTTTCCATTTTCTATGGTACTGAAGGGATTTAATGGAATTTTAGTGGGATCCTCTTCATCAGGGATATCTCAATAGGAAAAACCTATAGCCAGCTGACAAATGTCTGGGTGGAGAGATGGCCACCAGGTCCGTAAGGGGGCTGTAAGTGAGATAGACCATACTTCTTTTCCAGTAGGATTTGTGATCAGCCATCGCTGCTTAAGGGGCTGATGTGGGTTAAGACTACTGGTCGTCAAGGGGAGAATAAATGTCTTCCAGGATCTTTTTGACAACCATTTGCGCTGTTCTTTTTTTTTCTTTTTTCTTTCTTTTTTTTTTTTTTTGTGGGGAAGGCTTCAATCCGTCCTGAAAATGTATCTTCACAGACTAGAAGATATTTAAGTCCATACCTTGCTGGCTTAATTTCAGTAAAGTCCACTTCCCAGAAATTTCCTGGTCTGGTTCCTCGTAGGTGCTTTCCTGCAGGAAGCTTGGAAGGGTAAGTATTAACCAATTGATGGACCTGACAGGCTTTTGTTACCCATTCAGTTATTTTCTTTCACTGTGAGTCGGTTAGTGGAAAACTCTGTTCTTGATCCTTCAGGAATGAATGCAGTTTCTTTGAACAAAGATGAGTGAGGTGATGAACATTTGCTACTGACATAGTTAGAGCCATGATTATAGGAGTATTTACTGAAGGATTTAGAAATTCCACTTGGGGGCCTTCAGGGTTAAAAATTATTTTGGCCCAGAGCTTGGTGAGCAGATCTCTGCCCATCAATGGGGCCGGGCATTCTGGGATTACTAGGAAGGAGTAATGGATTTATCCTTTCCCCTGGTCCATGGTCCCCTTAGTTGTCAAAGCCTTATATTTACTGCATTTAGACCCTGGAATTAGAGACCTTTTATTTGATAGAGGGCCCAATGGGGCCTTAAGGGCTGAGAATATTGCCCCTGTATCTACTTCAAAGTTTACTGGGGTGCCCTCCACTTCAAAAGTTACACTGAGGTCGGAGAGAGGATCTGAGCCCCGACTTTCTTAGTCATCCTCCAGAGTCAGAATGTCTGGCTGGAGTGGCTGTCTCTTTCTAGGGCACTCTTTGGCCCAGTGTACTTTTTCTTTAGAGTAGGCACATTGATCTGAGGCCAGGGGTGGCCTCTAGTGTGGGCCCAGGTATCCCTTCCTGTCTCTCTGTTTCTTAAATTCTGGCCTGTTTGTTGTTGTGACCAGGACCTTAGTCAATGCCTTAGTCTGTCTTTTGCTTCTCTCATCCTTCCTTTGCTCCTTTCTTTCTCTTCCTCAGTTTCTCTCTTATAGTATACCCTGTAGGCTTCTCTGACTAAATCTCTCAAAATCATATCTTGTAATCCATCTAAGCATTGTAACTTTCTTTTAATATCCAGGGCAGCTTGCCCAATAAAGGCCATTGTGACAGATGCCTTTTGATCCTCTGCCTGAGGATCGAAAGTAGTATATCTCCTATATGCCTCCATAGTTCTCTCTAGGAACATAGAGGGAGATTTACCAGGCCCTTGAATAATCTCTCTTACCTCGGCCAAATTAGTTGGTAGCCTAGCGGCCACTAAGATACCCACTATTAGAGCCCGCTGATAAGTGGACAGATGCTCCCTACCTTCAAATGTGTTGGCGTCCCACTTGGGTCGTTTCAAGAGAAAGTCGGCTTTGATTATGTTGGGAAGTTGTGTTGGTCACCCATCTAGTCCAAGGATATTTTTTTCTAGCATCCAGGAGGATTCTCTTTTGTTCCTCTGTCATGAAGAGAGTCCCTATGAGTTGTTGGCAGTCATCCCAAGTAGGCTGGTGTGAAAACATCAATGACTCAACCAGACCTGAGAGCCAGGTTGGGTCCTCAGTAAAAGGATGATTGTTAATTTTCCATTTATATAGGTCTGAAGAGGAGAAGGCCAATACTGGTAGGCTTGCATTTTTCCTCCATGGCCATTGTCAATCATTGGCCCATAGGGATGGAGGGGGAGCAACACGGGAGTTACAGGATTTTAAATCATTTGCCGCCATCGAGTTCCTTTAGCCAGGCCAGCTTCCTCCAGGGGAGGAGGGGCTGTGTGTGCTGCAGGGGAGTTATCTGGAGTGCACTGGGCTGGCTTAGCTTTCTCCAATGGCGGAGAGGCTGAGTCAGCAGCAGGGGAATCACTTAGAGGGTGTTGGGGGTTGTGGGATGAGGGTAGAAGATAAGGAGGGGGATGAGAGTCCAGTAGAGTCAAATCTTGTGACTCAGGGAGAACAGAGGGTGGAGGAGGAGGATGAGCAGAGGGTTTGAGAGATTGTGGGGAAAAGAATAGGAGCGGGGACATGGCAAGGAAAGGCTTCACCCATGGAGGAGGAGATTTGCAGAGGTCCTGCCAAGTTAAGATATATGGCTGTTGATCAGGATGGCTATGTGGCCCTGGCTGTAAGACAATATCTCTGACTTATTAAATTAGGGGGAAGTAGAAAGATCTTTCTAGGGGCCATCCGAATGCAAAGGTGGGCCATTCTGAGGCACAGAGAGTCTGCCAGGTCCAGCGTTTTACTGAAAAAGAAAGATTCTGAGCCCTTAAGCGGACTTTGGTCCAGTGATCAAGGTCAGAGACAGAGGCATTGAAGTGACCTGTCCCATAATGAAAGATACACAAACAGTAAAAGCAACTCTCACGACACAGACAAGACAAGACAATAAAGACAGGCAATGAACATCCAACACTGAGACCAAGACTGAGCAGCCGGCAAAACCCGATGGGCTGGCAATACTGAATCTGAAACAAAATATCACTGAGTCGAGGACACTATTGTTCCTTGATTCCCGAGTCCTCTGTGGCGTCCCCCAGAGCTTGTGGCTCTGTGACACATCTGCCAGCCACCGTCAATGAGAGCTCATGCAACTTCATCAACAGCCATTTTGCCAAGCCCTAACCTGAAACCTGAAACCAGAAAGAGTCGCCTTACTTTCCCTGAGAGTAGCCCATTGAGGTCTCTCGTCCGCCCCTGCCGGATCTCGGTGGAACCTCCATATATAAAGTTCGGGAGAGCGTTGGGGGAAGAGACCACCAAGAGACTCTCTCATGCAAAAGCAAAGGGTTTATTGGGGGTCCAGCATGCTGGGGCTCAGAGCTAATTTGAATAGAGCAGAGCTCATATACTTTCCTTGAAGTGGGCAGGGAGGGAAGTTTATTGATGAGTCTGGGTGAGTGAGCAGTTTGCGTGCAACTGGGTGAGGGAGTACATTCTGCAGTTTGGCAGTTGGGGACAGCACATTCTGGGAAAAAGATTAGAAAACAGTTCTCAAGATTTCAACAGTGTTTTATTAAGCATACAGAAAAACAGGAAGTGACAAGTACCTATTTTATTAACATTTCACAACCGACTATACTTTGCCAGATTTCCTAAAGTCTCTATTGATATCTGCATTCCTAGATATTTTCCCCAGTTCTGCATTGTGACTGATTCTTCACATGTTCTGACATTTACATTCACTTTATACCCGAAACCCTATAGCTAAAGAACTTTTGGTCCAAATCCTATACTCACTCTCCTATATAAACCTACCGACTATCTTCCTAATACTACCGATTACTCCTTTTTGACTGGAAGTTCTCTTTTACAATCAATCATTCAAGTTACAAGGTCCTATGCAATTGTATATCCATTTATCTGAGACATCTTTGCAGAACATATTTCAAAGCAAAGTATCCCATCTGTGCAGAAAATAAATCAAAGCTTAATACCAAAATCAAAGGCTCAATGCTTTTCTGGACTTCAAATCTTACCTAGATTTCTGTTTTCATACTCATATATTTCACCTATATATTCTTGTAAATATTGCAGGTTTCCAATACCATTATTCATCCAGCAGAATGATTTCTAATCCAAATCGAACCTGTTATTAACCCTAACCATACACTGTTCCCTCAATCTAACAAAAGAGAAGAGCAAGCACAGAGTTGGTCTTAAAATACAGGAATGTAGGGAATCTTCCAACTGCTGAGAAACTAAAAGGTCCATGCACAAATGATCTCTAGAGAAGATGTAGGTAGCTATGAAGGAACTGTGAGAGCAAAAGTCATCTTCCATTGCAAACAACATGGTCAGCATGAAGTGATGTGTCTGAATCAGCCTCTCTCTTCTTTATGTAGAGAAGAAGGATCAAACCAGGCCTGTGTGGAGAGCTGTTCCCAGTTACCAATGGTTTATATACCATTCTAACTTGTGAAAGTGTCACAGAAAGTAGGGGAAGCCTCCATTTCATGGGACCTTAGGAAGCAAATGTTAGGACAATGTGGTTGCCAAGGCAGTGACCTCATTCAGTTCCTGAAGGAAGTGACCTCACCTCACATCCTTGGTGATGGAACTCTCTGAACTTGGAATCCAGGAAGCCAGGCACACAAATCTAGTCCCAGTCCCAGTCCCAGTGGTCTCACCTCTTTTGATTTACCAAGGACAGAGTCAGGCTTTCTTGCTCCCTACTGATGTGAGGATAGCCAAATGACAGGAAAGCTCTGAAGAGTGGCCTTTCCTGAGAAAGCAGGAAGTGGCTCACCGCTGTCTCCTGACAACTTCACATAGTTGGCCAAAGAAACCAGATCTGAGACAAGACAGGCCATTTGATGGGAACATAGTATGGCCCACCAGTCAGAGGACACACCCGATAGTCAGAGACCTACTTTGAGGAAAGAGGTGCCTTTGTGGGTGTGGGTGTGTGTTTGTGATTTTGTCTAATGTTCTGAGAATAGGTAGGAAAGGCGGTTTGTTTGGTTTGGAGTGGACGGTTTCTAATAAGCGATTTGACAAGGCGAAGGTTTCTATGTCTGTGTATCACTGTGTCCATGGTTGTAGACATTCGAAAAGAGAATGCAACAATTGATGTGTCCAGTCTAGTAGAAAGCTTACCAGCATTCTTCCTGCCCAATTTATGAACGGAATGCGGCTTGCCTTATGGATGGGTAACACCTGCTATCTTCCTAAGTTCCTGATTTCTTCCTGAATTCAGGCCACTCTCCAGAATTGGCTCATGGTATTGTGTCCAAGATATGTACCACCTCCAAGCTCTTTGACATGGCCATGTACAGGATAGCTGAAGGTAATGGCGAGCATCTCAGAAAACTCAGATATCAGTGTGACCAGGAAAGTCTCAGTGGAGAAACCCTGCTTTTGGCCTATTGCTAACCTATTGTTCTGTTGCCCTGAATGTCAGGAAGGTCTTTGCCTCATGCCACCCCTTTGTGAAGACTGAAGAAAAAGTTTTCAAATGGAAATGAATGGTCATCTCCTGTGGCTCTTTGCTTAATTGCTTTGGAAAGGGATGTGTCTGAATCAGCCTCTTGGCCCTGTGTGAGGTTGTGGCTTAGATTCTCAGCACCTGATGGATGTAAAGAGAGATCCCATGTGTGCATCCAAAACCAAAAATGGTCAAAAGAGCAGTCATTGTGGATGAAGTCTCTCACCTTTATCTTTAAAGTTCTTGAACTCGATCAAGTGAGAATAGGGATCCTTTGGGTCAAATGGGTTCTTCAAAGGCCTGCAGAGGTGCTTGTGTTCTCTCATGATGGCAAATCAAATAAAACTATATACCTGATACTCAGTTTTCCACAAATTGGAGAAGCATAGAAGTATTAATGTCTAGCCTATTTGATCAATCCTCGTTCACATGAAGGGTGTCCAGACCACCCTGATGTTACGCCAATGAGGGGCAAGGGAGTTATTTTGGCCACTCTCCTGGACTCCGTCACTCATGGAAACCTACAGCCAGAGGTTGTGATTAGTGTCTATATGGAAGAAGATGAGGGCCATATGGGAGTGTTTTGGTTTTAATTTTGGTCATTTGTGTCCGGTTGGAAGACATGACTGGGACCACCTGGGCTTGAACTCTAGTGTGATTCCCCTTATATACTGAGTTCTGGAACTGACTTCAGAGAAGTATTGCCATGAATTTTGTTGGGATTTTAGGGGGACACCTATGAGAATCACCCTTGGAAACTGAGATCTAGGCCCAGGGTGGCTTTCCAAAGAGCCCGGGAAATCTCAGCAAGGATATCACATGATTTTATTCTGAAAGACTTGGCATCCATAGTTGAGAGTCACAACACCCATGGACATCACATTGTAGACCTCAATGGGCCTGGCTTCATATGACCTTTTGGCCACTCTTTGGGAAGCCTTGCCTGTGAGATTTCTCCAGAGCATTCATTGAAATGAGCTTCCTCAACATTTAATGATTCCTGAATGAATTGAAACCCACAGTACCTCCAACGTCATCTTTGAAAAATGCCTTGATAAATACCCATGAAATTTTTGAAATTCCCATGACCAGGTGGCACTGGAGAACCTTTGGATGTTGCTGATCATGAGTGTACCAGACAGTGCCTTGATTGACTGGGCTTCATGAAAATGGTGTAGAACAGAGATGCCAGTAAGCTGGAACCTGCTGAGTAATGGGCCTAGAGCAGTGGTGGGAAGGTGTGTGATAAAAAATTTGTTTTGGGGCCATGTGGATCTGCCATTGGCTTCCAAATGGCTTGTGACTGACATGGTGCAGCCAGCAGACCCTTACATGTAAAGGCATCTTGTTATATGGAGATGTTTCCGGGCAATGTTCAGAATCAGGTTGCTATGGACATGGGGCCAAGCTATGTGGGTTAGAAGCCTGGTTGGTGCATTCTCTTGCAGACCCTGACTCACCACACATGACAGATTTGCCTCCAGAACTGTGTCACAGTTGAACTCCTTTTATTTCATGAAGCAATTGCCAAAGTCCCAGTGCAGCAGCAAGAAACACCACGAAAATAGAAGATGACCAAATGGCTTCACAGTCCACATGAAAAGACACTTATCCCCCAGTGGTCACCGTTTACTTACAAAGAGAGAATTCAGCACTGCTGCCTCATGTTTCTTTGGAAAATAAGAAACCATTTCCTCCAGGTCACATAGATGCAGACACAGATTTGATGGTCTCACTAGAAAGAAGCTAAAGCTCCTGACAACAACATATATTTCAAGTGCCCAACCTCAGAGGCAGTTTCTCAAGAAGTATTTAGGCCAGCAGAGCTCCATGTTTATGGAGTTTTTACCCTGTCCCATACTATTGGAAACTCCTCTACCACTGCCAAAAATGTAAACCTCTGAGCATATTCCATTCCATATATATATTCACCGATTTTCTAACTCATCTCCTCTAATTGTGTCTTACTTTGGGCGAAGGTAATGTCAAGGAATTGTTCTGGATGAGAGTGGGAAGATTTTGTTTAGCACATATTTGTATACACATTGGATTCCTTTTTCTATTTTACATTTGAAATACTGAATCCCTGACACTAACACATACCCTAATAGATTCTGAGTACTAATCATAATATGATGGAGAAAAATAACCAAAACAGAATAGGAATACAAGCAGTTCAGAGGAGGCATGTTGTATTCTTGGACTTGCCTTTTGCATTATATAGGATAGAAGTTATAAATCTAGTCCATTTTTAATTGAAATAGTTCTCCATGTGCTTTTAAAGTTAACAAATATGTGAATTCCTGTCTCCCTTTCTCTGTAGTCTATTCAGCACATGTATTTTTATATGCACATATAGAATCCTACCTGGTATCACACACACATTTTCGTGAGTTACATGACTTGGCAGATACAAACTGTGAGAAGAGATCACTCCTCCTAAACGCTGTTGGAACTGAAAATTCAACCTATGGGGGAGCTTCCTAGTTAAAAAAAGTTATACATAAATCCATATAGAAGTAAAATGAATATTTTTGGATCTGTGGATGATATATATTTCACTGTGTAATTAGATTGGCATATATATTGAGATATATATATATATATATGTGTATATATATATATATATGTATATATATATATATACTCTCCAGATATTTCATAATATTTAACATATGTGTCTTATTATACACTCCCTAAATTTATTCTTGTTCATATATGTGGATTTATAATCAAATTTTCACAAGATAATTCTCAGAAATATTCATTCACCTGAAATACATATTTGTTTCCTAGTATTGAAAACTAACTTCAGTGAATAGTGCATATAAATCCTAATATTTCTACAGTAACTAACCCAGTTTAATATCAATGCAAGTAGATTCCTATGGGACATGATATTTATTTTGAAGTTCATTTTTATTCAACACTGGTACATTTCTATTTCTTGAGTTTATGCACATTATAGCATATATATTTCATCCACACGTTCACAAATTTATAGGCATTTATTTCACTTTCAATCACTTTCTGCTTCATAAACATGTATTCCTCCATATTTCTGACTGGTCTTTTCATGAGACTTCTTTCCAAACACATTATTTTCGATTTCCATAATCACTTTTGAAGCAAAACTCACACACTCTTCATGATAAACCATAACACTAAGATTACAATTAGACGTATAACTAGTTGTTATGAATGATTCTATATCAATATATGATTTCTTATATATTTTCAGATATCAATTCAATCCATTATTTAAAGTGGAACCAGTTATATTATTTATTAACTGTATGATATATTCATGCATTATCTCTATATTTATAGACACAGGGTACACCTCGTTGTACCACCAATACTAATTTATACATATTTTAAATATTGCTCCCGGAAATGTTCGAAGAAATACTCATGTCATGTGATCTAAATATACATTTTATCACAGTAATATTCTGGACCAAAAAAGCAAAGGTCACTCTTAAGATTGTACCAAAGCCTAAATGAAAAGTGAGCATGGATTACTAAAACCTTCCATGTCCAGGTTGCCTAATGCTCTCAAATGTCAATCGTATTGGTGACTACATATTTGTTTCTTCCTAAGATTATATATTCAACCTCAAGCCTGTTGAAAATGTCTAATCCTATTACTCACTTTATTCTTTGCCTGATTTAGTAATGTCTCTATTTATGTCTGTATTCCTACATATTTTCCCCTGTTCATCATTGTGACTGACTCTTCACATATGCTGAATTTTACATTCATTGTCTACCCGAAACCCTATTGCTTAAGATCTTTTGGTCTAAATCCTATACTCACTCTTCTTTCTAAACCTACCGACTATCTTCCTAATCCTACCGACTATCTCTTTTTGAGTGGATGTTCTCTTCGACATTCAATCATCCAAGGTACAAGCTCCTATGCCATTGTATATAGATTTATCTGAGACATTTTTGCAGAACATCATTCAAAGCTATGTGTACCAATTAAGGGCCAATGCCCTTCTGGGCTACATAACTTCCCTAGATTTCTCTTTTTATACTTATATTTTATCTATATATTCTTGTAAATATCATAGTTTCCCAATACCATTATTTGTCATGCAGAAGGATTCCTAACCCAAATTGAACATGTTATTAACCCAAACCATACACTGTTCTCTCAATCAAACTTTACAGAAGAGCAGGGACAGGGTTAGTCTTACAATACAGGAATGTAGGGCATCTTCCACCTGTTGAGAACATCAAAGGTCCATGCAGAAATGATCTTTTGAGAAGATGTAGGAAGCTATGAAAGACTGAGAGAGAAAAGTCATCTTCTATGGCAAACAAGCTCGTCAGCATGAAGGAATGTGTATGAATCAGCCTCTCTCTTCTTAATGTAAAGAAGATGGACCAAACCAGTCCTAGGTGGAGATCTGTTCCCGGGTGCCCATGGTTTATATACCATTCTAACTTATGAAAATGTCACAGGAAGTAGGGGCAGCCTCCATCTCCAGGGACCCTTGAAAGCAACTGTTCGTACAAAGTGGTTGTCAAGGCAGTGACCTCATTCAGTTCCTGAAGAAGTGATCTACTTCACTTTCTTGGTGATGGAACTCTCTGAACTTCGGATCCAGGAAGCCAGGCACCCGGAGCCAGTCCAGTCCCATACTCATTGGCTCATTTGTTTGGATTTACCAAGGAGAGTGTAAGTCTTTCTTGGTACCTACAGAGGTGAGGATGGCAAAATACCAGGAGAGCTCTGAATAGGGTCCTTTCCTGAGAAAGCAGGTGGTGGTTCACTGCTGGCTCCTGACAACTTCACAGAGTTGGCCAAGGAGACCAGATCTGAGATAGGACAGGCCATTTTGGGGGAACATAGTATGGCCCACCACTCAGAGGACACTCCTGAAAGCCATGAGTTACATGGGGGAAGGATGTGCCTTTGTGGGTGTGATTCAGGTTTTGTCTCATGATCTGAGAATAAGTAGGAAAGGCGGTTTGTTTGATTTGGAGTGGACTTCTTCTAGTAAGTCGTTTGACAAGGCGAGTGTTTCTATGTCTGTGTATTCACTGTGTCCGTGGTTGTAGACATTAGAAAAGAGAATGCAACAATTGATGTGTCTTGTATAGTAGAAATATTCCCAGCATTCATCTTGCCCAACTTATGAATGAACTGAGGCTTGCCTTATCCATGGGCAACATCTGCTATCTTCCTAAGTTCCTGTTTCCTTCCGGAATTCTCGCCACTCTCCAGAATAGGCTCATGGTTTTGTGTCCAAGATATGTACCACCTCCAAGATCTGTGACATGGCCATGTACTGGATAGCTGAAGCGAATGGCGAGCATCTCAGAAAACTCAGATATCAGTGTGACCAAGAAAGTCTCAGTGGAGAAACCCTGCTTTGGGCCTTTTGCTTATCAATTGTTCTGTTGCCCTGAATGTCAGGAAGGTCTTTGCCTAAGGACACCCCCTTGTGAAGCCTGAAGAAAACAGTTTTCAAATGCAAATAAATGGGCATCACCTGTTGCTCTTTGCTTAGTTGCTTTGGAAAGGGATGTGTCTGAATAAGCCTCGTGGCCCTGTGTGAGGTTGTGGCTTAGATTCTCAGCACCTGATTTATGTAAAGAGATATGCCATGTGTGCACCCAAAACCAAAATGGCCAAAAGAGTAGTTATTGTGAATGAAGTCTCTCACATTCATTTGTAAGTTTCCTGACCCCCATCAAGTGAGAATAGGGATCCTTTGGGTCAAATTATTTAGTCAAAGCCCTGCAGAGGCTAGCCCATAGGTTTTTGGGTTTTCTCATGACTCCAAATCATAAAAAGATTCTATACCTGACAGTCAGTAGGCCTCAAATTGGAGATGTAGAGCAGTATTAACACCTGGCCTATTTGATCACTCCTGGTTCACAGGATGGGTGTCCAGGCCACCGTGAATTTAGGCAAATGAGGTGGAAGAGAGCTTATTTTTGAGACTGTCTTGGGCTGCACCCCTCATGGAAAACTCCAGCCAGAGTTTATGAATAGTGTCTATATGGAAGAAGATGATGGCCATGTGGGAGTGTTTTGGTTTTAATTGTGGTCATTTGTGTGGCGGTTAAAAGAGATGACTGGATCCACCTCGGCTTGAACTCTGGTGTGATTCCTCTTAGAGACTGAGTTCTGGAACCGACCTCAGAGAAGTATTGCCATGAAATGTGTTGGGATTTTAGGAGGCCACGCATGAGAATCGCCCTTGGAAACTGAGATCGAGGGCCAGGGTGGCTTTCCAGAGTGCACTGGGAATCTCAGCCAGGATATCACACGATTTTATTCTGAAAGACTTGGAAGCCATAGTTGAGAGTCTAAACACACATGGAACTCACATTGTAGACCTCAATGATCCTGGCTTCATGTGACCTTTTGGCCACTCTTTGGGAAGGTTTGCCTGTGAGAGTTCTCCAGAGATTTCATTGAAATGAGCTTCCTTACCATATAATGGTGCCTGCATGAATTGAAACCCACAGTGCCTCCAACTTCATCCTTCAAAAATGGCTAAATGAATACCAACAAATTTCTGAAATTTCCATGACCAGGTGGCACTGGAGAACCTTTGGATGTCATGTAGATGATCATGAGTGAAATAATTCCCCACGCAAAGACACTTAAAAGGGAGAATTCCAAGTTTATTGCAATAAAGCTGTGTGATTATATAGAACTAAAGGGGAGATGGTAGGGCTTAGATAAATGGCAGCAACCCGTTTATTGAAACCAAGTTCTTTCAGATATCATCTCCGGAGCCCAGGAATTAGTTCTCATTGGGGCTAAGGTTCTCCACCAGTGAGATTTGAAATTGGCGCTGGCGGGAGAGTTCACAAGGGCGGGAACTTTTCGCACCACTGCAGAAATGAAGAAGGTAGGAAGAAGAAGTCCTTAGGCGCCAACCTGGGTTTTTTTCTCTGGGATATGGCTGCCATTTATACTTTTCCCAACATTCCTCCCTTTTTGTTTTCTTAGGAAGTGGGGCGTCGTTTGCAGATCCGGCTGCTTCCTGCTGTATGGGGGTGCTGTGGGGCCAGAAAGGGAAGGGGAGGAATGCTCGGGGGGCAGGTCTGGGAATATCATGGCAGCAAGAAATAGAACCCAGTGGCTATAGACAGCTACTTCCGTAGGGGTGAAGTCAATGAAAGTTCCCTGAAGCCACAAGTTGTCGATGGCATAGAACCAGTCCTGGATGGAGGAGATTGTTGGTATCAGCCACTGGTCCTGTAACAGAGACTCTAGAAAATACTGGAAGCGTTGCCTGGACAAGGTGCCACAGCACCTGAAGAAGATCAGAGCAAATAAAAACAGAATGAACATAAAAATTAAAGCAAAGGTCAATTTTTGGCAGAAGTTCCATGTTGGGGGACTGACATAGAAGAGGCCAAGGGCCATGAGGAAGCTTAGAAGGTCATAAGGACTCAAGAATCCAGGATGGCAGATTAAGAGGTTCTCCGAGCTCGTTATCTCCCACTGTCTGATGTCCATTGCATTCCATCATGCCTGGTAGTGAGCTTCATCACTGAGTGAACTGTTCTCTTGGAGATGTTGGCTGTTCGTCAGTCATCAGAGGCTGGTAGTGCCTAAGCAAAAGCTGCTTGAAAGTTTGATTACGAATTTTTTGCAGTTGGGATTGAAGGAACTTCATTATGCAGGGCAAGAGAGCACAAAAAAGGAGCATCCCAATAAGGGGCCGAGAGAGAAGTAGTAAGCACATGGCAAGATACTATTGGAAGAACCTCGTTATTGGATTGGAGGAGGTAGGTTTGAGAAATTGGGTCGTTAATTCCTGCAATTTAACAACTTTTTTTTTATTAGCCCAGATTCATTAACATAATAGCAACATTCTCTCTGAGGAATAGGCATGTACCCCCTTTTTCTGCTGTGAGAAGATCAATTGCCCTTCGGTTCTGTAAAGCCACTTGTGCCAATGAAGAAACTTGCCACTGCAAGGAGCCCAGAGACTCAGCAGTGGTATCGAGTGCTTCCTGCAGTTTTTGTTGCAGGTCATTGGATGCCCATAGAGCATGACCTATAGCTCCACCAGAGAGTCCGAGACGCGCCACTGAGGTTGTTAAAGTGAGGCCTACCAGAACCGGCAGAAAGACTGCCCTACAGGTGCGGGAAGGTAGGGCCAACTGTGGGAATTCGGTGGGAGTATACAAAGACAGCAGAGGAACTACAGTAACCAAGAAACAGGTGCCAGAGACATTGATCGTTGAGGTACTTAAAGACCCATTACACCAGATGAAATGTCCAGGTTGCATAAACGCATGGCTCTATGGGGTGCTATAGCTCAAGGAAAAAATGGGTAAAGGATTCATTATTGGCAGGTGGATACAGATGAAAGGAAATAAAGTATTGTTGAAATAACTTTCCCACAGTGGGATATGTGTCACATGTAGGGGTTGTCCTTACTTAGAGAAATTGTAGGTTTTTGCTGAAATATTTTCTGCCGCTAATGGGACCGCTGCTAGAAGTGGACGACTAAGTGAAGCACAGAGAAAGCACTGAGAAGTAGGCACCAAAAGAGGGGAGGAGTTTAATAATTGAAGAGTTTGGTGTAGCAAATTGAGCCATGTGGAAGGGGGACCTGAGAGTGTTGAAGGCTCTGAATCCTCTTTGGATGAGCTATGGATAAGATCTCGAAGTTTTGATTCTGACTCCTTAATGTGTTCGACTACCTGGATGGTTGCCTTAGGTGGCATAATCAGGGTGCGGCCAACAGTCATCCACCCTGTGGGTCTGGCTGAGGTTGTCCGAGCATAGACAGCAAACTCAACATAGCTCCAACGTTTGGCCTTGGGGTCAGGTATATCTGAAGTATACGATCCATTGTTTTCGGATGAAGAGCCTTTATGCCACTTTAGGTAACTAGAAGTCCACCCTTCAGGGTAACCAAGTGAGTGGTAAGAACAGCTACCATGTTCATCATGGAACCTGCATGACCAATAGGGACACCCATTATATATCTCAGGCCACCAATGACAATAGTCTTTGGTTTGATTAAAAAGGAAGCAAATGAAAGGCCAGTTCCAGCTACCAGGGACGAAGGTCCTTGAAGGTGACAATTTTAGGGAAATAGATGTGCAGTTGTGGATGAAGCAAGTAGTTGCATCCACTGCGCGGACCTTCTGCATGCCATGTTCTGAGTATCGTTCCCGAAGAGTGAATAAATACATGGTAGGTTAGGAGGGTAAAGACAAGTCCCAACAGAGAACAAAAAAGAAGCAGAGCACAAAAAACAAGCAGTTAGAGAAGACTAGGGTGTTGGGAGAGCTCATTGTGCCTTCTTTAAGAGGAATTGGGCTGCAGGGAACACTGTGTGAGCCGCAACTTAAATAAGTGAGATGGGTGTGGAAAGCAGGACTAAAGGGGAGGTTCAGGAGGTGATTCTTGGAGTTCCTCTGGGGTGGTCCTGTCGTCAGCAGGTGGGGCCTCCTGGTGATATGGCTTCAACCTAAAAATGGGAATCCAGGGAGTGAGATGGTTGTCTGGTAAGGAGAGTTTGGCGGCGGTGGGGATACAGAGAATGACAGGATAGGGGCCTTCCCATTTTGGTGCAAGAGTCCCTTTCTCCTCTGGGGTATTATAATAGACTAGACTCCCAGGTGTTAAGGGCGGAGTGTTGGAGATGAGACTGGTTCCGGAAGAAGCCAGTTCTGATATTTCCAGTGTTCCGAGCGGAGATGAAACAAGAGAGGCAAAGACAAATCTCGGGTGAGAGGTCCTTGTGAAATGACCAACCCAGGGGGTATAAGAGGTCTTCCATACATTATCTCAAAGGGAGACAGTAAAGATGGTTTCTTAGGGAGAGCTCTGATTCGAAGCAAAGCCAAGGGAAGGATTTTGACCCAGTCTAAGTTTAATTCCATTGTCAAATTGGTAAGGACTTCCTTCAGAGTACGATTTACCCTTTCCACTTTCCCTGAAGCCTGGGGGTAATATGGACAGTGGAAATGCCACTTGAAGCAGAGGGCTTGAGAGACCTTTTGTGTGATCCTAGAAATAATCTCAGGGCCATTGTCATATTGTAGGGAAGTGGGCATACAAAACCTGGGGATGATGTCTGTCAGATTGAAGCTACAGTGGAAGCCTTTTTATTGGAAGTGGGAAATGCCTCAACCCAAACAGAGAAAGTGTCCACAAAGACAAGGAGGTATTTAGTGTGCCATAGTGTGGGCATGTTGGTGAAGTCTACCTGCCAGTCAGCAGCGGGAATGTGTCCCCGGGCTTGGTGGAAAGGGAAAGGTTTGGGCCTTAAAGGAGTATGAGGGTTGGTCCGCTGACAGATCTGACAATTAGAGGCTATATTCTATAGCATGGCTATGTCAGAAGGGTTGAGGGAGAAGAAGCTCTGTAAAAAAAAGGGTCAAAGACTGAGAATTGGTATGGTGTAGAGTATGAAGGAACTTGAAAAGATCCTTGTTCTTACTGGAAGAAGTAGGGGCTTAAGATGAGCTGTCTAAAGTGGCCGTAATATGTCCCCCATGGGGGCCATATTTGGAAGTGGCAGCAGCCATTCATGCCGCCTGGTCAGCTTTGGCATTGCCCTCAGTGATAAGAGAGCCGTCCTTCTGATGGGACCTACAATGGACAACTCCTAACTGGGTGGGTAAGTGGGAGGCCTCTATCAGATTGGTTATAAAGGCCGAATTAGTGATTGCATTACCTTTGGTGGTAAGTAGGCCTCGCTCCTTTCATATTGAAGCATGGGATAATAAGATCTGGAAGACATATTTTGAATCAGTATAGAGGGTGAGGGATTTGCCTTGTGGTAGAAGGCAGGAACGAGTGGCTGCTATTAGTTCAATCTGCTGGTTGGTAGTTCCTGAAGGCAAAGCTTTGGCCTCTATAATCTCAGTGGCTGAAACTACAGCGTATCCAGAGTAATGAGTGCCATTCTGCCTAAAGGAACTGCTGTCAGTAAACCAGATAAGGTCAGGCTTGGTGAGTGGTTCCTCAGAAATGGAAGAATGACAGGGGAGGAAATCATCTAGGGTTTCCAAGCAATTATGAGTTGGTGTGTTAGACGTGGGAGTCATTGGGAGCAGTGAGACAGGGTTCAGTGCAGAGCAGGGGAGGAAAGTAATATTAGGGTTTTCCAGAAAGGAAATGAGGAGCGACAGAACTCTGGATCGAGGAAGGGTTTGAAGGCCCTTATAAGCTGAAAGATCTTTCAAGTGATGTGGGGAGTGGATAGTTCAAGGTGCCCCAAAAGTCAGCTTAGAGGCTTCTTTGGGTAAAATTTGTCCAGCAACCAGAGCTCTTAAGCAAGGGGCCCACCCACAGATGGTAGAGTCTAGTTTCTTGGAAAATATGCCACAGGTGCAAATGTAGGCCCATAGTTTTGACCTATGACCCTAAGTGCTTGCCCCCCTTTTTCAGGGAAATATAGATGAAATGGTCTTGAAAGATCAGGAAGGTGAAGTGCAGGTGCCTTTAAGAGGAGTTGCTGAAGCCTGCGGAAGTGGTAGACGGGGGAGGAGACAAGAGATTCACTAGGGGGTCCATTTGCTATGTAATACAGGGGTTTGGATAGAAGAGAATAATTCGGGATCCAGGCCCTAAAATAACCTGCTAATCCTAGGAATGATAGTATTTTGGCTTTCATATGGGGCACTGGAAGATCAGAGAGGAGTTGCCTCCTATCAAGTGTTTCTTCCTTTTTCCCGGGTGTAAGGCAAAAACCAAGAGAGGTGACAGAAGACTGGGAATCTTGGGCCTTGTGGGGAGACTCCCTATATCCCTTGTCTGCTAGGAAATTAAGAAGCTGAGCGGTGTGGGATTGAGAGTGTTCCCAGAGGGACTACATAGAAGAAGGTCATTGAAATATTGAAGGAGAATAGAGCCAGGACAGGTTGGGTGAAAGGATGTGAGGTCCTGGGCAAGAACTTGGCCAAAGAGATGGGGGCTATCCCTGAATCCCTGTGGGAGGACAGTCCAGGAAAGCTGATGAGAATGGTGGATGTGAGAGTCAGTCCACGTAAAAGTAAAGATATTCTGAGATTCTGAGAACAAGGGAATAGAAAAGAATGCATCTTTTAAATCTAGGACCGAGAATTGGGTAGTAGTGGCAGGGATCTGAGAGAGGAGGGTGTAAGGGTTGGGCACTAGCGGGTGGATGGGGACCAAAGAGGAGTTGACAAGGAGAAGGTCTTGAACCAGCCTGTAGGACACGTTAGGTTTCTTAAGTGCCAGAATGGGAGTGTTGAAAGGAGAGTGTGTAGGCCTAAGATACCCCTTTCGTAATAAATCCTGGATGATGGGTTGTAATTCGAGGAGGGCTGTGGTTGTGAGTGGATATTGTGGTTGACTAATATATCTTGAAGGGTCCCGTAAGACAATATGAATAGGACTGCATTTAGCCATAAAGGGTGTAGTTGTGTCCCAAACCTCAGGCTTAACTGGTTTAGAGAGTCGTGGGAGAGTGCATGAAGGAGGTGTATCTGCCCCTAGGAACATCATGAAGAAATGAGAGGTAGGAGAGGTGTGGGGTGATATGTGAATGGTGACTTTTAATAGTGAGAGTATGTCCCTTCCCAGAAGGGGAATGGGGCAATGGCTCATAACGAAAAAGAAGTGAGTGAAGGACAAAAGGGATCCCTGCATATAACATGATGGGGGGGTTTGAGGGAAAATCTGTTTACCTCCTACCCTGACAATAGGAGTTTTTGAGGGTGTGGTAGAACCCCAATACTCCCTTAAGACCAAAAAAGCGGCACCAGTATCCAAGAGGAAGGTAATGAAGCATCCATCCACCAGGAAGGTAACCCTAGGCTCTTGATTCTTGATGGTAAGAGTCTGGAGGGAAAGCCAGGACTCCGTCAATCCTCCTCTGCCAAGCTCAAGAGAGGCTGTGGTTGCCGGGCAGCTGACCAACCTCCCTTTCGGGTTGTTGGGCAGTCTGCCCCCCAGTCTCCCCTTTGATGGCATTTTGGGCAGGGGTTGTAGGGTGTCCTAAGTGAAGGACAATCCCTGGCCCAATGTCCCTCCTTACCACATTTGAAGCAAGCTCCCGGGGGTGTCATATTGGGATGGCGTGGTGATGGCCTTCTCTGAATGACCTGGGCCAACATTTGGAATTTGGCATTTTCAGCCCTCTGCCTACGGCATTCACTTTCATCCTCTCTATCATAAAAACACCTTGAAAGTGAGGGTTTTGGTCTAAGGAGTAGCAGGGCCCTGTTCAAGCTTTTTAAGCTTGGCTTTAATGTCAGGGTAGCTTTGGGCCAGAACATATGTCATTAAGACATGACGGCCATCAGGGGTTTCTGGGTTCAGGTTTGTGTACTGTTGAAGGGCCTTGGTTAGTCTATCCATGAATTCTGAAGGTGTTTCCTCCTTCCTTTGAATGACCTCCTGCACCTTTTTAAAGTTAACAGCCTTGCGGATGGCCTTTTTCAGGCCCGCCAAGAGGCAGGATGTAAAAAGGTCATGAGACTGTAAGCCTTCAGGGGTGTTGTAATCCCATAGAGGATCCTGCGCTGGGACAGCATGAGGGCCTGTGGGGTGGTTAGGATTGGTCCTATGATTTTCATCAGCATGGGCTTGGGCTAGCTCCCAGACCCATTGCCTTTCCTCAGGGAGAAGTGTAAAGGCCAAGAGCATGTAGATGTCATGATGAGTGAGGCTATATGCTTGCAGGACCCATTGAAAGTCCCGAATGTAAGTGGTGGGGTCAGTGGTGAATGAGCCTAACTTCCTCTCTAGCTGAGTAATGTCCAACATGAAGAAGGGCACGTGGACTCTGATGACACCCTCAGAACCAGCTACCTCACGAAGGGGTGCGATTGTCTTGGGGGTGGGAAGGAGTCTCTTAGACCTGGTAACAGGAGGACTGAAAGAGGCATGAGGCAGACAGGAAGGAGAGAAAGGGGAAGGGAGTGTCTCTTTGGAAGAGGAGGAGGTGGAGCAGGCAGAAGAAAGTGGAGGGGAGGAGGATGAAATAGAAGGCTGAGGATCCTTGGAATCAGGCAGAGAAAGAGGAGGGTATAGCGGGAGAGAAGGGGCAGATAGGACTGGGGGATAAGGTGGGGGTTAATCTGCTGGGTTGAATGAGGAAGAATCTGTGAAGTCAGGAGTAGAAGTAGGGGAAGAGAAGGGTTTGCAAACAAGGAGGACCTGAGAGGGAGGGCAGGAGGAGCAGCGACAGGGTGCTGTGTGAGAAGGCTAAAACCTTAAATCAAGGGAATCTCACTCCACTTTTTCAGATGCTGGCAGTAGTTAAAAAGGTCCCAGAGAAGGTTTGTATGTAAGGAGCCTTCTGGAGGCCAATGATTGCCATTATCCAGTGGATATGTAGGCCAATCTTGGGTACAGAATTTGATTAGAAGTTTGGGCTTGATGTCTGGTGTGAGGGAGAGTGTGGCCAGATTTTTTATTAGACATTTGAGAGGTGAGGCTTCAGGTACAGATGAAGAGGTGCCCATAGTCACAGGGAGAGAAGGAAGAGAGAGAGAGAGAGAGAGAGAGAGAGAGAGAGAGAGAGAGAGAGAGAGAGAGAGAAAGAGAATGAGAGAAAGAGAGAGAGAGAATAAGAGTAAGCGAGAGAGACAAAGAGAAAACCCGGGCTGGAACGGCTTCCAGGAAGATCAGGGCGAATGGGGGTCAGGTGGGGGTCCCCAAAATGACCAGCCGTCATGAGGAAATACAGAGGGCACTAACTGGTCGTCACCAGTGAAGTGCGATCTGTGAGACCCAATGGGTTCGGAGCCACTGGCAACCTGACGTCAGGAAAGTTTTCGAACGAAGCGGAAAAAGTCAGTAATGAAAACAGAACTCCGGTTCCGGCAGAATGGAGTTCCAGGACTGGAGTTCAGTTTTCCCCAAGCAGAGAGGCAGCTTCAGCCAGACACAGCAGCCCTGCAGCAAACAGCAACTCTAGCCAGCAGCAGCAGCGGCAGCAGAGGAGAAAAAACCACAGAGCCTCTCTTGTAAACTCAGAAGCCTCATGCCCCAAAGGAAAAGGGATCGCCAGAGGGTCCACTGAGACCAGTAAAGGTCTTAGTGGCAGGAATTTCCTGCCCCCTACAGGGCGTCTAGAGTGTGCCTGATGATCATGGTCACAAAACCAGTGCTAGCCCGAAGGGAGTTGGAGAGCCAGGGTCAGGGGAGGCTTACATATATCAGATCTGTGGTGAGTGCAGAAAGCCAGCATCTGAAAAGAGTGGACCAGGGCGGGGTGTCTTGGCGGAGCAGGGGACCGGCTCTTGTTAAAAAGAGCTCACCCTTATCCTCACACAGGGCAACAGAATGAAAGAACTTCCCACACAAAGGCACTTCGCTGGGAGAATTCCAATTTTATTGCAAAAAGCTGTGTGCTTATATAGAACTAAGGGGAAGATGGAAGGGCTTAGATAAATGGCAGGCAAACTGTTTATTGGTAAGTTCTTTCAGATATCAGCTCTGGAGCCCAGGAATTAGTTCTTATTGGGGCTAAGGTTCCCCACCAGCGAGATTTCAAATTGGCACCAGCGGGAGAGTTCACACGGGTGGGAACATTTCGCACCACTGCAGAAAAAAGAAGGTAGGAAGAAGAAGTCCTTAGGCACCATGTTGGGGTTTTTCTCTGGGGTATGCCTGCCGTTTATATTTTTCCCAACAGTGAGTATACAAGACAGTGCCTTGATTGACTGTTTTTCATGAAAATGGTGTTTAACAGAGATGCCAGAAAGTTGGATCCTGCTGAGTAGTGGGCCTAGAGCAATGGTGGGCAGGTGTGTGATAAAATATCTGTGGTGGGGCCATGTAGATCTGTCATTGGATTCCAAATGGCTTGTGACTGACATGGTGAAGCCAGCAGACCCTTATATGTAAAAGCACCTTGTTACATAGAGAGGTTTCAGGACATTGTTCAGAATCAGGTTGCTATGGTCAAGGGGGCAAGCTATGTGGGATAGAAGCCTGGTTCTTGTATTCTCCTGCAGACCCTGACCCACCACACGTGACAGAAATCCCTCCCGCACTGTGTCCCCTTTGAACTCCTTGTATTTCGTGAAGAAAATACCCAACTCCCAGTACAGCAGCAAGAAACACCACGAAAATAGAGGATGATCATATGGATTCAACGTCCACACAGGGAGACATTTAGCCCCCAGGGGCCACAGTTTACCTACAATGGAAAATTCAGCACTGCTGTCTCATGTTCATTGGAAAATAAGAAACCATGTCCTCCAGGTCACATTGATGCAGACCCAGCTTTTATGGTCTCACTAGAAAGGACGCTAAAGCTCCTGACAACAAGATATATTTCAAGTGCCCAACCTCACAGGCAGTTTCTCAAGAAGTCTCTAGGCCGGCAGACCTTCATGTTTGTGGAGGGTTTACCCTGTCTCTTACTTTTGGAAACTCCTCTACCACTTCCAAGGTTGTGAACTCCTGATCGTATTCCATTCTATATATGTATTCACGGATTTTCAAACTCTTCTACTCTGATTGTGTCATACTTGGGCCATAGGTGTTGTCAAGGCATTGTTCTGAATGAGAGTGGGAAGATTTTTGTGTAGCACATATTTACATACACATTGGATTCATTTTTCAATTTTCCATTCAAAATACTGAATCCCTGACACTAACACATACCCTACTAGACTCTGACTACTAATCCTAATATGATGGAGAAATATAACCCAAACAGAATAGAAATACAAGCAGTTGAGAGGAGGCATGGTGTATAGTTGGTCTTGCCTTTTGCATGATATAGGGTAGGAGTTATAAATCTTGTTAATTTTTTGTTGAAATAGTTCTCCATGTGTTTTTAAAGTAAACGCATATGTGAATTTCTGTCTCCCTTTTTCTGTAGCCAATTCAGCACATGTATTTTTATATGCACATATAAAATCCTACCTGGTATCACACGTACATTTGTGTGAGGTGGCTAACTTGGGAGATACAAAGTATGAGAAGAGATCACTCCTCCTAAATATTTTTGGAACTGAAAATTCAAACTATGAGTGAGCTTCTTAGTTGAAAAACATTATATATAAATCCATGTTGAGTAAAATTAATATTTTTGGATATGTGAATGATATATATTTCATGATGAATTTTGATTGGCATATATATTGCTACTTTCTAATGTATCTGTGATATATATATATATATATATATATATATATATATATATATATATATATATATATATATCTAGAATTTTCAAAATATGAAATATATGTGTCTTATTATACACTCCCTAAATAATCCACTCATGTTCATGTATGTGGTTTTATAATCATCTTTTCATAAGATTGTTTTTAGAAATATTCATGCACCTGAAATACATATTTGTTTCCTAGAACTGAAAACTCACTTCAGTGAATGGTGCAAACAAAGCCTTATATTTCTACAGTAACTGACCCAATTTAACATCAATGAAAGTAGATTTCTATGGGACATGATGTGTATTTTGATGTTCATTTTAATTCAACACTGGTACATTACTATTTCTTCAGTTTTTATACATCATAGAATATACATTTCATCCACAAGTTCACAAATTTAAAGACATTTGTAACACATTCAATCACTTCCTGCTTCAGAACACATGTATTCCTCCTTGTTTTTGACTGGTTATTTCATGAGACTTCTTTCCAAACACATTATTTTCGATTTCCATAATCAATTTGGAAGCAAAACTCACACACATTTTATGATAAACTACAACCTAATATTACCATTAGATGTATAACTGGTTGGAATGAATGTATGTATATCAATATAAGATTTCCTGTGTATTTTGGGATATCAATGTATTCCAATTTCTAAATTTGGAAACAATTATATTATTTATTCACAGTATGGTCTATTCATGCATTCTCTCTATATTCATACACACATGGTACACCTATTTGTGCCCCCAATACTAATTTATATCTCTTCAAAATATTGCTCTCAGAAATGGTGCAACAAATACTCATGTCACCTGATCTACATATACATTTTATCACAGTAATATTCTGGCCACAAAATGCAAAGTCACACTTACGACTGTACCAAAGCCTAAATGGAATATGAGTATGGATTATGAAAATCACCCATGTCCAGGTTGCCTAATGCTCTCAAATGTCAATCGTATTGGTGACTACATATTTGTTTCTTCCTAAGATTATTTATTCAAACTCAAGCCTGTTGAAAATGTCTAATCCTATCAATCACTTTATCATTTGCCTGATTTTCTAATGTCTCTATTGATATCTGCTTTCCTACATATTTTCCCCAGTTCATCATTGTGACTGACTCTTCACATGTGCTGACATTTACATTTTCTCTCTACCCGAATCCCTATTGGTAAAGAACTTTTTGTCCAAATCCTATACTCACTCTTTTTCCTAATCCTACCAACTATCTTCCTAATCCTACCAACTATTTTTTTTTGACTGGATGTTTTCTTTGACATTCAATCATCCAAGGTACAAGGTCCTAGGCCATTGTGTATAGATTTATCTGAGACACATGTGCAGAACATAATTCAAACCTAAGAATCCCAATCAAGGATCCAATTCCCTTCTGGGATTCAAATCTTACCTAGATTTCTGTTTTCATACATATATTTCCCCTCTATATATTCTTATAAATATCGCAGGTTCCAAATAACATTAGTCATCCAGCAGAATTATTCCTAAGCCAACTCAAACATGTTATTAACCCTAACCATACTCTGTTCCCTCAATCTAACTTTACAGAAAAGCAGGGACAGAGTTGGTCTTACAATACAGGAATGTAAGAAATCTTCCACCTGCTGAGAAACGAAAAGGTCCATGCAGAAATGAACCCTGGGGAAGATAGAGGAAGCTATGAAGGACCTGAGAGAGCAAAAGTCATCTTCCACGACAAACAACCTGGTCAGGATGAAGGGGTGTGTCGGAAGCAGTCTCTCTTTTCTTAATGTAGAGAAGATGGACAATATCAGGCCTGTGTGGAGAGCTGTTCCCGGGTGCCTATGTTTGATATACCATTCAAACTTGTGAAAGTGTCACAGGAAGTAGGGGCAGACTCCATCAATTGGGACACTTGGAAGCAACTGCTAGGACAAAGTGGTTGCCAAGGCAGTGACCTCATTCAGTTCCTGAAGGAAGTGACCTACATTACTTTCTTGGTGATGGAACTCTCTGAACTAGGGATCCAGGAAGCCAGGCACCCAGAGGCAGTCCCAGTCCCAGTCCCAGTGGCCTCACATGTTTGGATTTACCAAGGACAGAATCAGTCTTTCTTGGTAACTACTGATGTGAGCATGGCCAAATGCCAGGAAGGTCTGAAGAGGGGCCTTTCGTAAGTAAGCAGGTAGTGTCTCACCACTGGCACCTGACAACATCACAGTGTTGACCAAGGAGTCCAGATCTGACATAGGACAGTCCATTTTGGAGTAACATACTATGGCTCATCAGTCAGAGGACACTCCGGATAGTCATAGACCTACTTGGGGGAAGGAGGTGACTTTGTGGGTGTGGGTGTGAGTTTGTGGTTTTGTCTCATGATCTGAGAATAGGTAGGAAAGTCGGTTTGTTAGGATTGGAGTGGACTGTTTCTAGTAAGTCTTTTGACAATGCGAGTGTTTCTATGTCTGTTTATCCCACTGTGTCCGTGGTTGTAGACATTAGAAAACAGAATGCATCAATGGATGTGTCCTGAATAGAAGAAAGCTTCACAGCATTCATCCTGCCCAATTTATGAATGGATTTTGGCTTGCCTAATGGATGGGCAACAACCATTGTCTTCCTAAATTCCTGTTTTCTTCTTGAATTCTGGCCACTCTCCAGAATAGGCTCATGGTTTTGTTTCCAAGACATGTACCACTTCCAAGCTCTGTGACATGGCTATGTACTGGATAGCTGAAGGGACTGGGATCATCTCAGAAAACTCAGATATCATTCCAGAAACCCTGCCTTGGGCCATTTGCTTACCTATTGTTCTGTTGCCCTGAATGTCAGAAAGGTCTTTGCCTCAGGCCACCCCTTTGTGAAGCCTGAAGAAAACGGTTTTCAATGGAAATTAATGGGCATCACCTGTAGATCTTTGCTTAATTGCTTTGGAAAGGGATGTGTCTGCATCAGACTCTTGGCCATGTGTGAGGTTGTTGAATAGATTCTCAGCACCTGATGGATCTAACGAACAATTACATGTGTGCTTCCAAAACCAAAATGGCCAAAAAAGCAGTCATTGTGGACGAAGTCTCTCGCCTTCCTCTGTAAGATTCCTGATCTCCATCAAGTGAAAATAGGGATCCTTTTTGTCAAATGAGTTCTTCAATCCCTGAAGAGGATAGCCCATAGGTGCTTGGGTTTTCTCATGATTCCAATTCACATAAAGAATCTATACCCGAGAGTCAGTAGGCCTCAAATTAGAGAATCAGAGCAGTATTTACGGCAGGCTTATTTGATCACTCCTGGTTCTCAGGAAGGGTGTCCAGGCAACCCAGAATTTAGGCAAATGACGGGCAAGGGAGGTCATTTTGTACACTGTCTTGGGCTGAGCCCCTCATGGAAACCTCCAGCCACAGGTTATGATGAGTGTCTATATGGAAGAAGATGAGGGCCTTGTGAGAGTGTTTTGGTTTTAATTGTGGTCATTTGTTTGGCGGTTGGAATTGATGACTGGGTCTATCTGGGCTTGAACTCTTGTGTGATTCCCCTTAGAGTCTGAGTTCTGGAACTGATCTCAGAGAAATATTGCCATAAACTGCGTTCAGATTTTAGGAGGCCACGCATGGGATTCGCCCTTGGAAACTGAGATCAAATACCACGGTGGCTTTCCACAGAGCCTTGGAATATCAGCTAGGATATCACATGATTTTATTCTGAAAGATTTGGCAGCCATAGTTGACAGTCAGAACACCCATGGACGTCACATTAAAGACCTCAATGGGCCTGGCTTCATGTGACCTTTTGACCACTCTATGGGAAGACTTGCCTGTGAGATTTCTCCAGAGAATTCATTGAAAATAGCTTCCTCACATTTAATGGTTCCTGAATAAACTGAAACCCACAGTGCCTCCAACTTCATCCATGAAAAATGGCTAGATAAATACAATGAAATCTTTGAAATTCCCTTAACCAGGTGGCACTGGAGAACCTATAGATGTCTTGTTGCTGATCATGAGTGTACCAGAGAATGCCATGATTGACCAGGTTTCATGAAAATGGTGTAGAACAAAGATGCCAGTAAGTTGGAGACTGCTGAGTAGTGGGCCTATTGCAGTGGTGGGTAGGTGTGTGATAATACATCTGTGGTGTGGACATAAGGATTTGCCATTGACTTCCAAATGGTTTCTGACTGACATGGTGCAGCCAGCAGACCCTTCTATGTAAAGGCATCATGTTATATGGAGAGGTTTCTGGGCTAAGTTCAGAGTCAGATTTCTATGGACAAGGGGGCAAGCTCTGTGAGATAAAAGCCTGGTTGGTGCATTCTCCTTCAGACCCTGAGCCACCACAAGTGACAGAACTCCCTCCAACACTGGGTTCCAGTTGAACTCGTTGTATTTCATAAAGCATATACCAAACTCCTAGTACAGCAGCAAGAAACACCACAAAAAGTGGAGGATGACCAAATGGCTTCACAGTCCACACGGGGAGACACTTAGCATCCAGTGGCCACAGTTTACCTGCAAAGAGAAAATTCAGCACTGCTGCCTCATGTTCATTAGAATACAAGAAACCATGTCCTTCAGGACACATAGATGCAGACTCAGCTTTGATGGTATCACTAGAAAGGAAGGTAAAGCTCCTTACAACAACATATATTTCAAGTGCCCAAACTCAGAGGAAGTTTCTCAAGAAGTGTTTAGGCCGGCAGAGCTCCATATTTTTGGAGTGTTTACCTGTTAGACCAGGACACAAGAAAAGACCACTGACTCTAATTAAAATCAAATTAAATTAAGCTTATTATTTCCACCGGCTGTGCTGCCTCTCCCTCACAAAATGGAGGAAATAAGACAGCAACCCCAGCTTTCCTACAGGCAGCTTAATAGCCCAGAAAATTACACAAAAGGGGGTTTACAGATAACAGAACTCTGACAAACATCACACTAATGGCAGTCTACATTTTTTTTTTGCTGTCCCTACATCAGAGTTCATGAAGACCATTAGAGCCTCAGAGAGGGTTGTTGTCTGCCCAGAGAAGGCAAATATTTATGATGTGTCACTAAAGTTTCAGAGAGGGCTGCTATCTGGTCAGAGAGCCGGGCATGGGTGAGTTCCAGGTGCGGGCAGGCATTCCAAGCAGGTTTAGAATTTGAAGTAATTTATGGTAAAGCCAAAATTATCTTTTCATGGCTTTTTGGCAAGATGGCTCCCAATTTTAATAAAAGATCAGGTTGGGTCTATCATTCCCCCCTTTTCTTTGTGTCCCTTTCAAATCTTTGATAGATTACGGGAAGAGCACTGAGGAAATTTTAATCCCTCAGGTAAGAGTCTCCAAATTTTTAGAACTCACCCAAAACCAATCTCCCTGATTTTACCTGACTTAATTAATTACTTATATTGATAGTCTATTTATCTTTCTCTCCATTGTTGTAAGAAGAGTGGTGTCACTCATTTTTTCTTCTTCTGACCTGAGACAGGGTGACGTGAGTGGGCATGGCATGAGGGACATGAGTTGCCTTTTAGAAGTCAGTTGAGGAACATGAGTTGCCTTTTAGAAGTCAGTTCGGTTTGAAGTCTGATTGGGGAAGAACAGGTTGTAAAGTCATCTGGGGATGGGTTCTTCTATGAGAGAAACAAAAACCATGAGTACTGAATAAATGTTGCAGCAGCTGGAACATGTCACTGTATAGAAGTTCCCTCACCAGTCTTTAATATCCCCAGTTATCAGGACTGTCAACTTAATATTTAACTTTTACTGTTACACTTGTCCCTCCCCATAAGATACAGTTTAATAATTTAATGTCATCTGATCTTGTAAAATCATTTTACTAGTATGACCTCTGTGTCTCTTAGAGAAACCTTTAATTCTATTACTCAGGGCTGGATAATTGTACTAGCAAACACCAAGCCTACCTGTGTAGGTTAGGAATATCTGTAGGCCTTAAACTGAAAACTTCTCCCTGTGGCAGGTCTTCTTGATAGTCTCTTTTTATAAGTATCAGGCATTCTTGTCTGAGAATTCTTCTTTGTAGCCACCAGTCTTACTTATTTGGGGAGGCAAACATAAAGTGCATACCTTAAAATTATATTATTATTATTATTATTATTTAAAATGCCCAGGAATGGATGTATTTTGTTCTTAACTGTCTTTGCTAAGTGTTTAAGATGAATTAGTCAAACTGACTTTTGTTTCCATCTATTGTTAACAGTCAGCTGAGCTTTTATGTGAGTCAATTCTGGGAAAACTTGAGCAGAATCTCAGTTCTGCTAGTGCCATTTGCGCTAGGTGGGTCCAGATCTTGCTTGACCATTTGGCTTCCCTCGGAAGCATCAGGGATGTCTCCTTTCTTTGATGACTCTCCTCTTCATAACAAATACACTGATTGGCTTTCTGTTCTCCAGTGGTCTCATTAATCTCCATGATCAGGAGGAGGTTATGTGGCTCAGAGTTTCAAAGCTCTTTAGAGAAGTTCCCTGTTCCCTGGATTCAGACTGACTCAGAGGGTAAAAGCCAAATATTGTTTTTCTTGGCCCTTTTCATTTAACTTTAATTTTAAATCCTAATCTTAAACATCCAGCAAATAAATTTAAACAGCCTTATATTAAGAGTACTGGGCTTTAATGTCTATAACTATATAATTATCTTTTTATTAATTGGGATCTGTATTATTCTGTCTGTATTGTAAGTAATGACTTATTATCTTGAATAAACCCATGTTGTGTTCTTAAAGCAACACGTTTGTAAAACAGTAACAGAGAATCTTTAGATCACTAATAAGAAAATTTCAAAATAAAATTAACAAAAGTAAAAATACTTAGCTTGTGTAATAGCTACCCTGAATTTTTTGGCTGAATTATACATTATATCCCCTGTTTGAGACCCTAGGAATACTGACCTTAAAAAAAAAACAACTTTTTAACATAACTTTAAAGAAATATTATCTGACCTACTGGTTTCGTAGTCATTCTCACATGTAGTAAGATGGGACACAGAGCCTTATCTCAGGTAAGGCAGGGCTCTTTATAAATCTTAAGTATTTTAGTTCTAAAGCTAATCTTTATTTTTAAATATCATTTGACAAAGTTTACATAAATTGTTTGAGGTCACATGAACATTAGCTAACACCATATGATATCACATTTAAAACATGAATTAAAGAAAGGCTGAAAGTTTTTCACCTTTACATCGATTAGGCTCTCATTAACTAAAAAATACATTTTAATTGTTACCCAATGTAAAAAGTAACATAAAAGTTTACATATCTTATTGATAACAGGTAAATAAATCCCCAATATATTTTTTACCATACAACTTCAGAGCACCAGCTTGATATAATGCTCTTTTAAAGTTTCTACCTTACAGACTTGCATACATATAAGATATGAAAACATTGATAGCATCACAATTACATTGATGTTTCTACATTAACCAAGTTTAGCTTTTAAAGCAATGGCAGTACAGTGCTCTAAAATAACAGTTCTTATATAATCAGTTGTTTAAATTTTATGGTTGCTTGCTGTAGAGAAAATAAAACTTAATAAACACAACGTTATGGGTAAACTTATGTTTTAAGAAATTTTTTGTCTCATTAACACATGACTGATTTTTATATTCTTATACAGACTTTAATAAAAACTTATTCAGACCTTAGTAAATCAATCAGATATCTAATAAAAGTACTCATGAATGAGTAATCCCATATCAAATTTACTTTACTTATTTATCAAAATATTAGAGAAATGTATTGAACAGTGTAAACCATTTTTATGTTGAAGGAAAGGTCCTAGAACCAAGGCATATTAGACATTTTGTACATATTAATATTTTATTAGATTTTTGAACACCTAGAAAAATTTGTAATCTTAAATTTAAAGACATTGATTTTCATCTGTTTATCCAATTTAAATTGAAACATTTAAATCACGTGAATTAAAGATCTTTGGATCTCCTTTTTAATTTTTTTTAATGAGCGCTTTTTTATGAGTGCTCCTTGTATATGTTAATTTGTGTATCATATATATGATATACGGACATATGTATATATAGACATACAACACATAACAAAAGTGTGCACACATAATAATAGTAAAGGCCTTGTAGCTTTTCTCAGGTGAAATCTCCATTGCAATATTTCAAAAAGTCTACAGTTGGTCAAAGATAGAACTGATCTGAAAACCATTAACCTAGGTCTGTATGCTCAAAATCATGAGCTCAAAAATAAAAGTATCTAATGAAAAAAAAAGATTCCTAGAAAAAGTGACTAGCTAGTAATTAGTAAATACGATACAATTTACCTTTTTTTTCCCCCTTAGGTCTGAAATCAGTCTCCTACTAAGCTTGCAGGCTTCTTTCATTTACATTTCAACATAAGTCATGGCTGAGGTCTGGAAGAAGCAGGAAAAACTGCTATTCTGAGCAGACACCTCAGGCCTAAGGCATCTTAACCATAATTTTGAGGTTCGGATGTTGAAAATTATGATACAAATTTAACATACAATTCACAAAATTTTATATCTTTACATCTTGTTTTGTCAACAGATACCATTCTATGATTTACTATCCTTGTCCAAATTAATGCGCTGGTACACACAGTGATATTTTCCCAGGCTATCCAATTCAAAATTGGTGAAAAAAAAGACTGTATGATTGGGAAGTTACTTGCCAACTTGGAAGTAGAGTTCTTCAGTTTTCCATCCTAAGTATTTATGTTCTCTGTCATGAATTATCTGAAATCATAAACTAAACAATTAACTAAACCCGACTTTTAACTGCAAATTGTTCAATGCTTCAAAAACCCATTCAGATACCAGATTGTTAAAATTAAACATCATCATTTAGACACACATTCAGCTAAGATTATTCCCAAGAAACAATTTATAATATCAACACATTATTGCACATGTCTTAAAGGGCCAGATACAAAGACACAAGACAGACAGAAAGGAGGTCCAGACTATGGCTGTCAGAGAGAACCCTTTAAACCAGAGCAGATAAGAGAAAAATCTCCTACACCAGTGTGCACCATAGATATCCACGGGGGGGGATCACATGTTTTAACAGAGGGGCAACCTGAAATGTAAAATAAAGTGTCTCCATGGTGACTTCACTGCATTTAGTGTCCCCTTTTTTTTTTTCTTTTTTTTTAACAAGACAGAGGTGGCATAATTCTTACAGTGCGGGGAGGAAGGAGGTAATTCCCTGAATCAACAGGGCTTTGGCAGCTGCTGGGAGTCCCTCAGTCCCTCCTTTTACTTACAGGATTAGCTCCTCTTGTTCAGTTCCACACCAAGCATGCTTCATCTCCTAATATTTCAGTAGACAGCTCTCACAAAGTTCCGGGACGGAGGGGGGGTACCAAATTTGTAAATTAAAGTTTGATTCCTGAACTTGAAGCCAATTAATACCAATTTAATAATGAGGACTGAGTTTTGAGAAAAAGAAAAAGGGAGGTTTATTGCTTTGTGAACAAAGGAGAAACACAGGGGACTCTGCCAAAGGTTGTGACTCTCTTGATCTGGAGGGACAAGGGGTTTTAAAGGAGTTTCACTTGTTAACCTGGGAGATGCTCAGTTCTTAGGTACCCAGCAGGCATTGCTGTCTGCAATGGGTGTGCTCCAGGCAGCCAGCTAGGAGCTTCTATCATCCTGCTTAACAACGGGGGGTAAAGCTCATCGAAGTTCCCTAAAACACAGTCCAAAGGGGTATCAGGCTTACTCTCTTTATTACCCATTTTTACGTCCAAAATCCTTAAGTTTTTACCACTGAAATCACACAACAAAACAAACAAAAACAAACAAACAATCAAAAAAATAGAACACAAAACAAAACACAAAAAACAGAAACCCAGCGCCTAAACAGAAAAAGAGTGGAACAGTGCAACATCTTGCTAAAGCTCCAGGGTAGGAGCGCATGCGTGCCCATCGGCCCCTCTCTACAGTTCCAGAGGAATTCCCTACAGAACAGAACAGAGGACAGAACGATTCTGGTTACTCTCCTGGAAAGGAGTATATGTGAGCCTCCCCAGGCCACATCTCTGTCATCAGAAGAGATCTCCCTTAACTGGATATCAGATGTTATAAAGGCGCCACTTACCTATGGAGGACTCCTCCACCAGGTGCTTGCTAATAGTTTTAGTGCAGAGGTTCACTGCAGTGCTCCCCGGACTAAAGGCTCTCTTCCTAATATAGAGAAGATGGACCAAATCAGGCCTGTGTGGAGAGCTGTTTCTTGGTGCCTATGGTTGATATACCATTCTAATTTGTGAAAGTGCCACAGAAAGTAGGGTAAGCCTCCTTCTCATGGTACGCTTGAAAGCAACTGTTTGAACAAAGTGGTTGCCAAGGCAGTGACCTCATTCAGTTCCTGAAGGATGCAACTTCACCTCACTTCCTTGGTAATGGAACTCTCTGAACTTGGGATGCAGGAAACCAGGCACACAGAGTCAGTCCCAGTCCCAGTCCTAGTGGTCTCACTTGCTTCAATTTAGCAAGGACAGATTCAGTCTTTCTTGGTACCTACTGATGTGAGGATGGCCAAATGCCAGGAGTACTCTGAAGAGGGGCCTTTCCCAAAAAAGGAGGTAGTGGCTCACAGCTGGCTTCTGACCACTTCACAGAGTTGGACATGGAGACCAGATCTGAGACAGGATAGGCCATATCGGGGGAACATAGTATGACCCAGCAGTCAGAGGACATTTCGGATAGTGAGAGACCTATTTGGGGGAAGGAGGTGCCTTTGTGGGTGTGGATGTGTGTTTGTGGTTTTGTCCCATGTTCTGAGAATAGGTAGGAAAGTCGTTTTGTTTGGTTTGGAGTGAACTGGTTCTAGAAAGTTGTTTGACAAGGCGAGTGTTTCTATGTCTGTGTATCCCACTGTGTCCGTGGTTGTAGACATTAGAAAAAGAGAATGCATCAATGTATGTTTCCTGTCTAGTAGAAAGTTTCCCAGCATTCATCCTGCCCAATTTATGAATGCACTAGGGCTTGCGATATCGATGGGCAACACCTGCTATCTTCCTAAGTTCCTGTTTTCTTCCTGAAATCTAGCCACTCTCCAAAATAGGCTCATGCTTTTGAGTCCACAATATGTACCACCTCCAAGCACTGTGACATGGACATGTACTGGATAGCTGAAGGGAATGGCAAGCATCTCAGAAAACTCAGATATCCATGTGACCAGGAAAGTCTCAGTGGAGAACCCCTGCAGTGGGCCTTTTGATTGCCTATTTTTCTGTTGCCCTGAATGTCAGTAAGTTCTTTGCCTGAGGCCACGCCTTTGTGAACCCTGAAGAAAACAGTTTTCAAACGGAAATGAATGGACATCACCTGTGGCTCTTTGCTTAATTGCTTTGTAAAGGGATGTGTCTGAATCAGCCTCTTGGCCCTGTGTGAGGGTGTGGCTTAGATTCTCAGCACCTAATCGATCTAAAGAACGATCCCATGTGTGGATCCAAAATCAAAATGGCCAAAAATCAGTCACTGTGGATGAAGTCCCTCACATTTCTCTGTAAGGTTCCTTACCTACATCAAGTGAGAATAGGGATCCATTAGGTCAAATGAGTTCTTCAAAGCCCTGCAGATGCTAGCCCATAGGTTCTTGGGTTTTCTTATGAATCCAATTCAAATAAAGAATCTAAACCCCACAGTCAGTAGGCCTCAAATTGGAGAACAGAGCTGTATTAATGGCAGACCTATTTGATAACTCCTGGTTCACAGGGAGGGTGTCCAGGCCACCCTGACTATTGGCAAATGAGGGGAAAGGGAGCTTATTTGGGACACTGTCTTGTGCTGCGCCTCTCATGGAATCCTCTTGCCAGAAGTTATGGTGAGTGTCTATATGGAAGAAGATGAGTGCCATGTGGGAGTGTTTTGGTTTTAATTGTGGTCATTTGTGTGGCGGTTGGAAGAGATAATTGGGTACACCTTGGCTTGAACTTTGGTGTGATTCCCCTTAGAGTGTGTGTTTTGGAATTGACCTCCGAGAAGTTATAAGGTCCTATGCGATTGTATATCCATATTTCTGGGACATCACTACAGAATGTAATTCAACACTAAGTATACCAATTAAGGGCCCAATGAACTTCTGGGCTTCAAATCTTACCTAGATTTCTGTTTTCATACTAATATTGAAAGGTTAATAAAATAGGTACTTGTCACTTCTTGATTTTCTGTATGCTTAACAAAACACTGTTGAAATCTTGAGAACTGTTTGCTATTCTTGTTCCCAGAATGTGCTGTCCCCAACTGCCAAACTGCAGAATGTACTCGGTCAACCAGTTGAACGCAAACCGCTCACTCGCCCTTACCCATCAATAAACTTCCCTCCCTGCCCTCTCCAAGGAAAATATATAAGCACTTCTTAAGCTGTTCTCAGGGCTCTCTGCTCTATTCAAGTGAGCTCTGAGCCCTTGCATGCCGGACTCCCAATAAAGCCTTTGCTGTTGCATGAGACAGTCTCTTGGTGGTCTCTTCCACCTACCCTCCCCCGAACTTTACATCTGGTGGCCCAAGTGAGATCCGGCAGCCACAGATGAAAGACCCCCAACGGGCTCCTCTGGGGGTAAATAAGGCCCCTCTTTCTGGTTTCAGGATTCAGGTTAGGGTTTCACAAAATGGCTATTGGTAAAGAGCGTGAGCTCTCTCCCACGGTGGCTGACACATGTCACAGAGCCACAGGCCAAGTCCCTGGGGGATGAACTCGTGAAATCGAGGAACAATAGTCTCCTTGATTCAGTGATATTTTGTTTCAAATTCGGTATTGCCAGCCCATCATGTTTTGCCGGCTACTCAGTCCTGGTCTCAGTGTTGGACGTCCATTGCCTGTCTTTATTGTCTTGTCTTGTCTGTGTCGTGTGTCATTGCTTTTATTGTCTGTGTATATTTCATTATGGGACAGAGCACTTCAATGCCTCTGTTCCTGACCCTTGATCACTAGACCAAAGTCTGCTTAAGGGCTCAGAATCTTTCTTTTTCAGTAAAACGCCAGATCTGGCAGATTCTGTGTCTCAGAATGACCCACCTTTGTAGTTGGATGGCCCCTAGAAGGATCTTTCTACTTCGCACTAATTTGAAAAGTTCGAGATATTGTCTTTTAGTCGGGGCCACGTAGACATCCAGATCAACAGCCATATATCTTAACTTGTCAGGACCTCTGCAAATCTCCTCCTCCAAGGGTGAAGCCTTTCCTTGTCCCTGCACCGCTCCTACTCCTTCCATCACGATTCTATCTCTTTAACTCTCTGCTCCTCCTCCTGCACCCTCTGTTCTCCCTGAGTCTCAAGACTCTACTGTACTCTCCTCCCCCTCCTTATCCTCTGCCTTCATCCCCCAACTCCCAACACCCTCTAAGTGATTCCCCTGCTGCTGACTCAGCCTCTCCACCATTCAAAGAAGCTAGGATGGCCCAGTGCCATCCAGATGACTGTCCCGTGGCACACAGAACCCCTCCTTCCCTGGAGGAAGCTGGCCCGGCTAAAAGAACTCAGAGAACTCGCCAACGTTTTTACACCTGCCTACTTGGGATAACTGCCAACAACTCCTAGGGACTTTCTTTATGACAGAGGAATAAGAGAAAAACCTCCAAGAAGCTAAATTAAAAATATTCTCGGACCTGATTGGCGACCAACACAACTTCCCAACATAATCAAAGCCAGCTTACCCTTAAACCAACCCAACAGGAACAGCAACACCTTTGAAGATAAAGAGCATCTGTCCAATTATTGCCTGGCTCTAATAGCGGGTCTCCAAGGGGCTGCTAGGTGACCAACTATTTTGGCCATGGTAAGAGAAATTATTCAAAGGCCTGATGAATCTCCCTCTTTGTTTCTAGAAAGAATTATGGAGGCATATAAGAGATATACTCCTTTCGATCCTCAGGCAGCGGATCAAAATTCATCTGTAATGATGGCCTTAGTTGGGCAAGCTGCCATGGATATTAAAAAAATTTAAAAGAGAGATTTAGTCAGAGAAGCAGAGAAGGTATACTATAAGAGAGAAACAGGGAGAAAGAAAGGGAGCAAAGGAAGGATGAGAGAAGCAAAAGACAGACTAAGGGATTGACCAAGATCCTGGTCACAACAAGAAAGAGGCCAGAAATTAAGACGTAAGGTGACAGGAAGGGATACCTGGGGCCATGCCAGAGGCCACCCCTGGCCTCAGATCAATGTGCCTACTGTAAAAAAAAAGGACACTGGGCCAAAGAGTGCCCTATAAAGAGACAGCCAGGCCAGCCAGCCATTCTGACTCTGGAGCATGACTAAGAAAGTTGGGGCTCAGATCCCTTCCCCTAGCTCAGGGTAACATTTGAAGTGCAGCGGACCCCAGTAAACTTTGAAATGAATACAGGAGCAGTATACTCAGCCCTTAAGGCCCCATTGGGCCCTCTATCAAATAAAAGGTCTGTAGTTCAAAGGGCTAATAGCAGTAAATATCGGGCTTAGACTACTAAGAGGACCATGGACCTAGGGAAAGGAAAAATCCATCACTCCTTCCTAGAAATACAGGAATGCCTGGACCCATTGATGGGCAGAGATCTGCTCACAAAGTTCTTGGCCTAAATAACTTTTAACCCTGAAGGCCCCCAAATGAAATTTCTAAATTCTTCAGTAAAAACTCCTATAGTCACGGCTTTAACTATATTAGTAGAAGATGAACATCCACTCTTCACACCCCCCCAAGACTGATCAAACAGGCAAGCTACCCCAGAAATGGATAACAGATTACGCAGATGCCTGGGCTAAAACTGCTGGATTAGGCCTGGCAGTGAAACAACCTCCAATAACAGTGGAGTTAAAAACCTCAGCCTCCTCAATCAATGTCAAATAATATCCTCTAAGCAAAAAAAGCTAAAGATGAGATAAGGCCCCATATTCAGAAATATCCGGCCTTAGGGGTCCTAAGGCCCTGTCAATTGGCCTGGAACACTCCCCTGCTACTAGAAAAAAAAGCCAGGAACCGGGGACTATCGCCCTGTTAAAGACTTAAGAGAGATCAACAGAGTGCAGGACATTCACCCCACGGTACCTAATCCGTACAATGTGCTTAGCACTCTGAACCCTGAGTGGAAATGGTATACTGTTCTGGACTTAAAAGATGCTTTCTTTTGCTTGCCTCTGCATTAAAGTAGTCAGTTGCTGTTTGCTTTTGGGTGGGTAGACCCAGAAACCTGAACGTCTGGTCAACTAACTTGGACTAGACTCCCACTGGGGTTCAAAAACTCCCCCACTTTCTTTGATGAAGCCCTCCACAGAGATCTCAGAAATTTCAGAATTACGCACCCCAAAGTCACCCAGCTTCAATACGTGGATGACCTGCTACTGACAGCCAACACCAAGGAAAACTGTGAGTCTGGGACCCAAGCACTATTATATGAGCTTGCTCAACTCGGGTATAGAGTTTCAGCCAAAAAGGCCCAAATTTTCTAGCATGAAGTAATCTTCCTGGGCTGTTTCCTTAGGGGCAGTAAACGATGGCTCACTGAGCCCAGAAAACAAACCATTGTGTAGATACCACGCCCATCTAACAGGAGATAACTCAGAGAGTTTCTTGGGACTGCTGGCTTTTGCAGGTTATGGATACCTGGGTTTGCATCCTTAGCTGCTCCTTTATACCCGGTGTTAAAGGGAGATGCCCAATTCCAATGGACCCCTGATCACCAGGAAGTTTTTGATAACATCTATGGACAATGACACTGAACGCCTCAACTTCACTGAGCTCAGGCTGCAATTACAGAAAGCCCTACACTACGTTAAAAATGTACACCAACTCACTCACCTTGGTTCAATGAAACTGCAGGCATTCCTGTAGGATTAAGAACAGAGTTTTCCACTAACCGACTCACAGTGAAAGGAAATAACTGAATGGGTAACAAAAGCCTGTCGAGTCTGTCAATTGATTAATGCTTACCCTTCCAGTTTCCTAGAGGAAAGCACCTACGAGGAACCAGAAAATGACAATTTTGGGAAGTGGACAATAGTGAAATTAAGCCAGCAAGGAATGGACTTAAATATCTCCTAGTCTTTGTAGATACATTTTCAGGATGGACTGAAGCCTTCCACACACACACACACACACACACACACACACAAAAAAAAAAACTGCACAAATGGTTTTCAAGAAGATCCTGAAAGATATTTTTCCAAGATACGGTCTGCCTAAGGTAATAGGGTCTGATAATGGACTGGTGTTCATGGCCCAGGTAAGTCAGGTGTTAACTGGGACCCTGTGAATTAATTTGAAGTTACATTATGCTTATATACCCCAGAGCTCAGGACAGGTAGAAAAAATAAATAAAACCATTAAAGAGACCTTAACGAAATTAAGCTTAGACCCCGGCATAAAAGATTGGATTATGCTCCTGCCTTATGCACCGTTTCATGCGAGAAATACTCCCTCTCTTTCTTTGTGTAACCTCACCCCCTATGAAATTCTCTATGATGCCCATCATCCAGTATGGGACCTAACCCCAACTTTAAGGCCTAACGATCTCTTCCACACCCCCTTGCTTGACAGACTTAAAGTCATTGAAAGAACTCAGCAATACCTGTGGAAACAGCTGGCCACTGTCTACCAACCTGGGGAGGAGGGGACTCTAAATCAATATCAAGTAAGAGACTTCGTCTACATAAGACAACATCAGGTGTCATCCCTGGAACCCCACTGGAAAGGAACATACCAGGTGCTACTTATAAAACGTAAAGCGGTAAAAGTAGACGGAATCACTTTTTGGATCCATGCCTCTCATCTCAAGCCTTCACTGTGTCCAGACTCTTGTTGGAAACTGGAAAAGCCTGGTAACCATTTCAAATTGCGTATTCGCTATGTGGATAAGACTATAGACTCTCCCCTTGGCCACCAGTAGTTCTAACCCTCATCACCCCGTTCAGCAGCAATGGCTGATCACAAATTCTACTAGACAAGAAGTATGGTCTATCTCGCATACAGCCCCCTTAGAGACCTGGTGGCCATCTCTCCACCCAGACATTTGTCAGCTCGGTATAAGTCTTTCCTATTTAGATATCCCTGATGAAGAGGATCCCACTAAAATTCCACTAAATCTCTTCTGTACCATAGATAATGGAAACAAACATTATTGATGCAGGGACACGCGAGACAGATTCAGGTTGGCTAGCCTAGATTACTATGTTTGCCTGGCGGACAATCAAAGCCACAAACAGCCACGGCTGTGTGGGGGAGAAGCCAACTTCTTGTGTAAGTCAAGGGAATGTGAGCATACAGGGACTGCCTGGTGGAACCCAAACTCCTCATCAAATTCAGTACACAGCATTGGCCATATTAACAATTAGACAACCAAATACTATGGCCCCCAGAGGGTTCTCTAGGTCCTCAAATTCTGCGTGACATTTTTAACTTCGCCAAGTTCTCAAAAGGGGGAAATTTCCCTATGTGGAACCCTTTTCCCTCCTTTGCTCACATCCTGTACTATGCTTCTCCAATAGTTCCTCACCCTCAGCCTTCTGCTCTAGACTCTCTGCTATCACTCCCATCTCAGCAACCTGATTTCTCCTCTCCAATTACTAAATCAAAAACCCAAACCTCCGCTGCTTCTCAGAACATTGCCCCCTTGCTGAGGTTGCAGGTACCGAGGTACCCCTTCACCCACTCACTCCTCTCTTTTCCTGTCAGTGCCTGCACTAGGTCCCACCAAGTCCTCTAGCAAGCTAACCCAAAGCTCAAACCAGCTGAGAAGAGCACTCAGACCCCTATCCAAGATGTAATGAAAATGGCCTTTAAAGTTGCTTTGTCATCACTGAAAACAGGTTTCTAAGAATTTAAAGTCCCTCAAAGGCTTTTTGGAATATTTACTCAAATCTTCCCCTCTACTCTACCTGTTCTACTGCTCAAGTTTTGTTCTAGGAAAATCCCAAACCCCTTTCCCATTTTTCTTTTACATCTCTCTTTCCTCATTCTTAGATCCACGGAGCTGCTCTCAGCCTCGACTACCCCGTCTTCCCCCTCTGTACCAGGTCCACAGAAATGTCTTAAATGACCTTCTCCAAAAGTCTTCACCAAGGCTTACTTTAGGTCTTTCAGCAAAAGAGTCCCTCTAAAAGAGTTCAATGTACATAAACTTCCACTTTTCGTGTTGCCCTGTTCTACTTGGCCACTGGCTGGAAAAATCACCACCCCTAAGCTAGAAACCACCTTACCAGTTTTTCACAAAATATGTGAACAAGGCCTCTGGCCTTGAGCTGGGGCTTCACAGAGATGGCTACATTTCTAAGATAAAAAAGTTAGCAACTGGGCTCTATGGTGACAGCTGGCAGGGAGAAAAAAAAGAGACAAAAAAGCTCTCCCCTTACAAGGTGTCCTTGAAAAGTTAACTTGCCCAGAACAGAGGAAAAAGAAAACAGAAACAAAAACTAATTTTTGTAAATTTCTGCAGACTCTGAACTTCTGAGCCCCTTCCCTTACATGTTGGGTACAAATTCTAAAACTACCAAAACTTGGGGTCCAGGGGATTAATTGATTACAACAGAAGCAATGCCCTCTAAATCCGGATGCAACCAAATAAGAATGTTTTCCTCACTTTGGTGCTATCTTAGGTGCATTTTCTTGTCCATCCATAAAACAGTATAATTCTATACACTTTAACATTATTTATGTTTTCATAAAATGGTCAATAGATGTGATTAATTATGTAATGATGCAGGTTTATCAGAGTGCTCTATCATGATGTAGGTTCATTTAAAGTTCAAATATGGGGGCATACAACCCGGTTCCACCGGGAACCTGTATCCCTCACTTTAGCCATCCTATTAGGAATAATAATTGCTGAAGGGGTGGGCAAAGGAACAACTGCCCTAGTCCATGAGACACAACAAAGACACAATTAGAAGCAGAAATAGACCAAAGCTTAAAGACATTAAAAACCGACATCACAGCTTTACAGGAATTTTAACCTCTCTCTCTCTGAAGTTGTTTCACAGAGCAGGCGAGTGTTGGACCTCCTCTTCATGAGAGAAAGGTGCCTTTTTGCTTGCATTGAGCGAAGAATGTTGTTTTTATGCCGACAATACTGGAGTTGTAAAAAAATCTATGAGTAAATTAAGAAAACGACTTGAAGAGCGTCAAAGAGAGACAGAGACCCCAGATTGAGGTTTGAGTCTTTGTTCACATAGTCAACCTGATTAACTACGCTTTTATCTGCCAGGGCCGGTCCATTAATAATCCTCATATTATTGCTAACTGTAGGATCCTGTTTGCTCAACCGTGTAGTTTCCTTTCTAAACCAAATCGAACATGTTATTAACCCTAACCATACACTGTTCTCTCAATCTAATTTTACAGAAAAGTGGGGACAGAGTTGGTCTTAAAATACAGGAATATAGAGGATCTTCCACCTGCTGAGAAACTCAAAGGTCTATGCAGAAATGATCCCTGGAGAAGATTTTGGCAACTATGAAGGACCTGAGAGAGCAAAAGTCTTCCATGGCAAACAACCTGCTCAGGATGAAGGAATGTGTCTGAATCAGCCACTCTCTTCTTAATGTATAGAAGATGGACCAAAGCAGGCATGTGTTGAGCTGCTCCTGCATGCCTATAGGTGACATACCACTCTAACTGGTGAAAGTGTCACAGGAAGTAGGGGCAGCATCCTTCTCATGGGAACCTTGGAAGCAACTGTTAGGACAAAGTTGTTGCCAAGGCAGTGACCTCATTCAGTTCCTAAAGGAAGTGACCTCACCTAACTTCCTTGGTGATGGAACTCTCTGAACTTGGAATCCAGGAAGCCAGGCACCAAGAGCCAGTCCCAGTCCCAGTCCCAGTGGTCAAACTTATTTTGATTTACCAAAGACAGACTCAGTCTTTCTTGGAACCTACTGATGTGAGGATGGCCAAATGCAAGGAAAGCTATGAATAGGGGCCTTTCCTGAGAAAGCAGGCAGTGGCTCACCGCTGGCTCCTGACAACTTCACAGAGTTGGCCAAGGAGACCAGATTTGAGACAGAAACAGGCCATTTCCAGAGAATATAGTATGGCCCACCAGTCAGAGGACACTCCGGATAGTCACAGACCTACATGGGGGAAGGAGGTGCCTTTGTGGTGTCGGTGTGGGTTTGTGGTTTTGTCTCATGTTCTGAGAATTGGTATGAAAGGCGGTTTGTTTTGTTTGGAGTGAACTGTTTCTAGTAAGTCGTTTGACAAGGTGAGTGTTTCTATGTCTGTGTATCCCACTATGTCCGTGGTTGTAGACATTAGAAAAGAGAATGCATCAATGAATATGTCCTATCTAGTAGAAAGCTTCCCAGCATTCATCCTGCCCTATTTATGAATGGACTGCAGCTTGCCTTATTGATGTGCAACACCTGCTATCTACCTAAGTTCCTGTTTTCTTCCTGAATTCTTGCCACTCTCCAGAATAGGATCATGGTTTTGTGTTTAAGATATGTACAACCTTGAAGCTCTGTGACATGAACATGTACTGAATAGCTCAAGGGAATGGCGAGCATCTAAGAAAACTCAGATATCAGTGTGACCAGGAAAGTCTCAGTGAAGAAACCCTGCTTGGGGACTTTTGTTTACCAATTCTTCTGTTGCCCTGAATGTCAGGAAGGTCTTTTCCTCAGTCTACCACTTTGTGAAGCCTGAAGAAAACAGTTTTCAAATGGAAATGAATGGGCATTACCTGTGGCTCTTTGCTTAATGCTTTGGAAAGGATGTGCCTGAATCAGCCTATTTGCCTTGTGTGAGGGTGTGGCTTAGATTCTCAGCTACTGATGGATCTAAAGAAAGATCCCATGTGTACATCCAAAACCAAAATGGCCAAAAGAGCAGTCTTTGTGGATGAAGTCTCTCACCTCTTCTGTAACTTTCCTGACCTCCATCAAGTTAGAATAGGGATCCTTTGGGTCAAATGAGTTCTTCAAAGCCCTGCAGAGGCTAGCCCATAGTTGCTTGGGTTTTCTCAAGACTCCAATTCACATAAGGAATCCAAACCCCACAGTCAGTTGGCCTCAAATTGAAGAAGCGGAGCAGTATTAATGGGAGGCCTATTTGATCTCTCCTGGTTAACAAGAAGGGTGTCCAGGCCACCCTGACTTTAGGCAAATTAGGTGCAATAGAGCTTATTTTGGACATGGTCTTGGGCTGTGCCCCTCATGGAAAACTTTTGCCAGAGGTCATTATGAGTGTCTATATGGAAAAAGATGAGCGCCACGTTGGAGTGTTTTGTTTTAAATTGTGGTCATTTGGGTGGCGGTTGGAAGAGATGACTTGGTCCACATGTTCTTGAACTCTGGTGTGATTCCCTTAGAAACTGAGTTCTCAAACTGACATCAGAGAAGTATTGCCATGAATAGTGTTGAGATTTTAGGAAGCCAGGCATGAGTGTCGCCCTTGGAAACTAAGTTCTAGGCCCAGGATGACTTTCCACAGAGCACTAGGCCTCTCAGCCAGGATACCACATGATTTTATTCTGAATGATTTGGCACCCATAGTTGTTAGTCAAAACTCATATGGACCTCACATTGTAGACCTCAATGGGCATAATATCATGTGATCTTTTGGCCACTCTTTGGGAAGCCTTACCTGTGAGTGTTCTCCAGAGGTTTCATTGAAATGAGCTTCCTAACCATTTAATGGTTCCTGAAAGAATTGAAACTCACAGTGCCTCCAACTTCATCCTTGAAAAATGGCTAGAAAAATACCATGAAATTTTTGAAACTCCCATCACCAGGAGGCACTGGAGAACCTTTGGATGTCCTGTTACTGATCATGAATATACCAGACAGTGCCTTGTTTGACTGGGTTTCATGTAAATGGTGTAGAACAGAGATGCCAGTAAGTTGGACTCTGTTGAGTAGTTGGCCTAGAGCAGTGGTGGGCAGGTATGTGATAAAACATCTGTGGTGGGGCCATGTGGATCTTCCATTGGCTTCCAAGTGGCTTGTGACTGACATGGTGCAGCCAGCAGTACCTTCCATGTAAAGGCAACTTGTTATATGGAGAGTTTTCAGGACATTGTTCAGAATCAGGTTGCTATGGTCAAGGGGGCAAGCTATGTGGGATAGAATCCTGGTTCTTGTATCCTCCTGCAGAACCTGACCCACCACACATGACAGAACTCCCTCTTGCACTGTGACCCAATTGAACTCCTTGTATTTCATGAAGCAAATACCAAACTCCCAGTGCAGCAGGAAGAAACACCACGAAAATGGAGGATGACCATATGGCTTCACAGTGCACATGGGGAGACATTTAGCCCCCAGTGGCCACAGTTTACCTGAAAAGAGAATTTAGCACTGCTGCCTCATGTTCATTGGGAAATAAGAAAGCATGTCCTCCAGGTCTCATAGATGCAGACCACGCTTTTATGGTCTTACTAGAAAAAAAGCTAAAGCTCCTGACAACAACATATTTTTCAAGTGCCCAACCTCACAGGCAGTTTCTCAAGAAGTCTCTATGCCAGCAGACCTCCATGTTTGTGGAGTGTTTACCCTGTCCCTTACCTTTGGAAACTACTCTGCCACTTCCAAGGTTGTGGGCTCCTGAGCGTATTCCATTCCAGATATTTGTTCACAGATTTTCTAAATCTTCTCCTCTAATTGTGTCTTACTTGGGGCGAAGGTATTGTCAAGGCATTGTTCTGGATGAGAGTGGGAAGATTTTTGTGTAGCACATATTTACATACACATTGGATTCATTTTTCAATTTTCCATTCGAAATACTGAATCCTTGACACTAACCCATACCCTACTAGATTCTGACAACTAATTCTAATATAATGGAGAAAAATAACCCAAACAGAATAGAAATACTAGCACTTCAGAGGAGACATGGTGTATAGTTGGTCTTCCCTTTTGCATGATATAGGGTAGGAGTTATATATCTTGTCAATTTTTTGTTGAAAGAGTTCTGCATGTGTTTTTAAAGTTAACACATATGTGAATTCCTGTCTCCCTTTTTCTGTAGCCAATTCAGCACATGTATTTTTATATGAACATATAGAATCCTACCTGGTATCACACCTATATTCTTGAGAGGTGGCTAACTTGGCAGAGACAAAGTGTGAGAAGAAATCACTCCTCCTAAACGCTTTTGGAACTGATAATTCAAATTATGAGTGAGCTTCTTAGTTGAAAAACATTATACATAAATCCATGTTTAGTAAAATTAATATTTTTGGATCTGTGGATGATATATATTTCACTATGAATTTTAATTGGCATATAGATTGCTACTTTTTAATGTCTCTGTGTGTGTTTTGTATATATATATATATATATATATATATATATATATATATATATATACTCTCTAGATTTTTCAAAATATGAAATACATGTGTCTTATTATACACTCCCTAAATTCATTCTTGTTCATGTATGTGGTTTTATATTCAACTTTTCATAAGATTATTTTCAGAAATATTCATCCACCTGAAATACATGTTTGTTTTATAGTACTGAAAACTCACTTCAGTAAATGGTGCAAACAAATCCTTATATTTTTACAGTAACTGACCCACTTTAACATCAATGCAAGTAGATTCCTATGGGACATGACGTGTATTTTGACGTTCATTTTTATTCAACACTGGTACATTACTATTTCGTCAGTTTTTGTACATCATTGAATATACATTTCATCCACAACTTCATAAATTTAAAGAAATTTGTAACACATTCTATCACTTCCTGCTTCAGAACATATGTATTCCTCTTTGTTTTTGACTGGTTATTTCATGAGACTTCTTTCCAAACACATTATTTTCGATTTCCATGATCAATTTTGAAGCAAAATTCACACACTCTTTATGATGAACCACAACCGTAATATTACCATTGGATGTATAAATGGTTGGAATGAATGTATGTATATCAATATATGATTCCCTGTGTATTTTCAGATATCAATTTATTCCAATTTCTAAAGTTCGAACCAGTTATATTATTTATTTGCAGTATGGTCTATTCATGCATTATCTCTATATTCATACACACATGGTACACCTATATGTACCCCCAATACTAATTTATACCTCTTCAAAATATTGCTCCAAGAAATGGTGGTAGAAATACTCATGTCACCTAATCTACATATACATTTTATCACAATAATATTCTGGCCACAAAATGCAAAGTCACACTTTCGATTGTACCAAAGCCTAAATGGAATGTGAGTATGGATTATGAAAATCATCCATGTACAGGATGCCTAATGCTCCCAAATATCAATCCTATTGTGACTACATATTTGTTTATTCCTAAGATTATATATTCAATCTCAAGCCTGTTGAAAATGTCTATTGCTATTACTCATTTAATACTTTGCCTGATTTCCTTATGTCTCTATTGATATCTGCTTTCCTACATATTTTCCCCAGTTCATCATTGTGACTGACTCTTCACATGTGCTGACATTTACATTTTTTGTGTTCCTGAAACCCTGTTGCTAAAGAACATTTTGTCCAAATCCTATACTCACACTTTTTTCTAATCTTACCAACTATCTTCGTAATCTTACCAACTCTCCCTTTTTGAATGGATGTTTTCCTCAACATTCAATCATCCAAGGTACAAGATCCTATGCCATTGTGTATAGATTTATCTGAGACATCTGGGCAGAATATAATTCAAAGCTAACTATCCCAATCAAGGACCCAATGACCTTCTGGGCTTCAAATCTTACTGAGATTTCTGTTTTCATACATATATTTCACCTCTATAATCTTATAAATATTGCAGGTTCCCAATACCATTATTCATCCAGCAGAATGATCCTAACCCAAAGCAAACATATTATTAACCCTAACCATACACGGTTCCCTCAATCTACCTTTATAGAAGAGCAGGGACAGATTTGGTCTTACAATACAGGAATGTAGGGGATCTTCAACCTGCAGAGAACCTCAAAAGTCCATGCAGAAATGATCCCTGGAGAAGATATAGGCAGCTATGAATGACCTGAGGGAGCAAAAGTCATCTTCCATGACAAACAACCAGGTAAGGATGAAGGGATGTGTCTGAAGCAGTCTCTCTCTTCTTAATGTAGAGAAGATGGACCAAACCAGGCCTGTGTGGAGAGCTGTTCCCGGGTGCCTATGGTTGATATTCCATTTTAACTTGTGAAAGTGTCATAGGAAGTAGGGGCACGCTCCATCTCATGGACCCTTGGAAGCAACTGTTAGGACAAAGTGGTTGCCAAGGCAGTGACCTCATTCAGTTCTAGAGGAAGTGACCTACGTCACTTTCTTGTTGATGTAACACTCTGAACTTTGGATCCAGGAAGCCAGGCACCCTGAGGCAGGCCAAGTCCCAGTCCCAGTGGTCTCAAATGTTTGGATTAACCAAGGACAGATTCAGTCTTTCTTGGCAACTACTGAATTGAAGATGGACAAATGCCAGGAAAGCTCTGAAGAGGGGCTTTTTTTTGATAAAGCAGGCAGTGGCTCACCGCTGGCTCCTGACAACTTCACAGTTTTGGCCAAGGAGACCAGATCTGACATACGACAGCCCATTTCAGGGGAACATAGTATGGCCCACCAGTCAGAGGATGCTCTGGATAGTCACAGACCTACTTGGGGAAAGAAGGTGCCTTTGTGGGTGTGTTTGTGTGTTAGTGATTTTGTCTCATGTTTTAAGAATATGTAGGAAAGTCGGTTTGTTTAATTTGGAGTGGCCTGTTTCTAGTAAGTCCTTTCAGAAGGTGAGTGTTTCTGTGTATCCCACTGTGTCAGTGGTTGTAGACAATAGAAAAGAGAATGCATCAAAGGATGTCTCCTGTCTAGTAGAAATCTTCGCAGAATTCATCTTGTCCAGTTTATGAATGGACTGCAGCTTACCTTATAGATGGGCCACACCTACTACCTTTCTACATTCCTGATTTCTTCCTGAATTCTGGCCACTCTCCCATAGGCTCATGGTTTTGTGTTTAAAATATGTATCTCCTCCACAATCTGGGAAATGGCCATGTACTGGGTAGCTGAAGGGAATGGTGAGTATCTCAGAAAACTCACATATCAGTGTGACCAGGAAAGTCTCAGTGGAGAAACTCTGCTTTGGGAATTTGCTTTCCTATTGTTCTGTTGCCCTGAATGTAAGGAAGGTCTTTGCCTAAGGCCACACCTTTCCAAAGCCTGAAAATATCAGTTTTCAAATGGAAATAAATGGGCATCACCTGTGGATCTTTGCTTAATTGCTTTGGAAAGGGATATGTCTGAATCCACCTCTTAATGCAGTGTGAGACCATGGCTCAGATTCTCAGCACCTGATGGATCTAAAGAAAGATCCCATGTGTGCATCCAATTCCAAAATGGCCAAAAGAGCAATCATTGTGGATGAAGTCTCTTGCTTTCCTCTGTAAGGTTCCCGATCTCCATCAAGTGAGAAGAGGGATCCTTTGGGTCAACTGAGTTCTTCAAGCCCTGCAGAGGCTAGCCCATACGTGCTTGGGTTTTCTCATGACTCCAAATCACATAAAGAAACTATACCTGACAGTCAGTATGCCTCAAATTGGAGAAGCCGAACAGTATTAATGGCAGGCATCTTTGATCAGCCCTGGTTCACAGGAACGGTGTCCAGAAACACTGACTTTATACAAATGAAGGGCAAGGGAGCTTATTTTGACATTGTCTTGTGCTGTGTGCCTCATGGAAACTTCCAGTCAAGGTTATGATTAGTGTCTATATGGAAAAAGATGAGGGGCATGTGTGAGTGTTTTGGTTTTAATTCTGGTCATTTGTGTGGCGGTTGGAAGAGATGACTGGGTCACCAGGGATTGAACTCTGGTGTGTTTTTCCTTAGAGACTGAGTTCTGAAACTGACCTCAGAGAAGTATTGCCATGAATTGTGTTGGAATTTTAGGAGGCCATGCATGAGAGTCGCCCTTGGAACCTGAGATCTAGGACCAGGGTGGCTTTCCACAAAGAACTGGGAATCTCAGCCTGGATATCACATGATTTTACTCTGAAAGACTTGGCAGCCATAGTTGAGAGTCAAAACATATAGGACCTCACATTGTAGACCTCAATGGTCCTGGCTTCAAGTGACCTTTTGTCCACTCTTTGGAAAGGCTTGCCTGTGAGAGTTCTCCAGAATTTTCTTTGAATTGAGCTTTCTCAACATTTAATGGTTCCTGAATAATTGAAATTCACAGTGCATCCAACGTCATCCTTGAAAAATGGCTAGATAAATACCATGAAATTTTTGAAATTCCCATGACCAGGTGGCACTCCAGAAACATTGGATGTCCTATTGCTTATCATGAGTGTACCAGACAGTGCCTTGATTGACAGGGTTTTCTGAAAATTGTTTAGAACAGAGATGCCAGTAATTTTTAGCCTGCTGAGTAGTGGGCGTAGAGCAGTGGTGGGCAGGTGTGTGATAAAATATCATGGTGGGTCCATGTGGATCTGCCATTGGCTTCCAAATGGCTTGTGACTGACATAGTGCAGACTTCAGACCCTTATATGTAAAGGCATCTTGTTATATGGCGAGGTTTCAGGGCAATGTTCAGAATCAGGTTGCTATGGACAAGGGGGCAATCTTTGAGAGATAGAAGCCTGGTTTGTGCATTTTCTTGCAGATCGTAACCCACCACACGTGACAGAACTCTCTCCAGCACTTTTTCCCAGTTGAACTCCTTGTATTTCGTTAAGCATGTACCAAACTCCAAGTGCAGCAGCAAGAAACACCACGAAAAGTGGAGGATGACCAAATGGTTTCACAGTCCAAAAGGGGAGAAAATAAACCCCCAGGGGCCACAGTTTATCTACAAAGAGAGAATTCAGCACTGCTGCCTCATGTTCATTGGAAAATAAGAAACTTTGTCCTCCAGGTCACATAGATGCAGACCCAGCTTTGAGGGTATTACTACAAAGGAAGGTTAACTCCTGACAAAAACCTATATATCAGTGCCCAACCTCAGTGGCAGTTTCTCAAAAAGTTTTAGGAATGCAGAGCTCCATGTTTGTGGAGTGTGTACCCTGTCCTTACTTTTGGAAACTTCTATACCACCTCCAAGTTTGTGCACTCCTGAGCATTTTCCATTCCAGAAATGTAATCACAGGTTTTGCAACTTTTCTTCTCTAATTGTGTCTTACTTGGGGCGAAGATAATTTCAAGGCATTGTTCTGGATGAGAGTCGGAAGATTTGTTTTAGCACATATTTGCATACACATTGGATTAATTTTCCTATTTTTCCATTCGAAATTCTGAATCCGTGACACTAACCCATATTCTAATAGACTCTGACTACTAATCCTAATATGATGGAGAAAAATAACCCAAACAGTACGTAAATACATGCAGTTCAGGGTTGGACTTGCCTTTTGCATGATAAAGGGTAGGTATTATGAATCTAGTCAATTTTTAATTGAAATAGTTCTCCATGTGTTTTTAAAATTAACAAATATGTGAATTACTGTATTCCATTTTCTGGAGCCTATTCAGCACATGTATTTTTATATGCACAAATAGAATCCTACATGGTATCACACGTACATTCTTTTGAGTTACATGACTTTTCAGATACAAATAGTGAGAAGTGATCACTCATCCTAAATGCTGTTAGAACTGAAAATTCAACCTATGGGTGAGCTTCCCAGTGGAACAACATTATACATAAACCCATGTTCAGTAAAATGAATGTTTTTGCATCTTTATGATATATATTTCATGATGAATTTCGATTGGCATATATATTGCTACTTTTTAAATTCTGTGTTTGTGTGTGTGTGTGTGTGTGTATATATATATATATATATATATATATATATATATATACTCCCCAGATTTTTAAAAATATGAAAAATATTTGTCTTATATACACTCCCTAAATTTATTCATGTTCATGTATGTGTATTAATAATCAACTTTTCACAAGATTATTCTTAGAAATACTCATACACCTGAAATACATATTTGTTTCCTAGTACTGAAAACTAACTTCAGTGAAAGGTGCATACAAATTCTAATATGTCTACATTAACTGACCCAGTTTAACATCAATGCATGTTGGTTCCTATGGGACATGATGTGTATTTTGACGTTAATTTTTATTCCACACTGGTACATTACTATTTCTTCAGTTTATGCACATCATATGATATATATTTCATTCACTAGTTACCAAATTTATAGGCATTTGTTTCACTTTCAGTCACTTCCTGCTCCAGAACACATGTATTTCTCTATGTTTCTTGACTGGTCTATTCATGAGGCCTTTTTTTCCAACTATATTGTTTTCGATTTCCATAATCAATTTTGAAGAAAAACTCACACACCCTTCATGATTAAACATAACCATAAGATAATCATTAGATATATAACTGGTTGGAATTAATGATTGTATATCAGTATAACATTTCTTATATATTTTCAGATATCCATTCAATCCATTATTTAAAGTGGATCCAGTTATATTATTTATTCACAGTATGGTCTATTCATGCATTATGTCTATATTCATAGAAACAGGGTACACCTATTTGTACCCCCATACTAATTTATAAATCTTCAAAATATTGCTCCCAGAAATGGTGGAAGAAATACTTATGTCACCTGATCTACATACACATTTTATCACAGAAATATTCTGGACACAAAAAGCAAAGGTCACACTTACAATTGTACCAAAGCCTAAATGGAAAGATAGCATGCGTTACTAAAAACATCCATGTCCAGGTTGCCTAATGCTCTCAAATATCAATCCTATTGGTAACTACATATTTGTTTCTTCCTAAGATTATATATTCAACTTCAAACCTGTTGAAAATGTCTAACCCTATCACACACTTTATACTTTGCTTGATTTCCTAATGTCTCTATTGATATCTGCTTTCCTACATGTTTTCCCCAGTTCATCATTGTGACTGACTCTTCACATGTGCTGAAATTTACATACACTCTCTACCCGAAACCCTATTGCTGAAGAACTTTTGGTCCAAATCCTATACTCACTCTTCTTTCTAAACCAACCAACTACCTTCCTAATCCTACCGACTATCGGTTTTTGACTGGATGTTCTCTTCAACATTCAATCATCCAAGGTACAAGGTCCGATGCCAGTGTATATTGTTTTAACTGAGACATCTGTGCAGCACATTACTCAAAGTTAAGTATCCCACTCAAGGGCCCAATGCCCTTCTGGGCTTCAAATCTTACCTAGATTTCTGCTTTCATACTTATATTTCACATGTATACTCTTGTAAATATCGCAGGTTGCCAATACCTTTATTCATCCCGCAGAATGATTAGTAACCCAAATCGAACATGTTATTAACCCTAACCATACACTGTTCCCTCAATATAACTAACTTAAGAGCAGTGACAGAGTGGGTCTTACAATATAGGAATGTAGAAGATCTTCCACCTGCTGAGAACCTCAAAGATCCATGGTGAAATGATCCTTGGAGAAGATGTAGGCAGCTATGTAGGACCTGAGAGAGCAATAGTCATCTTCCATGGCAAACAACCTGGTCAGGATGAATTGATGTGTCTGAATCAGCCTCACTCTTCTTAATGTAGAGAAGATGGACCAAACCAGACCTCTGTGGAGAGCTGTTCCAGGGCGCCTATGGTTGATATACCATTCTAACTTCTGAATGTGTCACAGGATGTTGGGGCAGCCTGTATCTCATGGGAACCTTGGAAGCAACTGTTAGGACAAAGTGGATACCAAGGCAGTGACCATATTCAGTTCCTGAAAGAAGTGACCTCACTTCACTTCCTTGGTGATGGAATTCTCTGAACTTGGGATCCAGGAAGCCAGGCACCCAGAGCCAGTCCCACTCCAGACCCAGTGGGCTAACTTGTTTGTTTTTCCCAAAGACATAGTCAGTCTTTCTTGGTACCTACTGATGTGAGCATGGCCAAATGCCAGCAGAGCTCTGAAGAGGGGCCTTTCCTGAGAAAGCAGGTAGTGGCTCACCGCTGGCTCCTTACAACTTCACAGAGTTGGACAAGGAGACCAGATCTGAAACAGGACAGGCCATTTTGGGGGAACATAATATGGCCCACCTGTCAGAAGACACTCCGGATAGTCACAGACCTATTTGGGGGAAGGAAGTGCCTTTGCCGTTGTAGGTGTGAGTTTGTGGTTTTTTCTCATGTTCTGAGAATAGGTAGGAAAGGTGGTTTGTTTGGTTTGGAGTGGACTGTTTCTAGTAAGTCATTTGACATTGTGAGTGTTTCTATGTCTGTGTATCCCACTGTATCCATGGTTGTAGACATTAGAAAAGAGAATGCATCAATGGATGTGTTGTCTCTAGTTGAAAGCTTCCGCGATTCATACTGCGCAATTGATGAATGGACTGCAGCTTGCCTTATGGATGGGCAACATCTACTATCTTCTAAAGTTCCTGTTTTCTTCCTGAATTCTGGCCACTCTCCAGAATACACTCATGTTTTTTTTTTCCCAGATATGTAACACCACAAGGTTCTGTGACATGGCCATGTTCTGGATAGATGAAGGGAATGAGAGCATCTCAAAAAACTCAGATATCAGTGTGACCAGTAAAGTCTCAGTGGAGAAACCGTTCTTTGGGCCATTTGCTTAATTCTATTTCTATTACCCTGAATGTCAGAAAGGTCTTTGCCTCAGGCCACCCCTTTGTGTAGCCTGAAGAACACTGTTTTCATATGGAAATGAATGGACACCACCTGTGGCTCTTTGCTTAATTGCTTTGGAATGGGATGTGTCTGAATCAGCCTCTTGTCCTTGTATGAGGTTGTGGCTTAGATTCTCAGCACCTGATGGATCTAAAGAAAGATCCCATGTGCTTCCAAAACTAAAATGTCCAAAAGAGCAGTCATTGTGGATGAATATTTTTGCCTTCTTGTTTTAGTTTCCTGAACTCCATCAAGTGAGAATAGGAATCCTTTGCGTCAAATGAGTTCTTGAAATCCCTGCAGAGGCTAGCCCATATGTGCTTGGGTTTTCTCATGACTCCAAATCACATAAAGAATCTATGCCCTACAGCCAGTAGGCCGAAATTGGAGAAGTGGAACACTTTAACAGCAGGAATGTTTGATCACTCCTGGTTCACAGGAAGAGTGTCCAGGCCACCATGATTTTAGGCAAATAAGGGGCAAGTGAGCTTATTTTGAACACTACCTTGGGCTCATAGAAAGCTATAGCTAGAGGTTATGATGAGTGTCTACATGGAAGAAGATGATGGCCCTGTGGGAGTGTTTTGATTTTAATTGTGGTATTTTTTGTGGCGGTTGGAAGGGATGACTGGGTCCACCTGGGCTTGAACTCTGGTGTGATTCCCCTTAGAGACTGCATTCTGGAATTGACCTCAGAGAAGTATTGCCATGAATTGTGTTGGGATTTTAGGAGGACACACATAAGACTCACTCTTGGAAACTGAGATCTATGCCCAGGGTGGCTTTCCACAGAGGCCTGGGAATCTCAGCCAGAATATCACATGATTTTATTCTGAAACACTTGGCAGCCATAGATGAGAGTCAAAACACACATGGACCTCACATTGTAGACGTCAATTGGCCTGGCTTTATGTGACCATTTGGTAACTCTTTGAGAAGCCTTGACTGTGAGAGTTCTCCAGAGCTTTCATTGAAATGAACTTTCTCACCCCTTAATGGTTCCTGAATGAACTGAGACCCACAGTGCCTCTAACTTCATTTTTGAAAAATTGCTAAATAAATACCATGGAATTTTTGAAATTCCCATGACCAGGTGGAACTGCAGAAAATTTGATGTCCTGTTGCTTATCATGTGTATACCAGACAGTGCCTTGTTTGACTGGGTTTCATGAAAATGGTGTAGAACATGAGATGCCAGTAATTTGGAGCGTGCTGAGTAGTGGGCCTAGAGCAGTGGTGGGAAGGTATGTGATAAAACATCATGGAGGGGCCATGTGGTTCTGCCATTGGCTTCCAAATGGCTTGTGACTGATATAGTGCAGACAAGAGACCCTTATATGTAAAGGCATCTTGTTATATGGAGAGTTTTAAGGGCAATGTTCAGAATAAGGTTGATATGGTTATTGGGGCAAGCTCTGTGGGATAGAAGCCTGGTTGGTGCATTCTACTGCAGACCCTGACCCACCACAAGTGACAGAACTCCCTCCAGCACTGTATCCCAGATGAACTTCTTATATTTTGTGAAGCAAATACCAAATTCCCAGTGTAGCAGCAAAAAACTGTCCCATTTGAACTCGTTGTATTTCATGAAGCAAATACCAAACTCCCAGTGCAGCAACAAGAAACACCAAGAAAATTGGAGGATAACCATTGGTTTCACAGTCCACACGGGAAGACACTTAGCCCTCAGTGGCCACAGTTTACCTACAAAAAGATAATTCAGCACTGCTGCCTCATTTTTATTTGAAAATAAGTAACCATTTCCTCCAGGTCACATAGATGGAGATCCAGCTTTGATGGTTTCACTACAAATAAAGCTAAAGCTCCTGACAACAACATATATTTCAAGTGCCCAACCTCAGAGGCAGATTCTCAAAAAGTCTTTTGGCCAGCAGAGTTCCATGTTTGTGGAGTGTTTACCCTGTCCCTTACTTTTGGAAACTCCTCTACCACCTCCAAAGATGTGAAATCTGGAGCATTTTGCATTCTAGGTATGTATTCACAGATTTTCTAACTCTTCTCCTCTAATTGTGTCTTACTTGGGGCGAAGGTAATGTCAAGGCATTGTTCTGGAGGAGAGTGGGAAGATTTTTCTGTAGCATATATTTGCATACACATTGGATTCAGTGTCCTATTTTCAATTCAAAATACTGAATACCTCACTCAAACCCTTACCCTACCAGACTCTGACTACTAATCCTAATATGATGGAGAAAAATAACCCATAAAGAATAGAAATACAAGCAGTTCAGAGTAGGCATGGTGTATAGTTGGACTTGCCTTTTGCATGATACAGAGTTGGAGTTATAAATCTAGGCAACTGTTTGTTGAAATAGTTGTCCTTGTATTTTTAAGGATAACAAATATGTGAATTCCTGTCTCCCTTTCTCTGTATTCTTATATGCACATATAGATTCCTATCTGGTACCACACGTACATTCTTGTGAGGTGGCTGACTTGGCAGATACAAATTGTTAGAAGAGATCACTCCTACTAAACCCTGTTGGAACTGAATATTCAACCTATGGGTGAGCTTGCTAGTTGAATAGCATTATACATAAATCCATAAATCCATGTTCAGTAAAATGAATATTTTTAGATCTGTGGATGGTATATATTTTATAATGAATTTTGATTGACATATATATTGCTACTTTTTTTGTCTGTTTGTGTGTTTTGTGTGTGTGTGTGTGTGTGTGTGTATATATATATATATATATATATATATATATATATATATATATATATATTCTCCAGATTTTTCAAAATATGAAATATATGTGTCTTATATTCATTCCCTAAATTCATTCATGTTCATGTATGCGGATTTATAATCAACTATTCACAAGATTATTCTCAGAAATATTCATCCACCTGAAATTTGCCCAATGCTCTCAAATGTCAATCCTACTTGTGAATACATATTTGTTTCTTCCTAAGATTATATATTTAAACTCAAGACTGTTCAAAATGTCTAATCATATCACTCACTTTATACTTTGCCTGATTTTGTAATGTCTCCATTAATATATGCTTTCCTACATATTTTCCCCAGTTAATCATTGTGACTGACTCTTCACCTGTGCTGACATTTACATTCACTCTCTATTCGAAATCCTATTGCTAAGAAACTTTTGTTCCAAATCTTATACTCACCCTTCTTCCTAAACTTACTGACTATCTTCCTAATGCTACAGACTATCCCTTTTTGACTGGATGTTCTCTTCTACATTCAATCATCCAAGTAAATGTGGGGCGAGCTTCAGAGGAGGAGACTACCAACAGACTATCTCATGCAACATCAAAGGGTTTATTGGGTGTCCAGCATACTGGGGTTCAGAGATCACCTGAATAGAGCAGATAGCCCTGAGAATAGCTGAAGTAGAGCTTATATACATTCCCTGGAGAGGGAAGGGAGGTAATTGTATTGATGGGTCAGGGCGAGTGGGCGGTTTGCATGCAACTGGGAGAGGGAGTACATTCTGCAGTTTGGCAGCTGGGGATAGAACATTCTGGGAACAAGATTTGCAAGCATTTCTCAAGATTTCAACAGTGTTCTGTTAAGCATACAGAAAAACAAAAAGTAAAAAGTACCTATTTTATTAACATTTCATTCCCCACTTCTTCTTCTGGCTACTTTTAATCATAAAAATGATCATTGGAGGGTGTCAAATTCAATGTCTGCTAGTGGGGTATTACCATAAGTTTAACTCGTCCAATTTGAGCCTGGAGAAAAGAAATTACACGGTTGAGCAAACAGGGTTTTATAGTTAGCAATAATATGAGGATTATTATTGGACTGGCCAGGGTTGATAAAAACGTAGTTAACCAGGGGGACTGTGTGAACCAAGACTCAAGCCACCCTTTTTGGGCGTCTCTCACTTGTTGATGCTCTTCAAGGTGTCTTTTAAATTTACTCATAGATTTTATTACAACTCCAGTATAGTCAGCATAAAAACAACATTCTTCCCTCAATGCAGCACAAAGGCCCCCTTCTCTAATGAAGAGTAGGTCCAACCCTCAACTGTTCTGTAAAACAACTTCAGAGAGAGAGGTTAAAGTTTCATGCAAAGCTCTGAAGGAGGTTTCTAATATCTTACTTTTGCTCTATTGCTGCTTCTAATTGGGTCATCTTTTGTGTCCCATGGACAATGCCACTGGTTCCTCTGCCCACCCGGGCAGCAACTCCTATTCCTAATAGGATGGCTAAAGTGAGGGATATATGTTCCCAGTGGAACCGGTTGTATGCCCCCCCTATTTGATCTTCAAATGAACCTGTGTCATGATAGAGCACTCTGGGAAACATCTGCACCATTACATAATTTATCACATATCTTGACCATTTCATGAAAACATAAACAAAGTTTAAGTATATAGAATTATGCTGTTGTAGGCACTGACAAAGCAAGGCACCTAAGATAGCACTCAAGAGAGGGAAACAGTCCTATTTGGTTGCATCCGGATTCAGAGGGCATTGCTTCTATTGTAATCAATTTATCCCCTGAAACTCAAGTTTAGGTAGTTTCAGAATTTTTTACCCAACATATAAGGGATGGGGATCAGAAGTTCACAGTCTTCAGAAGTTCAAAAAAGCAGTATTTGTTTCTTTTTTTCCTTCTGTTCTGGGCAAGTTAACTTTTCAAGGACACCTGGGAGGAGGAGAGCTTTTTCTTCCCTTTCTTATTTTCCCCCTGCCAGCTGTTACCATGGAGCCCAGTTGGTAATTTCTTTATCTTAGAAATGTAACCATCTCTGTGAAGCCCCAGTTGAAGGCCAGAGGACTTGTTCACATATTTTGTGAAAAACTAGTTAGGGGTTATCTAGCTTAGAAGTACTGAGATTTTTAGCCAGTGGCCAAGTAGAAATGGGCAATACGAAAGAGAAAGTTTATCTACATTAAAGTCTTTATTGGGACTGTTTTGCTGAAAGTTCAAAACTCAGCCATGGTGAAGACTTCTGAAGAAGGTCATTTAATATTTTTCTGTGGGCCTCGTAAAGAGGGGGGAAGACAGGGAAGGTGGGGCTGAGAGCACCTCCGAGGATCTGAGAATGAGGGAAAAGAGAGATGTAAAAGAATAATGGGAAAGGGTATTGGGAATTTCCTAGCAGCAAACTTGAGCAGTAGATCAGGTAGAGCAGAGTGAAAGACGGGAGTGAGGATCCCAAAATCCTGTGAGGGACTTTAAATTTTAGTAACCTGTTTTCAGTGATGACAAAGCAACTTTAAAGGCCAATTATATTACATCTTGGATAAGGGTCTCAGGGCTCTCCTCAGCTCATTTGAGCATTGGGTTAGCTGGTAAGAGGACCTGGTGGGACCCGGTGAGGGCACTGAAAGGAGATGAGAGGAATGAGTCGGTGGAGGGGTACCTATGTACCTGCTACCTCAGCAAGGGGGCGATGGTCTGAGAACTGGTGGAGCTTTGGATTTCTGATCTAGTAATTGGAGGGGAGAAATCAAGTTGCTGAGGTGGGAGTGACAGCAGAGGGTCTGGAGCAGAAGGATGAGGATAAGGATCTATTGGAGAAGCATAGTTCAGGATGTGAGTGAAGGAGGGAAAAGGCTTCCACATAGGGGAATCTGCTTTCACTCTTTTGAGCACTTGCAGAAGTTAAAAAGGTCACGCAAAATTTGAGGATCTAGAGACCCCTCTGGGTGCCATAGTTTTTATTTGTCTAATTGGTAATGTGGCCAATGCTGTGTACTGAATTTGATGAAGAATTGGGGTTCCATCAGGCAGCCCCTCTATGCACACATTCCCATGACATACAGAAAAAGTCGGCTTTTCCCCCACACAGCCGTTACTGTTTGTGGCTTTGCTAGTCTGCCAGGCAAACTTAGTAATCTAGACTAGCCAACCTGCATCTGGCTCGGGTGTCCCTGCATCCATAATGTTTGTTTCCATTATCTATGGTACAGAAGGGATTTAATGGTATTTTAGTGGGATCCTCTTCATCAGGGATATCCCAATGGGAAATACCTATAGCCAGCTGACAAATCTGGGTGGAGAGATGGCCACCAGGTCGCTAAAGGGGCTGTATGCGAGATAGATTATACTTCTTTTCCAGTTGGATTTGTGATCAGCCATCACTGCTTAATGGGCTGATGAGGGTTAGGACTACTTGTGGCCAAGGGGAGAGTATATAACTTATTCACATGGCGAATACACAATTTGAAACTGTTACCATTCTTTTTCAGTTTCCAGAAAGATTCTGTAAAAGGAGCAGGCTTGAGATGAGAGGCATGGATCCAGGAAGTGATTCTGTTTACGTTTACCACTGTAGGTGTTATAATAGCACCTGGTATGGTCCTTTTCAGCGGGGTACCAGGGATGACACCTGATGTCATCTTACATAGATGAAATCTCTTACTTGATAAGGATGTGGAATCCCCTGGTTCCCAGTTGGGTAGGCAGTGGCCAGCTGTTTTCACAGGTATCACTGAGTTCTTTCAAGATCTTTAAGTCTGTCAAGCAAGGGGGTGTGGAAAGGATCTTTAGGTCTTACAGTTGGGCTTAGGTCCCCTACTGGAGGAGGGCCACCATAAAGAATTTCACACGTGGTAAGGTTACTCAAAGAAACATAGGGATTTTTTCTTGCATGAAACATTGCATAAGGCAGGAGCATAGTCCAATCTTTTATGCTGGTCTCTAAGCTTAATTTCGTTAAGGTCTCTTTAATGGTTCTATTCATTCTTTCTACTTGTCTTGAACTCTGGGGTCTATAAGCACAATTTAACTTCCAATTAATCCCCAGGTTCCTGGCTAACCCCTGACTTACGTGGGCCATGAACATCGGTCCATTATCAGATCCTATTACCGGCTTAGCTTCCTCCAATGGTAGAGAGGCTTAGTCAGCAGCAGCGAAATCACTTAGAGTGTGTTGTGTGTTAGGGGACGAGGGCAGAAGATAAGGAGGGGGAGAAGAGTCCAGTAGAGTCAAATCTTGTGACTCAGGGAGAACAGAGGTTGGAGGAGAAGGAGGAGGTGAGGGTTTGAGTGATCATGGGGGAAGGAGTAGGAGCAGAGGTAGGGGCAAGGAAAGGCTTCACCCATGGAGGAGGAGATTTACAGAGGTCCTGCCAAGTTAAGATATATGGATGTTGATCTGGATGGCTATGTGGCGCTGGCTGAAAGACAATACCTCTGACTTTTTAAATTAGTGGGAAGTAGAAAGATCCTTCTAGGGGCCATACAACTCCAAAGATGGGCCATGCTGAGGCACAGAGATTCTGCCAGGTGCAGCATTTTACTAAAAAAAGAAAGATTCTGAGCCCTTAAGCGGACTTTGGTCCAGTGATCAAGGGTCAGGGACAGAGGCATTGAAGTTCTCTGTTCCATAATGAAAGTTACACAAACAGTAAAAGCAACGACACAGGACACAGATAAGACAAGAACATAAAGACAGGCAATGAACGTCCAACACTGAGACCAGGAATGAGTAGCCGGCAAAACCCAATGGGATGGGAATAACGAATCTAAAAGAAAATATCACTGAGTCGAGAAGACTATTGTTCCTGATTTCCCGAGTTCTCTGCGGGGTCCTCCAGGGAGGTGCCCTGTGTCTCTGTGACACGTCTCTCAGCCACCGTCGGAGAGAGCCCAGTCTCTTCATCGCCAGAAATTTTGCCAAGCCCTAACAAGAAACCTGAAACCAGAAAGAGGCGCCTTACTTGCTCCAAGAGGAGCCCGTTGGGGTCTCTCGTCCGCCACTGCTGGAACTCGTTGGAACCTCAATATGTAAAGGTCAGGTGAGTGTCTGAGGAAGATACTACCAAGAGACTGTCTCATGCAACAGCAAAGGGTTTATTTGTGGTCCAGCATGCTAGAGCTCAGAGCTAAATTAAATAGAGCAGAGACCTCTGAGAACAGCTTAAGCAGAGCTTATATACTTTCCATGGAGAGGGAAGAGAGGGAAGTTTAGTGATGGGTAAGGGCGAGTGGGCGGTTTGCATGACACCGAGTGAGGGAGTACATTCTGCAGTTCGGCTGTTGGGAACAATACATTCTAGAACAAGATTAGCAAACATTTCTCAAGATTTCAACAGTGTTTTGTTAAGCATACAGAAAAACAGGAAGTGACAAGTACCTATTTTATTAATTTTATTAACCTTTCACTACCAACTATGCCTTTTTGACTTGATGTTCCTTCTACATTAATTCATGCAACGTACAAGGTACTTTGCCATTGTATATCGATTTATCTGAGACAACTCTGCAGAACGTAATTCAATGCCACGTATCCCTATCAAGGGCCCAATGCCCTTCTGGGCTTCAAATCAGGCTTAGATTTCTTTTTTCATTCATATATTTCACCTATATATTCTTCTACACATAGCAAGTTCCCAATACCATTATTCATCCAGCAAAATTATTTCTAACCCAAATCGAGCATGTTTTTAACCATAACCGGACACTGTTCCCTCAATATAACTTTCCAGAAGAGCAGGGAAGGAGTTGATATTACAATACAGAAATGTAGAAAAACTTCCACCTGCTGAGAACCTCAAAGGTCCATGCAGAAATGATCCCTGGAGAAGATGTAGGAAGCAATAAAGGACCTGAGAGACCAAAAGTCATCTTCCATGGCAAACAACCCGGTCAGGATAAAAGGTTGTGTCTGAATCAGATTCTTTTTAATGTAGAGATCATGGACCAAACCAGGCCTGTGTGGAGATCTATTCCTGGGTGCCTATGGTTGATATACCATTCTAACTTGTGAAAGTGTCACAGGAAGTAGGGGCAGCCTCAATCTCTTGGGACCCTTGGAAGCAACAGTTAGGACAAAGTGGTTGCCAAGACAGTGCCCTCATTCAGTTCAGGAAGGAAGTGACCTCACCTCACTTTCTTGGTGATGGAACTCTCTGAACTTTGGATCCAGGAAGCCAGGCAACCAGAGCCAGTCCCAGTCCCAGTCCCCGTGGTCTCACTTGTTTGGATTTACCAAGGACAGGGTCAGTATTTTTTGGTACCTACAGATGTGAGGAAGGCCAAATGCCAGGAAAGCTCGGATGCAGGGCTTTTCATGAGAAAGCAGGTAGTGGCTCACCGTTGGCTCCTGAGAAGTTCACAGAGTTGGCCAAGGAGACAAAATCTGAGAAAGGAAAGGCCATTTTGGGGGAACATATTATGGCCCACAAGTCAGAGGACACTCTGGATAGTCACAGACCTACTTAGGGGAAGGAGGTGCCTTTGTGGGTGTGGTTGTGGGTTTGTGGTTTTGTCTCATTTTCTGAGAATAGGTAGGACAGTCGGTTTGTTTCATTTGAAGTGGACTGTTTCTAGTAAGTCTTTTCACATGGCGAGTGTTTCTAGGTCTGTGTATTCCACTGTTTCCGTGGTTGTAGACATTAGAAAAGAGAATTCATCAATGGATGTGTCGTGTCTAGTAGAAAGCTTCTCAGCATTCATATTGCCCCATTTATGAATGGACTGTAGCTTGCCTTATCGATGGGCAACACCTGCTACCTTCCTAAGTTCCTATTTTCGTTCTGAATTCCGGCCAATCTCAAGAATAGGCCCATGGTTTTGTGTCCAAGATATGTACCACCTCCAAGCTCTGTGACATGGCCATGTACTGGATAGCTGTAGGGGATGGCGAGCATCTCAGAAAACTCAGATATCAGTGTGACCAGGAAAGTCTCAGAGGAGAAACCCTGCTTTGGGCCTTTTGCTTACCTATTGTTCTGTTGCCCTGAATGTCAGGAAGGTCTTTGCCTCAGGCCACCCCTTTGTGAAGCCTGAAGAAAACAGTTTTCAAATGGAAATGAATGGGCATACCTGTGGCAATTCCCTTAATTGCTTTGGAAAGGGATGTGTCTGAATCAGCCCCTTGGCCCTGTGTGTGGCTGTGGCTTAGATTCTCAGCACCTGATGGATCTAAAGAAAGTTACCATGTGTGCATCCAAAAGAAAAATCGCCAAAAGAGCAATCATTGGGATGAAGTCTCTCGACTTCCTCTGTAAGGTTCCTGACCTCCATCAAGTGAGAATGGGATCCTTTGGGTCAAAAGAGTTCTTCAAAACCTACAGAGGCTAGCCCATTGTGCTTGGGTTTTCTCATGACTAAAATTCACATAAAGAATCTAAACCCCACAGACAGTAGTCCTCAAATTGGAGCGGTATTAATGGCAGGCCTATTTGATCACTTTCGGTTCACAGGATGGGTGCCCAGGCCACCTTGACTTTAGGCAAATGAGGGGCAAAGGAGCTTATTTTGGACACTGTCTTGGTCTGCGCCCCTCATGGAAACCTCCAGCCAGATTATGATGAGTGTCTATATGAAAGAAGATGAGGGCCATATGGGAGCGTTCTTGTTTTAATTGTGGTAATTTGTGTGGTAGTTGGAAGAGATGACTGGGTCCACCTGGGCTTGAACTCTGGTGTGATTCCCCTTAGAGACTGAGTTCTGGAACTGACCTCAGAGAAGTATTGCCATGAATAGTGTTGGGATTTTAAGAGACCACGCATGAGAATTGCTTTTCAAAACTGAGATCTAGGCCCAGGATGGCTTTCCACAGAGCTCGGGGATTCTGAGCCAGGATATCACATGATTTAATTCTTAAAGACTTGGTAGCAATAGTTGAGAGTCCAAACTCACATGGACCTCACATTGTATACCTCAATGTGCCTGGATTCATGTGTCCTTTTGGCCACTCTTTGGGAAGGCTTGCCTGTGAGTGTTCTCCAGAGCTTTCATTGAAATGAGCTTTCTCACCATTTAATGGTTCCTGAATTAAATGAAACCCACAGTGCCTCCAACTTCATCCTTGAAAAATTACTAGATTAATACCATGAAATTTTTGAAATCCCCATGACCAGGTGGCACTGGATAACCTTTAGATATCCTGTTGCTGGTCATGAGTATAACAAACAGTGCCTTGATTGACTGAGTTTCGTGAAAATGGTGTAGAACAGAGATGCCAGTAAGTTGGAGCCTGCTGAGTAGTGGGCATAGAGCAGTGGACTGTAGGTGTGTAAATAAATATTTTTGGTAGGACCACCTGGATCTTCCATTGGCTTCCAAAACTTGCGACTGACATGGTGTAGGCAGCAGACCTTTATATGTAAAGGCATCTTGTTATATGGAGAAGTTTCAGGGCAATGTTCAGAATCAGGTTGCTATAGACAAGGGGAAAGCTATGTGGGATAGAAGCCTGGTTCGTACATTCTCTTGCCGACCCTGACCAACCACACATGACAGAACTCCCTCCAGCATTGTGTCCCAGTTGAACTTATTGTATTTCGTGAAGAAAATACCAAATTCCCAGTGCAGCAGTAAGAAACACCCTGAAAAGTGGAGGATGACCAAATGACTTCACAGACCACACGTGAAGACACTTAGCTCCCAGTGGCAACAGTTTACCTACAAAGGGAGATTTCAGACCTGCTGCCTCATGTTCATTACAAAATAAGGAACCATGTCCTCCAGGTCACATAGATGCAGACCCAGATTTTTTGGTGTCACTACAAACGAAGCTAAATCTCCTGACAATTACATATATTTCTTGTGCCTAACCTCAGAGGAAGTTTCTCAATAAGTCTTTAGGTCAGCACAGCTCCATGTTTCTGGAGTGTTTACCCTCTCCCATACTTTTGGAAACTGTTTTACCACCTCCACTGTTGTGAACTCCTGAGCATTTTTCCTTCCACATATGTATTCACAGGTTTTCTAACTCCTCTCCTCTAATTGTGTCATACTTTTAGCGATGGTTATGTCAAGGCATTGTTCTGGATGAGAGAGGGAAGATTTTTGTGTATCACATGTTTGCATATGCATTAGATTCATTTTCCTATTTTCCATTTGAAATACTGAATCCCTGACACTAACCCATACCCTACTAGACTCTGACTACTAATCCTAATATCATGGAGAAAAAAAAAACCTAACTGAATAGAAATACAGTCCTTTCATAGGAAGCATGGTGTATATTTGTATTTGCCTTCTGCTTTATCAAGAGTAAGTGTTTTAAATTTAGTAAACTTTTCATTTTAATATTTCTCCATGATTTTTTAAAGTTATCACATATGTAAATTCCTGTCTCCCTTTCTCTGTATCCTATTCAGCACATGTAATTTTTTTATGCATATACAATATCCTACCTGGTATCACACGTACATTCTTGTAAGATCACTGTCTTTGGAATATAAAAATTGTGAGAAGAGATGACTCTCCCTAAATAATGATGGAACTGAAAATTCCACCTATGGGTGAGCTTCCTAGTGAAAAACACTATACATAAATCCATGTTCAGTAAAATGAATATTTTTGGATTTGTGAATGAATTATATTTCATGATGAATATCGATTGGCATATATATTGCTAAATATTAATGTGTGTGTGTGTGTGTGCGTGCGTGTGTGTGTGTGTGTGTGTGTGTGTGTATTCTCCAGATTTTAAAAAAATATGAAAAATATGTGTCCTATTATACACTCCCTAAATTCATTCATATTCATTTATGTTCATTTAAATTCAAATTTTCACAAGATTATTCTCAGTAATATGCATACACCTGAAATATATTTTGGTTTCCTACTACTGAAAACTGAGTTCAGTGGATGGTGATTAAAAATCCTAATATTTCTACAGTAACTGACCCAGTTTAACATCAATGCAAGTAGATTGCTATGGGACATGATGTGTAATTTGAAGTTCATTTTTACTCAACACTGGTACATTACTATTTCTTCAGTTTATGGACATCATAGGATGTATTTTTTCATCCACAACTTCACAAATTTTTTTGGCATTTGGTTCACTTTCAATTACTTACTACTTCAGAACACATGTATTCCTCCATGTTTCTTTACTGGTCTTTTCACTATACTTCTTTCTAAACACATTATTTTCAATTCCATAATCATTTTTGAAGCAAAACTCACTCTTCACGATAAACCGTAACCCTAATAATACCATTGCATATATAACTCGTTGGAATGATGGTATATATATCAATATAAGATTTCCAATATATTTTCAGATGCAAACTCAATCCATTATTTAATGTTGGATCCAGTTATATACTTTATTCACAATATGGTCTATTCATGAATCATCTCAATAATCATCAACACAAGGTACACCTATTTGTATCCCCAGTACTAATTTATAAGTTTTCAGAATATTACTCCCCATTATGGTGGAAGAAATACTCATGTCACCTGATCTTCATATACATTTTACCACAGTAGTATTCTGGACACAAAATGCAAAGTTCACACATATGATTGTATCAAAGCCTAAATGGGAAGTGACCATGGATTACTAAAAGCATCTATGTCCAGGGTCCCTACTGCTCTCAAATGTCAATCCTATTGGTTACTACATATTTGTTTCTTCCTAAGATTATATATTTATCCTCAAGCCTGTTGAAAATATCTAATCCTATCAGTCACTTTATACTTTGCCTGATTTCCTAATGTCCCTATTGATATCTGCTTTCCTACATTTTTTCCCAGTTCATCATTGTGACTGTCTCTTCACATGTGCTGACATTTACATTCACCCTCTAACTGAAACCCAATTGCTAAAGAACTTTTGGTCCAACTCCTAGACTCACCATTCTTCCTAAACCTACTGCTGTCTTCCTAATCCTACAGACTATCCTTTTTTGACTGGATGTTCTCTTCTACTTTCAATCATCCGAGGTATAGGGTCCTATGCCATTGTATATCGATTTATCTGTGACCTCGGTGCAGAACATAATTCAAGCTAAGAATACCAATCAAGGGCCCAATGCCTTTCGGGGCTTCAAATCTTTCCTAGATCTCTGTTCTCATACATATATTTCACGTTTATATTCTTATAAATATCACAGATTCCCAATTCCATAATTCATCCAGCAGAATGACTCCTAACCCAAATCGAACATGCTATTAACACTAACCATACACTGTTCCCTCAATCTCACTTTACAGAAGAGCAGGGACAGTGTTGGTCTTAAAATTCAGGAAGGTAGGGTATCATCCACCAGCTGAGAACCTCAAAAGTCCCTGCAGAAATAATTCCTGGAGAATGTGTAGGCAGGTATGAAGGATCTGAGAGAGCAAAAGTCATCTTCCATGGCAAACAACCCGGTCATGATGAAAGGATGTGTCTGAATCAGCCTCTCTCTTCTTAATATAGAGAAGATGGACCAAACCAGGCCTGTTTGGAGAGCTGATCCTGGGTCCCTATGGTTGATATACCACTCTAACTTGTGAAAATGTCAGAGCAAGTAGGTGCAGCCTCCATATCATGGGACCCTTGGAAGAAACTGTTAGGACAAAGTGGTTGTCAAGGTAGTGACCTCATTCAGTTCCTGAAGGAAGTGACCTCAACTCACTTCCTTGGTGATGGAACTCTCTGAACTTGGAATCCAGGAAGCCAGGCACCCAAAGCCATTCCCAGTGCAAGTCCCAGTGGTCAAACTTGTTTGGATTTACCAAGGACTGAGTCAGTCTTTCTTTGTACCTATTGTTGTGAGGATGGCCAAATGCCAAGAAGGTATGAAAAGCGGCCTTTCCTGAGAAAGCAGGTAGTGCCTCACCGCTGGGTCCTAAAAGCATCACAAAGTTGTCCACAGAGACCAGATCTGAGACAGGACAGCCCATAATGGGGGAATATATTATGGCCCACCTGTCAGAGGACACTCCGGATAGTCACAGACCTACTGGGGGAAGGAGGTGCCATTGTGGGTGCAGTTGTGTGTTTGTTGTTTTTTCTCATGTTCTAGAATAGGTAGGAAAGGTAGTTTGTTTGGTTTGGAGTGGACTGTTTCTAGTAAGTCATTTGACAAGGCGAGTGTTTCTGTGTCTACATATCCCACTGTGTTCATGGTTGTAGACATTAGAAAAGAGAATGCATCAATGCATTTGTCCTCTCTACCAGAAAGCTTCCCAGCGTTCATCCTGCACAATTTATGAATGGACTACAGCTTGCCTTATGAATGAACAACACCTGCCATCTTCCTAAGTTCCTGTTTTCTTCCTGTATTCTGGTCACTCTCCAGATTACACTCATGGTTTTGTGTCCAAAATATGTACCACCTCGAAGCTCTGTGACATGGTCATGTACTGGATAGCTGAAGGAAAATGCGAGTATATCAGAAATCTCAGATATCAGTGTGACCAAGAAATTCTCAGTGGAGAAACCCTGCTTTGGGCCTTTTTGTTTATGTATTGTTCTGTTGCTCTGAATGTCAAGAAGGTCTTTGCCTCAGGCCACCCCTTTGTTGAAGCCTGTAGAAAAAAGTTTTCAAATGGAAATAAATGGGCATCACTTGTGGCTCTTTGCTTAATTGCTTTGGAAAGGGATTTGTCTGAATCTGCCTCTTGGCCCTGTGTGTGGCTGTGGCTAGATTCTCAGCACCTGATGAATCTAAAGAAAGATCCCATGTGTGAATTCAAAACCAAAATGGCAAAAAGAGCAGTCATTGTGGATGAAGATTCTTGCCTTCCTTTGTTAGGTTCCTGACCTCCTTCAAGTGAGAATAGAAATCTTTCGTGTCAAATGAATTCTTGAATGCTCTGCAGATGTGCTTGGGTTTTCTCATGACTCCAAATCGCATAAAAAATCTATACCTGACTTTCACTAGGCCTCAAATTATAGAAACAGAGCGGAATTGATGGCAGGCCTTTTTGATCACTCCTGGTTCACAGGAAGGGTGTCCAGGCCACCCTGATTTTAGGCAAATTAGAGGCAAGGGAGCTTATTCTGGAAGCTGTGTTTGGTTGCGACCCTCATGGTAACCTCGATCTAGAACTTTTTATTAGTGTTTTTATGGACGAAGATGATGGCCATGTCGGAGTGTTTTCGTTTTAATTGTAGTCATTTGTGTGGGGGTTGGAAGAGATGACTGGGTCCACCAGGGCTTGAATTCTGGTGTGATTCCCCTTACAGCCTGAGTTCTGAAACTTACCTCATAGAAGTACTGAAATGAATTGTGTTGGTTTTTAGGAGGCCATGCATGAGAGTCGCCCTTTGAAACTGAGATCTAGGCCCAAGGTGGCTTTCCACAGAGCAATGGGAATCTCAGCCAGTAAATCACATGATTTTATTCTGAAAGATTTGGCAGCCATACATGGCCCTCGGAAGCAAGCAGGAGTGGCCATACTCATATCGAATAAAATCAACTTCAAACCTAAGTTAATCAAAAGTGATAAAGAAGGACACTATATACTGTTAAAAGGTACCATTCACCAACAGGACATAACAATTATCAATTTGTATGCACCAAACAATTTTGCTGCAAAGTCATATAACAAACTCTCCTCACGTTCAAGAGTCAAATAGGCTATAACACAATAATTAAGGGTGACTTCAACACACAACTCTCGCCATTAGACAGATCCTCTAGAGAAAAGCTGAATAAAGAAACTATAGAACTCAATAGCACAATCAATAACCTAGACTTAACCAACATATATAGAATATATTCAATATCATAAAGTGGATACATGTTCTTCTCTGCAGCACATTGGTCCTACTCAAATATAGACCATATATTATGCCATACGGAAACTCTTAGTAAATAAAAAGTTATGGAGATAATACCATGCACCATATCTGATCATAATGGAATGAAACTTGAAATCAATGATAAAAGAAGAAAGAAAAAATTCTACATCACATGGAAAATGAACAATATATTACTGAATGATCAATGGGTTACAGAAGACCTAAAGGAGGAGATAAAAAATTTCTTAGAGACAAATGACAATACAGACACAACATACTGGATTCTATGGGAAACAATGAAAGCAGTTTTAAGAGGGGAATTCATTTTTTTGGAATTCTTTCATCAAAAAAAGAAAAAAACAACAAATAAATGATCTCACCCTACACCTCAAAAACCTAGAAAAAAAGCGCAAAACAACAGCAAATGTAGTTGAAGACAAGAAAAAATTAAAATTAGAGGAGAAATCAAAGAAATTGAAACAAAAAATATTGAAAAAATAAAAGTTGGTTCTTTGAATAAATAAATAAGATTGACAGGACCTTATCCATGCTAATGAAGAGAAGTAGAGAGAGAACTCAAATTACTAACATATGGGATAAAAATGGCAATATCACAACAGACACTACAGAAATACAGAAGATAATTAGAAAGTATTTTGAAACCCTATATTCCAATAAAACACAAGATAATGAAGATATCGATAAATTTCTTATGTCATATGATCTGCCCAGATTGAGACAGGAAGACACACACAATTTAAATAGACCAATAACAATAGAAGACATAGAAGAAACCATCAAAAGACTAGCAACCAAAAAACTCCCTGGACCAGATGGATATACAGCGGAGTTCTAAAAAACCTTCAAAGAAAAATTAATACCAATACTTTTCAAACTATTTCAAGAAATAGAAAACGAAGGAGTTCTTCCAAATTCATTCTATGAGGCCAACATCACCCTGATCCCAAAACCAGACAAACACACTTCAAAGAAAGAAAACTACAGACCAATATCTCTAATAAACTTGGATGCAAAAATTCTCAATAAAATCCTGGCGAATCAAATACAAAAGCATATCAAAAAAATGTGCTTCATGATCAAGTAGGATTCATCTCTGGGATGCAAGGCTGGTTAAATATATGGAAATCAATAAATGTAATCCATCACATCAATAGACTTAAAGAGAAGAACCATATGATTATCTCGATAGATTAAAAAAAATCATTCTACAAAGTACAGCATCCCTTTATGTTTAAAACACTATTAAAAACTAGGAATAACAGGAACTTACCTCAGTATGGTAAAAGCTATATATGCTAAACCTCAGGCTAGCATCATCCTAAATGGAGAAAAACTGAATACAGGGATGCCCTCTATCACCACTTCTATTCAATTTATTTCTTGAAATACTATCCAGAGCAATTACACAAAGAAAATTAAAGGCTAAAAAATAGGAAAAGAAGAACTTAAATTATTGCTATTTGTGGATGACATGATAATATACTTAACAGACCCAAAAGGGTCTACAAAGAAACTGCTAGAGTGAATAAATGAATTCAGCAAAGTGGCAGGATATAAAATCAACACGCATAAATCAAAGTCATTCCTGTATATAGGCAACAAAACTTCTGAAATGGCAATGAGAAAAACCACTCCATTTAAACTATACTCAGAGAAAATAAAAAACTTGGGAATCAACCTAACCAAAGAGGTGAAAGATTAATACAATGAAAACTAAAGAACCCTAAAGAGAGAGATAGAAGAAGATGTTAGAGGATGAAAAAATATACCCTGTACATGGATTGGGAGAAATAACATCATCAAAATGGCGATATTACCCAAAGTTCTCTACAGGTTTAATGCGATGCCAATCAAAATCCCAATGGTATTTCTTGTAGAAATAGATAAAGTAATCATGAATTTCATATGGAAAAACAAAAGACCCAGAATAGCAAAAGCAATTCTAAGAAGGAAGTGTGAATCTGGAGGCATAGCAATACCAGAGTTTAAACTGTACTACAAAGCAATAGTAACAAAAACAGCGTGGTACTGGTATCAAAACAGGCAGGTGGACCAATGGTACAGAATAGAGGACACAGAGACTAATCCACAAAATTACAACTTACTTACATTTGAAAATGGGGCTAAAAGCATGCAATGGAAGAAGAATAGCATCTTCAACTAAAAGTGCAGGGAAAATTGGAAATCCATATGCAACAAAATAAAACTGAATCCCTTTTTCTCACAATGCACAAACATTAAATCAAAATGAATCAAGGAGCCAGATATAAAATCAGAGACACTGCGTCTGATAGAAGAAAATCTTGGCTACGATGTACATACTGTGGGATTGGGCTCCAAATTCCTAAACAGGACACACATAGCCCAAGAGTTAATAACAAGAATAAACAAATGGGACTTACTTAAACTAAAAAAGTTTTTTTTTTTTTTTCTCAGCAAGAGAAACAATAAGAGAGGTAAATTGAGAGCCTACATCCTGGGAACAAATTTTTAACCCTCACACTTCAGATAGAGCCCTAATATCCAGAATATACAAAAAACTCAAAAAATTAAACAATAAGATAACAAATAACTCAATCAACAAATGGGCCAAGGACCTGAACAGACACTTCACAGAGGAGGACATACAATCAATCAACAAGTACATGAAAAAATGCTCACCATCTTTAGCAGTCAGAGAAATACAAGTCAACAGCACCCTAAGATACCATCTCACTCCAGTAAGATTGGCAGCCATTATGAAGTCAAACAACAATAAGTGTTGGCGAGGATGTGGGTAAAAGGGTACACTTGTACACTGCTGGTGGGACTGCAAATTGTTGAGTCCAATTTGGAAAGCAGTATGGAGATTCCTGGGAAAGCTGGGAATGGAACCACCATTTGACCGAGCTATCGCCCTTCTCAGACTATTCCCTGAGGATCTTAATAGAGAGCACTCTAGGGATACTGCCACATCAATGATTATAGCCGCACAATTCACAATAGCTAGACTGTGGAACCAACCTAGATGTCCTTAAATAGACGAATGGGTAAAAAAAAATGTATCATCTATACACAATGGAGTATTACACAGCACTGAAAAATGACAAAATCATAGAATTTGCTGGTAAATCGTTGGCATTAGAATAGATTATGCTAAGCGAAGCTATCCAATCCTTAAAAAACAAATGCCAAATGTTTCCTTTTATATAAAGAGAGCAAATAAGAACAGAAGAGGGAGGAAGAACATGAGAAAACATTAACACTAAACAGAGATGATGGGGGCAGAGAAAGGGAGAGAGAACAGAAAGCATATGGAAATGGTAGGAGACACACAATGTTACACAAAATTACATATAAGAGGTTGTGAGGCTAAAGGGGGAAAACAAGGGAGAGAATTAAACAACAGCAGATGAAGTAGAGAGGGAAGATAAGAGGGGACGGGGATTAGTAGGGGATAGGAAAGGTAGCAGAATACAACAATCACTAATATGCTATTATGTAAAAACGTGAGTGTGTAACTGATGTGATTCTGCGATTTGTTTTTGGGGTAAAAATTGGAGTTCATTACCCAATTGAGTCAAATGTATGAAAGATGATATATCATGAGCTTTATAATGTTTTGAACAACCAAAGAAAAAAGAAAAAAAAGAATTGAATTTCCAATATTTGAGTCATTTAACAACTTTATTTTTTAATAAAATTGTCTTTTTTTTGTTATCTTACTTGCTGGTATCTGCGTTTCAGTTTTTAAAAACTATGTGCTGTAGCCATTCATCCATGTAGTATGTAACAGAAAATTTTGAGTGTCTCCATACAACCAGATTGGCAAGGCATCAAGGTTTCCTTCACAAACAAGATGAAGGCTTTGCCATAAGAAATTTAATTTTCTGCAATACAATTTTTTTTTTACTTTCCAATTAAATTTCCAAAAAAAATTTAAAAAAAGAAGAACCTAAACCCCACAGTAAGAAGGCCTCAAATTGGAGAAGTGGAGCATATTAACAGCAGGCCTATTTGATCACTCCTGGTTCAATGAAAGCGTGTCCAATCCACCCTGACTTTAGGCAAATGAGGGGCAAGGGAGCTTATTTTGGGCACTGGTTGAGCTGTGCCCCTCATGGAAAACTCCAGCCAGAGGTTATGATGTGTGTCTATATGGAAGAAAATGAGGGCCATGTGGGAGTGTTTTGGTTTTAATTGTGGTCATTTGTGTGGCAGTTGGAAGAGATGACTGGGTCCACCTGGGCTTGAACTCTGGTGTGATTCCCCTTAGAGAATGAGATCTGGAATGACTTCAAAGAAGTATTGCCATGAATTGTGTAGGGATTTCAGGAAGCCACGCATGAGAGTCGCCCTTGGAAACTGAGATCTAGGCCCAGGGAGGCTTTCCACAGAGCACTGGGAATCTCAGCCAGGATATCACAGGTTTTATTCTGAAAGATTTGGCAGCCATAGATGAGAGTCAAAACACACATGGACCTCACATTGTAGACCTCAATGGGCCTGGCTTCATGTGACCATTTAACTCTTTGGGAAGCCTTGCCTGTGAGAGTTCTCCAGATCTTTCATTGAAATGAGCTTCCTTAACATTTAATGGTTTCTTAATGAATTGAAACCCACAGAACCAACAACTTCATCTGTGAAAAATGGCTAGATAAATACAATGAATTTTTAGAAATTCCCATAACCAGGTGGCACTGGAGAAACTTTGGATGTCCTGTTGCTGATCATGAGTATACCAGACAGTGCCTTGATTGACAGGGGATCATGTAAATGGTGTAGAGCCTGCTGAGTAGTGGGCCTAGAGCAGTGGTGTGCAGGTGTGTGATAAAACATCTGTGGTGGGGCGATGTGGATCTGCCATTGACTTTCAAATGCTATGAGATAGACACGGTGCAGCCAGCGGACCCTTCTATATAAAGGCATCTTGTTATATGGAGAGGTTTCAGGGCAATGCTTAGAATCAGGTTGCTATAGTCAAGAGGGAAAGCAATGAGGGATAGAAGCCTGTTTGGTGCATTCTACTGCAGACCCTGACCCACCACACGTGTCAGAACTCCCTCCAGCACTGTGTCCCAGTTGAACTCCTTGTATTTCATGAAGAAAATACCAAATTCCCAGTGCAGCAGCAAGAAACACCACGAAAATAGAGGATGACCAAATGGCTTCACAGTCCACATGGGGAGACACTTAGCCCCAGTGGTCACAGTTTAGCTACAAAGAGAGAATTCAGCACTGCTGCCTCATGTTCATTGGAAAATAAGAAACCATGTCCTCCTGGTCACATAGATGCAGACCCAGCTTTGATGGGCTCACTACATTGGAAGCTAGAGCTCCTGAAAACAACATATATTTCAAGTGCCCAACCTCAGAGGCAATTTCTCAAGAAGTGTTTCGGCCAGCAGATCTCCATGTTTGTGGAGTGTTTACCATGTCACTTACTTTTGGAAACTGCTCTATCAAATCCAAGGATTTGAACTCCTGAGCATTTTCCATTCCAGATATGTATTCACAGATTTTATAACTCTTCTCCTCTAATTGTGACTTACTTGGGGCAAAGGTAATGTCAAGTCATTGTTCTGGATGAGAGAGGGAAGATTTTTTTTGTAGCACATATTTGCATACACATTGGATTCATTTTCCAATTTTCTATTTGAAATACTGAATCCCTGACACTAACCCATACCCTACTAGACTCTGACTACTAATACTAATGTAATGGAAAAAAATAACCCAAACAGAATAGAAATACAAGCATTTCAGAAGAGACATGGTGTATAGTTGGACTTGCCTTTTGCATGATATAAGGTAGGAGTTATAAATCTATTCAATTTGTTGAAATAATTTTCCATGTGTTATTTTGTTTTGACACAACACAAAATTTAGTCTTCGAAAAATAAATAAAATTGACACATCCTTAACCTAGCTAATGAAGAAAAAAAGAAACCTCAAATTACTAAAATTAAAGATCATAAAGGATCTTTTACAGAGTACACAACTAAAATACAAAGAATAATTGAAAACTAATTTGAAAATTTATGCTCTAATAAATTAAAATACCATGATGACATGAATAAAATTTTAGAGATATACCCAAACTGAATTAGTAGGACATGAACAATTTAAACAAATCAATTTCAAGCAATGAAATAGAAGTTGCTGTCAACAGCCTACCAATCAAGCAAAGCCCAGGAACAGACAGATTCTCATCCATGTTCTACAAGACCTTCAAAGAAGCATTCATCACAATACTCCTCAAATTATTCCATAAAATAGAAAAGGATGGAACTCCTCCAAACTCATTCCATGAGGCTAGTATCACTCACATACCAAAATCAGACAAAGACACATCAAGGAAAGAAAACTTCAGAGCAATATTCCTGACAAACATATATACAAAAATTCTCAATAAAATTCTTTTTTTAAGCCAAAGTTAATCAAAAGGGATAAAGAGGCACACTACACACTATTCCATGTGTTTTTAAAGTTAAGAAATATATGAATTCCTGTCTCCCTTTCTCTGTAGCCTATTAAGCACATGTATTTTTATATGCACAAATAGAATCCTACCTGGTTTCACACGTACATTCTTTTGAGGTGGCTGACTTGGCAGATACTATTTGTGAGAAGAGATCACTCCTCCTAAACGCTGTTGGTACAGAAAATTCAACCCATGGGTGAGCTTCCTTGATGAACAACATTATACATACATCCATGTTCAGTAAAATGAATATTTTGGGATATGCGGATGAGTTATTTTTCATGATGAATTTCGATTGACATATATATTGCGACATTATAATGTGTGTGTGTTTGTGTGTCTATATATATAAATATATATATATATATATATATATATATATATATATATATATATATATATAGTCTCCAGATTTTCCAAAATATGAAATATATGTCTTCTTATACACCGCCTGAATTCATTCATATTCATATATGTGGATTTATAATCAACTTTTAACAAGTTTATTCTCAGAAATATACATCCACTGGAATACATATTTGTTTCCTAGTACTGAAAACTAACATCAGGGAAGGGTTCTTACAAATCCTAATATTTCTAGAGTAACTGACCAAGTTTAACATCAATGCAAATACATTCCTATTGGATATGATGTGTTTGTTAAAGTTCATTTTTATTCAAAATTGGTACGTTATTATTTATTCAGTTTATCGACATCATAAAATATATCCTTTCATTCACAAGTTCACAAATTTATAAATATTTGGTTCACTTTCAATCACTTCCTCCTTCAGAACACATATATTCCTCCATGTTTCTTGACTGGTCTTTTCACTAGACTTCTTTCAAAACACATTATTTTCGATTCCATAATCATTTTTGAAGCAAAACTCACACACTATTCATGATAAACGGTCACCCTAATAATACCATTAGATATATAACTGGTTGGAATGAATGTACGTATATCAATATATGATTTCCTCTATATTTTCAGATATTAACACAATCCATTATTTAAATTTGGAACCAATCATATAATTTTTTCACAGTATGGTCTATTAATGCATCATCTCTATATTCATCAACACAGGGTAAACCTATTAGTATCCCCAGTACTAATTTATATGTTTTCAAAATATTGCTCCCAGAAAAGGTGGAAGAAATACTCATGTCACCTGATCTACATATACATATTATCACAGTAATATTCTGGACACAAAATGCAAAGGTCACCGTTATGATTTTACTAAAGCCTCAGTGGAATGTGAACATGGATTACTAAAAACATCCATGTCCAGTTTGCCTAATGCTCTCAAATGTCAATCCAATTGGTGACTACATTTTTGTTTCTTTTTAAGATTATGTATTCAACCTCAACCCTGTTGAAAATGTCTAATCCTATCACTCACGTTATACTTTGCCTGATTTCCTAATGTCTCTATTGATGTCTGCTTCCTACATATTTTTCCCAGTTCATCATTGTGCCCGACTTTTCACATACGGTGCCATTTATATTCACTCTCTAACTGAAACCTATTGCTAAAGAACTTTTGGTCCAAATCCTAGACTCACTCTTCCTCCTAAACCTACTGACTATCTTTCTAAGCCTACACACTATCCCTTTTTGACTGGATGTTCTCTTCTACATTCAATCATCTGAGGTACATGGTCTTATGCCATTGTATATCAATTTAACTGAGACATCGGTGCAAAATATTACTCAAGCTAAGGAACCCAATCAAGGGCCCAAATCCTTCTGGGCTTCAAATATTACCTAGATTTCTGTTTTCATACTTATATTTTACCTCTATATTCTTATAAATATCGCTGGTTCCCAATACCATTATTCATCCAGCAGAATGATTCCTAAGCCAAATGGAACATGCTATTAACCCTAACCATACAATGTTCCCTCAATCTCACTTTACAGAAGAGCAGGGATAAAGTTGATATTACAATACAGGAAGTTAGGAGATCTTCCACCGGCTGAGTACCTCAAAATCCATGCAGAAATGATCCCTGGAGAAGATGTAGGCAGCTATGAAAGACCTGAGAGAACAAAAGTCATATTCCATGGCAAACAACATGGTCAGGATGAAAGGATGTGTCTGAGTCAGCCTCTCTATTCTTAATGTAGGGAAGATGGACCAAAGCAGGCCTGTGTGGAGAGCTGTTCCAAGGTGACTATGGTTTCTATACCTTTCTAACCTGTGAAAGTATCACAGAAAGTAGGGCCGCCTCCATGTCAGGAGACACTAGGATGAAACTGTTAGGACAAAGTGGTGGCCAAGACAGGGACCTCATTTATTTCCTGAAGGTAGTGACCTTACCTCATTTCCTTGGTGATGGAACTCTCTGAATTTTGTGATCCAGGAAGCCAGGCACCCAGAGCCAGTCCCAGTCCCAGTCGCAGTGGGCTCACTTGTTTGGATTTACTAAGGACAGAGTCAGTCTTTCTTGGTACCTACTGATGTAAGGGTTGCCAAATACCAAGAAAGCTCTGAAGAGGGGTCTTTCCTGAGAGGACAGGAATTGGCTCACCACTGCCTTCTGACAACTACACAGAGTTGACAAAGGAGACCAGATCTGAGACAGAAAGGCCATTTGTGGGGAATATCCTATGGCATACCAGTCAGAGGACACTCCAGATAGTGACAGACCTACTTGGGGGAAGGAGTTGCATTTGTGGGTGTTGGTTTGTGTTTGTGGTTTTTTTCTCATTTTCTGAGAATAGGTAAAAAAGGAGGTTTGTTTGGTTTGGAGTGGACTGTCTCCAGTAAGTCATTTGACAAGTGGACTGTTTCCAGTAAGTCATTTGACAAGGAGACTGTTTCTATGTCTGTGTATCCCACTGTGTTTTTCTTTGTAGATATTAGAAAAAAATAGCTCATTGGTTGTGTCCTGTCTAGTAGAAAGCTTCCCAGCATGCATCCTTTCCAATTAATGAATGGACTGAGGCTTGCCTTATCCATGGGCAACACCTGCTTTCTACCTAATTTTCCATTTTTTCATAAATTCTGGCCACTGTCAAGATTAGTATCATGTTTTTTGTACAAGATATGTACCACCTCCAAGCTCTGTGACATGGCCATGTACTGGATAGCTGAAGGGAATGGCAAGCATCTCAGAAAACTCACATATCAGAGTAACCAGGAAAGTCTCCGTGGAGAAACCCTGCTTGGGGCCTTTTGATTACCTATTGTTCTGTTGCTCTGAATGTCAGAAAGGTCTTTGCCTCAGGCCACCCCTTTGTGAAGCCTGAAGAAAACAGTTTTCAAATGGAAATGAATGGGCATCACCTGTGGCTCTTTGCTTCATTGCTTTGGAAATGGATGTGTCTGAATCAGCCTCTTGGCCCTGTGTGAGCCAGTGGTTTAGATTTTCAGCACCTGATGAATCTAAAGAAAGATCCCATGTGGGCATCCAAAACCTAAATGGAAAAAAGATCAGTCATTGTGGATGAAGCCTCTCGCCTTCCTCTGTAAGATTGCTGACCTCCATCAAGTGAGAATAGGGATCATTTGTGTCAAATGAGTTCTTCAAAGGGCTGCTGAGGGGAGACAATAGGTGCTTGGGTTTTCTTATAACTCCAATTCACACTAAAAATCTATACCCCACAGTCAGTAGGCCTCAAATTTGAGAAGTGGAACAGTATTAACGGCAGGCCTATTTGATCACTTCTGGTTCACACTAACGTTGTCCAGGCCACCCTGACTTTAGGCAAATGAGGGGCAAGGGACATTATTTTTGACACTGTCTTGGGCTGTGCCCCTCATGGAAACCTCCAGCTAGAGGTTATGATTAGTGTCTATATAAAAGATGAAGAGGGCCGTATGAGAGTGTTTTGATTTTAATTGTCATCATTTGTGTGGCAATTGGAAGAGATTCCTGGGTCCACCTGGGCTTGAACTCTGTTGTGATTCCCCTTAGAGACTGAGTTGTGTAACTGACCTCAGAGAAGTATTGCCATGAATTGTGTTGGGATTTCAGGAGGCCACACATGAGATTCACCATTGGAATCTGAGATCTTGGCCCAGGGTGACTTTACACAGAGCACTGGGAATCTAAGCAAGGATATCACAAGATTTTATTCTGAAAGATTCCAGCCATAGTTGAGAGTCAAAACACACATGGAACTCACATTGTAGACCTCAATGGGCCTGGCTTCATGAGACCTTTTGCCTACTCTTTGGGAAGCCTTGCCTGTGAGAGTTCTCCGGAGCTTTCATTGAAATGAGATTCCTCACCATTTATTGGTTCCTGTATAAATTGAATCCCACAGTGCCTCCAACTTCATTATTGAAAAATATCTAGATATATACCATGAATTTTTTGAAATTACCATGACCAGGTGGCACTGGAGAACATTTGGATGTCCTGTTGCTAATCATGATTGTACCAGACAGTGCCTTAATTGACTGGGTTTTCTGAAAATGCTGTAGAACATAGATGCCAGAAAGTTGGAGCCTGCAGACTAGTGGGCATAAACCAGTGGAGTGTAGGTGTGTGAAAAAACATCTGTTGTGGGGCCACGTGGATCTGCCATTAGCTTAGATATGACTTGTCACTGACATGGTACAGCCAGCAGACCCTTCTATGTAAAGGCAGTCCTAGTGGAACTCCTTGTATTTCGTGAAGCCAATACCAAACTCACAGTGCAGCAGTAAGAAACACCACAAAAGTGGAGCATGACCAAATGGCTTTACAGACAACACGGTTAGATACTTAGACCCCAGTGGCCAAAGTTTACCTGCAAAGAGAGAATTCAGCACTGCTGCCTCATGTCCACTAGAAAATAAGAAACCATATCATCCCGGTCACATAGATGGAGACACAGCATTGATGGTCTCACTACAAAGGAAGCAAAAGCTCCTGACAACAACATATATTTCAACTGCCCAACCTCAGAGGCAGTTTCTCAAAAAGTCATTAGGCCAGCAGAGCTCCATGTTTGTGAAGTGTTTACCCTCTCCCTTTTTGTAAACTGTTCTACCTCCTACAAGTTTGTGAACTTCTGAGCATTTTCCTTTCCACATATGTATTCACAGATTTTCTAAGTCTTCTCCACTAATTGTGTCTTATTTGGGGCGAAGGTAATGTCAAAGCATTGTTCTGGATGAGAGTGGGAAGATTTTTGTGTAGCACATATTTGCATACACATTAGATTCATTTTCCTATTTTCCATTTGAAATACTGAATCCCTGACACTAACCCATACCCTACTAGACTCTGACTACTAATCCTATTATGATGGAGAAAAAGAAAACTAACAGAATAGAAATACAGGCCATTCATAGGAGGCATGGTGTATACTTGGACTTGCCTTCTGCTTTATCAATGGTATGTGTTATAAATCTAGTCAACTTTTAATTGTAATACTTCTCCATGAGTTTTTAAAGTTAACACATATGTAAATTTCTGTCTCCCTTTCTCTGTAACCTATTCATCACATGTATTTTTTATGCATTTTTAGAATTCTACCTGGTATCACATGTACATTCTTGTGAGATCGCTTATTTTGGAAGATACAAATTGTGAGAAGAGATCACTCCCTCTAAATACAGATGGAACTGGAATTTCAACCTATGGGTGAATTTCCTAGATGAACAATATTATGCATAAATAAATGTTCAGTAAAATGAATATTTTTGGATACGTGGATGATATATATTTTATGATGAATTTCGAATGGCATATATATTGCTACATTTTAATGTCTGTGAATGTGTGTATCTATCTATTTATCTATCTATCTATATAGATATAGATATCTACTCTTAAGATTTTCAAAATACGAAATATATGTGTCTTATTATACACTCCCTAAATTCACTCATGTGTGTGTATGTAGATTTATAATCAACTTTTCACAAAATTATTCTTAGAAATATTCATCCGCCTTAAATACATATTTTTTCCTAGTACTGAAAAGTAAATTAAGTGAATGGTGTATACAATTCGTAATATTTCTACAGTGACTGACCCAGTTTCACATCAATGCAGGTAGACACCTATGGGACCATGATGTGTATTTTGAAGTTCATTTTTATTCAGACACTGGTACATTACTATTTCTGCAGTTTATGGACATTATAGGATATATCCTTTCATCAACAATTTCACAAATTTATAGGCATTTGGTTCACTTTCAATCACTTCCTACTTCAAAACACATGTATTCCTCCATGTTTCTTGACTGTTCTTTTCATGAGATTCTTTCCAAACACAGTATTATTGATTTCCATAATCACTTTTGAAGCAAAAATCACACACTCTTCATGATAAACCGTAATGCTAATATTACCATTAGATGTATAAGTGGTTGAAATGAATGTATGTATATCAATATAAGATTTCCTATATATTTTCAGATATCAATTCAATCCATTATTTAAAGTTTGAACCAGCAATATTATTTATTCACAGAATGGTCTATTAAGGCATCATCTCTATATTCATAGACCAATGGTATACCTATTTGTATCCCCAATACTAATTTTAAGTCTTTAAAATATTGCTTTCAGAAATGGTGGAAGAAATACTGTAGTCACCTGATATACATATACATTTCATCACAGTAATATTCCTGACACAAAATGCAAGGGTCACACTTATGATTGTATCAAAGCCTATATTGAAAGTGAGCATGTATTACTAACAACATCCATGCCCTGAATAACTAATGATCTCAAATATCATTCCTATTGGTGACTACATATTTGTTTCTTCCTAAGATTATATATTGAAACTGAACCCTGTTAAAAATGTCTTATCCTATCACTCACTTTGTACTTTGCCTTGTTTCCTAATGTCTCTATTGATATCTGCTTTCCTACACATTTTCCCCAGTTCATCACTGTGACTGACTGTACACATATGCTGACATTTACACTCACTCTCTAATCAAAACTCTATATCTAAAGAACATTTGGTCCAACTCCTCGACTCACTCAAATGGATTCTTCAAAGCCCTGCAGAGGGTAGCCCATAGTTGCTTGAGTTTTCTCATGACCCCAATTCACATAAAGAATCTATACCCCACAGAGAGTAGGCCTCAAATTGGAGAAGTAGAGCAGTATTAATGGCAGGCCTATTTGATCACTCCTGGTTCACAGGAAGAGTTTCCATGCCACCCTGACTTTAGGCAAATGAGGGGCATGTGAGCATATATTGGACACTGTCTTAAGCTGCGCCCTTCATGGAAACCTCCAGCCAGAGGTTATGATGAGTCTCTAAATTGAAGAAGATGAGGGCCATGTGGGAGTGTTTTGGTTTAATTCTGGTCATTTGTGTGGTGGTTGGAAGAGATGACTGGGTCCACCTGGGCTTGAACTCTGGAGTAATTCCCCTTAGAGACTGAGTTCTGGAACAGATCTCAGAGAAGTATTGGCATGAATTGTGTTGGGATTTTAGGAGGCCACACATGAGAGTTGCCCTTGGAGACTGAGATCTAGGCCCAGGATAGCTTTCAAAGAGCACTGGGAATCTCAGCCAGGATATCACATGACTTTATCCAGAAAGACTTGGCAGCCATTGTTGAGAGTCAAAACAAACATGGCCCTCAATTGTAGACCTCAATGGGCCTGGCTTCATGTGACCTTTTGGCCACTCTTTGGGAAGCCTTGCCTCTGAGAGTTCTCCCGAGCTTTAATTGAAATGAGCTTCCTCACCATTTCATGGTTCCTGAATGAATTGAATGCCACAGTGCCTCCAACTTTATCTTTGAAAATTGGCTAGATAAATACCATGAAATTTTTTAAAATTCCTATGAACAGGTGGCACTGGAGAACCTTTGGATGTCTGTTGCTGATCACAAGTGTACCAGACATTGCATTGATTGACTGGGTTTCATGAAAACGGTGAGAACAGAGATGCCAGAATGTTGGAGCATGCTGACTAGTTGGCCTAGAGCAGTGATGGGCAGGTGTATGATAAAACATCTGTCGTGGGGCCATGTGGATCTGCCATTGGCTTCCAAATGCCTTGTGACTGACATGGTGCAGCCAGCAGACCCATACAAGTAAAGGGACCTTATTATATGGAGAGGTTTCAAGGCAATATTCAGAATCAGGTTGCTATGGACATGGGTGCAAGCTTTTTGGGATAGAAGCCTGGTTGGTGCATTCTCCTGCAGACCCTTACCCACTACACGTGAGAGTACTCTCTCTAGCACTGTGTCCCAGTTTTTCTTTTTGTATTTCGTGAAGCCAATACCAAACTCCCAGTGCAGCAGTAAGAAACACCACGAAAAGTGAAGTATGACCAAATGGCTTCACAGACCACATGGTTAGACACTTAGACCCCAGTGGCCTCAGTTTACCTATGAAGAGAGAATTCAGAACTGCTGCCTCATGTTCTATTGCAAATAAGGAACCATGTCATCCAGGTCACATTGATGCTGACGCAGCTTTGATGGTCTCACTACAAAGGAAGCGAAAGCTCCTGACAACAACAAATATTTCAAGGGCCCAAACTCAGAGGCAGTTTCTCCGAAATTCCTTAGGCCACCAGAGCTCCATGTTTGTAGAGTGTTTACCCTTTACCTTACTTTTGGAAATTCCTCTACCACCTCCAAGGTTGTGAAATCCTGAGCATTTTCCTTTCCAGATATATATTCACTGATTTTCAAACTCTTCTCCACTAATTGTGTATTACTTGTGGCGAAGGAAATATCAAGGCATTTTTCTGGATGACAGTAGGAAGATTTTTGTCTAACAAATATTCGCATACACGTTAGATTCATTTTCCTATTTTCCATTTGAAATACTGAATCCCTGTCCCTAACCCATACCCTACTAGACTCTGACTACTAATCCTAATATGATGGAGAAAAAGAAACCTAACAGAATAGAAATACAGGCCATTCATAGGAGGCATGGTGTATACTAGGACTTGCCTTCTGCTTTATCAAGTGTATGTGTTATAAATCTAGTCAACTTTTCATTGTAGTACTACTCCATGAGTTTTTAAAGTTAACACATATGTAAATTTCTGTCTCCCTTTCTCTGTAGCCTATTTATCTCATGTATTTTATTATGAATATTTAGAATCCTACCTGGTATCACACGTACATTCTTGTGAGCTCGCTGTTTTTGGATGATACAAATTGTGAGAAGAGATCACTCCCCATAAATACTGATGGAAATGAAAATTCAACAAATTGGTGAATTTCCTAGATGAACAACATTATACATAAATCCATGCTCAGTAAAAAGAATATTTTTGGATATGAGGATGATATATATTTCATGATGAATTTTGATTGGCATATATATTGCTACATTTTAATGTCTTTGTTTTTATCTTTATATATTAATAAATAAATATATATATATATATATATATTTACATATATATACTCTCCCAATTTTTCACAATATTAAATATATGTGTCTTATTATTCACTCCCTAAATACATTCATATTCATGTATGTGGATTTGTAATCAAATTTGCACAAGATTGTTCTCAGAAAAATTCATCCACATAAAATACATATTTATTTCCAGGTACTGAAAACAAACTTTTGTGAATGGTGCTTACAAATCCTAATATTTGCACAGTAACTGACCCAGTTTAACATCAATGCAAGTATAATCCTATGGGACATGATGTGTATTTTGAAGTTCATTTTTATTCAACACTGGTACATTACTATTTCTTCAGTTGATGGATATCATAGGATATAACTTTTTATCCACAAGTTCACAAATCTGTAGGCATTTGGTTCACTTTCAATTACTTTCTGCTTCAGAACATATGTATTCCTCCATGTTTCTTGACTGTTCTTTTCATGAGATTCTTTCCAAACACATTATTTTCGATTTCCATAATCATTTTTGAAGGAAAGAGGCCCCTTACTTACCCCCAGAAAGGTTCGTTGGGATCTCCTTGTCCTGCGCTGCATGATTCCCGGCGAATGCACCAAATGTAAGGGTCCGGCGAACGTTGGAGGAAGAGACCACCAAGAGACTGCGGCTCATGCAACAGTAAAAGGCGTTTATTGATTATCCAATCCAGCATGCTGGGGCTACGTGCTCACTCAAGAAGGGAGAGCATCCCAGAGCCCCGAGCAGGGGTTGAGCAGTGCTTAAGTACACTTTTTGGGCAGGGCGGGACTTTACATTTATTACAGTCTCCTTTAAGAAATCATCATACACCACGGGAAAATCAAACAACAATTCCTAAACATGATTAGTTTATTTACTGGTGGGAACATGTAAGGCGGGAGTGATAGGTCAGTTCTAAAGCGGAGTACACATTCAAAATGATTGGTTTAGGCACTGCAATGCCTATGTGCCAGGCCTCACAGGGTCCTAGGTTATTAAACAACCAGGCAGTCAGGGGGAATATTTACTGGGCAGTCGAGGAATTGTCCTACAAGCTACAGGAATTTCAGGTTTTGCGTGTAGCATAGGAACTTAACAATACCTGGTCCTTTACATTTTAACCCAAGCCTTGCTGCTTAGAAACTTTACAACACCCGGTCTTTTACACTTTAACTTTTACACTTTAATTTCAATTTCTTTTACCCTTACAGATCACTCCTGGTGCACAAGAAGGGTGTCCAAGCCACCCTGACTTTAGGCAAATGAGGGGCAAGGGAGCTTATTTTGGACACTGTCTTGGGCTGTGCCCCTCATGGAAACCTCCAGCCAGATGTTATGATGAGTGCCTTTATGGAAGAAGAGGAGGGCAATGTGGGATTGTTTTGGTATTAATTGTGGTCATTTGTGTGACGGTTGGAAGAGATGACTGGGTCCACCTGGGCTTGAAGTCTGGTGTGAATCCCCTTAGAGACTGAGTTCTGGAACTGACCTCAGAGAGGTATTGCATGAATTGTGTTGAAATTTTAGGAGGCCACGCATGAGAGTCGCTCTTATAAACTGAGATCAAGGCCCAGGGTGGCTTTCCACAGAGCACTGGGAATATCAGCCAAGATATCTCATGATTTTATTCTTAAAGACTTGGTAGCCATCATTGAGAGTCAAAACACACATGGAACTCACAACGTATACCTCAATGGGCCTGGCTATATCTGACCTTTTGGCCACTTTTTGGGAAGCCTTGCCTATGAGAGTTCTCCAGAGTTTCATTGAAATGAGCTTCCTCAACATTTAGTGGTTCTTGAAACCCACAGTGCCTCCAACTTCATCCTTGAAAAATGGCTAGATAAATACCATGACATTTTTGAAAATCCCATGACCAGGTGGAACTGGAGAATCTTTGGGTGTCCTGTTGCTGATCATTAGTATACTAGAGGGTGCCTTGATTGACTGGGTTTCATAAAAATAATTTAGAACAAAGATGCCAGTAAGTTGGAGCCTGCTGAGTAGTGGGCCTAGAGCAGTGGTGGGCAGGTGTGTGATAAAACATCTGTGGTAGGTCCATGTGGTTTGGCCATTGGCTACCAAATTTCTTGTGAAGGACATGGTGCAGCCAGCAGACCCTTATTTGTAAAGGCATCTTGATACATGGAGAGGTTTCAGAGCAATGTTCAGAATCAGGTTGATATGGTCAAGGGTGCAAGCTATGTGGGAAAGAAGCCTGGTTGGTGCATTCTCCTGCAGACCGTGACCCACCACAAGTGACAGAACTCTCTCTAGCACTGTGTCCCAGTTGAAATTGTTGTATTTCGTGAAGCAAATACCAAAGTCCCAGTGTAGCAGCAAGAACCACAACAGAAAGTGGAAGAGGACCAAATGGCTTCACAGTCCACACGGGGTGACACTTAGCTCCCAGTGGCCACAGTTTACCTACAAAGAGAGAATTCAGCACTGCTGTCTCAGGTTCATTGGAAAATAAGAAACCATGTCCTCCAGGTCATATAGATACAGACCAAGCTTTGATGGGCTCACTATAAAGATAGCTAAAGCTCCTGACAACAACATATATTTCAAGTGCCCAAACTCAGAGGCAGTTTCTCAAGAAGTCTTTAGGCCAGCAGAGCTCCATGTTTGTGGAGTGTTTACCATGTCCCTTACTTTTGGAAACTGCTCTATCACCTCCAAGGTTGGGAACTCCTGAGCATATTCCATTCCAGATATGCATTCACGTATTTTCTAACTCTTCTCCTCTAATTGTGTCTTACTTGTGGCAAAGGTAATGTCAAGGCATTGTTGTGGATGAAAGTGCAAAGATTTTTGTGTAGCACATATTTGCATACACATTGGATTAAATTTCCAATTTTCCATTCAAAATACTGAATCCCTGACACGAACCTATACCCTACTAGACTCTGACTACTATTCCTAATATGATGGAGAAAAATAACTCAAACAGAATAGAAATACAAGCAGTGCAGAAGAGGCATGGTGTATAGTTGGACTTGCCGTTTGCATTATGTAGGTTAGGTGTTATAAATCTAGTTAATTTTCAATTGAAATAGTTCTCCATGTGTTTTTAAAGTTAATGAATATGTGAATTCCTGTATCCCTTTCTCTGTAGCCTATTCAGCACATGTATTTTTATATGCACATATAGAATCCTACCTGGTATCACATATACATTCTTGTGAGGTGGCTGACTTGGCAGATACAAATTATGAGAAGACATCACTCCTGCTAAACGCTGTTGGATCTTAAAATTCAACCTATGGGTGACCTTCCTAGTTGAACACCATTATTCATAAATCCATGTTCAGTAAAATTAATATTTCGGGATCTATGGACGATATATATTTCACCATGAATTTCGATTGGCATATATATTGCCACTTTATAATGTCTGTGTGTGTTTTTTATATATATATTCTCTCCAGATTTTTCACAATATGAAATATATGTGTCTTATTATTCACTCCCTAAATACATTCATATTCATGTATGTGGATTTGTAATCAACTTTGCACAAGATTATTCTCAGAAATATTCATCCACCTGAAATACTTATTTGTTTCCTAGTACTGAAAACAAACTTCAGTGAAAGGTGCATACAAATCCTAATATTTCTTCAGTAACTTAGCCAGTTTAACATCAATGCAAGTAGATTCCTATGGGACATGATGTGTATTTTGACGTTCATTTTTATTTAAAACTGGTACAGTACTATTTTTTCAGTTTATGCACATCCATGGATAAATTTTTACCCAAAATTTCAAAATTAAAGACATTTGTTTCACTTTCAATCACTTCCTGCTTCCGAACACATGTAGTCCTCCAGGTTTTTTGACTGGTCGTTTCATGAGACTTCTTAACAAACACATTATTTTCGATTTCCATAATCACTTTTGAAGGAAAACTCACACACCCTCTTCATGATAAACCGTAACCCTAATATTACCATTAGACTTATAACTGGTTGTAATGAATGTATGTATACCAATATCAATATAAGATTTCCTGTATAATTTCAGATATCAATTTATTCTAATTCCAATTTCTAAAGTTGGATCCAGTTATATTATTTATTCACAGTACAGTCTATTCATGCATCATCTCTATATTCATCAACATAGGGTACACCTATTTGTATACCCAATACTAATTTATGGGTTTTAAAAATATTGCTTCCCATAATGGTGGAAGAAATACTCATGTCACCTGATCTACATATACATTTTATCACAGAAATATTCTGGACAAAAATGCAAAGTTCACACTTATGATTGTACCAAAGCCTAAATTGAAAGTGAGTATATATTACTAAAAACATCCATGTCCAGGATGCCTAATTCTCCCAAGTGTCAATATTATTGGGGACTATATATTTGTTTCTTCCTATGATTATATATTCAACCTCAACCCTGTTGAAAATGTCTAATCCTATCACACATTTTATAATTTGTCTGATTTCCTAATGTCTCTATTGATACCTGCTTTCCTACATATTTTCCCCAGTTCATCATTGTGACTGACTCTTCACATGTGCTGACATTTACATTTACTCTCTAAACGAAACCCTATTGCTCAAGAACTATTGGTCCAACTCGAAGACTCACTCTTCTTCCTAAACCTACTATCTTCCAAATCCTACCAACCATCCATTTTTGACTGGATGTTCTCTTCGACATTCAGGCATCTGAGGTGCAAGGTTTTATTCCATTGTGTATAGATTTATCTGAGACTACATGCAGAATGTAATTCCAAGCTAAATATCCCAAAGAAGGTCCCAATGCCCTTCCTGGTTTCAAATATTAACTAGATTTATGTTTTCATACTTATATTTCAAATACATATTCTTATAAATATTGCAGGTTCCCAATACCATTATTCATCCAGCAGAATGATTCCTAACACAAGTCAAATATGTTATTAACACTAACCATACACTGTTCCCTCATTCTAAATTTACAGAGAGGAGGGACAGAGTTGGTCTTACAATACAGAAAAGTAGGGGATCTTCCACCTGCTGAGAACCTCAAAGTTCCATGCAGAAATGTTCACTGAAGAAGATGTAGGTAGCTATGAAGGACCTGAGAGAGCAAAAGTCATGTTCAATGGCAAACAACCTGGTCAGGATGAAGGGTTCTGTCTGAATCAGCCTCTCACATCTTAATGTAGAGAAGATGGACCAAACCAGGCCTGTGTGGGTAGCTGTTTCTGGGTGCCTATGGTTGTATACCATTCTAACTTGTGAAAGTGTCACAGGAAGTAGGGGCAGCCTCCTTCTCATGTGACACTTGGAAGCCACTGGTAGGACAAAGTGGTTGCCAAGGCAGTGACCTCATTCAGTTCCTAAAGGAAGTGACCTCACCTCACTTCCTTGGTGATGGAAATCTCTGAACTTGGGATTCATGAAGCCAGGCACCCAGCGCCAGTCCCAGTCCCAGTCCCAGTGGTCTCACTTGTTTGGATTTACCAAGGACACTGTCAGTCTTTCTTGGTACCTACTAATGTGAAGATGGCCAAATGCCAGTAAAGCTCTGAAGAGGGGTCTTTCCTGAGAAAGCAGGTAGTTGCTCACCTCTTGGTCCTGACACCTGCACAGAGTTGGCCAAGGAGACCAGATCTGAGACAGATCAGGCCATTCCGTGGGAATATAGTATGGCTCACCAGTCAGAGGACACTCCGGATATTCACAGAACTTCTTGGGGGAAGGAGGTGCCTTTGTGGGTGTGGGGGTGGGTTTCTGGTTTTGTCTCATGTTCGGAGAATAGGTAGGCAAGGCGCTTTTTTGGTGTGGAATGAACTGTTTTTAGTAAATCATTTGACAAGGCGAGTGTTTCTATGTCTGTTTATCACACTGTGTCAGTGGTTGCAGATATTAGAAAAGAAAATGCATCAATGGATGTGTCCTGTCTAGTTGAAAGCTTCCCAGCATTCATCCTGTCCAATTTATGAATGGATTTCAGATTGCCTTTTCGATGGGTAACACCTGCAATCTTCCTAAGTTTCAGTTTTATTCTTGACTTCTGGACCCTCTCCAGAATAGGCTCATGGTTTTATGTCTAAGGTATGTACAACCTCCAAGCTCTGTGCCATGACCATGTACTGGATAGCTCAAAGGAATGGCGAGCATCTCTGAAAAATCAGATATCAGTGTGACCATTAAATCTCAGAGGAGATACCCTGCTTTGGGCCTTTTGCTTACCTATTGTTCTGTTGCCCTGAATGTCAGGAAGTTCTTTGCCTCAGGCCACCCTTTTGTGAAGCCTGAAGAAAACAGTTTTCAAATGGAAATGAATGGGCAACACCTGTGGCTCTTTGCTTAATTGCTTTGGAAAGGGATGTGTCTGAATCAGCCTCTTGGCCCCGTGTGTGGCTGTGGCTTAGATTCTCAGCACCTGATGGATCTAAAGAAAGATCCCATGGGTGCATTCAAAATCAAAATGGCCAAAAGAGAAGTCATTGTTTATGAAGACTCTCACCTTCCTCTCTAAGGTTCCTGACATCCATCAAGTGAGAATAGGGATCCTTTGTTTCAAAAGAGTTCTTCAAAGCCCTGCAGAGGCTATCCCATAGGTGCTTGGATTTTCTCTTGACCCCAATTTACATGAAGAGTCTATTCCCTACAGTCAGTAGGCCTCAAATTGGAGAAGCCATGCAGTATTAACGGCAGGCCGATTTGATCACTCCTGTTTCACAGTCAGGATTTCCAGGCAACACTGACTTTAGGCAAATGAGGGGCAAGGGAGGTTATTTTGGACACTGTCCTGTCCTGCGCCCCTCATGGAAACCTCCATCCAGAGGTTATGATGAGTGTCTATATGGAAGAAGAAAAGGGCCATGTGGGCTCATTTTGTTTGGAATTGTGGTAATTTGTGTGGCACTTAGAAGAGAAGACTGGGTCCACCTGGGCTTTAACTCTGGTGTGATTCCTCTTAGAGACTGAATTCTGGAACTGACCTCAGAGAAGTATTTTCATGAATTGTGTTTGGTTTTTACTAGGCCATGCATGAGAGTTGCCCTTGGAACCTGAGATCTAGGCGCAGGGTGGCTTTCCCCAGAGCACTGGGAATCTCAGCCAGGATATCACATGATTTTATTCTGAAAGACTTTGCAGCCACAGTTGAGAGTCAAAACACACATGGACCTCACATTGTAGACCTCAATGGGCCTGGCTTCATGTGACCTTTTGGCCACACTTTGGGAAGTCTTGCCTGTGAGTGTTCTCTAGAGCTTTCATTGAAATGAGCTTCCTCAACATTTAATGGTTCCTGAATAAATTGAAACCCAAAGAGCCTCCAACTTCATCCTCGACAAATGGCTTGATAAATACCATGAAATTTTTGAAATTTCCATGACCAGTTGGCACTGGAGAACTTTTGGATATCCTGTTGCTGACCATCAGTGTACCAGACAGAGCCTTGACTGACTTTGTTTCATGAAAATTGTGTAGAACAGTGATGTCAGTAAGTTGGAGCCTGCTCATTAGTGGGCCTAGAGCAGTGGTGTGAAGGTGTGTGATAAAACATGTGTGGTGGGGCCATGTGGATCTGCCATTGGCTTCCAAATGCCTTGTGACTGACAGGGTACAGCAAGCAGACCCTTATATGTAAAGGAATCATGTTATATGGATAGGTTTATGGGCAATGTTCAGAATCAGGTTGCCCTACCTCGTACCACACGTACATTCTTGTGAGGTGGCTGACTTGGCAGATACAAATTGTGAGAAAAGATCACTCCTACTAAACCCCGTTGAAACTGAATATTCAACATATGGGTGAGCTTTCTAGTTGAACAACATTATACATAAATCCATGTTCAGTAAAATGAATATTTTTAGATCTGTGGATAATATATATTATATGATGAATTTTGATTGACATATATATTGCTACATTTTTGTCTGTGTGTGTTTTGTGTGTGTGTGTATATATATATATATATATATATATATATATATATATATATACACACACTCTTCAGATATTTCAAAAAATGAAATATATGTGTCTCATATACACTCCCTAAATTCATTCATGTTCATGTATCTGGATTTATAATCAACTATTCACAAGATTATTCTCAGAAATATTCATGCACCTGAAATTTGGCTAATGCTCTCAAATATCAATCCTATTGGTGTCTACATATTTGTTTCTTCCTAAGATTATATATTCAAACTCAATCCTTTTCAAAATGTCTAGTCCTGTCACTCACTTTATAATTTCCCTGATTTCATAATGTCTCTATTGATATCTGATTTCCTACATATTTTCCCCAGTTCATCATTGTGACTGACTCTTCACCTGTGCTCACATTTACATTCACTCTCTAACTGAAACCCTATTGCTAAAGAACTTTTGTTCTAAATTCTATACTCACTCTTTTTACTAAACCTACTGACTATCTTCCTAATACTACCAACTATACTTTTTTGACTGGATGTTCTCTTCTACATTCAATCATCCAAGTAAATGTTGGGCAAGCTTCGGAGAAGGAGACCACCAACAGAGTATCTCATGAAACAGCAAAAGGTTCATTGGGTTTCCAGGATGCTGGGGCTCAGAGCTCACTTTAATAGAGCAGATAGCCCTGAGAATAGCTTAAGTAGAGTTTATATACTTTCCCTGGAGAAGGCAGGGAGGGAAGTTTATTGATGGGTCATGAGGAGTGGGCAGTTTGCATGCAAATGGGTGAGGGAGTACATTCTGCAGTTTGGCAGTTGGGGACAGCACATTTTGGGAACAAGATTTGCAAGCATTTCTCAAAATTTCAACAGTGTTTTGTTAAGCATAGAGAAATACAGGAAGTGACAAGTACTTATTTTATTAACCTTTCATTCCCCACTTCTTTTTCTGGCTACTTTTAATCATAAAAATTATCATTGGGGGGTTTCACATTCTATGTCTGCGAGTGGGGTATTACCATAAGTTTAACTCGTCCAATTTGAGCCTGGAGAAAAGAAATTACATGGTTGAGCAAGCAGGGTTTTATTGTTAGCAATAATATGAGGATTATTATTGGAATGGCCAGGGTTGATAAAAACGTAGTTAACCAGGGGGACTGTGTGAACCAAGACTCAAACCACCCTTTTTGGGTCTCTCTCTCTCTTGTTGATGCTCTTTAAGGTGTCTTTTTAATTTACTCATAGATTTTATTACAACTGCAGTATGGTCGGCATGAAAACAACATTCTTCCCTCAATGCAGCACAAAGGCCCCCTTCTTTAATGAAGAAGAGGTCCAAACCTCGACTGTTCTGAAAAACAACTTCAGAGAGAGAGGTTAAAGTTTCATGCAAAGCTCTGTTGGTGGTTTGTAATATCTTAGTTTTGGTCTATTACTGCTTCTAATTGGGTCATTTATTGTGTCACATGGACAAGGGCAGTGGTTCCTGGGCCCACCCGTGCAGCAAATCCTATTCCTAATATGATGGCTAAAGTGAGGGATATATGCTCCCAGTGGAACTTGCTTGTATGTCCCCCTATTTGATCTTCAAATGAACCTGCTTCATGATAGAGCACTCTGGGAAATATCTGCACCATTACATGATTAATCACATCTGTTGACCATTTCATGAAAACATAAACAAGGTTTAAGTATATAGAATTATTCTGTTGTAGGGACGGACAAGGCAAGGCACCTAAGATAGCACTAAAGACAGGGAAACAGTCCTATTTGGTTGCAACCGGATTCAGAGGGCATTGCTTCTGTTGTAATCAATTAATCCCCTGAAACTCAAGTTTAGGTAGTTTCAGAATTTTGTACCCAACATGTAAGGGAAGGTGCTCAGAAGCTCACAGTCTGCAGAAGTTCAAAAACGCAGTATTTGTTTCTGTTTTTCCCCTGTTCTTGGCAAGTTAACTTTTAAAGGACACCTGGGAGGGGGAGAGCTTTTTCTTCCCTTTCTTATTTTACCCCTGCCAGCTGTTACCATGGAGACCAGTTGGTAACTTCTTTATCTTAGAAATGTAGCCATCTCTGTGAATCCCCAGCTCAAGGACAGAGGCCTTGTTCACATATTTTGTGAAAAACTAGTAAGAGGGTGTCTACCTGAGAAGTGCTGATTTTTTTAGCCAGTGGCCAAGTAGAACAGGGCAACAGGAAAAGAGGAAGTTTATCTACATTGAACTCCTTTATAGGGACTCTATTGCCGAAAGTCTTAAAGTCAGCCATGGTGAAGACTTCTGGAGAAGGTCAGTTAAGACTTTTCTGTGGGCCTAGTGCAGAGGGGGAAGATGGGGAAGGCGGGCTGAGAGCAGCTCCATGGATCTGAGAATGAGGAAGGAGTGATGTAAAAGAATAATGGGAAATGGGTTTGGGATCTTCCTAGCAACATAAACTTGAGCAGTAGAACAGGTAGAGCAGAGAGGATGATGGGAGTGAGTATCTCAAAATGCATATGAGGGACGTTTAATCATTAGTAAACTGTTTTCAGTGATGAAAAACCAACTTTAAAGGCCATTTTTATTACATCTTGAATAGGGGACTGAGGGCTCTCCTCAGCTGGTTTGAGCTTTGGTTTAGCTGGTAAGAAGACCTGGCGGGACCCGGTACGGGCACTGACAGGACAAGAGGGGAGTGAGTGGGTGGAGGGATACTTCAGTACCTGCTGCCTCAGCAAGGAGGCAATGGTCTGAGAACCGGCAGAGGTTTGGGTTTTTGATCTAGTAATTGGAGGGGAGAAATTAGGTTCCTGAGGTGGGAGTGACAGCAGAGTGTCTGGAGCAGAGGGCTGAGGGTGAGGATCTATTGGAGAAGCATAGTTCAGGATATGAGTGAAGGAGGGAAAAGGTCACGCAGAATTTGAGGATCTAGAGACTTCTCTGGGAGCCATCGGTTCTTCTTATCTAATTGGTAATATGGCCAATGATGTGTAGTGAATTTGATGAGGTGTTTGGGTTCCATCAGGCAGCCCCTGTATGCTCACATCCCCATGACTTACAGAAGATGTCGGCTTTCCCCCCACACAGCCGTGACTGTGGCTTTGAGAGTCTGCCCGGCAAACATAGTAATCTAGGCTAGCCAACCTGCATCTGGCTTGCGTGTCCCTACATCCATAATGTTTGTCTCCATTATCTATGGTACGGAAGTAATTTAATGGAATTTTAGTGGTATCCTCTTCATCAGAGATATCCCAATAGGTAAGACCTATAGCCAGCTGACAAATGTCTGGGAGGAGAGATGGCCACCAGGTCCCTCAGGGGGCTGTATGCGAGATAGATTATACTTCTTTTCCAGTATGATTTGTGATCAGCCATCACTGCTGAATGGGCTAATATGGCTTAGGACTACTTGTGGCCAAGGAGAGAGTCCATAGACTTATCCACATGGCGAATACGCAATTTGAAGGTTTTACCAGTCTTTTCCAGTTTCCAGCCAGAGTCTGGACAGGGCGCAGTCTTGAGATGAGAGGCATGGATCCAGAAATTGATTCCGTCTACCTTTACCACTGTAGGTGTTATAAGTAGCACCGGCTATGGTCCTTTCCCGCGGGGTTCCAAGGATGATACCTGATGTCGTCTTAAGTAGATGAAGTCTCTTACTTGATATGGATGTGGAGTCCCTTTGTCCCCAGTTTGGTAGGCAGTGGCCAGCTGTTTACACAGGTATCACTGAGTTCTTTTTAGAGCTTTAAGTCTGTTAAGCAAGGGGGTGTGGATGGAATGGTTAGGTCTTTGAGTCGGGCTTATGTCCCTTACTGCAGGAGGGCTACAATAGAGAATTTCACAGGGGCTAAGGTTACTCAAAGAAACAGAGGGAGTATTTCTTGCATGAAACATTGCATAAGGCATAGTCCAATCTTTTATGCTGGTCTCTAAGTTTAATTTTCTTAAGGTCTCTTTAATGGTTCAATTTATTCTATCTACCTGTCCTGAACTTGGGTGTCTATAAGCACAATATAACTTCCAATAAATTCCCTGGTTCCTGGCTAACCCCTGACTTACCTGGGCCATGAACACCGGTTCATTATCAGACCCTATTACCGGCTTAGCTTCCTCCAATGGTAGAGAGGCTGAGTCAGCAGCAGGGAAATCCTTTTGAGGGTGTTGGGGGTTAGGGGACGAGGGCAGGGGATTAGTAGGGGGAGAAGAGTCCAGTAGAGTCAAATCTGTGACTCAGGGAGAACAGAGGGTGGAGGAGGAGGAGGTTCAGAGGGTTTGAGAGATCATGGGGGAAGGAGTAGGAGCAGAGGCAGGGGCAAGGAAAGGCTTCACCCATGGAGGAGGAGATTTGCAGATGTTCTGCCAAGTTAAGATATATGGCTGTTGATCCAGATAGCTATGTGTCCCCGGCTGAGATAATATCTCTGACTTTTTACATTAGTGCGAAGTAGAAAGATCCTTCTAGGGGCCATCCAAATTCAAAGGTGGGCCATTCTGAGGCACAGAGATTCTGCCAGGTCCAGCATTTTACTAAAAAAAGAAAGATTCTGAACTCTTAAGCGGACTTTGTTCCAGTGATCAAGGGTCAGGGACAGAGGCATTGAACTGCTCTGTCCCATAATGAAAGGTACACAAACAGCAAAAGCAAGGACACATGACACAGATAAGACAAGACCATAAAGACAGACAATGGACGTCAAACACTGAGACCAGGAATGAGTAGCCGGCAAAACCCGATGGGATGACAATACCGAATCTGAAAGAAAATATCACTGAGTCGAGGAGACTATTGTTCCTTGATTTCCCGAGTTTTCTGCGGCGTTCCCCAGGGAGGTGTCCTGTGTCTCTGTGACACGTCTCTCAGCCACCTTCGGAGGGAGCTCAGGCTGTTCATCACCAGAGATTTTGCCAAGCCCTAACATGAAACCTGAAACCAGAAAGAGGTGCCTTACTTGCTCCGAGAGGAGCCCATTGGGGTCTCTCGTCTGCCACTGCTGGAACTCGGTGGAACCTCAATATGTAAAGGTCGGGCAAGTGTCGAAGGAAGAGACCACCAAGAGTCTGTCTCATGCAACACCAATGGGTTTATTTGGGGTTCAGCATGCTGGGGCTCAGAGCTCATTAAATAGAGCAGAGAGCCCTGAGAACAGCTTAAGCAGAGCTTATATACTTTCCTTGGAGAGGGAAGAGAGGGAAGTTTACTAATGGGTGAGGGCAAGTGGGTGGTTTGCGTGACACGGAGTGAGGGAGTACATTCTGCAGTTTGGCAGTTGGGAACAGTACGTTCTGGAAACAAGATTAGCAAACATTTCTCAAGATTTCAACAGTTTTTTGTTAAGCATACAGAAAAACAGGAAGTGACAAGTACCTATTTTATTAACCTTTCACTACGGACTATCCCTTTTCGACTAGATGTTCCTTCTACATTAATTCATCCAAGGTAAAAGGTCCTATGGCACTGTATATCAATTTAATTGAGACACCTCTGCAGAACGTAATTCAATGCTGCATATCCCTATCAAGAGCCCAATGCCCTTCTGGACTTTAAATCATACTTAGATTTCTGTTTTCATACATATATTTCACCTATATATTCTTATACACATAGCAAGTTCCCAATACCATTATTCATCCAGCAGAATGATTTCTAACCCAAACCGAACATGTTATTAACCATAACCATACACTGTTCCCTCAATCTAACTTTACAGAAGAGCAGGGAAAGAGTTGATTTTACAATACTGAAATGTAGGGAATCTTCCACCTGCTGAGAACCTCAAAGGTCCACGCAGAAATGATCCCTGGAGAAGAGGTAGGCAGCTATGAAGGACCTGAGAGACCAAAAGTCATCTTCCATGGTAAACAACCTGGTCAGGATAAAAGGTTGTGTATGAATCAGCTTCTCTTCTTAACGTAGAGAAGGTAGACCAAACTAGGCCTGTGTGGAGATCTATTCCTGGGTGCCTATTGTTGATATACCATTCTAACTTGTGAAAGTGTCACAGGAAGTAGGGGCAGCCTCCGTGTCATGGGACCCTTGAAAGCAACAGTTAGGACAAAGTGGTTGCCAAGACAGTGACCTCATTCAATTTCTGAAGGAAAGGACCTCACTTAACTTCCTTGGTGATGGAATTCTCTGAACTTGGGATCCAGGAAGCCAGGCACCCAGAGCCAGTCCCTGTCCCAGTCCCAGTGGTCTCACTTGTTTGGATTTAGCAAGGACAGAGTCAGTCTTTGTTGGTACCTACAGATGTGAGGAAGGCCAAATGACAGGAAATCTCTGAAGCGGGGCTTTTCCTGAGAAAGCAGGTAGTGGCTCACCGATGGCTACTGAGAACTTCACAGAGTTGGCCAAGGAGACCAGATCTGAGACAGGACAGGCCAATTTGGGGGAACATATTATGGCCCACAAGTCAGAGGACACTCTGGATAGTCACAGACCTACTTGGGGGAAGGAGGTGCCTTTGTGGGTGTGGTTGTGTGTTTGTGGTTTTGTCTCATTTTCCTAGAGTAGGTAGTAAAGTCGGTTTGTTTGGATTGAAGTTTAGTGTTTCTAGTAAGTCTTTTGACATGGTGAGTGTTTCTATGTCTGAGTATTTCACTGTGTCCGTGGTTGTACGCATTAGAAAAGAGAATGCATCAATTGATGTGTCCTGTCCAGTAGAAAGCTTCTCAGAATTCAAATTGCCCCATTTATGAATGGACTGTAGCTTGCCCTATTGATGCGCAACACCTGCTATCTTCCTAAGTTCCTGTTTTCTTTCTGAATTCTGGCCACTCTACCGAATAGGACCATGGTTTTTTGTTCACGATATGTACCATCTTCAAGCTCTGTGACTGGCCATGTACTGGATAGCTGAAAGGATTGGCGAGCATCTCAGAAAACTCAAGTATCAGTGTGACCAGGAAGTTCTCAGAGGAGCAACCCTGCTTTGGGCCATTTGCTTACCTATTGTTCTGTTTTCCTGAATTTCAGGAAGGTCTTTGACTCAGGCCACCCTTTTGTGAAGCCTGAAGAAAACAGTTTTCAAATGGAAATGATTGGTCATACATGTGGCTCTTTCCTTAACTGCTTTGAAAAGGGATGTGTCTGAATCAGCCCCTTGGCTCTATATGAGGCAGTGGCTTAGATTCTCAGCACCTGATGGATCTAAAGAAATTTCCCATGCGTGCATCCAAAACCAAAATGGCCAAAAGAGCAGACATTGGCATGAAGTCTCTCGCCTTCCTCTGTAAGGTTCCTGACCTCCATCAAGTGAGAATAGGGATCCTTTGGGTCAAATGAGTTCTTCAAAACCTGCAGAGGCTAGCCCATAGGTGCTTGGGTTTTCTCATGACTCCAATTCACATAAAGAATCAATATCTGACAGTCAGTAGGCCTCAAATTGGACAAGCAGAACAGTATTAACGCCAGGCCTATTTGATCACTCCTGGTTAACCGAAAGCGTGTCCAGGCCACCCTGACTTTAGGCAAATGAGGGGCAAGGTAGATTATTGTGGATACTGTCTTCGTCTGCGCCCCTCATGGAAACCTCCAGCCAGAGATTATGATGAGTGTCTATATCGAAGAAGATGAGGGCCATATGGGAGTGTTTTGGTTTTAATTGTGGTCAATTGTGTGGTAGTTGGAAGAGATGACTGTGTCCACCGGAGCTTGAACTCTGGTGTGATTCCCCTAGAGACTGAGTTCTGGAACTGACCTCAGAGAAGTATTGCAAAAAATAGTATTGGGATTTTAGGAGGTCACGCATGAGAATCACCCTTGTAATCTGAGATCTAGGCCCAGGATGGCTTTCCACAGTGCTCGGGGATTCTGAGGCAGGATATCACGTGATTTAATTCTTAAAGACTTGGGACCCTTAGTCAAGAATACAAACACACATGGATGTCACTTTGTATACCTCAATGGGCCTGGATTCATGTGACCTTTTGGCCACTCTTTGGGAAGGCTTGCCTGCGAGTGATCTCCAGAGCTTTCATTGAAATGAGCTTCCTCGTCATTTAATGATTCCTGAATTAATTGAAACCCACAGTCCCTCCAACTTCATCCTTGAAAAATGGCTAGATAAATACCATGAAATTTTTGAAATTTCCATGACCAGGTGGCACTGGATAAACTTTGAATGTCCTGTTGCTGATCATGAGTGTACCAAACAGTGCCTTGTTTGACTGGGTTTCGTGAAAATGTTGTAGAACAGAGATGCCAGTAAGTTGGACCCTGCTGAGTAGTGGGCATAGAGCAGTGGACTGTAGGTGTGTAAATAAATATTTTTGGTAGGATCACCTGGATCTTCCATTGGCTTCCAAAAGACTTGCGACTGACATGGTGCAGGCAGCCGACACTTATATGTAAAGGCATCTTTTTATATGGACAGGTTTCAGGATAATGTTCAGAATCAGGTTGCTATAGTCAAGTGGGAAAGCTATGTGGGATTAAAGCCTGGTTCGTACATTCTCTTGTCGACCATGACAAACCACACGTGATAGAACTCCCTCTAGCATTGTGTCCCAGTTGAGCTCCTTGTATTTCATGAATCGAATACGAAACTCCCAGTTCAGGAGTAAGAAACACCCTAAAAATTGGAGCATGACCAAATGGCTTCACAGACCACACGGGAAGACACTTAGCTCCCAGTGGCCAGTTTGCCTACAAAGAGAGAATTCAGAACTGCTGCGTCATGTTCTTTAGAAAATAAGGAACCATGTCCTCCAGGTCACATAGATGCAGACCCAGATTTCATGGTGTCACTACAAAGGAAACTAAATTTCCTGACAATTACAAATAATTCATGTGCCCAACCACAGAGGAAGTTTCTCAAGAAGTCTTTAGGCCAGCAGAGCTCCATGTTTGTGAAGTGTTTACCCTCTCCCTTACTTTTGGAAACTGTTCTTCTACTTCCAGTGTCGTGAACTCCTGAGCATTTTACATTTCTCATATGTATTCACAGACTTTCTAATTCCTCTCCTCTAATTGTGTCTTACTTGGAGCGATGGTTATGTCAAGCCATTGTTCTGGAAGAGAGTGGTAAGTTGATCCTGTAGTACATGTTTGCATACACATTAGATTCATTTTTCTATTTTCCATTTGAAATACTGAATCCCTGACACCAACCCATACCCTACTAGAATCTGACTACTAATCCTAATATGATGGAGAAAAAGAAACCTAACTGAATAGAAATACAGTCCTTTCATAGGAAGCATGGTGTATACTTGTATTTGCCTTCTGCTTTATCAAGAGTATGTGTTTTAAATCTAGTCAACTTTTTATTATAATATTTCTTCATGAGTTTTTAAAGTTATCACATATGTAAATTCCTGTCTCCCCTTCTCTGTATCCTATTCAGCACATGTATTTTTTATGCATATATAGTATCCAACCTGGTATCACACGTACATTCTTGTGAGCTCACTGACTTTGGAATATAAAAATTGTGAGAAGAGATGACTCCCCCTAAATACTGATTGAACTGAAAATTCAACCTATGGGTGAGCTTCCTAGTAAAAAACATTATACAAAAATCCATGTTCAGTAAAATGAATATTTTTGGATATGTGGATGAATTATATTTTATGATGAATTTCAATTGGCATATATATTTCTACATATTAATGTGTGTGTGTATATGTGTGTATATATATATATATATATATATATATATATATATATATATATATATATATATATTCTCCAGAATTTCCAAAATATGAAATATATGTATCTTATTATACACTCCCTAAATTCATTGGTATTCATGTTTGTGGATGTATAATCAACTTTTCACAAGATTATTTTAAGAAATACCCAACCACCTGAAATACATATTGGTTTCCTACTACTGAAAACTAAGTTCAGTGAATGGTGCTTACAAATCCTAATATTTCTACTGTAACTGACCCAGTTTAACATCAATGCAAGTAGATTTCTATGGGACATGATGTGTATTTTGAAGTTCATTTTTATTAAACACTGGTACATTAAAATTTCTTCAGTTTATGTACATCATAGGATATATTTTTTTCATTCACAAGTTCACAAATTTATAGGCATTTGGTTCACTTTCAATTACTTACTATTTCAGAACACATGTATTCCTCCATATTTCTCTACTGGTCTTTTCACTTGACTTCATTCTAAACACATTATTTTCGATTCCATTATCATTGTTCAAGCAAAACTCACACTTCATGATAAACTGTAACCCTAATATTACCATTAGATGTATAACAGGTTGGAATGAATGTATGTATATCAATATAAGATTTCATATATTTTTTTCAGATGCAAATTCAATCCATTATTTAAAGTTGGAACCAGTTATATACTTTATTCACAATATGGTCTATTCATTCATCATCTGAATAATCATCAACACAGGGTACACCTTTTCGTATCCCCAGTACTAATTTATAAGATTTCAGGATATTGCTCCCCATAATGGTAGAAGAAAGACTCATGTCACCTGATCTACATATACATTTACCACAGTAGTATTCTGGACACAAAATGCAAAGGTCACATTTATGATTGTACCAAAGCCAAAATGGAAATTGAGCATGGATTATAAAAAACATCTGTCCAGGTTGAATAATGCTCTTAAATGTCAATCCTATTGGTTACTACATATTTGTTTTTTCCTAAGATTATATATTAAACCTCAAGCCTTTGAAAATATCTAATCCTATCACTCACTTTATACTATGCCTGATTTCTTAATGTCCCTATTGATATCTGTTTTTTACATATTGTCCCCAGTTCATCATTGTGACTGTAACTTCAAATGTGCTGACATTTACATTCACTCTCTATCTGAAACCCTATTGCTAAAGAACTTTTGGTCCAACTCCTATACTCACTATTCTTCCTAAACCTACTGACTATCTTCCTAATCCTACAGACTATCCCTTTTTGACTGCATGTTCTCTTCCACATTCAAACATCCGAGGTACACGGTCCTATGCCATTGTATATCGATTTATCTGAGACCTCGGTGCAGAACATAATTCAAGCTAAGTATACCAATCGTGGGTCCAATTCCTATCTGGGCTTCAAATCTTTCCTAGATCTCTGTTCTCATATATATATTTCACGTCTATATTCTTATAAATATCACAGGTTCCCAATACCATTATTCATCCAGCAGAATGATTCCTAACCCAAATCGAACATGCTATTAACCCTAAACATACACTGTTCCCTCAATCTCATTTACAGAAGAGCAGGAACAGAGTTGGTCTTACAATACAGGAAGGTAGGGGATCTTCCACCAGCTGACAACCTCAAAAGTCCATGCAGAAATAATTTCTGGAGAAGATGTAGGCAGCTATGAGGGACCTGAGAGAGCAAAAGTCATCTTACATGGAGAACATCCTGGTCATGATGAAAGGATGTGTCTGAATCAGCCTCTCTTTTCTTAATGTTGTGAAGATGGACCAAACCAGGCCTGTGTGGAGATCAACTCTCGGGTGCCTATGGTTGATATAGCATTCTAACTTGTGAAAATGTCAGAGTAAGTAGGTGCAGCCTCCATCTCATGGGACCCTCGGAAGGAACTGTTAGGAAAATGTGGTTGGCAGGGTAGTGACCTCATTCAGTTCCTGAAGGAAATGAACTCAACTCACTTCCTTGGTGATGAAACTCTCTGAAGATGGGATCCAGGAAGCCAGGCACCCAAAGCCAGTCCCAGTGCAAGTCCCAGTGGTCAAACTTGTTTGGATTTACCAAGGACAGAGTCAGTCTTTCTTGGTACATACTGATGTGAGGTTGGCCAAACGCCAGGAAGGTCTGAAGAGGGGCCTTTCCTGAGAAAGCAGGTAGTGGCTCATCGCTGGCTTCTGACAGCATCACAGAGTTGGCCACGGAGACCAGATCAGAAACAGGACACCCGAATATGGGGGAATATATTATGGCCCACCAGTCAGAGGACACTCTGGATAGTCAGAGACCTACTGGGGGAAGGAGGTGCCTTTGTGGGTGTGGTTGTGGGTTTGTTGTTTTGTCTCCTGTTCTCAGAATAGGTAGGAAAGGTGGTTTGTTAGTTTTGGAGTGGACTGTTTCTAGTAAGTCATTTGACAAGGCGAGTGTTTCTGTGTCTATATATCCCATTGTGTCCGTGGTTGTAGACATTAGAAAAGAAAATGCATCAAGGGATTTGTCCAGTCTACTAGAAATCTTCTCAGCATTCATCCTGTGCAATTTATGAATGAACTGCAGCTTGACTTATAAATGGGCTTCACTCGCCATCTTCCTAAGTTCCTGTTTTCTTCCTGAATTCTGGCCACTCTCTGGAATACGCTCATGGTTTTGTGTCCAAGATATGTACCACCTCCAAGCTCTGTGACATGGCCATGTACTGGATCGGTGAAGGGAATGGCGAGTATCTCAGAAAACTCAGATATCAGTGTGACCAAGAAAGTCTCAGTGGAGAAACCCTGCTTTGGCCCTTTTGCTTCCCTATTCGTCTGTTGCCCTGAATGTCAGGAAGGTCTTTGCCTCAGGCAACACCTTTGTGAACTGAAGAAAACAGTTTTCAAATGGAAATAAATGGGCATCACCTGTGGCTCTTTGCTTAATTGCTTTGGAAAGGGATGTTTCTGAATCTGCCTCTTGGCCCTGTGAGAGCCTGTGGCTTAGATTCTCAGCACCTGATGGATCTAATGAATGATCCCATGTGTGAATCCAAAACTAAAATGGCAGAAAGGGCAGTCATTGTGGATGAAGTCTCTTGCCTTCCTCCAGACATAAGCTGAATAAAGATACTATAGAACTCAATAGCACAATCAATAACCTAGACCTAACCAACATATATAAAATATATCAACCATCATCAAGTGGATACACGTTCTTCTCAGCAGCACATTGATCCTACTCCAATATAGACCATATATTATGCCATAGGGAAACTCTTAGTAAATATAAAGGTATGGAGATAATACCATGCACCATATCTGATCATAATGGATTGAAACTTTAAATCAATGAAAAAAGAAGGAAGGAAAAATTCTACATCACATGGAAAATGCACAATATGTTACTGAATGATCAGTGGGTTACAAAAGACATAAAGGAGGAGATAAAAAAATTCTTAGAGACAAATGACAATAGAGACACAACATACCGGATTGTCTGGGACACAATGAAAGCTGTTTTAAGAGGGAAATTCATTTCTTGTAATTCTTTCCTCAAAAAAAGAAAAAAAAAAACTACAAATAAATGAACTCACACTACACCTCAAAAACCTAGAAAAGGAAGGGCAAAACAACATCAAATGTAGTAGAAGACAAGAAATAATTAAAATTAGAGGAGAAATCAACGAAATTTAAACAAAAAAACTACATTGTAAAAATTGAAATAAATAAAAGTTGCTTCTTTGAAAAAATAAATAAGTTCGACAGGCCCTTAGCCATGCTAACAAAGAGAAGAAGAGAGAGAACTCAAATTACTAACATATGGAATAAAAATGGAAATATCACAACACACACTACAGAAACACAGAAGATAATTAGAAAGTATTTTGAAACCCTATATTCCAATGAAATAGAAGATAAAGAAGATATCGATAAATTTCTTAAGTCATATGATCTGCCCAGATTGAGTCAGGAAGACACCCACAATTTAAATAGACCAATAACAAAGGAAGAAAAATAAGAAACCATCAAAAGACAACCAACCAAAAAGAGCCCTGGACCGGATAGGTATACAGTGGAGTTCTACAAAACCCTCAAAGAAGAATTAATACCAATACTTTTCAAGCTATTTCAAAAAATAGAAAAAGAAGGAGTTCCTCCAAATTCATTCTATGAGGCCAACATCACCCTGATTCCAAAACCAGACAAAGACACTTCAAAGAAAGAAAACTACAGACCAATACCTCTAATAAACTTGGATGCAAAAATTCTCAATAAAATCCTGGCGAATTGAATACAAAAGCATATGAAAATAATTGTGCTTCATGATCAAGTAGGATTCATCCCTGGGATGCAAGCCTGGTTCAATATATGGAAATCAATAAATGTAATCCACCACATCAATAGACTTAAAGACAAAAACCATATGATCATCTCGATAGATGTAGATAAAGCATTTGACAAAGTACAGCATTCCTTTATGTTCAAAACACTATAAAAATTAGGGATAACAAGAACTTACCTCAACATGATAAAAGCTATATATGCTAAACCTCAGGCTAGCATCATCCTAAATGGAGAAAAACTGAAGGCATTCATTCTAAAATCTGGAACAAGACAGAGATGCCCTCTATCACCACTTCTATTCAATTTAGTTCTTGAAATAGTAGCCAGAGCAATTAGACAGACAAAAGAAATTAAAGGCATAAAAATAGAAAAAGAAGAACTTAAATATTCGCTATTTGAGGATGACATGATAATATATTTAACAGACCCAAAAGGGTATGCAAAGAAACTGCTAGAGTTAATAAATGAATTCAGCAAAGTGGCAGGATATAAAATCAACAAGAAAAAATCAAAGGCATTTCTGTATATCAGCAACAAAACTTCTGAAATTGAAATGAGGAAAACCACTCCATTCACAATATTCTCAAAGAAAATAAGATACTTGGGAATCAACCTAAAAAAAGAGGTGAAAGATTTATACAATGAAAGTTACATAACTCTAAAGAAAGAGATAAAAGAAGATGTTAGAGGATGGAAAAAAGTACCCTGTTCATGTATAGGCGGAACTAACATCATCAAAATTGCGATATTACCCAAAGTTCTCTACAGGTTTAATGCAATGCCAATCAAAATCCCTATGGCATTTCTTGTAGAAATATATAAAGCAATCATTAATTTCATATGGAAAAACAATAGACACAGAATAGCAATTGCAATTGTAAGCAGGAAGTGTGAATCTGGATGTATAGCGATAACAGAGTTCAAACTGTACTACAAAGCAATAGTAACAAAAACAGCGTGGTACTGGTATCACAAAAAGCAGTTGGACCAATGGTACAGAATAGAGGACACAGAAACCAATCCACAAAAGTACAATTTTCTTATATTTGAAAAAGTGCCTAAAAGCATGCAATGGAGGAAGGATAGCATCTTCAACAAATGGTCCAAGGAAAATTGGAAATCCATATGCAACAAAATGAAAATGAATCCCTTTCTCTCGCCATGCACAAAAGTTAACTCTAAATGGATCAAGGAGCAAGATATAAAATGAGAGACACTGCATCTGATAGAAGAAAAATTTGGCTACGATGTACATACTGTGGTGTTGGGCTCCAAATTCCTTAATAGGACACCCATAGCACAAGAGTTAATAACAAGAATCAACAAATGGGACTTACTTAAACTAAAAAGTTTTTTCAAAACAAGAGAAACAATAAGAGAGGTAAATAGAGAGCCTACATCTTGGGAACAAATTTTTACCCCTCACACTTCAGATAGAGCCCTAATATCTAGAATATACAAAAAACTCAAAAAACTAAACAATAAGATAACAAATAAACCAATCCACAAATGGGCCAAAGACCTGAACAAATGGGCCAAAGACACTTCACAGAAGAGGACATACAATCCATCAACAAGAACACGAAAAAATGCCCACCATGTCTAGCAGTTAGAGAAATTGAAGTCAAAACCACGCTAAGATACCATCTCACTCCAGTAAGATTGGCAGCCATTATGAAATCAAACAACAATAAGTGTTTGCGAGGATGTGGGGAAAAGGGTACACTTGTACACTGCTGGTGGGACTGCAAATTGTTGAGGCCAATTTGGAAATCAGTATGGAGATACCTGGGAAATCAGGGAAAGGATCCACCATTTGACCCAGCTATCTCACTTCTCGCACTATTCCCTGAGGATCTTAAAAGAGCGCACTATAGGGATACTGCCACATCACTGATCATAGCGGAACAATTCATAATAGCTAGACTGTGGAAGCAAACTAGATGACCTTCAATAGGCGAATGGATAAAAAAGGGGCATCTATACACAATGGAGTATTCTGCAGCACTAAAAAATGACAAAAATCATAGGATTTGAAGGGAAATTGATGAAATTAGAACATATTATGCTAAGCGAAGCTAGCCAATCCTTAAAAAACAAATGCCAAATGTTTTCTTTGATATAAAGAGAGCAAATAAGAAAAGAACAGGGAAGAAGAGCATGAGGAAAATATTAACACTAAATGGAGATGAGTGGGGGGAGAGAAAGGGAGAGAGAATGGAAAGCATATGGAAATAGTAGGAGACACTAAATGTTACACAAAATTACATATAAGAGGTTGTGAGGGGAAAGGGGGGGAAACAAGGGAGAGAATTGAACAATAGCAGATGAGGTATAGAGGATAGATGGGTAGGGAGGGGAGGGGGATAGTAGGGGATAGGAAAGGTAGCAGAATACAACAATCACTAATATGCCATTATGTAAAAACGTGAGTGTGTAACTGATGTGATTCTGCGATTTGTATTGGGGTAAAAATGGGAGTTCATAACCCAAATGAGTCAAATGTATGAAAGATGATATAGCATGAGCTTTATAATGTTTTGAACAACCAAAAAAAAAAAGAAAAAAAGGAATTTAATTTCCAATATTTGAGACAATTTACAACTTTATTTTTTAATAAAATTGGCTTTTATTTGTTATCTTTCTTGCTGTTATCTGCCTTTCAGTTTGAAAAAACGATGTGCTGTAGCCATTCATCCATGTAGTATGTAACAGAAAATTTTCAGTGTCTCCATATAACCAGATTGGCAAGGCATCAAGGTTTCCCTCACAAACAAGATAAAGGCTTTTGCATAAGAAATTTAATATTCTGCAATACATTTTTTTTAACTTTCCAATTACTTTTCAAAATTTTTTTAAAAAAGAAGAAACTAAACTCCACAGTAAGAAGGCCTCAAAGTGGAGAAGTGGAGCAGTATTAATGGCAGGCCTATTTAATCACTCCTGGTTCACAGGAAGAGTGTCCAGGCCACCCTGACTTTAGGCAAATGAGGGGCAAGAAAGCTTATTTGGGGAACTGTCTTGGGCTGCGCCCCTCATGAAAAACTCCAGCCAGAGGTTATGAGGAGTGTCTATGTGGAAGAAGATGAGGACCATGTGGGAGTGTTTTGGTTTTAATTGTGGTCATTTGTGTGGCAGATGGAAGAGATGACTGGGTCCAACTGGGCTTGAACACTGGTGTGATTCCCCTTAGAGAATGAGTTCTGGAACTGACCTCAGAGAAGTATTGCCATGAATTGTGTTGCGATTTCAGGAGGCCACACATGAGAGTCGTCATTTGAAACTGAGATCTAGGCCCAGGGTGGCTTTCCCAAGAGTACTGGGAATCTCAGCCAGGATATCACATGATTTTATTCTGAAAGACTTGGCAGCCATAGTTGAGAGTCAAAACACACATGGACCTCACATTGTAGACCTCAATGGGCCTGGATTCATGTGACTATTTGGCCACTCTTTGGAAAGCCTTGCCTGTGAGAGTTCTCCAGATCTTTCATTGAAATGAGCTTCCTCAACATTTAATGGTTCCTGAATGAATTGAAACCCACAGTGCCTCCACCTTTATCCTTGAAATTTGGCTAGATCAATACCATGAATGTTTAGAAATTCCCATGACCAGATGGCACTGGAGAACATTTTGATGTACTTTTGCTGATCATGAGTATACCAGACAGTGCCTTGATTGACTGGGTTTCATGAAAATGGTGTAGAACAGAGGTGCCAGAAAGTTGGAGACTGCAGAGTAGTGGGCCTAGAGCAGTGGTGGGAAGGTGTGTGATAAAACATCTATGGTGGGGCCATGTGGATCTGCCATTGACTTTCAAATGACTTGAGATAGACATGGTGCAGCCAGAAGACCCTTCTATATAAAGGCATCTTGTTATTTGGAGAGGTTTCAGGCCATTGTTTTGAAACAGGTTGCTATGTTCAAGGGGGCAAGCTATGAGGGATAGAAGCCTGGTTGGTGCATTTTACTGCAGACCTGACCCACCACACGTGACAGAACTCCCTCCATCACTGTGCCAAGTTGAACTCCTTGTATTTTGTGAAGCAAATATTAAACTTCCAATGCAGTAGCAAGAAACACCATGAAAATTCGAGGAACGACCAAATGGCTTCACAGTCAACACGGGGAGACACTTAGCACCCAGTGGCCACAGTTTACCTACAAAGAGAATGCAGCACTGCTGCATCATGTTCATTGGAAAATAAGAAACCATGTCCTCCATGTCACATAGATGCAGACCCAGCTTTGATGGTCTCACTACAAAGGAAGCTAAAGCTCCTGACAACAGCATATATTTCAAGTGCTCAACCTCAGAGGCAGTTTCTCAAGAAGTGTTTAGGCCAGCAGAGCTCCATGTTTCAGGAGTGTTTACCATGTCCCTTACTTTTGGAAACTCCTCTACCACCTCCAAGGTTGTGAACTGCTGAGCATTTTCCATTCCAGATATGTATTTACAGATTTTCTAACTCCTCTCCTCTAAGTGTGACTTACTTTGGGCGAAGGTAATGTCAAGTCATTGTTCTGGATGAGAGGGGAAAGATTTTTTTGTAACACATATTTGCATACTCATTGGATTCATTTTCCAATTTTCCATTCAAAATACTGAATCCCTGACACTAACCCATACCCTACTAGACCCTGACTACTAATACTAATATGATGAGAAAAATAACTCAAACAGAATAGAAATACAAGCAGTTCAGAAGAGGCATGGTATATAGTTGGGCTTGCCTTTTGCCTGATATAAGGTAGGAGTTATAAATCTAGTCAATTATTTTTTGAAATAATTCTCCATGTGTTTTTAAAGATAACAAATACGTGAATTCCTTCTCCCTTTCTCTGTAGCCTATTGAGCACATGTACTTTTATATGCACAAATAGAATCCTACCTGGTTTCACATGTACATTCTTGTGAGGTGGCTGACTTGGCAGATACAAATTGTGAGAAGAGATCACTCCTACTAAACGCTGTTGGAATGAAAAATTGAACCCATGGGTGAGATTCCTAGATGAACAACATTATTCATACATCCATGTTCAATACAATGAATATTTCTGGATATGCGGATGAGTTATTTTTCATGATGAATTTCAATTGGCATATATATTGCTACATTATAATGCGTGTGTGTTTCTCTCTCTCTCTCTCTCTCTCTCTCTCTCTATATATATATATATATATATATATATATATATATATATATATATATATAGTCTCCAGATTTTCCAAAATATAAAATATATGTGTCTTATTATTCACTGCCTAAATTCATTCATGTTCTTGTATGTGGATTTATAATCAATTTTTCACAAGTTTATTCTCAGAAATATACATCCACTGAAAAACATATTTGATTACTAGTACTGAAAACTAACTTCAGGGAATGGTGCTTACAAATCCCAATATTCCTACAGTAACTGACCCAGTTTAACATCAATGCAAGTAGATTTCTATGGGATATAATGTGCTTGTTGAAGTTCATTTTCACTCAAACCTGGTACGTTATTATTTCTTCAGTTTGTGAACATCATAAGATACATCCTTTCATTCACAAGTTCACAAATTTGTAAACATTTGGTTCACTTTCAATCACTTTTTCCTTCAGAACACATATATTCCTCCATGTTTCTTTACTGGTCTTTCCACTAGACTTCCTTCTAAACACATTATTTTCGATTCCATAATCATTTTTGAAGCAAAATTTACACACTATTCATGATAAACTGGGACCCTAATATTACCATTAGATAAATAACTGGTTGGAATGAATGTATGTATATCAATATAAGATTTCCTATATATTTTCAGATATCAACAAAATCCATTATTTAATTTTGGAACTAGTTATATAATTTATTCACAGAATGGTCTATTAATGCATCATCTCTATGTTCATCAACACAGGGTAAACCTATTAGTACCCCAGTACTAATTTATGAGTTTTCAAAATATTGCTCCCAGAAATGGTGGAAGAAATACTCATCTCACCTGATCTACTTATACATATAATCACAGTAATATTCTGGACACAAAATGCAAAGGTCACACTTATGATTGTACCAAAGCCTCAATGGAAAGTGAACATGGATTACTAAAAACATCCATGTCCAGGTTGCCTAATGCTCTCAAATATCAATCCTATTGGTGACTACATATTTGTTTCTTCTTAAGATTATATATTCAACCTCAAGCCTGTTGAAAATGTCTAATTCTATCACTCTCGTTATACTTTGCCTGATTTCCTAATGTCTCTATTGATATCTGCTTTCCTATATATTTTCCCCAGTTCATCATTGTGCCTCACTCTTCACATGTGGTGTCATTTATATTGACTCTTTAACCGAAACACTATTTTTAAAGAACTTTTGGTCCAAATCATAGACTCACTCTTCCTCCTAAACCTACTGACTATCTTCCTAATCCTTCAGACTATCCCTTTTTGACTGGATGTTCTCTTCTACATTCAATCATCTGAGGTACAGGGTCCTATGCCATTGTATATTGATTTAACTGAGACCTCGGTGCAGAACATAATTAAAGCTAAGGATCCCAGTCAAGGGCCCAAATTCTTCTGGGCTTCAAATATTACCTATATTTCTGTTTTCATACTTATATTTCATCTCTATATTCTTATACATATCGCAGGTTCCCAATATCATTATTCATCCAGCAAAATGATTCCTAACCCAAATCGAACATACTATTAACCCTAACCATACACTGTTCACTCAATCTCACTTTACAGAAGAGCAGGGACAAAGTTGTTATTAGAGTACAGGAAGTTAGGAGATCTTCCACCTGCTGATTACCTCAAAATCTATGCACAAATGATCCCTGGAGAAGACGTAGGCAACAATGAAGGACCTGAGACAGCAAAAGTCATCTTCCTTTGCAAACAACCTGATGAGGATGAAAGGATGTGTCTGAATCAGCCTATCTCTTCTTAATGTGGGGAGGATGTATCAAACCAGGCCTGTGTGGAGAGCTGTTCCCAGGTGCCTATGGTTTCTATACCATTCTAAATTGTGTAAGTGTCACAGGAAATAGAGGCAGCCTCCTTTTCCTGAGACCTTATGAAACAACTGTTAGGACAAAGTGGTGGCCAAGGCAGTGACGTCATTCATTTTCTGAAGGAAGTGACCTCACCTCACTTCCTTGGTGATGGAACTCTCTGAATTTTGTGATCCAGGAAGCCAGTTACCCAGAGCCAGTCCCAGTCCCAGTCCCAGTGGGCTCACTTGTTTGCATTTACCAAGGACAGAGTCAGTCTTTCTTGGTACCTACTGATGTGAGGGTGGCCAAATGCCAAGAAAGCTTTGAAGAGGGTCCTTTCCTGAGAGGGCAGGAAATGGCTCACCACTGCCTCCTGACAACTTCACAGAAATGGCCAAGGAGACCAGATCTGAGACAGGACTGGCCATTTCTGGGGAACATCATATGGCCTACTGTTCAGAGGACACTCCAGATAGTCACAGACCTACTTGGGGGAAGGAGGTGCCTTGGTGTGTGTGGATATCAGTTTGTGGTTTTGTCTCATGTTCTGAGAATAGGTAAAAAGGAGGTTTGTTTGGTTTGGTGTGGACTGTTTCTATTAAGTCATTTGACAAGGAGACTGTTTCTATTTCTGTGTATCCTGAAAGGAAAGTGACCACAACACTCGGAGCAACCAAAAGATCTTTATTGCAGCAGTGCAACAAAGAGAAAGGAAAGAAAGAAAGAGAGAGAGAGAGAAAAGAGAAGAGATGAATAGGGAGAGAGCAAGAGCAAGAGAGAGACAGAGAGCACGTAAGAAAGATAAAGAGCAAGAGAGAGAGAGCAAGAGAGAAAGAGAAAGAGAGAGGGGGGCCTGGTAGGAGAGAGTTTTTATAGCCCAATTCTAATGGGGCCTCTGGATCTGCAAGCTGCCTTGTTGGGCCAAGGGGTGTTGAGTGCTCAGCCTTGAGTGGGACTTGACCCAAACAGGTGATAAAGGACCAGATAGAGGGGGGTTTGAGTGTGTGGGCTATCTTGCAGCCAACATCTGTTCAGCCTGCCCTGCTGACAACACAGTTCATCCTCTTCTGCACCCGACATTCCTCCCGTTTTGTTTTCCTAAGTGACATGGGGGATGGCGTAAAGTTCTCTGGCTACTTCGTGCTTAATTGTGGGCGGCGTTGGACTTCGAAGGGGAAGTGGAGGAATGTTCGGGGGACAGGTCTGAGAACACCAGAGCAGAAATAACACTCAGTGGCTACAGACAACTACTTTGGTAGAGGTAAATTCCATAAAAGTTCCTTGAAGCCACAAGTCCTCGATGGCAGCAAACCAGTGCTAGATGGAGGAGATTCTTGGTATCACCACTGGTCCTGTAGCAGGGACTCTAGGAAGTATTGGAGGTGGCTTGTTTGAATCCAGTAATGTAAATGGTGACAGACCGATTACAGCCAGTGGAAGGGCAATCACCTTGACCCATTAACTGAGAGTGGGTAGTGTCATCCTGGTGTCATGTCGCTTGGTTGTAGAAGCGGTATCTGTGGTTTGAGATAAAAACTTGAGAGAGAATAATGATTAGTAAAAGAAGAAGAGGATTTGTGAGGAATTTTGAGTTTGGTGGGCATGGTGGAAGTCCAGGACTGGACATTTGGAACAAGTGCCTTTTTAAGGTGGGAGACATGGTGGTACCAGGAGGAGTTTAGGTTTAATGTTTCCTTGTGGGGATACTGTAGAGCAGACAGAATAAGCAGAGTCGACGTGCTAGAGAGTAGTTCTCATTCCTAGGAAGTGAAAGAGGGGTTGTGAAAATTGGAAAAAGGGTTAGAGGGGGTTTTAGATGGGCACAGAATCTCTGGAGCCAGAGGAGTTGGTCATGAGTCGTAGGTGTCCATCTTGGGCATCAGGGCTGGTAGTCTTAAAGAAGTAGTTGATTGACCAGCTTGTTGGTGAATTTGTGTATCTGATCTTGCATGAACTTCTGTAGGCGATTTAATAGACAGAGTCCTATTGGAAGAAACATAAAGAGAACTAATAGGGGTCCTGTGAGGGGGAGAGCCAAGGCCATAATTAACTTAACATTCCCCATGGAGCCTGTTGGCTTAGTTGCTGTCTTCTCTTTTCTAGCTGTTCTTGTCCTTTATTACTCCCAGGAATGACTGTGTTTTGGCTTAACAGTTTTTTGTAGGTGTTTAAGATCAAGTTGGTCAAAATTGACTTTGTTTCTCTCTATTGTTAAGAGTCAGCCGAGTTCCCATAGGGGTCACTCGTTGGGGAACCTGAGAGCAACTTCTTAGTTCTGCTAGTTTCATTTGCGCTAGGATGGGTCCAGGTCTTGCTTGACCATGTGGCTTCCCTTGGAAGCATCAGGGATGTCTCCTGTCTCCAATGACACTCCTATTCACAGCAAGCACACTGATTGGCTTTTTATTCTCCAGTGGTCTCAATAGTCTCCCTGATCAGGATGTTATGTGACCCAGAGTTGCAAAGCTCTTTAGAGAAGTTCCCTGTTCCCTGGATTCAGACTGACTCAGACGGCCAGAGCCAAATATTGGTTTTCTTGGCCAATTTAATTTAACTTTAATCTTGATCATTAACATCCAGCAAAGTCAGTTCCACCTTAAATTAAGAGTGTTGGGCTTTAGCTGAAGTCTGGCCTACTTTGGAGTCATTCTGACATGTAGTAAAATGGGAAGCACAGCCTTATCTCAGGTAAGGCTAAGATTTATAAATCTTAGGTAAAGTGTTCTAGTATTGAAGCTGATTTTTTAAAATATTATTTTATAAAGTTTATATATGTTGTTGCTTGATGTCACATGAATACTAGGTAATACAGTATATTACATTTAAATTGTACCCAGTACATAGAACTTGATATTAATCTTATTGATAACAGGTCCAGTTATAGAACATTAAATGATATAAATTAATCTCCAATATGTTATTTTTATAAGCATTAAATAACCATGCAACCTTTTGGAGAACACCAGCTTGATATAGTTTTTTAAAGCTTCTGTCTTAATGACATATACCTGGAAAATATGAGCACATTCAATATACAAAGAAGAGTAATAGTACCACAATTATTATTGATGTTTTTATATTAGTCATTTTTAGCTTTTAGAGAAATAATATATTACAATATTGTAAAATAACAGTTGTTGTTTAACCATAGTTGTATAATGTTTAATTCCTTCAAGATTACTTGCTCAAAATATTTACATATATTACCAACTTACATAGACCTTCTTTAGCACTTACTTAAACCCTCATATTTACTTAATAGACTCTCTTATTCAGAAACACAATTTTCTTGTATTAAATCCATACTTAGAATCTTCTAATTTCTCTTTCCTATTTGTTAACTCTTTCTTTTTTTTTTACATTTTTAAATAATCCTTGCAAATTTCTGAATTTAGGCAAATTATTCCATTTTAATAAGAGATATTTTGTTTTTGCAGTACACAATTAATTACATCTGTTGGCCATTTCGTGAAAACGTGAACAATGTTTAAGTATATAGAATTATACTGTTGTAGGAACAGACTAGGCAAGGCACCTAAGATAGCACTGAAGATAGGAAAATAGTTTTATTTGGTTGCAGCCGGATTTAGAGGGCACATCTTCTGCTGTAATCAATTAATCCCCTGAACTCCAAATTTAGGTTGTTTCAGAATTTTGTACCCAACATGTAAGGGAAGGGGCTCAGAAGTTTGCAGTCTGCAGAAGTTCACAAAAAGCAGGTTTTTTATATTTTTTTCCTCTGTTCTGGGCAAGTTAACCCTTCAAGGAAACTTGGGAGGGGGAGAGCTTTTTTTTCCTTTCTCTCCTCTTCCATCCACTCTCCCCACCCCTGCCAGCTGTTATCATGGAGCCCAGTTGGTAACCTCCTTATCTTAGACATGTAGCCTTCTCTTTGAAGCCCCAGCTCAAGGCCAGAGGCCTTGTTTTACATATTTTTTGAAAAACTAGTAAGGGGGTGTCCAGCGCCAAGAGTGCTGATATTTCCAGACAGTGACCAAGTAAAACAGGGCAACAGGAAAATAGGAAGGTAACATACATTGAACTTTTTGTAGAGATTATTTTGCTGAAAGTCCTAAAATCAGCCATGGTTAAGATTTCTGGAGATGGTCAGTTAAGCCATTTCTGTGGGCCTGGGTAAGGAGGGGAAGATGGGAAGGCGGGGCTGAGAGCAGCTGTGGATCTGAGAATGAGGAAGGAGTGATGTAAAAGAATAAGATTTTTCTTAGCAAGGAAAACTTGAGCAGAAGAACAGGTAGAGCAGAGGGGAGAATGGGAGTGTGTATCCCAAAAAAGACTGTGAGGGACAATTCTTAGTAACCTCTTTTTAGTGATGACAAAGAAACTTTAAAGACCATTTTCACCAGATCTCTGATAGGGGTCCAAGGGCTCTCCTCAGCTGGTTTGAGCTTTGGGTTAGCTGGTAAGACGACCTGGAGGGACCCAGTGTGGTCACTGACAGGAGAAGAGAGGAGTGAGTGTGTAGAGGGATTCCTTCAGTACTTGCTACCTCATAAAAGAGGCAATATTTTGAGGAAAGAGGGTTGTTTAGGTTTTTGATCTAGTGAGTGGAGAGGAGAAGTCAGGTTGTTCAGGGTGGGGAGACAGTGGAGGGGTTGGGGCGAGAGGTTGAGGGTGAGGACCTATTTGAGCTGGGCGATAGGGTGGAAATTCATCAATAGGGTCAAAAGTAGTGAATGAGTCTGGAGGAGGAGGAGATTGGGGATCAGTGGTTGTGGGTGTTGGTTTGGAAGCTAGAAGAATTTGCAGAGTTCTGCAAGAGGTGCAGAGAGCACAAGCAAGAAGTAAGCTTTGATATAGCAGCTTTTTACCCTTTTTTTTTTTTTGAATGCTCACAGTAATTGTAGAGATCCCTTAGAATGGAGGGATCCAGGGACCCAAAAGAGGGGCCATCTGCTTTGGTTGTCTAAGGCATAAGTGGGCCAGGACTAGGTGCTATATTTGATCAATTTTGAGGGTTTGATGTCTGGTGTGAAGGAGAGGGTTTTGAGGTTATCCAAGAGGCATTATAGGGGAGAGTCGATCAGCAGAGAGGACACATTACCCATGTCGCAAAGTAGTATTAGGAGGAGGGAAGGGGATGCAAACTTGGTATAGAGGAGAAGGAAGGAGACACAACCGTAGTATAAGAGAGAAGGAGAAAACTGATTTATTGGCAAAAGGGGCGTTTCCACTAGAGTCAAAAATCAGGAGTGCCTTAGTGGCAGGCTCGAGCTTCAGAGATTGGTAGTCACCGAATGCTGACAGTCGAAGCTCTCGTCCTGGACGGAGCTGGAGCTATGGGAGACCTTGGCCAAGGCTTTTCTTTTGGGGACCCCTTCTGGAGAGGCTGGAGACTTGCAGGGCCAGAAAGAGGGGAAAGAGAGAGATAGGGGAAGAGGGAGGAAGGGGAGGGTATGTGTCTGACCACTAGGACTTTAGGAGAGCCACCAAGATGGTGAAAGTCTGGGTGGACTGTGATGTTCAATTCTGTGTTATGTGTCCCTGGAGGTTACACAGTCCTTTGAGGGAGACCTACAAAGCCTATGCTGGTAACGAACAGCTGGCAAGGGAAGGGAATAATTTTAAACCCAGGAGTCTATTCTGCCCTAGGAAGGAGTCCCTGAGGGCCACCGTAGCCTTAAAGCCTGTGGTGGGATGTTTTCCTCCCCGCAGGTGGGCAAAGAGGTTTGCCGGACAATCAATGGCCAAATCCTCCTGACATCACCATTGGGTTTAGGACTCCAGGAAGGGGAAACTCACCAATTGAAGGCTAGTGGTGGATGGAGTTCTGGCAGTCGAGAAAATGGGTTCAGGCCTGGGTTCAGGCGATCCGGTGAGTGGCACTACCGAAGGAAGAGGGACCCAAAAGTGGGTTTTAACCCTCTCCCCGGTTTCGGCACTAATGAAAGAAAGGTGACCACAACACTCGGAGAAACTGAAAAATCTTTATTGCAGCAGTGCAACAAGAGAAAGAAAAGAAAGAAAGAGAGAGAGAGAAAAGAGAAGAGGTGAATAGGAAGAGAGCAAGAGCAAGAGAGAGACAGAGAGCACGTAAGAAAGATAAAGAGCAAGAGAGAGAGAGCAAGAGAGAAAGAGCAAGAGAGAAAGAGCAAGAGAGAGGAGGACCTGGCAGGAGGGAGTTTTTATAGCCCAAATCTAATGGGGTCTCTGGGTCTGCAAGCTGCCTTCTTGGCCCAAGGGGGGTGGGGTTGAGTGCTCAGACTTGAGCAGGACTTGACACAAACAGGTGATAAAGGACCAGAAAGAGGGGGATTAGAGTGCTATCTTGCAGCCAACATCTGTTCAGCCTGCCCTGCAGACAATACAGTTCAGCCTGCTCTGCACCCAACATATCCCACTGTGTCCTTGGTTGTAGATATTAGAAAAGAAAATGGCTTAATGGGTGTGTCCTGTCTAGTAGAAAACTTCCCAGCATTCATCCTGCCCAACTAATGTAAGGACTGAGGCTTGCCTTATCCATGTGCAACACCTGTTCTCTTCCTAAGTTCCGAGTTTTTTTCGTGAATTCTGGCCACTCTCAAGATTAGTTTCATATTTTTTTGTACAAGATATGTACCACCTCCAATCTCTGAAACGTGGCCATGTACTGGATAGCTGAAGGGAATGGCGAGCATCTAAGAAAACTCAGATATCAGAGTGACAGGAAAGTCTCAGTGAAGAAACCCTGCTTGGGGCTTTTTGATTACCTATTTTTCTGTTGCCCTGAATGCCAGAAAGGTCTTTGACTCATGCCAAACCTTTGTGAAGCCTGAAGAAAAGAGTTTTCAAATGGAAATGAATGGGCATCACCTGTGGCTCTTTACTTAATTGCATTTGAAAGGAATGTGTCTGAATCAGCCTCTTGGCACTGTGTGAGGCTGTGGTTTAGATTGTCAGCACCTGGTGGATCTAAAGAAAAATCCCATGTGGGCATCAAAAACCAAAATGGCATAAAGATCAGTCATTATGGATGAAGCCTCTTGCCTTCCTCTGTAAGATTCCTGACCTCTATCAAATGAGAATAGGGATCCTTTGTGACAAATGAGTTCTTGAAATCCCTGCAGAGGCTAGACCATAGGTGCTTGGGTATTCTCATGATTCCAATTCACATAAAGAATCTAAACAACACAGTCAGTAGGCCTCAAATTGGAGAAGCGGAGCAGTATTAACAGCAGGCTTATTGATCAATCCTGGTTCACAGGAAGGGTGTCCAGGCCACCCGGACTTTAGGCAAATGAGGGGCAAGGGAGCTTATTTTGGACACTCTTTTGGGATGAACCCCTCATGGAAAACTCCAGCCAGAGGTTATGATGGGTGTCTATATGGAAGAAGATGAGGGCCATGTGGGAGTGTTTTGATTTTAATTGTGGTCATTAGTGTGGTGGTTGGAGGGGATGACATGGTCCCCTTGAGTATGAACTCTGGTGTGATTCCTTTTAGAGACTGAGTTCTGGAACTGATCTCAGAGAAGTATTGCCATGAATTGTTTTGTGATTTTAGGAGGCCACGCATGAGAGTCGCCCTTATAAACTGAGGTCAAGGCCCAGGGTGGCTTTCCACAGAGCACTGAGAATCTCAGCCAGGATTTTACATGATTTTATTCTGAGAGACTTGGCAGCCATCGTTGAGAGTCAAAACACACATGGAAAGGTAGCAGAATACAACAGTTACTAGTATGGTATTATGTAAAAATGTGGATGTGTAACCCATGTGATTCTGCAATCTGTACTTAGGGTAAAAAAGGGAGTTCATAACTAATGCTAATGTATGAAATATGATATGTCAAGAGCTTTGTAGGGCTTTGAACAACCAATAAAAAAATGAATTCCAAAAAGAAAAAAAAAACACACACACAAATGGATGTCACATTGTAGACCTCAATGGGCCTGGCTTCATGTGACATTTTGGCCACTCTTTGGGAAGCCTTGCCTGTGAGTGTTCTCCAGAGCTTTCATTGAAATGAGCTTCCTCACGATTTAATGGTTCCTGAATGAATTGAAACCCACAGTGTCTCCAAATTCATCCTTGAAAAACAGCTAGGTAAATACCATAAATCTTTTGAAATTCCCATTACCAGGTGGCACTGGAGAACTCTTGGATGTTCTTTTGCTGATCATGAGTATACCAGACAGTGCCATGATTGACTGGGATTTATGAAAATGGTGTTGAGCAGAGATACCAGTAAGTTGGAGCCTGCTGAGTAGTGGGCCTAGAGCAGTGGTTTTCATGTGTGTGATAAAATATCTTTGGTGGAGCCATGTGGATCTGCCATTGCCTTCCAAATAGCTTCTAACTGACATGGTGAAGCCAGCAGACTCTTATATGTAAAGGCATGGTTTTATATGGTGAAGTTTCAGGGCAATGATCAGAACCAGGTTGCTATGGCCAAGGGGGCAAGCTATGTTGGATAGAAGCCTGGATGGTGCATTCTCCTGCAGACCCTGACCCACCACACCTTATAGAACTCCCTCCAGCACTGTGTCCCAGTTTAACTCCTTGTATTTCATGAAACAAATACCAAACTCCCACTGCAGAAGCAAGAAACACCACAAAAAGTGGAGGATGAACAATGGGCTTTACAGTGTACACGGGGAGGCATTTAGCCCCCAGTGGCCACAGTTTACCTAAAAAGAGAGAATTCAGCACTGCTGCCTCATGTTCATTGGAAAATCAGAAACCATGTCCTCCAGGTCACATAGATGCACACCCAGCTTTGATGGTCTCACTACAAAGGAAGCCAAATCTCCTGACAACAACATATATTTCAAGAGCCCAACCTCAGAGGCAGTTTCTCAAGAAGTCTTTAGGCCATCAGAACTCCATATTTGTGGATGCTTTACCCTGTCCCTTACTTTGGAAACTTCTATACCCTCTCCCAGGTTGTGAACTCCTGAGCATATTCCATTCCAGATATGTATTCATAGATTTTCTTACTCTTCTCCTCTAATTGTGTCCTAACTGGGGCGAAGGTAATGATAGGCATTATTCTGGCGGAGAATGGAAAGATTTTTGTCTAGCACATATTTGCATACGCATTAGATTGATTTTCCTATTTTCCATTTGAAACACTGAATCCCTGACACTAATCCATACCCTACTAGACTCTCACTACTAATCCTAATATAATGGAGAAAAAGAAACTTAACAGAATAGAAATACAGGCCGTTCAAAGGAGGCATTTTGTATACTAGGACTTGCCTTCTGCCTTATCAAGGGTATGTGTTATAAATCTAGTCAACTTTTCATTGTAATACTTCTCCATGAGTTTTTAAAGTTAACACATATGTAAATTCCTGTCTTCCTTTCTCTGTAGCCTATTCAGCACACGTAGTTTTTTTATGCATATAAAGAATCCTACCTGGTATCACACGTACATTCTTGTGAGCTCACTGATTTTCAAATGTACAAATTGTGAGAAGAGATCACTCTCCCTAAATAATGATGGAACTGAAAATTAAACCTATGCGTCAGATTCCTAATGAAAAATATTATACATAAATCCATGTTCAGAAAAATGAATATTTTTGGATATGTGGATGAATTATATTAAATGATGAATTTCGATTGTAATATGTATTGCTACATTTTAATGTGTGTGTGTTGTGTGTGTGTCTCTCTCTCTCTCTCTCTCTCTCTCTCTCTCTATATATATATATATATATATATATATATATATATATATATATATCTCCAGATTTTTCAAAATATGAAATACATGTGTCTTATTATACACTCCCTGAATTAATTCATGTTCCTGTATGTGGATTTATAATCAACATTTCACAAGATTATTCTCAGAAATATTCAACCACCTGAAATACATATTTGTTTCCTAGTACTGAAAACTAAATTCGGTGTATGGTGCTTACAAATCCTAATATTTCTACAGTAACTGACCCAGTTTAACATAAATGCAAGTAGATTTCTATGGGAAATGATGTGTATTTTGAAATTCATTTTTACTCAACACTGCTACATTAATATTTCTTCAGGTTTTGGACATCATAGGATATATCATTTCATCCACAAGTTCACAAATATATATGCACTTGGTACACTTTCTATCACTACTTCCTTCAGAACACATGTATTCCTCCATGTTTCTTTACTGGTCTTTTCACTAGACTTCTTTCAAAGCACGTTATTTTCGATTCCATAATCATTTTTGAAGCAAAACACACACTTTTCATGATAAACTGTGACCCTAATATTACCATTAGATGTATAACTGGTTGTAATGAATGTATGTATATCAATATAAGATTTCCTACATATTTTCAGATATCAATACAATTCATTATTTAAATTTGGAACAAGTTATATAATTTATTCACAGTATGATCTATTCATGCATCATCTCTATATTCATCAACACAGGGTAAACCTATTAGCATCCCCAGTACTAATTTATAAGTTTTGAAAATATTGCTCCCCGTAATGGTGGAAGAAATACTCATGTCACCTGATCTACATATACATTTTATCACAGTAATATTCTGGACACAAATTGCGAAGGTCACACTTATGGTTTTACCAAAGTCTAACTGGAACGTGAGCATGGAATACAAAAAATATAATGTCCAGATTGCCTAATGCTCTCAAATATCAATCCTAATGGTGACTATATATTTGTTTCTTCCTAAGATTATATATTCAACCTCAACCCTGTTGATAATGTCTAACCCTATCACTCACTATAAACTTTGCCTGATTTCGTAATGTCTCTATTGATATCTGCTTTCCTACGTATTTTCCCTAGTTCATCATTTTGACTAACTCTTCACATGTGCTGACATTTACATTCATTCTCTAACCAAAACCCTATAGCTAAAGAATTTTGGTTCAAATACTAGACTCACTCTTCTTCCTAAACCTACTGATTATCTTCTTAATCCTACAGACTATCCATTTTTGACTGGATGTTCTCTTCTACATTCAATCATCCGAGCTATAGGGTCCTATGCCATTGTATATCAATTTATCGGAGACCTCGGTGCAGGACATAATTCAAGCTAAGTATCCCAATTGAGGGTCCAATGCCCTTCTGGGCTTCAAGTCTTTCCTATATTTCTGTTTTCATACTTATATTTCATGTCTATATTCTTATAAATATCACAGGTTCCAAATCCCATTATTCATCCAGCAGGATAATTCCTAACCCAAATCGAACATGCTATTAACCCTAACCATACACTGATCCCTCAATCTCACTTTACAGAACAGCAGGGACAGAGTTGGTCTTACAATACAGGAAGGTAGGGGATCTTCCACCTACTGAGAACCCCAAAAGTCCATTCAGAAATGATCTCTGGAGAAGATGTAGGCATCTATGAAGGACCTGAGAGAGCAAAAGTCATATTCCATGGCAAACAACACAATCAGGATTAAAAGATGTGTCTGAGTCAGCCTCTCTCTTCTTAATGTAGGGAAGATGAACCAAACCAGGCCTGTGTGGAGAGCTGTTCCCAGGTGACAATGGTTTCTATACCATTCTAATTTGTGAAAGTATCACAAAAAGTAGGGGCAGCCTCCATGTCAGGAGATGCTAGGAAGCAACTGTTAGGACAAAGTGGTTGCCAAGGCAGGGACCTCATTCAGTTCCTGAAGAAAGTGACCTGACCTATTTCCTTTGTAATGGAACTCTCTGAATTTGGTATCCAGGCAGCCAGGCACCCAGAGAAAGTCCCAGTCCCAGTCCCAGTGGGCTCGCTTCTGTGGATTTACCAAGGACAGAGTCTGTCTTTCTTGGTACCTACTGATTTAAGGGTGGCCAAATACCAAGACAGCTCTGTAGAGGGGTCTTTCCTGAGACAACAGGAATTGGCTCACCACTGTCTCCTGACAACTTCACAGAGTTGACCAAGGAGATCAGATCTCAGACAGGAAAGGCCATTTCTGGGGAATATCGTATGGCCTACCAGTCAGAGGACACTCCAGATAGTCACAGACCAACTTGGGGGAAGGAGCTGCATTTGTGGGTGTGGGTTTGTGTTTGTGGTTTTTTCTCATGTTCTGAGAATAGGTTAAAAAGGTGGTTTGTTTGGTTTGGTGTGAATTGTTTCTAATAATTCGTTTGACAAGGCGAGTGTTTCTATGTCTGTGTATTCCACTTTGTCCGTGGTTGTAGACCTTAGAAAAGAGAATGCATCAATAGATGTCTCCTGTCTAATAGAAAGCTTCCCAGCATCCACCCTGCCCAATTAATGAATGAACTGCGGCTTGCCTTTTCCATGGCAACACCTACTACCTTCCTAAGTTCCTGTATTTTTCCTGAATTCTGGCCCCTCTCCAGAATAGGCTCATGGTTTTGTGTCCAAGATATGTACCACCTCCAAGCTCTGTGAAATGGCCATGTACTGGATAGCTGAAGGGAATGGCGAGCATCTAAGAAAACTCAGATTTCAGTGTGACCAGTAAAGTCTCAGTGGAGAAACCCTGCTTTGAGCCATTTGATTACCTATTTTTATGTTACCATGAATGTCAGGAAAGTCTTTGCCTCAGGGCACCCCTTTGTGAAGCCTGATGAAAACAGTTTTCAAAAGGAAATGAATGGGCATCACCTGTGGCTCTTTGCTTAATTGCTCTGGAAAGGGATGTGTCTGAATCAGCCTCTTGGCCCTGTGTGAGGCTGTGGCTTAGATTGTCAGAACCTGATGGATCTAAAGGAATATCCCATGTGTGCATCCAAAACCAAAATGGAAATAAGATCCTTCATTGTGGATGAAGTCTCTCGCCTTCCTCTGTAAGATTCCTGACCTCCATCAAGTGAGAATAGGGATCATTTGTGTCAAATGAGTTTCTCAAAGCCCTGCAGAGGCTAGACAATAGGTGCTTGGGTATTCTAATGACTTCAATTCACACAAAGAATCTGCACCCTACAGTCAGTAGACCTCAAAATTTAGAAATGGAGCAGTATTAATGTCAGGCCTATCTGATCACATCTGGTTCACGGGAAGGTTGTCCAGGCCACCATGACTTTAGGCTAATGAGGGGCAAGGGAGATTATTTTTGACACTGTCATGGGCTGCACCCCTCATGGAAACCTCCAGCTAGAGGTTTTGATTAGTGTCTATATAAAAGAATATGAGGGCCGTGTGGAATTGTTTTGGTTTTAATTGTCGTTATTTGTGTGGCAGTTTGAAGAGATGCCTGGGTTTACCGGGGCTTAAACTCTTTTGTGATTACCCTTAGAGACAGAGTTCTAGAACTTACCTCAGAGAAGTATTGTCATGAATTGTGTTGGGATTTAAGGAGGCCACGCATGAGATTCGAGATTGGAAACAGATCTAGGACCAGGGTTGCTTTCCATAGAGCACTGGGAATCTCAGCCAGGATATCACACAATTTTATTCTGAAAGATTGGCATCCATAGTTGAGAGTCAAAACACACATGGAAGTCACATTGTAGACCTCAATGGGCCTGGCTTCATGAGACCTTTTGGCCACTCTTTGGGAAGCCTTGCCTGTGAGAGTTCTCCAGCCCTTTCAATGAAATGAGATTCCTCACTATTTAATGGTTCCTGTATAAATTGAATCCCACAGTGCCTCCAACATCATCATTGAAAAATATCTAGATAAATACCATGATTTTTTTGAAATTCCTATGACCAGGTGGCATGGGAGAACCTTTGGATGTCCTGTTGCTGATCATGATTGTAGCAGACAGTGCCTTGATTGACTGGGTTTCATGAAAATGGTGTAGAACAGAGATTCCAGAAAGTTGGAGCCTGCAGACTAGTGGGCCTACGCAGTGCAGTGTAGGTGTGTGAAAAAACATCTGTGGTGGGGTCACGTAGATTTGCCATTGACTTCCAAATCACTTGTGACTGACATGGTACAGCCAGCAGACCCTTCTATGTAAAGGCATATTGTTATATGGAGAGGATTCCTGCCAATTTTCAGAATAAGGTTGCTATTGTCAAGTGGAAAAGCTATGTCGGATTGAAGCCTCATTTGTGCATTTTCATGCAGACCCCCACCCACCACACTTGAGACTACTCCCTCCTGCACTATGTTCTAGTTGAACTCCTTGTATTTTGTGAAGCCAATACCAAACTCACAGTGCAGCAGTAAGAAACACCACGAAAGTGGAGGATGACCAAATGGCTTTACAGACCACATGGTTAGATACTTAAACCCCAGTGGCCAATGTTTACCTACAAAGAGAGAATTCAGCACTGCTGCCTCATGTTCACTAGAAAATAAGAAACCATGTCATCCAGGTCACATAGATGGAGACCCAGTGTTGATGGTCTCACTACAAAGGAAGCTAAAGCTCCTGACAACAACATATATTTCAAGTGCCCAAACTCAGAGGCAGTTTCTCAAAAAGTCACTAGGCCAGCAGAGCTCCATGTTTGTGAAGTATTTACCCTCTCCCTTACTTTTAGAAATTGTTCTACCTCCTACAAGTTTGTGAACTCCTGAGCCTTTTCCTTACCACATATGTATTCACAGATTTTCTAACTCTTCTCCACCAATTGTGTCTTACTTGGGGCGAAGGTAATGTCAAAGCATTGTTCTGGATGAGACTGGGAAGATTTTTGTGTAGCACATATTTGCATACACATTAGATTCATTTTCCTATTTTACATTTGAAATACTGAATCCCTGACACTAACCCATACACTAGTACCTACTAGACTCTGACTAATAATCCTAATATGATGGAGATAAAGAAACCTAACAGAATAGAAATACAGGCCTTTCATAGGAGGCATGGTGTATACTTGGACTTGCCTTCTGCTTTATCAAGGGTATGTGTTATAAATCTTGTCAACTTTTAATTGTAATACTTCTCCATGAGTTTTTAAAGACAACACATATGTAAATTTCTGTCTCCCTTTCTCTGTAGCCTATTCATCACATGTATTTTTTATGCATATTTAGAATTCTACCTGGTGTCACACGTACATTCTTGTGAGCTCGCTTATTTTGAAAGATACAAATTGTGAGAAGAAATCGCTCCCTCTAAATACTGATGGAACTGGAAATTCAACCTATGGGTGAATTTCCTAGATGAACAATATTATGCATAAATGAATGTTTAGTAAAATGAATATTTTTGGATATGTGCATGATATGTATTTCATGATGAATTTCGAATGGCATATATATGGCTACATTTTAATGTCTGTGTATGTGTGTATCTATCTAATTCTCTATCTATCTATCTATATAGATATAGATATCTACTCTCAAGATTTTCCAAAATATGAAATATATGTGTCTTATTATACACTCACTAAATCCACTCGTATTCATGTATGTGGATTTATAATCAACTTTTCAAAAGAATATTCCTAGAAATATTCATCCACCTGTAATACATATTTATTTCCTAGTACTGAAAACTAAATTCAGTGAATGGTGCTTACAAATCTTAATATTTCTACAGTAACTGACCCAGTTTAACATCAATGCAAGTAGACACCTATGGGACATGATGTGTATTTTGAAGTTCATTTTTATTCAACACTGGTACATTACTATTTCTTCAGTTTATGGACATCATGGGATATATCCTTCCATCACCAAATTCATAAATTTATAGGCATTTGATTCACTTTCAATCACTTCCTGCTTCAGAACAAATGTATTCCTCCATATTTCTTGACTGTTCTTTTCATTAGTTTCTTTCCAAACACATTATTTTTTATTTCCATAATCACTTTTGAAGCAAAACTCACACACTCTTCATGATATACCCTAATGCTAATATTACCATTAGATGTATAACTGGTTGGAATGAATGTATGTATATCAACATAAGATTTCCTGTAAATGTTCAGATATCAATTCAATCCATTTTTTAAAGTTTGAACCAGTTATATTATTTATTCACAGTATGGTCTATTAAGGCATCATCTCTATGTTCATAGACCCAGGGTATACCTATTTGTATTCCTAATACTAATTTATAAGTCTTTAAAATATTGCTTTCATAAATGGTGGAAGAAATACTCTAGTCACCTGATATACATATACATTTCATCACAGTAATATTCCTGACACAAAATGCAAGGGTCACACTTATGATTGTACCAAAGCCTATATTGAAAGTGAACATGTATTACTAACAATGTCCTGATTCACTAATGATCTCAAATATCATTCCTTTTGGTGACTACAGATTTGTTTCTTCCTAAGAATATATATTCAAACTCAACCCTGTTAAAAATGTCTTATCCTATCAATCACTTTGTACTTTGCCTGATTTCCTAATGTCTCTATTGATATCTGCTTTCCTACACATTTTCCCCAGTTCATCACTGTGACTGACTCTTCATATATGCTGACATTTACATTCACTCTCTAACCAAAACCCTATATCTAAAGAACTTTTTGTCCTATCCGTTTTTGACTGGATGTTCTCTTCCTCATTAAGTCATCCAAGGTACAAGGTCCTATGCCATTGTATATCGATTTATCTGAGACATCTTTGCAGAAATAATACAAAGCTAAGTATCCCAATTAAGGGCCCAGTACCCATCTGGGCTTCAAATCTTACCTAGATTTCTGTTTTCATACTTATATTAAACCTATATATTCTTGTAAATATCGCAGGTTCCCAATACCATTATTCATCCCACAGAATGATTCCTAACGCAAATTGAACATGTTATTAACCCTAACCATGCACTGTTCTGTCAATCTAACTTTACAGAAGAGCAGGGACAGAGTTGGTCTTACAATACAGGAAGGTAGGGGATCTTCCACCTGCTGAGATCCTCAAGTTCCATGCAGAAATTAACCCTGGAGAAGATGTAGGCAGCTATGAAGGACCTGAGAGAGAAAAAGTCATCTTCCTTGGCTAAATAACTGGTCAGGATGCAGGGATGTGTCTGAATCAGCCTCTCTCTTCTTTATGTAGAGAAGATGGACCAAACCAGGCCTGTGTGGAGAGCTGTTAACATGTGCCTATGTTTGATATACCATTTAACTTGTGAATGTGACAAAGGAAGTAGGTGCAGCCTCTATCTCATGGGAACCTTGGAAGCAACTCTTAGGACAAAGTGGTTGCCAAGGCAGTGACGTCATTCAGTTACTGAAGGAAGTGACCTACCTCACTTCCCTGGTGATGGAACTCTCTGAACATGGGATCCAGGAATCAAGCCACCCAGAGCCAGTCCCAATCCCAGTCCCAGTGGGTTCACTTGTTTGGATTTACCAAGGACAGAGTCAGTCTTTCTTGGTACATACTGATGTGTGGATGGCCAGGAAAGCTCTGAAGAGGGGCCTTTCCTGAGAAAGAAGGTAGTGACTCACTGATGGCTCCTGACACCTTTACAGAGTTGGTAAAAAAGACCAGATCTGAGACAGGACAGGCCATTTTGGGGGAACATAGTATGGCCCATCAGTCTGAGGACACTCCGGATAGTTACAGAGCTACTTGGGTAAAGGAGGTGCCTTTGTGGGTGTGGGTGTGGGTTTGTGGTTTTGTCTCATGTTCTGAGAATAAGTAGGAAAGGCAGTTTGTTTGGTATTGAGTGGACTGTTTTTAATAAGTCATTTGGCATGGCAAGTGTTTCTATGTCTATGTATTCCACTTTGTCCGTGGTTGTAGATATTAGAAAAGGGAATGCATCAATGGATATGTCCTGTCTAGTAGAAAGCATCCCATCACACATCCTGCCCAATTTATGAATGGACTGTGGCTTGCCTTATCGATTGGCAACAGCTACTACTTTACTTAGTTCCTGTTTTCTTCCTGAATTCTGGCCACTCTCTAGAATTGGCTCATGTTTTTTTGTCCAAGATATGTACCACCTCCGAGCTCTGTGACATAGCCATGTACTGGATAACTGAAGGGAATGGGGAGCATCTCAGAAAATTCAGATATCAGTGTGACCAGTAAAGTCTCAGTAGAGATACCCTGCTTTGTTCCTTTTGCTTACTACTGTTCTGTTGACCTGAATATCAGGAAGGTCTTTGTTTCAGGCCATCAGTTTGTGAAGCCTGAAGAAAACTGCTTTCTAATGGAAATTAATGGGCATTACCTGTGGCTCTTTGCTTAATTGCTTTGGAAAGGGATGTGTCTGAATCATCCTCTTGGCTCTGTGTGAGGCTGTGGCTTAGATTCTCAGCATCTGATGGCTCTAAAGAAAGATCTCATGTGTGCATCCAAAACCAAAATGACAAAAAGATCATTCATTGTGGATGAAGCCTCTTGCTTCCTCTGTTAGATTGCTGACCTATATCAAGTAAGAATCGGGATCCATTGGGTCAAATGAGTCCTTTGAAGACTGGCAGAGGTGCTTGGGGTTTTACATGACTCCAAATCACATAAAGAATCTATACCACACTGTCAGTAGGCCTCAAAATGGAGAAACAGAGCAGTATTGATGGCAGACCTATTTGATCAATCCTGGTTCACAGAAAGTGTGTCCAGGAAACCCTGACCTTAGGCAAATGTGGGGCAAAAGAACTTATTTTGGACACTGTCTTAGGCTGGGCCTCTTATGGAAACCTCCAGCCAGAGGTTATGATGAGTGTCTATATGGAAGAAGATGAGGACCATGTGGGAGAGTTTTGGTTTTAATTGAACATGTTATTAACCCTAACCATACACTAGGGTTTCCTCAATCTAAGTATTCAGAAGAGCAGGGACAGATTTGTTCTTACAATACAGGAATGTAGGGGATCTTCCACCTGCTTACAACCTCAAAGGTCAATGCAGAAATGATCTGTGGAGAAGTTGTAGGCTGCTATGAAGGACTTGAGAGAGCAAAAGCCATTTTCCATGGAAAACAACCTGGTCAGAATGAAAGGTTGTGTCTGAATCAGACTCTATCTTCTTAATGTAGAGGAGATGGACCAAACCAGGTCTTTGTGGAGAGCTGTTCCCGGGAGCCTATGATTTGTATACCATTCTAAGTTATAAAAGTGTCTCAGGAAGTAGGGGCAGCCTGCATCTCATGGGACCCTTGGAAGCAACTTTTAGAACACAGTGGTTGCCAAGGCAGTGACCTCAATCAGTTCCTGACAGAAGTGAACTGGCCTCACTTACTTGGTGATGGAACTCTCTGAACTTGGTATATATGAAGCCAGGCACCCAGAGCCTGTTCAAGTCCTAGTCTCAGTGGTCTCACTTGTTTGGATTTACCAAGGACAGAGTCATTATTTTTAGTACCTACTTATGTGAGGATGGCCAAATGCCAGTAGTACTCTGAAGAGAGGCATTTCCTAAGAAAGCAGGGAGTGGCTCAATGCTGGCTCCTGACAACTTCACAGAGTTGGCCAAGGCAACCAGATCTGAGGCAGGACAGGCCATTTTGGGGGAACACAGTATGACCCACCAGTCAGCGGACACTCTGGATAGTCACAGACCTACTTGGGGGAAGGAGTTGAATTTGTTGTTTTGGGTGGGGTTTTGTGGTTTTGTCTCATGTTCTGAGAATAGGTTGGAAAGGTGGTTTGTTTGGTTTGGAGTGAACTGATTCTAGTAAGTCCTTTGATAATGTGAGTGTTTCTATGTCTGTGTATACCACTGTGTTAGTGGTTGTAGACATGAGAAAAGAGAATGCATCAATGGATATGTCCTGTCTAGTGCAAAGCTTTCCAGCATTCATCCTGCCCAATTTATGAATGGACTGTGGATTGCCTTATCGATAGGCAACACCTTATATCTTCATAGGTTCCTGTATTCTTCTTGAATTCTTTCCACTCTCCAGAATAGGCTCTTGGTTTGTGTCCAAATTATGTACCACCTCTAAGGTCTGTGACATGGCTATGTACTGGATAGCTGAGGGGAATGGCAAGCATCTGAGAAAACTCAGTTAACACTGTGACCAGGAATGTCTCAGTGGAGAAACCCAGCTTTGGACCTTGTGCTTACATGTTGTTCTGTTGCCCTGAATGTCAGGAAGGTGTTTGCCTCAGGCCAACACATTTGGAAGCCTGAATAAAAGAGTTTTCAAATGGAAATGAATGTGCATTTCCTGTGGCTCTTTGCTTAATTTCTTTGGAAAGGGATGTGTCTGAATCAGCCTCTTGGCCCTGTGTGCGGCTGTGGCTTAGATTCTTAGCACCTGATGGATCTAAAGAAAGATCCCATGTGTGCATCCATAACCAAAATGGCCAAAAGAGCAGTCATTGTGGATGAAGTCTCTTGCCTTCCTCTGTTAGGGTACTGACTTTCATCAAGTAAGAATAGGGATCCTTTAGGTCAAATGGGTTCTTCAAAGCCCTGCAGTGGCTTGCCCATAGTGCTTGGGTTTTCTCATGCCTTCAATTAACAAAAAGAATCTAAACTCCACAGTTAGTAGGCATCAATTTGGAGAAACTGAGCAGTATTAATGGCAAGCCTATTTGATCACTCCTGGTCCACAGGAAGGGTGTCCAGGCCAACCTGAGTTTAGGCAAATGAGGGCCAAGGCAGCTTATTTTGGATACTGTCTTGGGCTGTGCCCCTCATGGAAACCTCCAGCCAGAGCTTATGATGAATGTCTATATGGAAGAAGATGAGGGCCATGTGGGAGTGTTTAGGTTTTATTTGCGAGAGATGACTGGTTCCACCTGGGTTGAATTCTGGTGTTATTGCACTTAGAGACTCAGTTCTAGAATTGAACTCAGAGAAGTATTGCAATGAAATGTGTTAAGATTTTAGGAGGCCACGCATGAGATTCGCCCTTGGAAACTGAGATCTAGGCCCAGGGTGGCTTTACACAGTTCACTGGGAATCTCAACCAGATAATTACATGATTTTATTCTGAAAGAATTGGCAGCCACAGTTGAGAGTTATAACACACATGGACCTCACATTGTTGACCTCAATGGGCCTGGCTTCAAGTGACCTTTTGGCCAGTCTCTGGGAAGCCATGCCTGTGTGATTTCTCTAGAGCTTTCATTGAAATGAGCTTCCTCAACATTTAATGGTTTCTGAATGAATTGAAACCCACAGTACCTCCAACTACATCCTTGAAAAATGGTTACATAAATACCTTTATATTTTTAAAATTTCCATGACCAGGTGGCACTGAAGAAACTTTGGATGTCCTGTTGCTGTTCTTGAGTATACCAGACAGTGCCTTGATTCACTGGGTTTTCTGAAAGTGGTGTAGAACAGAGATGCCAGTAAGTTGGACCCTGTTGAGTAGTGGGCCTAAATCCGTGGTGGTCAGGTGTGTGATAAAACATCATTGGTACCGCCATGAGGATCTATCATTAGATTCCAAAGCTTGTGAGTGACATGCTGCAGCCTGCAGACCCTTCTATGTAAAGGCATCTTGTTATATGGAGAGGATTCAGGGCATTGTTCAGAATCAGGTTGCTATGGTCAAGGGGGCAAGTTATGTGGATAGAAGCCTCTTGGTGCATTCTCCTGCAGACGATGACCCACTCACGTGACAGAACTCCCTCCAGCACTGTGTCCCAGTTGAACTCCTTGTATTTCATGAAGAAAATACCAAACTCCCAGTGCAGCAGCAAGAAACACCACGAAAATTGGAGGATGACCAAATTGCTTAACAGTCCACATGGGGAGACAATTAGCCCCCAGTGGCCACAGTTTACCTAGAAAGACAGAAACCAGCACTGCTGCCTCATGTTCATTGGAAAATAAGATGCCATGTCCTCCAGGTCACATAGATACAGACCAAGTTTTAATGGTCTCACTAGAAAGAATCTAAAGCACCTAAAAACAACATATATTTCAAGTGCCCAAACTCAGAGGCAGTTTCTCAAGAAGTGTTTAGGCCAGAAGAGCTCCATGTTTGTGGATTTTTAACCATGTCCCTTACTTTTGGAAACTCCTCTACCACCTCCAAGGTTGTGAACTCCTGAGCATTTTCCATTGCGTAAATGTATTCACAGATTTTCTAATTCTTCTCCTCTAATTGTGTCTTACTTGGGGTGAAGGTAATCTCAAGTCATTTTTCTGGATGAGATTGAGATGATTTTTGTGTAGCACATATTAACATACACATTGGCATCATTTTCAAAATTGCCATTCGAAATACTGAATCCCTGATACTAAGCACTACCCTACTAGACTCTGAATACTAATCCTAATAAGATGGAGAATAAAAACCCAAACAGAATAGAAATATAAGCAGGTCAATGGAGGCATGGTGTATTGTTGGACTTGCCTTTTGCATTATATAGGGTAGGAGTTATAAATCTAGTCAATTTTCTGTTGAAATAGTTCTCCATGTATTTCTAAAGTTTTCACATGTGCTGACATTTACATTCATTCTAACCAAAACGCTATTGCTAAAAAACTTTCATCCAAATCCTATAATCACTATTCTTTCTAAACTTCCAACACTCTTCCTATTCCTACTAACTATAGGTTTTTGACTGGATGTTCTCTTCGACCTTCAATCATCCAAAGTTCAAGGTTCTATGCCATTGTATATGGATTTAACTGAGACATCTGTGCAGAACGTAATTCAAAGCTAAGTATCCCAAACAAGGTCCCAATGCCCTTCTGAGGTTCAAATCTTACCTAGATTTCTGTTTTCATACTTATAATTCACCTATATATTCTTGTAAATATCGCACTTTCCCAATACCATTATTCATCGTGCAGAATGATTCCTAATCCAAATCGAACCTGTTATTATCCCTAACCGAACACTGTTCCCTCAATATAAATTTACCGAAGAGCAGGGCCAGAGTTGATCTTACAATACAGGAATGCATGGGATCTTCCACCTGCTGAGATCCTCAAAGTTCCAAGCAGAAATGATCCCTGGAGAAGAGGTAGGCAGCTATGAAGGACCTGAGAGAGCAAAAGACATCTTCTATGGCAAACAACATACTCAGGATGAAGGGGTGTGTCTGCATCAGTCTCTCTCTTCTTAATGTAGAGAAAATGGACCAAACCAGGCCTCTGTCGAGAGCTGTTCCCGGGTTCCTATGGTTGATATACCGTTCTAACTTTTGAAACTGTCACAGGAAGTAGGGGCAGACTCCATCTCATGGGAACCTTGGAAGCAACTGTTAGGACAAAGTGGTTGCCAAGGCAGTAAACTCACTCAGTTCCTGAAGGAAGCCACCTACCTCACTTCCTTGGTGAGGGAACTTCCGTACCTTGGGATCCAGGAAGACAGGCACCAAATGCCCAGTGCAGTTCCATTCCCAGTGGGCTCTGTTGTTTGGAATAATCAAGGACAGAGTAAGTCTTCCTTAGTATCTACTGATATAAGAATTGCCAAATGCCAGGAGAGCTCTGAAAAGGGGCCTTTCCTGAAAAATCAGATAGTGGTTCACCGCTGGCTCTGGACAACTTCACAGAGTTTGGCAAGGAGACCAGATCTGAGACAGGACAGGCCTTTCGGGGGAACATAGTTTGGCCCACCAGTCAGAGGACACTCTGGATAGTCACAGACCTACTTGAATGAAGGAGGTGTCTTTGTGGGTGTGTGTGTGATATTGTGGTTTATTTTCTTGTTCTGAGAATAGGTAGGAAAAGCGGTTTGTTTGGTTTGGAGTTGACTGTTTCTAGTAAGTCGTTTGACAAGGCGATTTTTTTCACGTCTGTGTATCCCACTGTGTTCGTGGTTGTAGACTTTAGAAAAGAGAATGCATCAATGGATGCGTCCTGTCTAGTAGAAATCTTCCCAGCATTCACCCTGCCCAATTTATGAGTCGACTGCCTCTTGCCTTATGGATGGGCAACACCTACTATCTTCCTAAGTTCCTGATTCCTTGCTGAATTATGGTTACTCTCAAGAATAGGCTCATGGTTTTGTCTCCAAGATATGTACCACTTCCAACCTGAGTGACATGGGCATGTAGAGGATACCTGAAGGGAATGGCGAGCACCTCAGAAAACTCTGCTATCAGTGTGTCCAGGAAAGTCTCAGTTGAGAAACCCTGCTTTGGGCCTTTTGCTTACCTATTGTTCTGTTTCCCTGAATGTCAGGAAACTCTTTGCCTCAGGCCACACCTTTGTGAAGCCTGAAGAAAACAGTTTTCCAATGGAAATGAATGGGCATCACCTGTGGCTCTTTGCTTAATTGCTTTGGAAAGAAATGTGTCTGAATCAGCCTCTTGGCCCTGTGTGAGGCTGTGGCTTAGATTCTCAGCACCTGATGGATCTAAAGAAAGATCCCATGTGTTCATCTAAAACCAAAATGGCAAAAAGATCAGTCATTCTGGATGAAGTCTCTTGCCTTCCTCTGTTAGGTTCCTGACCTCCATCATGTGAGAATAGGGATCCTTTGGTCAAATGAGTTCTTCAAAGCCCTGGAGAGGCTAGCCCATAGTGCTTGGGTTTTCTCATGACTCCAAATCACATAAAGAATCTATACCTGAAAGTCACTAGGCCTCAAATTGGAGAAGTAGAGCAGTATTTATGGCAGTCTTATTTAATCACTCCTGGTTTACAGAAATGGTGTCCAGGCCACCCTGACCTTAGCCAAATGAGGGGCAAGGGAGCTTATTTTGGACAATGTGTTGGGCTGCACCCCTCATGGAAACCTCCATCCAGAGGTTATAATCAATGTCTATATGGAAGAAGATGAGGGCCATATAGAAGTGTTTTGGTTTTAATTGTGGTCATTTCTGTGGCTGATAGAAGAGGTGCCTGCGTCCACCTGGGCTTGAACTCCGGTGTTATTCCCGTTAGAGACAGAGATCTGGAACTGACCTCAGAGAAGTATTGCCATGAATTGTGTTGGGATTTTAGGAGGCCACACATGAGACTTGCCCTTGGAAACTGAGATCTAAGTCCAGGGTGGCATTCAACCGAGCACTTGGAATCTCAGCCAGGATATCACATGATTTTATTCTGAAAGATATTCTTCTACCACCTCCAAGGTTGTGAACTCCTGATCATTTTTCATTACAGATATGTATTCACATATTTACTAACTGTTCTCCTCTAATTTTGTCATACTTGGGGCGAAGGTAATGTCGAGGCAATGTTCTGGATGTGAGTGGGAAGATTTTTGTGTAGCACATGAAATCGTGTTTGGATTTTAGGAGGCCACGCATGAGCATCGCCCTTGGAAACTGAGATCTAAGCCCAGGGTGACTTTCGACAGAGCACTGGAGATCTCAGCCAAGATATCACCTGATTTTTTCTTAAAGACTTGTCAGCCATACTTGAGAGTCAAAACACACATGGTCCCCACATTGTAGACCTCAAGGGGCTTGGCTTCATGTGACCATTTGGCCCCTTTTTGGGAAGCCTTGCCTGTGAGAGTTCTCCAGATTTTCATTGAAATGACCTTCCTCACCATTTAATGGTTCCTGAATGAATTGAAATCCACAGTGCCTTCAACTTCAAACTTAAAAAAATGGCTAGACAAATACCATGAAATTTTTGAAATTCCCATGAACAAGCGGCACTGGAGAACCTTTGGATGTCCTGTTGCTGATCATGAGTATACTAGACAGGGCCTTGATTGAGTAGGATTCATGAAAATTATGTAGAACAGAGATGCCAATAAGTTGGAGCCTGCTGAATAGTGGGCCTAGAGCAGTGGTGGGCACGTGTGTGATAAAACATCTGTGGTGGGGCCATGTGGATCTGCCATTGACTTCCAAATGGCTTGTGACTAACATGGTGCAGCCTGCTGACCCTTCTATGTAAAGGCATCTTGTTATATGGAGAGGTTTCAGGGCAATGTTCAGAATCAGGTTGCTGTGGTCAAGGGGACAAGCTATGTTGAATAGAAGCCTGGTTCGTGCATTCTCCTGCAGATCATGACCCACGACACGTGACAGAACTCCCTCCAGCACTGTGTGTCAGTTGAACTCATTGTATTTCGTGAAGTAAATAACAAGGTCTCAGTGTAACAGCAAGAAACAAGACGAAAAGTGGAGGATGAACAAATGGCTTCACAGTCCACATGGGGAGACACTTAGCCCCCAGTGGCCACAGTTTACCTACAAAGAGAGAACTCAGCACTGCTGCCTCAGGTTCATTGTAAAATAAGAAACCAATTCCTTCATGTCACATAGATGCAGACCCAGCTTTGATGGTCTCACTACAAAGGAATCTAAAGCTCCTGACAACAACATATATTTCAATTGCCCAACCTCAAAGGCAGTTACTCAAGAAGTTTTTATGCCAACAGAGCTTCATGTTTCTGGAGTTTTACCCTGTCCCTTACTTTTGGAAACTGCTATACCACCTCCAAACTTGTGAACACCAGAGTATATTCCACTACAGATATATACTCACAAATTTTCTAACCTTTCTCCTCTAATTGTGTCTTACTTGGGGCGAAGGTAATGTCAAGGCATTGTTGTGGATAAGAGTTGGAAGATTTTTTTGTAGCACATATTTGCATACACATTGGATACATTTTCCAATTCTCCATTCAAAATATTGAATCCCTGACACTAAATCATACCCTACTAGACTCTGACTACTAATCCTAATATGATGGAGAAAAATAACCCAAACAGAATAAAAATCTATGCAGTTCAGAGGAGGTATGGTGTATAGTTGGAGTTGCCTTTTGCATTATATAGGGTAGGAATTATAAATCTAGTCAATTTTTTGTTGACATAGTTCTCCATGTGTTTTAAATTTAACAAATATGTGAATTTCTGTTCCGTTTGTCTGTAGCCTATTCAGCACATGTATTTTTATATGCACATATAGAATCCTACCTGGTATCACATGTACATTTTTTTGAGGTGGCTGACTTAGTAGATACAAACTATGAGAAGAGATCTTTCTTCCTAAACGCTGTTGGAACTGAAAATTGAACCTTGTGGGAGCTTCTTAGTTGAACAACATTATACACAATCCATGTTCAGTAAATTAAATATTTTTGGATCTGTGGACAATATATATTTTAACATGAATTTCACTTGGCATATATATATTGATACTTTTTAATGTCTCTGTGTGTATATGTGTGTGTGTGAGTGTGTGCGTGTGTGTGTGTGTGTGTGTGTATATATATATATATATATATATATATATATATACACTCTACAGATTTTTCAAATTTGAAATATATGTGTCTTATTTTACACTCCCTAAATTCATTCATGTTCATGTTTGTGGATTTATTATCAACTTTTCACAAGATTATTCTCAGAAATATTCATCCACCTGAAATACATATTGGTTTTCTAGTACTGACAACTAACATCAGTGAATGGTGCATACAAATCCTAATATTTCTACAGTAACTGACCCAGTTTAACATCAATCCAAGTAGATTACTATGGGACATGATGTATATTTTGACGTTCATTTTCATTCAACACTTGTACATTACTATTTCTTCAGTTTCTGTACATCATAGAATATGCATTTCATCCACAAGTTAGCAAAATCATTTGCATTTGTTTCACTTTCAGTCACTTCCTACTTCAGAACACATGCATTCCTCTATGTTTCTTCACTGGTCTTTTCATGAGACTTCTTTCCAAACACATTATTTTCCATTTCCATACTAATTTTGAAGAAAAACTCACACAAAATTCATGATAAAACGTACCCTAATGTTACCATTAGATGTATAACTCATTGGAATGAATGATTCTATATGAATATAAGATTTCTTATATACTTTCAGATGTCAATTCAATCCATTATTTAAAGTGAAACCAGTTATATTATTTATTCACAGTATTGCCAATTCATGCATTACTTCTATATTCATAGACACAGGGTACACCTCTTTGTTCCCCCAATACTAATTTATACATCTTCAAAATATTGCTCCCTGAAATGGTGGAAGAAATACTCATGTCAAGTGATCTACATATACATTTAATCACAGTAATATTCTGAACACAAAATGCAAAAGTCACACTTATGATTGTAGCAAAGGCTAAATAGAAAGTGAACTTGGATTACTAAAAACATCCATGTCCAGGTTGCCTAATGCTCTCAAATGTCAATCCTATTTGTGATTACATATTTGTGTCTTCTTAAGATTATATATTGAAACTCAACCCTGTTGATAATGTCTAATTCTATCACTCACTTTATACTTTGTCTGATTTTGTAATGTCTCTATTGATATCTGCTTTCCTACATATTTTCCCCAGTTCATCATTGTGACTCATTCTTCACATGTGCTGACATTTATATTCACTCTCTAAACGAAACCCTATTGCTAAAGAACTTTTGGAACAAATCCTATACTAAACCTACCAACTATATTCCTAATTCTTCTGACTATCCGTTTGACTGGATGTTCTCTTTTACATTCAATCATCCATGTAAAGGTCGGGCGAGCGACGGAAGAAGAGACCACCAAAAGTCTATCTCATGCAACAGTAACGGGTATATTGGGGGTCCAGCATGCTGGTGCTCAGAGCTCACTTGAAGAGAGCAGAGAGTCCTGAGAACAGCTTAAGCAGAGCTTATATACTTTCCTTTGAGAGCGCAGGGAGGAAAGTTTTTGATGTGTCAGGGCGAGTGGGCAGTTTGCGTGCAACCGGGTGAGGGAGTACATTCTGCTGTTTGGAAGTTGGGGACAGCACATTCTGGGAACAAGATTGGCAAACATTTCTCAAGACTTCAACAGTGTTTTGTTAAGCATACAGAAAAACAGGAAGTGACAAGTATATATTTTATTAACTTTTCATTCCCCACTTCTTCTTCTGGCTACTTTTAATCATAAAAGTGATCATTGGGGCGTGTCACATTGTATGTCTGCTAGTGGGGTATTACCATAAGTTTAACTTGTCCAATTTGAGCTTGGAGAAAAGAAATTACATGGTTCAGCAAACAGTGTTTTAAAGGATAATAATATGAGGATTATTATTGGACTGGCCAAGGTTGATAAATGCGTAATTAACCAGGGGAACTGTGTGAACCAACACTCAAGCCACCCTTTTGGGGCCTCCGTCTCTCATTGACGCTATTCAATTCGTCTTTTTAATTTACTCATAGATTTTTTTACAACTCCAGTATGGTCGGCATACACAAAACATTCTTCCTTCAATGCAGAACAAAGGCCCTATTTCTCATAAAGTGGAGGTCCAAACCTCCACTGTTCTGTAAAACAACTTCACAGAGAGAGCTTAAAGATTCCTCAAAGCTGTGATGGAGGTTTCTAGTATCTTTAAGTCTTGGTCTATTGCTGTTTCTATTTGGGTCATTTGTTGTGTCCCATGGACCAAGGCAGTGGTCCTTGTGCCCACCCTTGCAGCAACTCGTATTTCTAATAGGATGGCTAATGTGAGGGATATATTTTCCCAGTGGAACCAGGTTATATGCCCCCCTATTTGATCTTCAAATGAACCTGTGTCACGATAGAGCACTCTAGGAAACATCTCTACCATTACACAATTAATCACATCTGTTGACCATTTCATGAAAGCATAAACAATGTTTAACTATATAGAATTATACTGCTGTAGAGACGGACAAGGCAAGGCATCTAAGATAGTACCAAAGACAGGGAAACAGTTCAATTTGGTTGCAACCAGCTTCAGACGGCATTACTTCTGTTGTAATCAATTAATCCCCTGAAACTGAAGTTTAGGTTGTTTCAGAATTTTGTACCCAACATGTAAGGGAAGGGGCTCAGAAGTTCACAGCCTGCAGAAGTTTATAAAATGCAGGGGTTTTTTTCTGTTTTTTTCCTCTGTTCTGGGCAAGTTAACTTTTCAAGGACACCTGGGTGAAAGAGAGCTTTTTATTCCCTTTATTTTTCCCCCTGTCATCTGTTACCATGGAGCCCAGCTGGTACCTTCTTTATCTTACAAATGTAGACATTTCTGTGAAGCCCCAGCTCAAGGCCAGATGCCTTGTTCACATATTTTGTGAAAAACTAGTAAGGGGGTGTCTAGCTTAGGAGTGCTGATTTTTTTTAGCCAGTGGCCTAATAGAACAGCTCAACATGAAAAGAGGAAGTTTATCTACATTGAACTCATTTATAGGGACTCTTTTGCTGAAAGTCCTAAAGTCAGCCATGGTGAAGATTTCTGGAGAAGGTCAGTTAAGACTTTTCTGTGGGCCTGCTACAGAGGGGGAAGACGGGGAAGGCGTGGCTGTGAGCAGCTCCATGGATCTGAGAATGAGGTAGGAGAGATGAAAAAGAATAATGGGAAAGGGATTTGGGATTTTCCTAGCAACAAATCTTGAGCAGTAGAACAGGTAGAGCAGAGGGGAATACGGGAGTTAGTATCCCAAAAAGCCTGTGAGGGATTTTAAATTCTTAGTAACCTGATTTCAGTGATGACAAAGCAACTTTAAAGTCCATTTTCATTACATTTTGGATAGGGGTCTGAGGGCTCTCCTCAGCTGGTTTGAGGTTTGGGTTAGCTGGTAAGAGGACCTGGTTCGACCCGGTGCGGGCACTGACAGGAGAAGAGAGGAGTGAGTGGATTGATGCGTACCTAAGTACCTGCTACCTCAGCAAGGGGGCAATGGTCTGAGAACCAGCGGATGTTCGGGTTTTTGATCTAGTAATTGGAGTGGATAAATCAGGTTGCTAATATGGGAGTGACAGCAGAGAGTCTGGAGCAGAAGGCTGAGGGTGAGCGTCTATTAGAGAAGCATAGTTCAGGATGTGAGAGAAGGAGGGAAAAGGCATCCACATAGGGGAATCTCCTTTCACGCTTTTCAGCACTTGCAGAAGTTAAAAAGGTCACGCAGAATTTGAGGATCTAGAGACCCCTCTGGGGGCCATCGGTTTTGGTTGTCTACTTGCTAATATGGCTAATGCTGTGTCCAGAATTTGATGAGGAGTTTGGGTTCAATCAGGCATTACCTGTATGCTCACATACCCATTATTTACAGAAGAAGTTGGCTTTCCCCTGACACAGCCATGGCTGTTTGTGGCTTTGATAGTCTGCCTGGCAAACATAGTAATCTAGGCTAGCCAACCTGCATCTTGCTCACGTGTCCCTACATTCATAAGTTTTGTTTCCATTATCTATGGTACAGAAGCGATTTAATGGAATTTTAGTGGGATCCTCTTCATCAGAGATATCCCAATAGGAAAGACGTGTAGCCAGTTGACAAATGTCTAGGTGGAGTGATGGCCACCAGGTCCGTAAGGGGGCTGTATGTGAGATAGACCATACTTCTTGTCTAGTAGGATTTGTGATCAGACATTGCTGCTGAACGGGCTGATGAGGTTTAAGACTACTGGTGGACAAGGGGAGAGTCTATAGCCTTATCCACATGGCGAATATGCAATTTGAAAGGGTTACCAGTCTTTTCCAGTTTCCAGCCAGACTCTGGACAGGGCGCAGGCTTGAGATGAGGATTAGGATCCAGGATTTGATTCCGTCTACCTTTACCACTCTAGGTTTTATAAGTAGCACCTGGTATGGTCCTGTCCAGCGGGGTTTCAGGGATGACACCTGATGTTGTCTTATGTAGAGGAAGTCTCTTATTGGATATCAATGTGGAGTCCCCTCTTCACCAGGATGGTAGGCAGTGGCCAGCTGTTTTGACAGGTATCGCTGAGTTCTTTCAAGAGCTTTAAGTCTATCAAACAAGGGTGTGTGGAAGGTATCATTAGGTCTTAGAGTTGGGGTTAGGTCCCTTACTGGAGGAGGGGCCCCATAGAGAATTTCACAGGGGGGTGAGGTTACACAAAGATACAGAGGGAGTATTTCTTGCATGAAACAGTGCATAAGGCAGGAGCATAGTCCAATCTTTTATGCCAGTCTGTAAGGCTAATTTTGTTATGGTCTCATTAATGGTTCTATTCATTCTTTCTAACCGTCCTAAACTCTGGTGTCTATAAGCACAATGTAAATTCCAATTTATACCCAGGGTCCTGGCTAACCCCTGACCTACCTGGGACACGAATGTCAGTTTATTATCAGACCCTATTAATTTCGGCAGGCCGTATCTTGCGAAAATATCTTCCAGGATCTTCTTGACCACCATTTGTACTGTTTTCGTTCCTTTTTTTCTTTTTTTTTTTAATTGGAAAGGCTTCAATCTATCCTGAAAATGTATCTACAAAGACTTGGACATATTTAAGTCCTTAACTTGCTGGCTTAATTTCAGCAAAGTCAACTTCCTAGAATTGTTCTGGTCTGGTTTTTCATAGGTGCTTTCCTGCAGGAAGCTTGGAAGGGTAAGCATTAAGCAATTATTGACCCAAAAGGCTTTTGTTACCCATTCCGTTATTACATTTTGCTATGAGTCAGTTAGTGGAAAACTCTGTTCTTGATACTTCAGGAATGAATGCAGTTTCTTTGAACCAAGGTGAGTGAGTTGGTGTACATTTTCTACTGATATATTTAGAACCATGACTAAAGGAGCTTTAACTGAAGGATTTAGAAATTCCACTTGGGAACCTTCAGGGTTAAAAATTATTTTATCCCAGAGGTTTGTGAGCAGATCTCTGCCCATCAATGGGGCCGGGCATTCTGAGATTACTAGGATGGAGTGATGGATTTTTCATTTCCCCTGGTCCATGGTCCTCTTAGTTGTCCAAGCCCGATATTTACTGATATTAGCCCCTTGAATTAGAGACCTTTTATTTGATAGAGGGTCCAATGGGGCCTTAAGGTCTGAGTATATTGCCCCTGTTTCCACTTCAAAGTTTATTGGGGTCCCTTGACTTCAAAAATACCCTGAGCTCGGGGAGAGGATCTGAGACCTGACTTTCTTAGTCATCCTTCAGAGTCAGAATGTCTGGCTGGTGTGGCTGTCTCTTTCTAGGTCACTCTTTGGCCCAGTGTCCTTTTTCTTTAGAGTAGGCACATTGATCTGAGGCTAGGGGTGGCCTCTAGTGTGGGCCCAGTTATCCATTCCAGTCTCTATGTTTCTTAATTTCTGGCCTATTTGTTGTTGTGACCAGGACCTTAGTCAATTCCTTAGTCTGTCTTTTGTTTCTTTTATCCTCACTTTGTTCCCTTCTCTTCCTCAGTTTCTCTCTTATAGTATACCTTCCCAGCTTCTCTGACTAAATCTCTCAAAGTCATATCTTGTAATCCATCTAAGCATTGTAACTTTCTTTTAATATCCAGGGCAGCTTGCCCAATAAAGGCCATCTTGAAAGATGCCTTTTGATCCTCTGCCTGAGCATCAAAAGGAGTATATCTCCTATATGCCTCCATAATTCTCTCTAGAAACTTAGAGGGAGATTCATCAGGCCCTTGTATAATCTCTCTTACCTTGACCAAATTAGTTGGTCACATAGTGGCCACTAAGATATCCGCTATTAGAGCCTGGCGATAAGTGGAAAGTTGCTCCCTACCTTGAAAGGTGTTGGAATCACAATTGGGTCGGTTCAAGGAAAAGCCAGCTTTGAATATGTTGGGAAGTTGTTGTCTGTCACCCATCTGGTCCAAGGATTTTTTTTCTAGCTTGCAGGAGGTTTCTCTCTCATTCCTCTGTCATAAAGAGAGTCCCTAGGAGGTGTGGGCAGTCATCACAAGTAGGCTGGTGTGAAAACATTAATGAGTCAACCAGACCTGAGAGCCAGGTGGGGCCCTCGGTAAAAGGATGATTGTTATTCTTCAAGTTTTATAGGAGTGAAAAGGAGTAAGGCCAGTACTGGTAGGCTTGCATTTTTTCCCCATTGCCATCATCAATCATTGGCCCATAGGGACTGAGGGGGAGCATCACAGGAGTTCCAGTGTCTTCAATCATTTGCCGCCGGCGAGTTCCTTTAGCCTGGCCGGCATCCTCCAGGGCAGCAGGGACTGTGTGTGCCACAGCGGAGTTATCTGGAGGGGGCTGGGCTGGCTTAGCTTCCTCCAATGGCGGAGAGGCTGAGTCAGCAGCAGGGGAATCACTTAGAGGGTGTTGGGGGTTGGGGTACAAGGGGAGGGGATAAAGAGGGGGAGGAGAGTCCAGTAGAGTCAAATCTTGTGACTGAGGGAAAACAGAGGGTGTAGGAGAAGAAGTAGGAGAGGGTTTGAGAGATCGTGGGGGAAGGAGAAGGAGCGGGGGCAGGGGCAAGGAAAGGCTTCACCAATAGAGGAGGAGATTTGCAGAGGTCCTGCCAAGTTAAGATATATGGCTGTTGATTTGGATTACTATGTGGCCCTGGCAGAAAGACCATATCTCTGACTTTTTAAATTAGGGGAATTAGAAAGATTCTTCAAGGGGCCATACATATCAAAAGGTGGGCCATTCTGAGGCACAGAGAACCTGCCAGGTCCAGCGTTTTACTGAAAAAGAAAGATTCTGAGCCCTTAAGCGGACTTTGGTGCAGTGTTCAAGGGTCAGGGAAAGAGGCATTGAAGTGCTCTGTCCGATAATGAAAGATACACAAACAGTAAAAGCAACAACACACGACACAGACAAGACAAGACAATAAAGACAGGAAATGGACGTCCAATACTGAGACCAGGACTGAGTAGCCTGCAAAACCCAATGGGCTGGCAATACTGAGTCTGAAACAAAATATCAATGAGTCGAAGAGACTATTGTTCCTCGATTTACCGAGTCCTCTGCGGCGTCCCCCAGGGATGTGGCCTGTGGCTCTGTGACACAACTGTCATCCACCCTCAGAAAGAGCTCAAGCTCTTCATCGACAGCCATTTTGCCAAGCCCTAACCTGAAACCTGAAACCAGATACAGGCACCTTACTTACCCCGAGAGGAGCCCTTTGGGGTCTCTTGTCCACCACTGCCAGATCTCGGTGGAACCACCATATGTAAAGGTTGGGCGAGAATCTTGAGAAGACACCACCAAGAGACTGTCTCATGCAAAAGCAAAGGGTTTATTGTGGGTCCAACATGCTGGAGCTCAGAGCTCACTTGAATAGAGAAGAGAGCCCTGAGAACAGCTTAAGCAGAGCTTATATACTTTCCTTGGAGAGGGCAGGGAGGGAAGTTTATTGATGAGTCCGGGCGAGTGAGCGGTTTGCATGCAACTGGGTGAGGGAGTACATTCTGCAGTTTGGCAGTTGGGGACAGCACATTCTGGGAACAAGTTTAGCAAACAGTTCTCAATATTTCAACAGTGTTTTGTTAAGCACACAGAAAAACAGGAAGTGACAAGTACTTATTTTATTAACCTTTCACTACCGGCTATAATTTGCCAGATTTCCTAATGTCTCTATTGATATGTGTTTTCCTACATATTTTTCAGAGTTCATCATTGTGACTGACTCTTTACATGTGCTGAAATTTACATTCACTCTATACCTGAAACCCTATAACTAAAGAACTTTTGGTCCAAATCCTATACTCACTCTCCTTTCAAAAACTAACAAATATCTTCCTAATCTTACCGACTATCCCTTTTTGACTGAAAGTTCTGTTTGTCCTATGCCAGACCTGCCACTGACCAGCAGAAGCAGCCCAGGTGTCTGCGGGTGTGGTAGATACATCTCACCAATTGGAGGAGGTGCAGAGCAGAGCCGCCACCCACGCCTGCAAGGTAGGCAGACCTGCGACCGACAGGAAGAACAGGCCCTGCATCCAGTCAGCGTGGTAGACAGATCACCCTACTTGGAGGAGTAGCACAGCCGCCGACCACCCCAGCAATGGAGACTTTCCACTATACAAGAGCAATATAAATATATAGGGGGAAAATTTCAAAAACACAACAGTTTCACCAAGCAGAAATTAGCGTGAGCAGTATGAAAAGATAAGGAAAGAAAGGACCACAAGCAATGCAGGTGAACTCAACTTTAGAAGAGGTAATAGCTGCAGCAGATAGAATGTCAGATAAAGAATTCAGGATATACATGCTTCAGATGATCTGGAGTCTCAAGGAAGACATTAGACAGCAAAATCAGACAATGAAAGATCACTTCGACAATGAATTACATAAAAAATCAAGTAGCAAAAGATCAACTATACACGGGGATAGAGGTTATAAAAAACAAAAGAACAGAACTCCTAGAAATGCATGAAGCAACGAACCAACTTAAGAACTCAATTGAGAATTCTACAAGCAGAGTAGAATACTTAGAAGATAGAACATCAGACAATGAAGACAAAGTATTTCAACTTGAAAAGAACATAGACAGATTAGCAAGACAGTTAAGAAACCATGAGCAGAACTTCCAAGAAATATGGGATAACATAAAGAAACCAAAATTAAGAGTCATTGGGATACAGGAAGGTATAGAGGTACAAAACAAAGGAATGAGCAATCTATTCAATGAAATAATAAGAGAAAACTTCCCAGACTTGAAGAATGAGACAGAATCCCAAATCCTAGAAGCCTACAGGAAGCCGAATGTGCAAAATCATAAGAGATTCACACCTAGACATATTATAATGAAGATGCCCAACATACAGGATAAGGAGAAAATTTTAAAAGCTACAAAAGAAAGGAAGCAGATTACATTTAGGGGTATACCAATCAGGATAATAGCTGAACATTCAACACAGACTCTGAAAGCTAGACGATCCTGGAATAACATATTTCAAACACTGAAAGAAAATTCCAATCAAGAATCATGTATCCAGTGAAATTAAGCCTCAGGATGGAAGATGAAGTTAAAACCTTCCACGATAAACAAAAGTTAAAAGAATTTGCAGCTAGAAAACCATCTCTTCAAAACATCCTCGGCAAAACATTACAGGAAGAGGAAATGGAAACTAACAATGAAAACCAACAGTGGGAGGTAGGACAATAAAGGAGGGAAAATAATCAAGGAGGAAAACAAACCATGTTTAGTGACATAAATGAACAAATATGGCTGGAAGAACAACCCATATCTCAATAATAACCATAAATCTTAATGGCTTAAAATCACCAATTAAGAGACACAGGCTAGTAGAATGGATCACAAAACAAGAACCAACAATATGCTGCCTAAATGAGACACATTTGATAGGAAAAGACATACATAGACTGAAGGTGAAAGGTTGGAAAAATCATATCACTCATATGGACTTTGGAAACAAGCAGGATTGTCCATACTCATATCAAATAAAATAGATTTCAAGCCAAAGTTAATCAAAAGGGATAAAGAGGGACACTACATACTGCTCAAGGGAACCATACACCAACAAGACATAACAATCATAAATATATATGCCCCAAACAATGGTGCAGCTATGTTCATCAAACAAACTCTTCTCAATTTCAAGAGTCTAGTAGACCACCATACAATAATCATGGGAGACATCAACACACCTCTCTCACCACTGGACAGATCTTCCAAACAAAAGTTGAATAAGGAAACTATAGAACTCAATAACACTATTAATAACCTAGACTTAATTGACATATATAGAATATACCACCCAACATCAAGCAGTAACACTTTTTTCTCAGCAGCACATAGATCCTTCTCAAAAATAGATGACATATTATGTCACAGGGCAACTCTTAGACAATATAAAAGAGTATAGATAATACCAGGCATCTTATCTGATCATAATGGAATGAAACTAAAATCAACGATAAAAGAAGGAAGGAAAAATGATTGATCACTTGGAGAATGAACAATAGGTCACTGAATGAACAATGGGTTATAGAAGATCAAGGAGGAAATTAAAAAATTTTTAGAGATAAATGAAAACACAGACACAACATATCGGAATCTATGGTACACATTGTAAGTAGTTCTAAAACAAGAATTCATTGCATGGAGTTAATTCCTTAGAAAAAGAAAAAACCAACAAATAAATGATCTCATACTTCATCTCAAAATCCTAGAAAAGGAAGAGCAAAACATCAGCAAAAGAAGTAGAAGGCAAAAAATAATCAAAATCAGAGCTGAAATTAATGAAATCGAAACAAAAAAAAAACAATTGAAAAAATTGACAAAACAAAAAGTTGGTTCTTTGAAAAAATAAATAAATTTGACAGACCCTTATCCATGCTAGCGAAGAAAAGAAGAGAGAGAACTCAAATTACTAGCATACAGGATGAAAAAGGCAATATCACAAGAGACACTTCAGAAATACAGAAGATATTCAGAAATTATTTTGAATTCTTATACTCCAATAAAATAGAAGAAGTGAAGGCATCTATAAATTTCTTAAGTCATATGATCTGCCCAGATTGAGTCAGGAGGATATAGACAAACTAAACAGACCAATATCAATTGAGGAAATAGAAGAAACCATAAAAAGACTACCAACTAAGAAAAGCCCAGGACCGGATGGGTATAGAGTAGAGATTTACAAAACCTTTAAAGAGGAACTAATACCAATACTTTTCAAGGTATTTCAGGAAAAATGCAAAAATCCTCAATAAAATTCTGGTGAATCGGATACGAAAACATATCAAAAAAAAATGTGCACCATGATCAAGGGATGCAAGGCTGGTTCAATATACGGAAATCAATAAATGTTATTCATCACATCAATAGACTTAAAAATAAGAACCATATGATCATCTCGATGGAGGCGGAAAAAGCATTCAACAAAGTACAGCATCCCTTTATGTTCAAAACTCTAGAAAAACTATGGATAACAGGAACATACCTCAATATTGTAAAAGCAATCTATTCTAAGCCTCAGGCTAGCATCATTATGATTGGAGAAAAATTGAAGGCATTCCCTCTAAAATCTGGAACAAGACAGGGATGCCCTCTCTCACCACTTGTGTTCAACATAGTTCTGGAAACACTGGCCAGAGCAATTAGAAAGGTGAAAAAATTAAAGGCATAAAATTAGGAAAAGAAGAACTTAAATTATCATAATTTGCAGATAACATGATTCTATGCCTAGCAGACCCAAAAGGGTCTACAAAAAACTATTAGAGCTAATAAATGAATTCACCAAAGTGGCAGGATATAAAATCAACACGCATAAATCAAAGGCATTCCTGTATATCAGCAACAAATCCTCTGAAATGGAAAGGAGGACAACCACTCCATTCACAATATCCTCAAAAAACATAAAATACTTGGAAATCAACCTAACAAAAGAGGTGAAAGACTTATACAATGAAAACTACAGAACCCTAAAGAGAGAAATGGAAGAAGATCTTGCAAAATGGAAAAATATATCCTGTTCATGGATAGGCAGAACTAACATCATCAAAATGGCGATATTACCAAAAGTTCTCTAATGGTTCAATGCAATGCCAATCAAAATCCCAAAGGCATTTCTTGTAGAAAGAGAGAAAGCAATCATGAAATTCATATGGAAAAATTAAAGACCCAGAAGAGCAAAAACAATGCTAAGCAGCAAGTGTGAATCAGGTGGTATAGCCATACCAGACTTCAAACTATACAACAGAGCAATCGTAACAAAAACAGCATGGTACTGGTATCAAAACAGGCGGGTGGAACAATTGTACAGAATAGAGGACACAGAAACCAATCCACAAAACTACAACTATCTTATATTTGATAAAGAGGCTAAAAGCATGGAATGAAGGAAGTATAGTATTTTCAACAATGGTGCTGGGAAAACTGGAAATCCATATGCAACAAAATGAAACTGAATCCCTTTCCCTCGCCATGTACAAAAGTTAACTCAAAATGGATCAAGGAGCTTGATATCAAATCAGAGACACGGCGTGTGATAGAAGAAAAAGTTGGCTACTATCTACATAATGTGAGGTCGGGCTCCAAATTCCTCAATAGGACACCCATCAAAAGAGTTAATAACTAGAATCAACAAATGGGACTTACTCAAACTAAAAAGTATTTTCTTAGCAAAATAAACAATAAGAGATGTAAATAGGGAGCCGACATCCTGGGAACAAATCTTTAGTCCTCACACTTAAGGTACACCCTTAATATCCAGAGCATACCACGAATTCAAAAAATTAGACAATAAGATAACAAATAACCCATTCACCAAATGGGCCAAGAACCTGAACACTCACTTCTCATAGGAGGACATATAATCAATCAACAAGTATATGAAAAAATGCTCACCATCTCTAGCAATCAGATAAATGCAAATCAAAACCACCCTAAGATACCATCTCACTCCAGTAAGATTGTCAGCTATTATGAAGTCAAACAACAACAATTGCTGACGAGGATGTGGGGAAAAGGGTACACTTGTACATTGCTGGTGGGACTGCAAATTGGTGCAGCCAATTTGGAAACCATTATGGAGATTTCTTGGAAAGCTGGGAATGGATCCACCATTTGACCCAGCTATTCCCCTTCTCGGTCTATTCCCTAAAGACCTAAAAAGAGCATGCTATAGGGACACTGCTACATCGATGTTCATAGCAGCACAATTCACAATAGCAAGACTGTGGAACCAACCTAGATTCCCTTCAATAGATGAATGGATAAAAAATGTGGCATTTATACACAATGGATGTTGCTCTGCATTAAAAAAATGACAAAATCATATAATTTTCAGGGAAATGTATGGCATTAGAGCATATTAGGCTAAGTGAAGCTAGCCAATCCCTAAAAACAAATGCCAAATGTCTTCTTTGATATAAGGAGAGAAACTAAGAACAGAGTAGGGACGAAGAGCATGAGAAGAAGATTAACATTAAACAGGGATGAGAGGAGGGAGGGAAAGGGAGAGAGAAAGGAAATTGCATGGAAATAGAAGGAGACCCTCAGGGTTATACAAAATTACATACAAGAGGAAGTGAGGGGAAAGGGAAAAATAATAGAAGGGGCCTTTTCTGAGAAAACAGCTAGTGGCTCACCACTGGCTCCTGAAAACTTCACAGTGTGAACCAAGGAGACAAAATCTGAGAGAAGACAGGCCATTTCGAGGAAACATAGTATGGCCCACCAGTCAGAGGACACTCCAATTAGTCACAGACCTACTTGAATGAAGTAGGTGCCGTTGTGGGTGTGGTTGTGATTTTGTGGTTTAGTCTCTTGTTCTGAGAATAGGTAGGAAATACGGTTTGTTTGTTTTGGAGTGGACTGTTTCTAGTCAGTCATTTGACAAGCGATTGTTTGTATGCCTGTGTATCCCACTGTGTCCGTGGTTGTAGACATTATTAAAGATAATGCATCAATGGATGTGTCCTGTCTAGTAGAAAGCTTGCCAACATTCATCCTGCCCAATTTATGAGTGGACTGCCGGTTGCTTTAGGGAAGGTCAACACCTATTATCTTCATAAGTTCCTATTTTCTTCCTGAATTCTGGCTACTCTCCAGAATAGGCTCATGGTTTTGTGTCCAAGATATGAACCACCTCCAAGCTCTGTGACATTGCCATGTATTGGAGAGCTGAAGGAAATTGCGAGCATCTCAGAAAACTCAGATTTCAGTGTGACAAAGAAAGCGTCAGTAGAGAAACCCTGCTTTGGGCCTTTTGCTTACGTATTTTTCTGTTGCTCTGAGTGTCAGGAAGGTCTTTGCCTCAGGCCACCCCTTTGTCAAGCCTGAAGAAAACTGTTTTCAAATGGAAATGAATGGGCATCACCTGTGGCTCTTTGCTTCATTGCTTTGGAAAGGGATGTGTCTGAATCAGCCTCTTGGCCCTGTGTGAGGCAGTGGCTTACATTCTCAGCACCTGATGGATCTAAAGAAAGATCCCATGTGTGCATCCAAAACCAAAATGGCAAAAAGATCAGTCATTGTGTATGAAGTATCGTGACTTACTCTGATATGTTCCTGATCTCCATCAAGTGAGAATAGGAATCCTTTGGGTAAGATGAGTTCTTCAAATCCCTGCAGAGGCTAGCCCATATGTGCTTTCATTTTCTCATGACTCCAAATCACATAAAGAATCTATACCTGTCAGTCAGTAGGCCTCAAATTGGAGAATCAGAGCAGTATTAAGGCCAGGCTTATTTTATCACTCCTGGTTCAGAGGAATGGTATCCAGGCCACCCTGACTTTAGTCAAATGAGGGGCAAGGGAGCTTATTTTGGACACTGTCTTATGCCGCACCCCTCATGGAAACCTCCAGGCAGAGGTTATTATGAGTGTCTATATGGAAGAAGGTGAGGGCCATGTTGGGGTGTTTTGGTTTTAATTGTTTTCATTTGTGTGGAGGTTGGAAGAAATGACTGGGTTCACCTGGGCTTGAACTTTGTTGTGATTCCCCTTAAAGACTGAGTTCTGGAACTTACCTCAGAGAAGTATTGAAATGAATTGTGTTGTGATTTTAGGAGGCCACGCATGAGAATCTCCCTTGGAAACTGAGATCAAGGCAAAGGGTGGCTTCCGACTGATCCCTGGGAATCTCAGCCAGGATATCACATGATTTTATTCTGAAAGACTTGGCAGCCATAGTTGAGAGTCAAAACACACATGGACCTCACATTGTAGACCTCAATGGGCCTGGCTTCATGTGACCTTTTGGCTACTCTTTGGGAAGCCTTGACTTTGAGAGTTCTCCAGAGCATTCATTGAAATGAGGTCCCTCAACATTTAATGGTTCCTGAATGAATTGAAACCCATAGTGCCTCCATCTTCATCCTAGAAAAGTGGCTAGATAAAGACCCTGAAATTTTGGAAACTCCCATGACCAGGTGGCTCTGGAGAAACTTTGAATCTCCTGTTGCTGATAATGAGTGTACCAGACAGTGCTTTGATTGACTGGGTTTCATGAAAATGGTGAAGAACAGAGATGCCAGTAAGTTGAGACTGCTGAGTGGTGGACCCAGAGCTGTGGTGTGCAGGTGTGTGATAAAATTTCTGAGTTGGGGCCATGTGGATCTCCAGTTGACTTCCAAATGCCTTGTGGCTGACATGGTGCAGCCAGCAGACCCTTATATGTAAAGGCATCTTGTTATATGGAGAGGTTTCAAGGCAATGTTCAGAATCAGGTTGCTATGGTCAAGGGGAAAGCTATGTGGGATAAAAGCCTGGTTGGTGCATTCTCCTGCAGTCCCTGACCCACCACACGTAACAGAACTCCCTCCAGTACTGGGTCCCAGTTGAACTCCTTCTATTTCGTGATGTAAATACCAAAATCCCAGTGTAGCACCAAGAAACACCACGAAAATGGAGGATGACCAAATGACTTCAGTCCACATGGGGAGACACTTAGCCCCCAGTGGCCACAGTTTACCTACAAAGAGAGAATTCAGCGCTGGTAACTCATGTTCATTGGAAAATAAGAAACCATGCCCTCCAGTCACATAGATGCAGACCCAGTTTTGATGGTCTCACTAGAAAAGAAGCTAAAGCTCCTGACAACAACATATATTTCAAGTACCCAACCTCAGAGGCAGTTTCTCAAGAAGTCATTAGGCCAGCAGTGCTCTATGTTTGTGGAGTGTTTACCTGTTAGACCCGGATGTAAGAAAAGAACACTGACTCCAATTAAAATCAAATTAAAGCACGCTTATTATTTCCACCAGCTGGGCTGCCTCTTCCTCCCAAAATGGCGGGAACAAGAGAGTAACGCCAACTTTACTACAGCCCAGCTTTATAGCCCAGAAAGTTACACAAAAGTGGGGTTACAGATAACAAAACTCTGACAAGCATCACACTAATGGTCGTTTACATTATTTTTTTTTGCTAGCCCCAACATCAAAATTTATGAGGACCATCATAGCCTCAGAGAGGGTCATTGTCTGGCCACGGAAGGCCAATATTTATGAGGTGTGACTAAATTTTCAGAGAGGGCTGTTATCTGGTCAGAGAGCCATGCATGGGTGAGTTCAAGGCATGGGCAGGCATTCCAAGCAGGTTCAGAATTCGTAATAATTTATAGTAAAGCCAAAGTTATCTTTTCATGGCTTTGTTGCAAAATGGCTCCCAATTTTAATAAAAGATAAGGTTGGGTCTATCATTCCCCCCTTTTCTTATGTGTCCTTTTCAAATCTTTGATAGGGTAGGGGAAGAGCACTGAGGAAATTTTAATCCCTCAGGTAACAGTCTCAAAATTTTTAGAACTCACCGAAAACCAGTCTCCCTGATATTACCTGAATTAATTAATTACTTATATTGACAGTCTATTTATTTTTGGCTCCATTGGTTTAAGTAGAGAGTCGTCTCTCATTTTGGCTTCTTCTGAGCTGAGAGATGGTGACGTGAGGGTGCATGGCGTGAGGGAAATGAGTTGCCATTTTGAAGTCAGTTGAGGGACATGAGTTGCCTTTTAGAAGTCAGTTCGTTTTGAAGTCTGGTTGGGGAAGAACAGGTTGTAATGTCATCTGGTGATGGGTTCTTCTATGAGAGAAACAAAAAACATGAGTACAGAATAAATGTTGCAGCAGCAGGAACATGTCACTGTATGAAGTTTCCTCACCAGTCTTTAATATTCTCAGTTATCAGGACTGTCAACTTAATATTTAACTTTTAGTGTTACAGTTGTCCCTCCCCATAAGATACAGTTTAATAATTTACTATCATCTGATCTTGCAAAATCCTTTCACTAGTATGACCTCTGTGTCTAATAGAAAAACTTTAATTCTGTTACTCAGGGCTGGATAATCATACTAGCAAACACCAAGCCTACCTGTGTAGGTTAAGAATATCTGTAGGCCTTAAACTAAAAATTTCTGCCTCTGGCAGCTCCTCTTGATAGTCTCTTTTTATAGTTATCAGGCATTCCTGTCTGAGAATTCTTCTTTGTAGCCAACAGTCTTACTTATTTTGGGAGGCTAACATAAAGTGTATACCTAAAAATATTATTATTACTATTATTATTATTATAATTATTTAAAGTGCCCAGGAATGGCTGTATTTTGCTTTCAACTGTCTTTGCTAAGTGTTTGAGATGAAGCAGTCAAACTGACTTTTGTTTCTATCTATTGTTAACAGTCAGCTGAGCTTTTATGGGAGTGATTCCTGGGGAAACTTGAGAGCAGCTTCTCAGTTCTGCTAGTGCCATTTGCGCTAGCTGGGTCCAGGTCTTGCTTGACCATGTGGCTTCCCTCGGAAGCATCAGGGATGTCTCGCTTCACTGATGACTCTCCTCTTTGTAGCAAATGCACTGATTGGATTTCTGTTCTCCAGTGGTCTCATTAATCTCCCTGATTGGGAGGTTATGGGGCCCAGAGTTGCAAAGTTCTTAGAGAAGTCCCCTGTTCCCTGGATTCAGACTGACTCAGAGGGCAAGAGTCAAATATTGGTATTCTTGGCCCTTTTCATTTAACTTTAATTTTAAATCCTAATCTGAAACAACCAGCAAATAAATTTTAACAGCCTTATATTAAGAGTACTAGGCTTTAATGTCTATAACTTTATAATAATTTATATTGTATTAATTGGGATCTTATTATTCTGTCTGTCTTGTAGGTGATAACTTATTATCTTAAATTAACCCATGTTCTGTTCTTAAAGCAACACTTCTGTAAAACACCAACAGGGAATCTTTAGATCACTTATAAGAAAATTAAAAAATAAAATTTTTTAACAAGACTAAAAATACTTATTTCATGTAATAGCTACCCTGAATTTTTTGGGTGAGTTATACATTATATCCCCTTTTTGAGACCCTAGTAATCTTGACAGAAAAAAAAGAACCTTTTGAACATAACCTTAAATGAAATAAAATCTAACCACTGCTTTCATAGTCATTCTCACATGTAGTAAGATGGGACACAGAGCCTCATCTGAGGTAAGGCAGGGCTCTTTATAAATCTGAAGTGTTTTAGTTCTAAAGCTGATCTTTGTTTTTTAAATATTATTTTACAAAGTTTACATAAATTGTTTGAGGTCACATGAACATTAGCTAACATCATATGATATCACATTTAAAACATGAATTAAAGAATGGCTGGAAGTTTTTAACCTTTACATAGATTAGGGTCTCATTAACTTAAAAATATATTTAAATTGTTCCACAATGAAAAAAGTAACATAAAACTCTACATATCTTATTGATAACAGGTAAAAAAAAATCCCAATATATATTTTATTTACAATACAACTTCAGAACACCAGATGAATATAATGCTCTTTTAAAGGCTATACCTTATAGACTTGTATACCTGGAAGATATGAGCACATTAATAGCATCACAATCACATTGATGTTTCTAAATTAACCACGTTTAGCTTTTAAAGAAACGGCAGTACAGTGCTCTCAAATAACAGTTCTTATTTAAACAGTTGTTTAATTTTTATGGTTGCTTGCTCTAGAAAATATAAAACTTAATAAACACAATGTTATGGGTAAACTCATGTTTTAAGAAATTTTGTCTCTTTAACACATGAGTGATTTTTACAATCTTATACAGACTTTAGTACAAACGTATACAGACGTTAGTATATCAATCAGATATCAAACAAACGTACTCATGAATGAGTAATCCCATATGAAATTTACTTTACTTATTTATCAAAATATTAGACAAATGTATTGAACAGTGTAAACCATTTTTATTGGTTGAAGGAAAAGTCCTAGAACAAAGGCATATTAGACCTTTTGTAGACATTAATATTTTAATAGATTTTTGAACACCTAGAATAACTTGTAAGCTTAAATTTAAAGACATTCATATTTATCTGTTTATCCAATTTAAATTGAAACATTTTAATCACGTGAATTAAAGATTTTTGGATTCACTTTTTAAAATTGTTTTTATGAGTGAATTTTTTTATATATGTGCTCCTTATATATGTTTATTTGTGTATCATATATATGATATACGGACATATGTATATATATAGACATACAACACATAGCAAAAGTGTGCACACATAATAATAGTGAAGGCCTTGTAGCTTTGCACAGGTGAAATCTCCATTGCAATGTTTAAAAAATTCCACAGTTGGTCAAATATAGAACTGATCAGAAAAACATTAACCTAGGTCTGTAGGATCAAAACCATGAGCTCAAAAAATAAATAAAGAATCTAAGGAAAAAATAATGAGTCCTAGATTAAATGACTGGCCAGTAATTAGTAAATACCACACAATATACCTTTTTTCCCCTTAGTCCTCAGATCAGTTTCCTACTGAGCTTACAGGCTTCTTTCATATGCATTTCAAAATAAGTCCTGGCTGAGGGCTGGAAGGAGCAGAAAAAAATGGCTATTCTGAGAAGACACCTCAGGCCTAAGGCATTTTAACCATAATTTTCTGGTTAGGATGTTGAAAATTATGATACAATTTTAAGATACACTTCACAAAATTTTATATCTTTACAAGTTGTTTTGTCAACAGATACCATACTATGATTTAGTATCCTTGTCCAAATTAATGCACTGGTACACACAGTGACATTTTTCCAGGCTACCCAATTCAAAATAGGTGAAAAAAACACTGAATGATTGGGAAGTTACTTGCCATCTTGGAAGTAGAGTTCTTTAGTTTTCCATCCTAAGTATTTAAGTTCTCTGGCATGAATTATCTGAAATTGTAAACTAAACAATTACGTAAACCTGACTTTTAACTGCAAGATTGTGCAATACTTCAAAACCCATTCAGATACCAGATTGTTACAATGAATCATTATCATTTAGACACACATTCAGCTAAGATCATTTCCAAGAAATAATTTATAATATCAACACATTATTGCACATGTCTTAAAGGGCCAGAAAAAAGGCACAAGACAGAAAGAAAGGAACTCCAGACTGTGTCTGACAGACAGAAGCCTTTAAAATAGAGCAGATAAGAGAAAAATCTCCTACACCAGTGGCACCACAGATGTCCCCACACGGGGATCAGATGTTTTCACAGAGGAGCAACCTGAAATGTAAAATCAAGGATCTCCATGGTGACTTTACTGCATTTAGTGTCCCCTTTTTTTTTTCTTTTTTTTAAGAAGACAGAAGTGGCATAATCCTTACAGTGTAGGGAACAAAGGAGGGAATTCCCTGAAGCAACAGGGCTTTGGCAGATGCTGGGAGTCCCTCAGTCCCTTCTTTTACTTACAGGATTAGCTCTTCTGTTTCGGTTCCACGCCAAGCATGCTCCATCTCCTAACATTTCAGTAGTCAGCTCTCAAAAAGTCTGGGACGCGGGGGGGGGGTATCAAAATTTGTAACTTAAAGTTTGGTTCCTGAACTTGAAGCCAATTAAAGCCAATTTAATAATAAGGACAGGGTTTTGAGAAAAATAAAATGGGAGGTTTATTGCTTTGCTAACAAAGGAAAAACAAGGGGACTCTGCCCAAAAGTTGTGACTCTCTTGATCTGGAAAGACAAGGGGTTTTTAAGGAGTTTCACTTGTTATTCTGGGAGACACTCAGTTCTTCGTTCCCCAGCAGGCATTGCCATCTGCAGTGGGTGTACTCCAGGCAGCCAGCTAGGGGTTTCTCTTATCTTGCTTAACAAAGGGTGGTAAAGTTCATTGCAGTTCCTTAAAACACAGTCCAAAGTGGTGTCAGGATTACTTGCTTTGTTACCCATTTTCATGTCCAATATCCTTAAGATTTTACCACAGAAATCACACAACAAAACGCACAAAAACAAACAAACAAAAAACATATAGAACACAGAACAAAACACAAAGAAACAGAAACCCGGCGAAGAAACAGAAAAACAGAGGAGCAATGCAATGTCTTGCTAAAGCTCCTGGTAGGAGCGCGTGCGTGCTCCTCGGCACCTCTCTACCCTTCCAGAGGAATTCCCTACAGAACAGAACAGAGGACAGAACGATTCTCATTACTGTCCTGGACAGGAGTGTATGTGAGCCTCCCCAGGGCACCTCTCTGTCATCAGAAGAGATCTCCCTTAACCAGATATCAGATGTTATAAAGGTGTCACTTACCTATGGAGGCCTCCTCCACCAGGTGCTTGCTAATAGTTTTAGTGCAGTGGTTCACTGCAGTGCTCCCCAGACTGAAGGCTCACCCCAAGGCCTTGGAACATCTCAAGTTGCACACCCTAGAGTGGCTCTCCAGCCCGGTGCTCTTGAGGGAAGGCCAGCTTCAGAATTTTCAGTAGTCTGGTCTTGTAATCTGGTCGGGCAGGGTTATCTCGCAGGGGAACTCCAAAATGTTGGACTAGGATGCAAGAAAAGACTACTGACTCCAATTAAAATCAAATTAAGGCAAGCTTATTATTAAAACCAGCCAGGCTGCCTCTCCCTCCCAAAATGGCATGAACAACACAGCAACACCACCTTTCCTACAGCCCAGCTATATAGCCCAGAAAGTTACACAAAAGGGGTTACAGATAACAGAACTTTGAAAATATCACACTAATGGTAGTTTACATTTTTTTTGCTGGCCCCAACATCAGAAATTATGAGGACCATTAGAGCCTCAGAGAGGGTTGTTGTCTGGCCTGGGAAAGAAAATATTTATGAGGTGTCATTAATGTTTCAGAGAGCGCTGTTACCTGGTCAGAGAGCCAGGCATGGATTAGTTCAAGGCATGGGGAGGCATTCCAAGCAGGTTCAGAATTTGCAGTAATTTATAGTAAAGCCAAAATTATCTTTTAATGGCTTTCTGGCAAGATGGATCCCAATTTTAATAAAAGATCAGGTTGGGTCTATCAAGCCTGTCCCTTACTTTTGGAAACTCCTCTACAACCTGCAAGGTTGTGAACTCCTGAGCATTTTACACTCCAAATATGTATTCACAGATTTTCTAACTCTTCTCCTCCAATTGTGTCTTACTTGGGGTGACAGTAATATCAAGGCATTGTTCTGGATGAGAGAGGGAAGATTTTTGTGTAGCACATATTTGCATACACATTTAGGAGATCAGTCCTCCTAAAGACTGTTGGAACAGAAAATTCAATCTATGGGGGAGCTTCCTAGCTGAACAAAATTATACATAAATCCAAGTTCATTAAATAAATAGTTTTGGATCAGTGGATGATATATATTTCAAGATAAATTTAAATTGGCATATATATTGTTACATTTTAATGTCTCTGTGTGTGTTGTTTAAAATGTTTTGTCATTTATGTGGATTTATAATCAAATCTTCACAGGATTATTCTCAGAAATATTCATCCACCTGAAATACATATTTTTTCCTAGTACTGAAAACTAACTTCAGTGAATGGTGCATGAATATTCTAATAATTCTACAGTAACTGACCCAGATTAACATCAATGCAAGTAGATTTCTATGGGATATGATGTGCATTTTGATGTTCATTTTTATTCAACACTGGTACATTACTATTTCTGCAGGTTATGTACATCATACAATATATATTTCATCCAAAATTTCGCAAATTTATAGGCATGTGTTTCACGTTCAATCACTTCCTGCTTCAGAACACATGTATTCCTCCAGGTTTCTTGACTATTCTTTTCATGAGACTACTTTCCAAACACATTATTTTTGATTTGCATAATCACTTTTGAAGCAAAACTCACACACCATTCACGATAAACCATAACCCTAATATTACCATTAGGTGTCTAACTGGTTGGAATGAATGATTGTATATCAATATGAGATTTCTTTTATATTTTCAGATATCAATTCAATCCATTATTTAAAGTAGAACCAGTTATATTATTTACACAGAGTATGGTCTATTCATGCATTATCTGCATATTCATAGACACAGGGTACCCCTAATTGTACCCTCAATACTAATTTATACGTCTACAAAATATTGCTACAGAAATGGTGGAAGAAATACTCATGTCACTTGATCTACATATACATTTTATCACAATAATATTCTGGACACAAAATGCAAAGGTCACACTTATGATTTTACCAAAGCCTAAATAAAAAGTGAGCATGGATTATTAAAAACATCCATGTCTTGGTTACGTAATGCTCTCAAAAGTCAATCCAATTTGTGACAACATATTTGTTTCTTCCTAAGATTAGATATTCAAACTCAATCCTTTTGAAAATTTCTAAACAAATTACACACTTTATACTTTTGCTGATTTCCTAATGTCTCTATTTATATCTGCTTTCTTACATATTTTCCCTAGTTCATCACTGTGACTGCCTCTTCACATGTGTTGACATTTACATTCAGTCTATAAGCGAAAACCAATTTGTAAAGAACTTTTTGTACAGGTCCTATACTCACTCTTCTTTCTAAACCTACTGACTATCTTGCTAATCCTACGGACTATCCCTTTTTGACTGGATGTTCTGTTTGTTATTCAATCATACAAGGTACAAGATTCTATTTCATTGTATATCGATTTATCTGAGACATCTGTGCAGAATATAATTCAATGTTAAGTATCCCACTCAAGGGCCCAATGGTCTACTTGGCTTCAAATCTTCCCTAGATTTCTGTTTCCATACTTATATTTCACCTATGTATTCTTGTAAATATCACAGGTTCCCAATAGCATTATTCATCTTGCAGAATGATTCCTAACCCAAATTGAACACGTTATTAACTATAAACTGTTCCCTCAATCTAACTTTACAGCAGTGCAGGGACAGAGTTGGTCTTACAATACAGGAATGTAGGGGATCTTCCACCTGCTGAGAATCTCAAAGAACCATGCATAAATGATACCTGAAGAAGATGTAGACTGCTATGAAGGACCTGAGAAAGCAAAAGTCATTTTCCATGGCAAACAACCTGGTCAGGATGGAGAGATGTGTCTGAATCAGCCTTTCTCTTTTTAATGCAGAGCAAATGGACCAAACCAGGCCTGTGTGGAGGTCTTTCCCCCGGTACCTATTGTTGATATACATTCTAACTTGTGAATGTGTCACAGGAAGTAGGGGCAGCCTCCATCTCATGGGACCCTATGAAGAAACTGTTAGGACAAAGTGGTTGCCAAGGCTGTGAGCTCATTCAGTTCATGAAGGAAGTGACCTACTTCACTTCTTTGGTGATGGAACTCTCTGAACTTGGGATCCCGGAAACCAGGCACCCAGAGCCAGGCCCAATAACAGTCACAGAGGTGTCACTTGTTTGGATTTATCATGCAGAGAGTCAGTCTTTCTTGGTACCTACAGATGTGAGGATGGCCAAATTCCAGGAAAAATCTGAAAAGGGGTCTTTCCTGAGAAAGCAGATAGAGGCTCTCCGCTGGCTCCTGACAACTTCACAGAGTGTGCCAAGGAGTCCAGATTTGTAAACAAACAGGCCATTTCATGGGAACAAATTATTGCCAACCAGGCAGAGGACACTCGAGATAGTCGCAGACCTAATTGGGGGAAAGAGGTGCCTTTATGAAAATGAGTGTGGGTTTGTGGTTTTTGTCTCGTGTCCTGAGAATTGGTAGGAAAGGTGGTTTCTTTGGTTTGGAGTGGACTGTTTCTAGTAAGTCATTTGACAAGGTGAGTGTTTCTATGTCTGTGTATCCCACTGTGTCCGTGGTTGTAGACATTACAATAGAAATTGCATCAATGGATGTCTCCTGTCTAGGAAAAAGCTTCCCAACACTCATCCTGCCCAATTTATGAAAGGATGGAGGCTTGCCTTATTGAGGGGCAAGACCTGCTATCTTCCAAAATTCCTGTTTTCTTACTGAATTCTGGCCACTCTCCAGAATAGGCTCATGGTTTGGTGACCAAGATATGTACCCCCTTCAAGCTCTGTGACATGGACATGTACTGGATAGCTGAAGGGAATGGCGAGAATCTCAGAAAACTCAGATATCAGTGTGACAAGGAAAGTCTCAGTGGAGAAACCCTGCTTTGGGCTTTTTGCTTACCTATTGTTCTATAGCACTGAATGTCAGGAAGATCTTTGTTTAAGGCCACACCTTTGTGAAGCCTGAATTAAACAGTTCTCTAATGGAAATGAATAGGCATCACCTGTCCCTCTTTGAGTAATTGATTTCGGAAGGGATGTGTCTGAATCAGCCTGTTGGCACTGTCTGAGCCTGTGGCTTAGATTCTCAGCACCTGACGGATCTAAAGAATGACACCATGTGTGCATCCAAAACCAAAATGGCCAAAAGAGCATTCATTATGGATAACGTCTCTCGCCTTCCTCTGTAAGGTTCCTGAACTCCATCAAGTGAATCCTTTTAGTCAAATAAGTTCTTCAAACCCTGCAGAGTCTAGCCCATTGGTGCTTAGGTTTTCTCATGACCCAATCCACATAAAGAATCTAAACACCACAGTCAGTAGGCCTCAAATTGGAGAAGTGGAACAGTATTAATGGTAGGCCTATTTGATCACTCCTGGTTCACAGGAAGGGTGTCCAGGCCACCCTGACTTTAGGCAAATGACGGGCAAGGGAGCTTATTTTGGACACTGTCTTGTCCAGCGCCCCTCATAGAAACCTCCAGCTAGAGGTTATGTTGAGTGTCTATATGGAAAAAGATGAGGGCCATGTGGGAGTGTTTTGGTTTAAATTGCGGTCATTTGTGTGGAGATTGGAAGAGTTGACTGGGTGCACCTGGGCTTGAACTCTGGTGTGAATCCCCTTAGAGACTGAGTTCTGGAACTGACCTCAAAGAAGTATTGCCATGAGTTGTATTGGGATTTTAGGAGGCCACGCATGAGAGTAGTCCTTATTAACTGAGGTCAAGGCCCAGGGTGGCTTTCCACAGAGCACTTGGATTCTCAGCCAAGATATAACATGATTTTATTCTTAAAGACTTGGCAGCCATAGTTGAGAGTCAAAACACACATGGAGCTCACATTGTAGACCTCAATGGGCCTGGCTTCATGTGACCTTTTGTCCACTCTCTGGGAAGCCTTGCCTATGAGAGTGCTCCAGAGTTTCATTGAAATGAGCTTCCTCAACATTTAATGGTTCTTGAAACCCACAGTGCCTCCAACTTCATCCTTGAAAAATGGCTACATAAACACCATTAAAATTTTTGAAATTCCCATGACCAGGGGGCACTGGAAAATCTTTGGATGTACTGTTGCTGATCATGAATATACCAGAGAGTGCCTTGATTACCTGGGTTTAATGAAAATAATGTATAACAGAGATGCCAGTAAGTTGGAGTCTGCTGAGTAGTGGGCCTAGAGCAGTGTTGGGCAGGTGTGTGATACAACATCTGTGGTGGGTCCATGTGGTTCGGCCATTGGCTTCCAAATAGCTTGTGATTGACATGGTGCAACCAGTAGACCTTTATTTGTAAAGGTATCTTGTTATATGGAGAGGTTTCAGGGCAATGTTCAGAATCAGGTTGATATGGTCAAGGGTGCAAGCTATGAGGGAAAGAAGCCTGGTTGGTGCATTCTCCTGCAGGCCCTGACCCACCACATGTGGCAGAACTCTCTCCAGCACTGTTTCCCAGTTGAAATTGTTGTATTTCGTGAAGCAAGTACCAAAGTCCCAGTGCAGCAGCAAGAACCACCACGAAAAGTGGAGGAGGACCAAATGGCTTCACAGTCCACACAGTGAGACACTTAGCCCCCAGTGGCCACAGTTTACCTACAAAGAGAGAATTCAGCACTGCTGCCTCATGTTCATTGTAAAATACGAATTCATGTCTTCCAGGTCACATAGATGCAGACCAAGCTTTGATGGGCTCACTATAAAGGAAGCTAAAGCTCCTGACAACAACATATATTTCAAGTGCCCAACCTCAGAGGCAGTTTCTCAAGAAGTCTTTAGGCCAGCAGAGCTCTATGTTTGTGGAGTGGTTTCCATGTCTTTTACTTTTGGAAACTGCTCTACCACCTCCAAGATTGTGAACTCCTGAGCGTATAGCATTCCAGATATGCATTCACAGATTTTCTAACTCTTCTCCTCTAAATGTGTCTTACTTGGGGTGAAGGTAATGTCAAGGCATTGTTGTGGATGAGAGTGGGAAGATATTTGTGTAGCATATATTTCCATAAACATTGGATTCATTTCCAATTTTCCATTCGAAATACTAAATCCCTGACACTAACCCATACCCTAATAGACTCTGACTACTACTCCTAATATGATGGAGAAAAGTAACACAAACAGAATAGGAATACAAGCAGTTCAGAAGAATCAGGGTGTATAGTTGGACTTCTCTTTTGCATGATTAATGGTAAATGTTATAAATCTTTTCAATTTTTAATTGAAATAGTTTTGCATGTGTTTTTAAGGTGAACAAATATGTGAATTCCTGTCTCCCTTTCTCTCTAACCTATTCCGCACATGTATTTTTAAATGCACATATAGAATCCTAATTGGTATCATAAGTACATTCTTGTGAGGTGGCTGTTTTGGCAAATACAATTTGTGACAAGTGATCACTCCTCTTAAACGCTGTTGGAACTGCAAATTCAACCTATGAATTAGGTTCCTAGTTTAACAACATTATCCATAAATCCATGTTCAGTAAAAAAAATATTTTTGCATCTGTGGATGATGTATATTTCATGATAAATTTGGATTGGCATATATATTGCTAATTTAATGTCTGTGTGTGTGTGTTTTGTGTATATATATATATATATATATATATATATATATATATATATATATATATATATATTCTCCAGAATTGTCAAAACTTAAAATATATGTGTCTTATTATATACTCCCTTAATTCATTCATATTCATGTATGTGGATTAATAATCAAATTTTCACAAGATTATTCTCAGAAATATTCATCCACCTGAAATTCATAATTGTTTCCTAGTACTGACAACTAACTTCAGTGAATGGTGCTTACAAATCCTAATATTTCTACAGTAACTGACCCAGTTTAACATCAATGCAAGTAGATTCCTGTGGGACATGTTGTGAATTTAGACGTTCATTTTCATTCAACACTGGTACATTACTATTTCTTCAGTTTATGCACGTCATGGTATATATATTTCATCCACAAGTTAACAGATTAATAGCCATTTCTTTCATTTTCAATCACTTTCTGCTTCAGAAAACATGTATGCCTACATGTTTCTTGACTGGTCTTTTCATGAGACTTCTTTCCAAACACATTATATTTGATTTCCATAATCACTTTTGAATCAAAAATCACACACCCTTCATGATATACCATAACCCTAAGATGTATATCTGGTTGAAATGAATGAGTGTATATCAATATAAGATTTCTTATATATTTTCATATAACAATTCAATCTATTGTTTAAAGTGGAGACAGTTATATTATTTATTCACAGTATCGTCTATTCATGCATTATCTCTATATTCATAGACAGATGGTAAAATGCTTTGTCCCCACAATACTAATTTATACGTGTTCAAAATATTGATCCTATATGGTGGAAAACAAACTCATGTCATCTAATCTACATATACATTTTATCACAGTACTATACTGGACACAAAATGCAAAGGTCACACATATGATTGTACCAAAGCCGAAATGGAAAATGAACATGGATTACTAAAAACATCCATGTCCATGTTGCCTAATTCTCTCAAATGTCAATCCTATTGGTGACTACAAGTTTGTTTCTTCCTAAGATTATATATTCAACCTCAAACCTGTTGAAAATGTCTAATCCTATCTCTCACTTTATACTTTGCCTGATTTCCTAATGTCTCCATTGGTATCTGCTATCCTACATATTTTCCCCAGTTCATCATTGTTACTGACTCTTCACATGTGCTGACATTTACATTCACTCTCTAACAGAAACCCCATTGCTAAAGAACTTTTGTTCCAAATCCTATACTCACTCTTCTTCCTAAACAATCTGACTATCTTCCTAATCCTATCGATTATCCCTTTTTGACGGGATGTTGTCTTATACATTCAATCATGCAAGGTACAAGGTCTTATGCCATTGTATATCGATTTATGTCAGACATCTGTGCAGAAAGTAATTCAATGCTAAGTATCCCAATCAAGGGCCCAATGCTCTTCTGGGCTTCAAATCTTACGTAGATTTCTCTTCTTTTCATGCTTATATTGAAAGTTTAATAAAATAGGTACTTGTCACTTCCTGTTTTTCTGTATCCTTAAAAAAACACTGTTGAAATCTTGAGAACTGTTTGCTAATCTTTTTCCCAGACTGTGCTGTCCCCAACTGCCAAACTGCAGAATATACTCCCTCACCCAATTGCTCGCAAACCACCCACTCAAGCATTAGGCAAACTGAAGATGGATGTTTTTAGTAATCTATGTTCACTTTCCATTTAGGCTTTGGTTCATTCATAAGTGTGACCTTTGCATTTTGTGTCCAGAATATTACTGTGACGACGTGTATAGGTAGATCAGGTGACATGAGTAATTTTTCACCATTTCTGGAAGCAAAATTTGAAGACATATAAATTAGTATTTTGGGTACAAAGAGGTGTAGCCTGTGTCTGTGAATATAGAGATAATGCATGAATATACCATACTTTGAATAAATAATAAAACTGGTTCCAACTTTAAATAATGGATTGAATTGATATGTGAAAATATACAGGAATTCTTATATTGATATACATACATTCATTCCAACTAGTTATACATCTAATGGTAATATTAGGGCTATGGTTTAACATGAATGGTGTGGGAGTTTGCTTCAAAAGTGATTATGGAAATCGAAAATAATGTGTTTGGAAAGAAGTCTCATGAAAAACCAGTCAAGAAACCTAGAGTAATACATGTGTTCAGAAACAGGAAGTGATTGAAAGTGAAACAAATGCCTATTAACTTGTGAACTTGCAGATGAAATATATATCCAATGGTGTGCATAAACTGAGGAAATAATAATGTACCAGTGTTGAATAAAAATGAACTTCAAAATACACATCATGTCCCATAGGAATCTACTTGCATTGATGTTAAACTGGGTCAGTTACTGTAGAAATATTAGAATTTGTATGCACCATTCACTGAAGTTAGTTTTCAGTACTAGGAAACAAATATGTATTTCAGGTGGATGAATATTTATGAGAATAATCTTGTTGAAAGTTAATTATAAATCCACATACATGAACAAGAATGAATTAAGGGAGTATATATAAGACACATTTATTTCATATTTTGAAAAATCTGTAGAGTGTATATATATATATATATATATATATATATATATATATATATATATATATATTTTTTTTTTTCTGTATCCTTAAAAAAACACTGTTGTGTTTTTTATCCTTAAAAAACACTCAAACAGAAATTAAAAATAGCTATATATATACCAATTGAAATTTATCATGAAGTATATATAATCCACAGATGCAAAATATGTATTTTACTGAACATGGATTTATGTATTATGTTGTTCAACTAGGAAGCTCACCCATAGGTTTAATTTTCAGTTCCAACAGCATTTATGAGGAGTGATCTCTTCTCACAATTTGTTTCTGCCAATTCAGCCACCTCCCAAGAGGTAGGATTCTATATGTGCATATAAAAATACATGTGCTGAGTAGGCTACAGAGAAAGAGAGACAGGAATTCACATATTTGTTAACTTTAAAAAATCATGGAAAACTATTTCAAAAAATAATTGACTACATTTACAACTCCTACCCAATATCATGCAAAAAGTAAGTCCAACTATACACAATGCCTCTTCTGACCTGCTTGTATTTCTATGCTGTTTGGGTTATTTTTCTCCATCATATTAGGATTAGTAGTAAGAGCGTACTAGGTTATAGGTCAGGGTCAGAGATTCAGTACTTTGAATGGAAAATTGGAAATTTAATCCAATGTGTATGCAAATATGTACTACGCAAAAAATTCCCACGCTCATCCAGAACAATGGCTTGACATTACCTTCGAACTAAGTAAGACACAATTACAGGAGAAGAGTTAGAAAATCTGTGAATACATATCTAGAATGGAAAATGCTCAGGAGTTCTCAATCTTGGAGGTGGAAGAGGAGTTCTAAAAGTAAGGGACAGGGTAAACACGACACAAATATGGAGCTCTGCTGGCCTAAAGACTTCTTAAGAAACTGCCTCTGAGGTTGGGCATTGAAATATATGTTGTTGTCAGGAGCTTTAGCTTCCTTTATAGTGAGACCATCAAAGCTGGGTCTACATCTATGTGACCTGGAGGATATGGTTTCTTATTTTCCAATTGACATGAGGCAGCAGTACTGAATTCTCTCTTAGTAGGGAAACTGTGGCCACTGGGTCTAACTGTCTCCCCGTGTGGACTGTGAAACCATTTGGTCATCCTCCACTTTTTGTGTTGTTTCTTGCTGCTGCTCTCGGAATTTGGTGTTTGCTTGACAAAATACAAGGCGCTCAAAGAGACACTGTTCTGGAGGGAGTTCTGTCAGGTGTGGTGGGTCAGGGTCTGCAGGAGAATGCACCAACCAGGCTTCTATCCCACATACCTTGCCCACTTGACCATAGCAACCTGATTCTGAACATTATGAATTATGAATTATATATATATATATATATATATATATATATATATATATATATATATATATATATATATAATTGATTATGGAAATTAAAAATAATGTGTTTGGAAAAAAGTCTCATGAAAAGACCAGTCAAGAAACATTAAGGAATACATGTGCTTTGAAGCAGGAAGTGATTGAAAGTGAAACAAATGCCTATAAATTTCTGAATATGTGGATGAAGTATATATACTATGATGTGCAAAAACTGAAGAAGTAGTAATTTACCAGTGTTGATTAAAAATGAACATCAAAATACACACGTGTCCCATAGGAATCAAACTGCATTGATGTTAAACTGGGTCAGTTACTGTAGAAATATTAGGATTTCTATACACAATTCACTGAAGTTAGTTGTCAGTTCTAGGAAACAAATATGTATTTCAGGTGGATGAATATTTCTGAGAATAATCTTGTGAAAAGTTGATTATAAATCCACATACATGTATATGAATGAATTTAGGGAGTGTGTAATAAGACACATATATTTCACATTTTGAAAAATCTGGAGAGTGTGTGTGTATATATATATATATATATATACACACACACACACACACACACACACACACACACTCACACACACACACACGAAACACACCCACAGACATTAAAAAGTAGCAATATATGTACCAAAGTAAATTTATCAAGAAACATATATCATCCAAAGATACAAATTATTCATTTTACTGAGCATGGATTTATGAATAATGTTGTTATACTAGGAAGCTCACACATAGATTGAATTTTCATTTCCAACAGCGTTTAGATGGAGTGACTTATCCTCACAAATTGTATCTGAAATTTCTGCCACCTCACAAAAATATAAGTCTGATACCAGGTAGTATTCTATATGTGCATATAAAAATACATGTGCTGGTACTTGTTGATTGATTGTATGTCCTAAGATACCATCTCACTCCAGTAAGATTGGCAGCCATTAGGAAGTCAAACAACAACAAGTGCTGGCGAGGATGTGGGGAAAAGGGTACTCTTTTACATTGCTGGTGGGACTGCAAATTGGTGTGGCCAATTTGGAAAGCAGTAGGAGATTTCTTGGAAAGCTCGGAATGGAACCACCATTTGATCCAGCTATTCCAGTACTCGGTCTATTCCCTAAAGACCTAAAAAGAGCACACTATAGTGACACTGCTACATCCATGTTCATAGCAGCACAATTCACAATTGCAAGACTGTGGAACCAACCTAGATGCCCTTCAATAGACGAATGGATAAAAAAAATGTGGCATTTATACACAATGGAGTATTACTCTGCATTAAGAAATGACAAAATCATAGAATTTGGAGGGAAATGGATGGCATTAGAGCAGATTATGCTAAGTGAAGCTAGCCAATCCCTTAAAAACAAATGCCAAATGTCTTCTTTGATATAAGGAGAGTAACTAAGAACAGAGTAGGGACGAAGAGCATGAGAAGAAGATTAACATTAAACAGGGATGAGAGGTGGGAGGGAAAGGGAGAGAGAAGGGAAATTGCATGTAAATGGAAGGAGACCCTCAGGGGTATACAAAATTACATACAAGAGGAAGTGAGGGGAAAGGAGGAAAATATAAGGTGGAGAAATGAATTACAGTAGAGGGGGTAGAGAGAGAAGAGGGGAGGGGAGGGGGGAGGGGGGATAGTAGAGGATAGGAAAGGCAGCAGAATACAACAGACACCAGAATGGCAATATGTAAATCAATGGTTGTGCAACTGAAGTGATTCTGCAATCTGTATATGGGGTAAAAATGGGAGCTCATATCCCACTTGAATCAAAGTGTGAAATATGATATATCAAGAACTATGTAATGTTTTGAACAACCTACAATAAAAATTAATTAAAAAAAAAAAAGAAAATCCACAGGGGTAGAGTTCATTAAAATTGCCATTCAAGGAAAAAAAAATACATGTGCTGAATAGGTACAGAGAAAGTGAGACAGGAATTCACTTATTTGTTTACATTAAGAACACATGGTGAACTATTTCAACAAAAAAATTGTTTACTTTAAGAACACAAGGTGAACTATTTCAACAAAAAGATTTATAACTCTTACCATATATAATGCAAAAGGCAATTCCAACTATACACCATGCCTCCTGTGAAATGCTTGTATTTCTATTCTGTTTGGGTTATTTTTTACCATCATTTTAGGATTAGTAGTCAGAGTCTAGTAGGTTATGGTTAGTGTCAGGGAGAAAACGGTTTCATATTTTCCAATGAACCTGAGGCAGCAGTGCGGAATTCTCTCTTTGTAGGTAAACTGTGGCCACTGAGGTCTAAGTGTCTCCCTGTGTGGACTGTAAAGTCATTTGGTCCTTCTCCATTTTTCATGGTGTTTCTTGCTCGTGCACGGGGAATTTGGTATTTGTTTGACGAAATATAAGGAGTTCAGCTGGGAAAAAGGGCTGGAGGGAGTTCTGTCACATGTGGTGATTCATGGTAAGCAGGAGAATGCACCAACCATGCTTCCATCCCACATAGCTTTCCCGCTTGACTGTAGCACCTGATTCTGAATTTTGCCCTGAAACCTCTCCATATAACAACATGCCTTTACATATGAGGGACTCCTGGCTGCACCATGTCAGTCACAAGCCATTTGGAGGCCAATGGCAGATCCACATGACCACACCACAGAAGTTTTATCACACAACTGCACACCACGGCTCTAGACCCACTACTCAGTAGGCTCCAACTTACTGGCATCTCTGTTCTACACCATTTTCATGAAACCCAGGCAATCAAGGCACTGTCTGGAATACTCATCATTAGCAACAGGACATCCAAAGTTCTCCAGTGCCATCTGGTCATGGGAATTTCAAAAATTTCATGGTATTTATCTAGCCATTTTTCACGGATGAACTTGGAGGCCCTGTGTGTTTCAATTCATTCAGGAACCATTAAATGGTGAGGAAGATCATTTCAATGAAATCTCTGCAGAACACTTACAAGCAAGGCTTCCCAAACAGTGGCCAAAATTTCACATGAAGCCAGGCCCATTGAGGTCTAAATGTGAGATCCATGTGTGTTTTGACTCTCAACAATGGCTGCCAATTATTTCAGAATAAAATCATGTGATATTCCGGCTGAGATACCCAGTGCTCTGTGGAAAGCCACCATGGGCCTAGATCTCAGTTTCCAAGGGTGACTCTCATGTGTGGCCTCCTAAAATCCCAAGAAAATTCATGGCAATACTTCTCTGAGGTCTGTTCCAGAATTCAGTCTCTAAGGGGAATCACACCAGAGAACAAGCCCAGGTGGACCCAGTCATCTATGCGAACCACCACACAAATGACCACAATTAAAACCAAAATACTCCCACGTGGCCTTCATTTTCTTCCATATAGCCACTCTTCATAACCTCTGGCTGGAGTTTTCCATAAGGGGCGCAGCCCTAGACAGTGTCCAAAATGAGCTCCCTTGCCCCTCATTTGCCTAATGTCAGGGTGGAATAGACACTCTTCCTGTGAACCAGGAGTGATCAAATAGGCCTGCCATTAATAATACTCTGCTTGTCCAATTAGAGGCCTTCTGATTGTGGTGTTTAGATTCTTTATGTGAATTGGAGTGATGAGAAAAGCCAAGCATCTATGGGCTAGCCTCTGCAGGGCTTTGAAAAACTCATTTAGCCCAATGGATCCCTATTCTCACTTGATGGTGGTCAGGAACCTTACTGAAGAAGGCTAGAGACTTCATCCACAATGACAACAATTTTGGCCATTTTGGTTTTGGATGCACACATGGGATCTTTCTTTAGATCCATCACGTGCTGCGAATCTAAGCCACAGCCTCACATAAGGCCAAGAGACTGATTCAGACACATCCTTTTCCAAAGCAATTAAGCAAAGAGCCACAGGTGATGCCCATTCATTTCAATTTGAAAACTGTTTTCTTCAGGCTTCACAAATGTGTGGCCTGAAGCAAAGACCTTCCTGACATTCAGGGAAACAGAACTATATGTAAGCAAAGGCCCAAAGCAGGGTTTCTCCACTGAGACTTTCCTGGTCACACTGATATCTGAGTTTTCTGACATGCTGGCCATTTCCTTCAGCTATCCAGAACATGGCGATGTAACATAGCTTGGAGGTGGTACAAACCCATGAGACTAATCTGGAGAGTGGCCAGAATTCAGGAAGAAATCAGGAACTTAGGAAGATAATAGGTGTTATTACCCATCCCTAAGGCAAGCCACAGTCCATTCATAAATTGGGCAGGATGAATGCTGGGAAGCTTTCTACTAGACAGGGCACATCCATTGATGCATTCTCCTTTCTACTGTCTACATCAATGGATACAATGGGATACACAGACATAGAAAAACTCGCCTTGTCAAACGACGTACTAGATCAGTCCACTCCAAAACAAACAAACTGCCTTTCCTACCTATTCTCAGAACATAAGACAAAACCACAACCTCACATCCACACCCACAAAGGCATCTCCTTCCTCCAAGTAAGTTTGTGACTTTCCGGAATGTTCTCTGACTGGTGGGCCATACAATGTTACCCCAAAATGGCCTGTCCTGTCTCAGATCTGATCTCGTTGGCCAACTCTGTGAAGTTGTCAGGAGCCAGCTGTGAGCCACTTCCTGCTTTCTCAGGAAAGGCCCCTCTTCAAAGCTCTCCTGGCTTTTAGCCATCCTCACATCAGGAGGTACCAAGAAAGACTGACTCTGTCCTTGGTAAATCCAAATAAGTGAGCCCACCTGGACTCGGACTGTGACTGGCTCTGTTTGCCTGGCTTCAAGGATCCCAAGTTCAAAGAGTTCCATCACCAAGGAAGTTAGGTAGGTCACTTCCATCAGGAACTGTATTAGGTCACTGCCTTGGCAACCACTTTGCCCTAACAGTTGCTTCCAAGGTTCCCATGAGATGGAGGCTGCCCCTACTTCCTGTGACACTTTCACAAGTTAGAATGGTATATCAACCATAGGCACCCAGGAAGAGCTCTCCACACAGGCATGGTTTAGTCGATCTTCTCTACATTAAGAGGATAGATGTTGATTCCAACACATCTCTTCATCCTGACCAGGTCGTTTGCCTTGGAAGATGACTTTTTCTCTCTCTGGTCCTTCTTAGCGGCCTACGACTTCTACAGAAATAATTTCTGCATGGACCTTTGAGGTTATCAGTAGGTGAAATATCCCCTCCATTCCTGTGTTATAAGACCAACTCTGTACCTGCTCTTCTGTAAAGTTAGATTGAGGGAAGAGTGTATGATTAGGGTTAATAACATGTACAATTTGGGTTAGGAATCATTCTGCAGGATGAATTATGGTATTCTGAACCTGTGATATTAATAAGAATATATAAGTGAAATATAAGTAGGTAAACAGAAATCTAGGAAAGCTTTGCAGACCAGAAGGGCATTGGGCCCTTGATTGGGATACTTAGCTTTGCATTATGTTCTGCAAAAATGTCTCCGATAAATCGATATACAATGGCATAGGTCCTTGTACCTTGGATGATTGAATGTAGAAGAGAACATCCAGTCAAAAAGGGATAGTTGGTAGGATTAGGAAGATAGTCAATAGGTTTAGAAAGAAGAGTGAATATAGGATTTGGACCAAAAGTTCTTTAGCAATAGGGTTTCAGATAGAGAGTGAATGTAAATGTCAGCACATGTGAAGAATCTGTCACAATAATGGACTGGGAAAAATATGTAGGAAAGCAGATATCAATAGAGACATTCGGAAATCAGGCCAATTATAAAGTGAGTGATAGGATTAGACATTTTCAACAGCCTTGAGGTTGAATATATAATCTTAGGAAGAAACAAATATGTAGTCACCAATAGGATTGACATTTGAGAGTATTAGATGTTTTTCATAATCCATGCTCACTTTCCATTTAGGCTTTGCTACAAACATAAATGTGATCTTTGTATTTTTGTCCAGAATATTACTGTGATAAAATGTATATGTAGATCAGGTGACATGATTATTTCTTCCACCGTTTCTGGGTGCAATATTTTGAAGACATATAAATTAGTGTTGGGGATACAAATAGGTGTACCTTTGTCTATCAATACAGAGATAATGCATGAATAGATCATACTGTGAATAAATAATATAACTACTTCCAACTTTAAATAATGGATTGAATTGATATCTGAAAATATACAGGAAATATTATATTGATATACAATCATTCAATCCAACCAGTTATAAATCTAATGGTAATATTAGGGTTATGGTTTATCATGAAGAGTTTGTGAGTTTTGCTTCAAAATGATTATAGAAATCGAAAATAATGTCTTTGGAAAGAAGTCTCATGAAAAGTCCAGCCAAGAAACCTGGAAGAATACATGCGTTCTGAAGCAGGTAGTGATTGATAGAGAGACAAATGCCTATAAATTTGTGAACTTGTGGATAAATATATATCCTATGATGTGCACAAACTGAAGAAATAGGAATGTACCAGTGTTGAATTAAAATGAACGTCAAAATAAATATTTCGTATCATAGGAATCTACTTACATTGATGTTAAACTTAGTCAGTTACTGTAGAAATATTAGGATTTGTAGGTACCATTCACCAAAGTCAGTTTTCAGCACTAGGAAGCAAATATGTATTTCAGGTGGATGAATATTTCTGAGAATAATCTTGTAAAAAGTCGATTATACATCCAAATACATGAACATGAAAGAATTTAGGGAGTGTATAATAAGACACATATATTTCATATTTAGAAATATCTGCAGATTGTATATATATATATATATATATATATATATATATATATATATATATATACAAAAAATACACAGACATTAAAAAGTAGCAATATATATGCCAATTGAAATTCATCATTAAATATATATCATCCACAGACCCAAAAATATTTATTTTACTAAACATGGATTTATGTATAATTTTGTTCAACTAAGAATCTTACTCATAGTTTGAATTTTCAGTTCCAACCGTGTTTAGGAGGAGTGATCTCTTCTCACAACTTGTATCTGCCAAGTCAGTCACCTCACAAGAATGTACGTGTGATACCAGGTAGGATTCTATATGTGCATACAAAAATACATGTGCTCAAAAGGCTACAGAGAAAGGGAGACAGGAATTCACATATTTGTTAACTTTAAAAACACATGGAGAACTATTTCAATTAAAAATTGACTTGATTTATAGCACCAACCCTTTATCATGCAAAATGCAAGTCCAACTATACACCATGCCTCCTCTGAACTGCTTGTATTTCTATTCTGTTTGGGTTATGTTTCTCCATCATATTAGAATTAGTAGTCAGAGTCTAGTAGGGTATGGGTTAGTGTCAGGGTTTCAGTATTTCGAATGGAAAATTAGATAAGGAATCCAACGTGTATGCAAATATGTGCTATACAAAGATCTTCCCACTCTCATCCAGAATGATGACTTGACATCACCTTCCCCCCAAGTAAGACACAATTAGAGGAGAAGAGTTAGAAAATCTGTGAATACATATCTGGAATGGAAAATCCTCAGGAGTTCACAACCTTGGAGGTGGTAGAGAACTTTCCAAAAGTAAGGGACAGGGTTGATAGACCAAACCTGATATTTTATTAAAATTGGGAGCCATCTTGCCACAAGGCCATGAAAAGCTAATTTTGGTTTTACTATAAATTACTGCAGATTCTGAACCTGTTTGGAATGTCTGCCCGTTCCTTGAACTCACCCATGCCTATCTCTCTGACCAGATAGCAGCCCTCTCTGAAACTTTAGTGACACATCATAAATTTTGGCCTTCCCTGGCCAGACAACGACCCTCTCTGAGGTATAATGGTCATCATAATTTCTGATGTTGGGGCCAGCATAAATAGAAAGTAAACTACATTTAGTGTGATGCTTGTCAAAATTCTGTTTTCTGTAATCCCCCTTTTGTTTAACTTTCTGGGCTATATAGCTGGGCTGTAGGAAAGGTGGGGTTGCTGTCTTGTTCCTGCCGTTTTGTGAGGGAGAGGCTGGCCGGCCGGTTGAAATAATAAACTATTTTTAATTTGATTTTAATTGGAGTCAGTGGTCTTTTCTTTTGTCCTGGTCTAACATTTTGCAGTTCCCCAGCAAAATGACCCTGCCCGAATGGATCACAAGACCAGACTCCTGGAAATTCTGAAGCTGGCTTTCCCTCTAGGGATCCTGGCTACAGAGCCACTCTAAAGGATGCGCAACTTGAGATGTTTCAACACCTTGGAGTGAGACTTTGGTCCAGGGAGCACTGCAATGAACCACTGGACTATAACTATTAGCAAGCACCAGGTGGAGGAGGCCTCCAGAGGTAAGTGGCGCCTTTATAACATCTGATGTCTGGTTAAGGGAGATCTCTTCTGATGACAGAGAGGAGGCCTGGGGAGGCTCACATATACTCTTGTCTGGGACAGTAATGAGAATCATTCTGTCCTCTGTTCTGTTATGTAGGGAATTCCTCTGGATGGGTAGAGAGGTGCAGATATGCACGCATGCGGTCCTACCCTGGAGCTTTTGCAAGATGTTGCATTTCTCCTCTGCTTTTCTGTTTTGGTGCCTGGTTTCTGTTTTTTTTTTTTTCTGTTTTGTTCTGTGTTCTATGTGTTTTTTGTTTGTTTGTTTTTGTGCATTTTGTTGTGTGATTTCTGTGGTAAAAACTTAAGGATATTGGACGTGAAAATGGGTAATAACGCAAGTAAGTGTAACACATTTTTGGACTGTGTTTAAAGGAACTGCGATGAACATTACACCCCTTTGTTAAGCAGGATAAGAGAAGCCCCTAGCTGGCTGCCTGGAGTACACCCACTGCACAGAGCAATGTCTGCTGGGGACGTAAAAACTGAGTATCTCCCAGGTTCACATGTGAAACTCCTTTAAAACCACTTGTACCTCCAGATCAAGAGAGTCACAACCTTTGGGCAGAGTCCCCTGTGTTTCTCCTTTGTTAGCAAAGCAATAAACATCCCTTTTTCTTTTTCTCAAAAACCCTGTCCTCTTTATCAAATTGGCATTAATTGGCTTCAAGGTCAGAAACCAAACTTTAAGTTACAAATTTTGATAAACCACGCCCCCCCGGCCCGGAACTTTTTGAGAGCTGACTACTGATATTTTAGGAGATGGAGCATGCTTGGGGTGGATCCGAAGCAGAGGAGCTAATCCTGTAAGTAAAAGGAGGGACTGAGGGACTACCAGCAGCTGCCAAAGCCCTGTTGCTTCAGGGAATTCCCTCATTCTTTCCCTGCACTGTAAAGATTATGCAACGTCTGTCTTCTTAAAAAAGAGGAAAAAAAAAGGGGATACTAAATTCAGTAAAGTCACCATGGAGACCCTTGATTTTACATTTCAGGTTGCCCCTCGGTAAAAGCATCTGGTCTCCTTGTGGGGACATCTATGGTTCCACTGGTGTAGAATATTTTTCTCTTATCTGCTCTATTTTAAAGGCTTCTGTCTGTCAGCCATAGTCTGGAGCTCCTTTCTGTCTTGTGTCTTTGTTTCTGGCCCTTTAAGACATGTGCAATAATGTGTTGATATTATAAATTGTTTCCTGGGAATGATCTTAGCTGAATGTGTGTCTAAATGATGATGTGTTATTGTAACAATCTGGAATCTGAAAGGGTTTTGAAGCATTGCACAATCTTGCAGTTAAAAGTCGGTGTAGGTAATTGTTTAGTTTATGATTTCAGATAATTCATGCCAGAGAAATTAAATACTTATGATGGAAAACCAAAGAACTCTACTTCCAAGTTGGCAAGTAACTTCCCAATTATTCAGTCTTTTATTTCACCAATTTTGAATTGGGTAGCCTGGGAAAATGTCACTGTGTGTACCAGTGCATTAATTTAGACAAGGATAGTAAATCATTTTAGGGTATATGTTGACAAAACAAGATGTAAAGATATAAAATTTTGTGAATTATATCTTAAACTTGTATCATAATTTTCAACAACCTAACCTGAAAATTATGGTTAAAATGCCTTAGGCCTGATGTGTCTGCTCTGAATAGCAGTTTTTTACTGCTCCTTCCAGACCTCAGCCAGGAGTTATTTTGAAATGCAAACAAAAGAAGCCTGCAAGCTCAGTAGGAGACTGATCTGATGCCTAAGGGGGGAAAAAAGGCAAATTGTATGGTTGTTACTAATTACTGGCCAGTCATTTTTTCAGGACTCTTATTTTTTTCCTTAGATACTTTATTTTTTTTTTTAGCTCATGATTTTTATCCTACAGACCTAAGTTAATGTTTTTCTGATCAGTTCTATCTTTGACCAACTGTGGAGTTTTTGAAATATTGCAATGCAGATTTAATCTGCAAAAAGCTATAAGGCCTTTACTATTTTTATGTGTGCACACTTCTGTTATGTGTTGTATGTCTATATATACATATATCCGTATATCAAATATATGATACAAAAATTAACATATATAAAGAAAGTTCATAAAAAAAGCTCATAAAAACAAATTTTAAGAAGTGAATCCAATGATCGTTAATTCACGTGATTTAAATGGTTCAATTTAAATTGGATAAACAGATAAAAAATAAAAGTCTTTAAATTTAATCTTACAAGTTTTTCTAGGTGTTTAAATATCTAATAAAATATTAATGTCTACAAAATATCTAATATGACTTGGTTCTACGACTTTTCCTACAACAAAAAAATGGTTTACAATCTTCAATACATTTGTCTAATATTTTGATAAATAAGTAAAGTAAATTTTATATGGGATTACTCATTCATGAGTACTTTTGTTAGATATCTGATTTATTTACTAAGGTCTGTACAAGTGTGTACTAAAGTCTGTATAAGATTGTAAAAATCAGTCATGTGTTAAAGAGACAAAAATTTCTTAAAACATAAGTTTACCCTTAACATTGTGTTTATTAAGTTTTATTTTTTTCTAGAGATAGTAACCATAAAAATTAAACAACTGATTAAATAAGAACTGTTATTTTAGAGAACTGTACTGCCATTACTTTAAAAGCTAAACTTGGTTAATGTAGAAACATCAATGTAATTATGATGCTATTAATGTGGTCATATTTTCCATATACAAGTCTGTAAGGTAGAAACTTAAAAAGAATTATATCATGCTGGCGTTCTGAAGTTGTATGGTAAAAATATATATTGAGAATTTATTTATCTGTTATCAAAAAGATATGTAAAGTTTTATGTTACTTTTTACATTGGGAACAATTTAAGTGTATTTTTAAGGAAATGAGAGCCTTATCTATGTAAAGGTTAAAAACTTTCAGCCTTTCTTTTATTCATGTTTTAAATGTGATATCATATGGTGTTAGCTAATGTTCATGGGACCTAAAACAATTTATGTTAACATTGTAAAATGATATTTAAAAAAAAAGATCAGCTTTAGAACTAAAACCCTTAAGATTCATAAAGAGATTTGCCTTACCGGAGATAAAGCTCTGTGTCCCATCTTACTACATGTGAGAATGACTACAAAAACAGTAGGTCAGATTATGTTTCATTTAAAGTTATGTTCAAAAGTTGTTTTTTTTTTTTCTGTCAAGATTACTAGGATCTCAAACAGGGGATATAAGTTATAACTAAGCAAAAAAATTCAGGGTAGCTATTATGCAAACTAAGTATATTTACTCTTGTTAAAAAATTTTATTTTGTAATTTCCTTATGGGTGATGTAAAGATTCTCTGTTAGTGTTTTACAGAAGTGTTGCTTTAAGAACACAACATGGGTTAATTTAAGATAATAAGTCATCACCTACAAAACAGACAAAATAATACAGATCCCAATTAATAAAATGATAAATAATTATAAAGTTATAGACATTAAAGCCCAGTACTCTTAATATAAGGCAGTTAAAATTTATTTCCTGTATATTTAAGATTAGGATTTAAAATTAAAGTTAAATGAAAAGAGCCAAGAAAACTAATATTTGGCTCTTGCTTTCTGAGTCAGTCTGAATCCAGGGAACAGGGGACTTCTCTAAAGAGCTTATAATCTCTGGGCCACATAACCTCCCCATCAGGGAGATTAATGAGACCACCTGAGAACAGAAAGCCAATCAGTGCATTTGCTAAGAAAAAGAGAGTCATCAGAGAAGGGAGACATCCCTGATGCTTCCGAGGGAAGCCACATGGTCAAGCAACACCTGGACCCAGCTAGCGCAAATGGCACTAGCAGAACTAAGAAGCTGCTCTCAAGCTTCCCCAGGAATGACAACCATAAAAGCTCAGCTGACTGTTAACAATAGATAGAAACAAAAGTCAGTTTGACTGCTTCATCTTAAACACTTAGCAAAGACAGTTGAAAGCAAAATACAGCCATTCCTGGGCATTTTGAATAATAATAATAATAATAATAATAATAATAATAATAATAATAATAATATTTTAATGTATACACTTTATATTAGCCTCCCAAAATAAGTAAGACTGGAGGCTACAAAGAAGGATTCTCAGACAGGAATGCTTGATAACTATGAAAAGAGACTATCAGGAGGAGCTGCTAGAGGCAGAAGTTTTTATTTTAAGGCCTCAGATATTCCTAACCTACATGGGTAGGCTTGGTGTTGGCTGAGTAAGTGAAATAAAGGTTTCTCTATTACACACAGAGGTCATACTAGTAAAAAGATTTTGCAAGATCAGATGACATTAAATTATTAAACTGTATCTTATGGGAAGGGACAACTGTAACACTAAAAGTTAAATATTAAGTTGACAGTCCTGATAACTGGGGATATTAAAGCCTACTGATGGAACTTCTATACAGTGACATGTTCCAGCTGCTGCAACATTTATTCAGTACTCATGGTTTCTGTTTCTCACATAGAAGAACCGATCCCCAGATTACTTTACAACCGGTTCTTCCCCAACCAGACTTCAAACCGAACTGACTTCTAAAGGCAACTCATGTCCATCATGAAGTTTCCTCTCACGTCACCCTATCTCAGCTCAGAAGAAGCCAAAATGAGTGACGCCTCTCTTCTTACAAGAGTGGAGCCAAAAATAAATAGACTACCAATATAAGTAATTAATTAAGTCAGGTAAAATCAGGGAGACCGGTTTTGGGTGATTTCAAAAAATAGTGAGACTGTTACCTGAGGGATTAAAATTCCCTCAGTGCTCTTCCCCTACCCTATGAAAGATTTGAAAGGGACACATTAGAAAAGGGGGGAATGATAGACCCAACCTGATCTTTTATTAAAGTTTGGAGCCATCTTTCCACAAAACCATGAAAATATAATTTTGCTTAACAATAAATTACAGCAAATTCTGAACCTGGCTTCTATCCCACATAGCTTGCCCCCTTGACCATAGCATCTTGATTCTGAACATTGCCCTGAAACATCTCCATATAACAAGATGCCTTTTATGGAGAGATTTCAGACATATAAGTGATTTCTGCCTGCACCATGTCAGCCACAAGCCATTTGGAAGTCAATGGCAGATCCACATGGCCTGACCACAGATATTTTATCACACACCTGCATACCACAGCTCTGGGCCCACACTCAGCAGGCTCCAACATACTGGCATCTCTGTTCTACACCATTTTCATGAAACCCAGTCAATCAAGGCTTTCTCTGGAATTTTCATGATCACCAACAGGACATCCAAAGATTCTCCAGTGCCACCTGGTCATGGGAATTTCAAAAATTTCATGGTATTTATCTAGCCATTTTTCAAGGATGAAGTTGGAGAAACTGTGGGTTTCAATTTATTCATGAACCATTAAATTTTGAGGAAGCACATTTCAAGAAATGCTCTGGAGAACTCTCAGAGGCAAGGCTTCCCAATGAGTGGCCAAAATGACACATGAAGCCAGGCCCATGAGGTCTACAATGTTAGGTCCATGTGTGTTTTAACTCTCAACTATGGCTGTCAAGTCTATAAGAATAAAATAATGTGATATCCTTGCTGAAATTTCCAGTGCTCTGTGGAAATCCACCCTGGGCTTAGATCTCAGTTTCAAGGGCGACTCTCATGCATGGCCTCCTAAAATCCCAACAAAATTCATGGCAATGCTTCTCTGAGGTCAGTTCCAGAACTCAGTCTCTAAGGGGAATCACACCAGAGTTCAAGCCCAGGTGGACCCAGGCATCTTTTCCAACCACCACACAAATGACCACAATTAAAACCAAAAGAGTCCCACATGTCAGGGTGGTACTGGACACCCTTCCTGTGAACCAAGAGTGATCAAATAGACCTGCTATATAACTGCTCTTCATCTCCAAAATGAGGCCTACTGACTGTCTTGTATAGATTCTTATGTGAATTGGTGTCATGAGAAAACCTAAGCAAATATCAGCTAGCTTCTGCAGGGTTTGAACAACTGATTTGACAAATGTCAAAACTGATTTGACTCCATCACTTGATGGAGGTCAGGAAGCTAACAGAGGAAGGCGAGAACCTTCATCCACAATGACTGCTCTTTTGGCCATTTTGGTTTGGATGCAAACTTGGAAACTTTCTTTAGATCCATCAGGTGCTGAGAATCTAAGCCACCGCCTCACACAGGGCCAAGAGGCTGATTCAGCCACATCCCTTTCCAAAGCAATTAAGCAAAGAGCCAGAGGTGATGCCCATTCATTTCCATTTGAAAACTGTTTTCTTCAGCCTGCCAAAAGGGGTGGCCTGAGGCAAAGAACTTCCTGACATTCAGGGCAAGGGACAAATAGGTAAGCAAAAGGCCCAAAGCAGTGTTTCTCCACTGAGACTTTATTGGTCACAGTGATATCTGAGTTTTCTGAGATGCTCCCATTCCCTTCAGCTATCCAGTACATGGCCATGTCACAGAGTTTGGAGGTAGTACATATCTTGGAAACAAAACCATGAGGCTATTCTGGAGAGTGGCCAGTATTCAGGAAGAAAAGAGGAACTTAGGAAGATAGCAGGTGATACCCATCCATAAAGCAAGCCGCTCTCCATTCTTAAATTGGGCGGGATGAATGCTAGGTAGCTTTCTACTAGACAGGACACAACCATTGATGCATTCGCTTTTCAAATGTCTGCAACCACGGATACAGTGGGGTACACAGACATAGAAACACTCGTGTAATCAAATGACTTCCTAGAAACATTCCAGTCCAAAGAAACAAACCGCCTTTCCTACCTATTCTCAGAACATGAGACAAAACCACAAACTCACACAGACAACCACAACGACACCTCCTTCCCCCAAGTATGTCTGTGACTATTCTGAGTGTCCTCTGACTGGTGGGCCATACTATGTTCCTCCAAAATTGCCTGTCCTGTCTCAGATCTGATCTTCTTTGCCAACTCTTTGAAGTTGACAGGAGTCATGGTTGAGCCATTACCTGATTTCCCAGAAAAGGCCCCTCTTCAGAGCTCTCCTGGCATTTGGCCATCATCACATAAGTAGGTACCAAGAAAGACTGACTCTGTCCTTGGTAAATCCAAACAATTGAGACCACAGGGACTGGGACTGGGACTTGCTCTGGGTGCCTGGCTTCGCGGATCCCAAGTTCAGAGAGTTCCATCACCAAGAAAGTGTGGTAGGTCACTTCCTTCAGGAACTGAATGAGGTCACTGCCTTGGCAATCACTTTGTCCTAACAGTTGCTTCCAAGGGTCCCATGAGATGGAGGCTGCCCCCACTTCCTGTGACACTTTCACAAGTTGGAATGGTATATCAACCATAGGCACCTGGGAAAAGCTCTCCACACAGGCCTGGCTTGGTCCATTTAATCTACATTAAGAAAATAGAGGCTAATTCAGACACATCCCTTCATTCTGACCAAGTTGTTTGATATGGAAGTTGACATAGAGTTGACTTTTGCTCTCTCAGGTCCTTGATAGGTGAAAAGGTCAGTCGAATGTCAGAGGAAAAGACCACCAAGAGACTGTGTCATGCTACAGCAAAGGGTTTTTTGGGGGTCCAGCATGCTGGGGCTCAGAGTTCACTTCAGAGGAGCAAAGAGCAAAGAGCCCCGAGAACAACTTGACCACAGTTTATATACATTCTTTAGAGAGGGCAGGGACTTTACATACATCATAGCCTTCTTTAGCAAATCATTATATACCACGGGAAAATCAAATAACAACTCTAAAACATGATTAGCCCATTCATTGGTGGGAACACATCGGGCAGGGGTGATTGATCAGCCCTGAGAATTGGTATACATTTAAACTGATTGGTTGAAGCCCTGAGATGTATATGTGCTGAGCTGCAAGGTTTCTGGGAAGGGGTTGTTAAGTAACTAGGTCGTCAGGGAAGATTTCAACACACATCTAATGGGCAGTTCTGGGAATTGTCTTAACTGCCACAGGAATTTCACGTTCTGAGTGTAGCTTTGAATCTTTACAAAACCTGGTTCTTTATGTTTCAATTTCAATTTCTTTTAATCTTTCATTTCCCACTGCTTTTTCTGACTACTTTTAATCTTAAAAATAATGAATCATAATTATTGCGATGTCTCACATTCTATTTCTTCCAGTGTAGTGTATTTCTGTCTGATTACCATGAGTTTTACCTGCCCAATCTGAGCCTGGAGAAAGGTAACTATGCAGTTAAGCAAACAAGTTTCCACAGTAAGCAACACCATAAGGATGATCAGGGGTCCTGCTAAGGCTGATAGGAGTGTAGTTAACCAGGGGGACTGGGTAAACCATGACTCAAACCACCCTTGTTGAATCTCCCTTTCTCTCTCGTGCTCTTCAAAGCATTTTCTCAATTTACTCATGGATTCTTTTAAAACTCCAGTGTGGTCAGCATAAAAACAACATTCTTCTCTCAGTGCAGCACAAAGGCTCCACTCCCTCATGAAGAGGAGGTCTAATCCTCGCCTGTTCTGTAAAAAAAAAAAAAAAAACTTCAAAGAGAGAGGTTAAGGATTCCTGAAAAACTGTGATGCAAGTCTCTAACGTCTTCAAGTCTGGAACTATTGCTGTTTCTAATTCGACCAATTGTTGTGACCATAAATTATTGCAGCTGTTCCTGTATCCACTCCTGCAGCAGCTCCTATCCCCAATAGGATGGCTAGAGTAAGGGACACTGGCTCCCGGCAAAATCAGGTTGTTTGTCCACCTAGTAGAATTTCAAATGATTCTGCATCATGATAGAGCACCCTGGGGAGTATCTGCACCATTACACAATATTTTAGAGAGCTATCCAATACCTGGGCTGAAATGCAAGGAGTTCTGAGTGTGTGGAGTTCAGTACCATAAAAGTTCTTTTAATTAGTTCCCAGGGGGAGGATTCAGCTCTACTCTGGACTGGGGAAGTAGGCTAAAACGGAAACTGGGGAGTATGAGATGGTAGAGGGGTTCTGGTAGATCTAGGCACTGGGTCCTCCACAGGTTTGGGCCTATTTGTGACTTCGGAAATCAGCTGGGCACACATAAAAATCAAGACTGGCTAGTTTACACTTGAGCTGGGGGAGATGACATCCATAATTAATGGGGTAAGGTGGTCTATGTTGCCCTGGTTTGGGTTTAAGGGGGATCTGTGTGTTGTCCTCTATGTCAGGGAGATCCCAGTCAGAGAGGCCTATGGCAAGCTGACAAATGTCCAGGTAGAGAGATGGCCACCAAGTCCATAAGAGGGCTGTATGTGAAATAGACCACACTACTTACCCAGTAGGATTTATAGCTTGCCATTGTTGCTGAACAGGCTGATGTGGATTAGGACTGCTGGTGGTCAGGGGAAGAATCCATAGCCCTACCCACATGACGGACACGCAACTTGAGAGGGTTACCAGTCTGTTCCAGTTTCCAGCCGGAGTCTGGACAGGGCGCAGGCTTGAGATGGGAGGCATGGATCCAGGAAGTGATTCCATCCACTTTCACCACTGTAGGTGTTATAAGCAGCACCTGGTATGGTCCTTTCCAGCGGGGTTCCAGGGATGACACCTGATGCCATCTCACATAGATGAACTCTCCCACTTGATATCAATGTGGGGTTCCCTCGTCTCCAGGCTGATAAGCAGTGGCCAACTGTTTCCACAGGTATCACTGGGTGCTCTGTTTGTTCAAGGGCTTTAAGTCTGTCAAGCAAGGGGTTGTGAAAGGAATCATTAAGTCTCAGAGTTGGGGTTAGGTCCCTTACTGGAGGAGGGGCACCATAGCGAATTTCATAAGGAGTGAGGTTACACAAAGAGGCACAGGGGGGTATTTCTTGCACAAAACAATGCATAAGGTAGGAGCATAGTTGAATTTTTTATGCCGGTCTCCAAGCTTAATTTCGTTAAGTTCTCTATGATGGTTCTATTCATCCTTTCTACCTGTCCTTAGCTCTTTGGTCTATAAGCACAATGTAACTTCCAATAAATCCCCAGGGTTCTGGCGAATCCCTGACTTACCTGGGCTATGAATGCCGGTCCGGTATTGGACGCAATTACCTTCGGCTGGCCAAACCTTGGAAAAATGTCTTCTAGGATCTTTTTGACCACTTTTTGTTCCCCCGGTGTGGAAAAAGTTAACAGAGTCACTCCGTTTAGGGCTGCCAATTAAGCTTCCTCATCTGCCCTTCTGTTTCCAAACGCCACGGGGTCGTTTTCCTTCTAGTGCCCTGGACAGTGCACTATAGCTAGGTCCTTAGGGCCCTGCACTTCTGAGAGAAGGTGGAGGATCTCATCTTTGTTCTTTATTTCTTTCCCAGTAAAGGTTAATAGCAACCTTTGCTGGTAAATACCCCCGTGCACATTTGCAGTGGCAAATGCATAGCGGCTATCAGTGTACATGGTGGCCCTTTTGCCTGTTGCTTGTTCCAATGCTTTTGTAAGGGCAATCACTTCTTCTTTTTGGGCTGATGTCCCTTCTGAAAGACCAGAGGACCAGATGACATTAATTTTGCTAACTACGGCTGCTCCAGCCCGACGCTTAGTGTCTTGGAGGAAGCTGGTGCCCTCCGTAAACCATACAACTTCAGCGCGGGGCAGTGGCTGATCCTCCAAGTCTCCTCGTATACTGGTTTCCTCTGTCAGTATGTGTTGACACTCATGAGCTACGGGTCCTGATGATTCTTCTGGCAGCAGTGTTGCCAGGTTGAGTGGAGCAGGGGGTCCCAGTGTTATTCTGTCTTTGTCAAGCAAGAGGCTCTGGTAGTGGTTTATTCTGGAGTTTGATAGCCACCTCTCTGGAGGCTGACAGATGATGCTCTCCAGGGCATGGGGGGCTATAATGGTTATCTTCTGTCCCAAGTTCATTTATGAGCATCTTTTATTAGAAGGGCTGCTGCTGCTATAGCTCTTAAGCAATGGGGCCACCCGCTAGCCCTGGGTCCAGTTTTTTTTTTATACGAATGCTACCGGCCTTTTCCAAGGTCCAAAAGTATGAGTGAGCACTCCCTGTTCTATTCCTTTCTTTTCCTCAATGTAGAGAGTGAAGGGTTTTTCTACATCTGGGAGTGCTAAGGCCGGAGCAGATAGCAGCACCTTTTTTTGGCATCATCAAAAGCTTGTTGTTTCTCATGGGTCCATTGGAAGTGGGCATCACCCTTTAGCAGCGGGTATAAAGGGGCAGCCAGAGATGCAAACCCAGGAATCCATAACCTGCAAAAGCTGGCAGTCCCAAGAAACTCTCTGAGTTGTCTCTTATTAGATGGGGGCGGTATCTGCACAATGGTTTGTTTTCTGGGCTCAGTGAGCCATCGTTTGCCACCCCTAACAGAATAACCCAGGACGATTACTTTTTGCTGACAAATTTGGGCCTTATGGCCGAAGCCCTATATGCAAGCTGAGAAAGCTCAGATAATAGTGCTTGGGTCCCAGACTCATAGTTCTCCTTGGTGTCAGCTGACAGTAGCAGATCATCCACAAATTGGAGTAGGGTGACTTCGGGGTGTGCAGTTCTGAAGTCGTTGAGGTCCCTGGGGAGGGCTTCGTCAAAGAGAGTGGGGGAGTTTTTGAACCCCTGCGGGAGTCTAGTCCAGGTTACTTGGCCAGATGTTCCAGTTTCTGGGTCTATCCACTCGTAAGCAAACAGCAACTGAGTGTCCTTATGTAGGGGCAAGCAGAAGTAAGCATCTTTTAAGTCCAGCACAGTGTAACATTCCCGCTTCGGATTCAGAGTGCTAAGCAAATTATATGGATTGGGTACTGTGGGGTGAATGTCCTGCACTATGTTGTTGATCACTCTTAGGTCTTGAACAGGACTGTAGTCCCCAGTTTCTGGCTTTCCTACTGGTAGCAGGGGGGTATTCCAGGCTGATTGACAGGGCCTTAGGACCCCAAGAGCCAGATATTTCTGAATATGGGGACTTATCCCATGCTTAGCTTCTTTGCTTAGAGGATATTGTTTAACACTGATTAGAGAGACAGAGGCTTTTAATTCTACTACTATTGGAGGTTGTTTAATGGCTATATCTAACCCAGGAGTTTCTGCCCAGGCATTAGGATAATCTTTTATCTATTTCTGTGGTAGTTTGCCTATTTGATCAGTCCTAGGAAGCGAGAAGAGTTGATGTTCATCTTCTACGGACATAGTCAAAGCCGTGACTATGGGAATTTTTACTGAAGGCTTTAGAAGCTCCACTTGGGGACCATCAGAGTTAAAGGTTATTCTATCCCGGAGTTTGGTAAGCAGATCCCTGCCCATCAATGGGGCTGGGAATTCTGGGACTACTAGGAAAGAGTGGTGCACTTTTCACTTTCCTAAGTCCATAATCCTCTTAGTTGTCGAAGCCCGATATCTACTGCCATTAGCCCCTTGAACTAGGGACCATTTATTTGATAGGGGGCCCAGTGGGGTCTTAAAGGCTGAGAATACTGCTCCTGCATCCACTATAATGTTCACTGGAGTCCCCTCCACTTCTAATGTTACCCTGAGCTCGGGGAGGTGATCCGAGCCCTGACTTTCTTAGTCCTCTTCTAGAGTCAGCATGGCGGGCTGGCGTGGCTGCTTCTTTTTGGGGCACTCTTTGGCCCAGTGTCCTTTTTCTTTACAGTAGGCATATTGATCTGATGCCAGGGGCAGCCTTTGGCATGGGACCAGGTATCTCTTTCTGTCTCCCTGCTTTTTAACTTCTGGCATATTTGCTGCTGTGAACAAAACCTTAGCGAATGCTTTAGTCTGGCTTTTGCTCCATTCATCCTCCTTTTGTTCCCTTTCCTTCTCTCTCCTCTGTTCCCTCTCCTCCTCAGTTTCTCTCTTATAATATACTTTCTCAACTTCTCTGACTAAATCTCTTAAAGTCATATCTTGTCATCCATCTAGACGTTGTAACTTTCCCTTAATATCTGGGGCAGCCTACTCAATAAAGGCCATTGCAACAGATGCCTTTTGGTCCTCTGCCTGAGGATCAAAAGGAGTATAATTCCTATATGCTTCCATAATTCTCTCCAGAATCATAGAGGGAGATTCATTAGGCCCTTGGATACTCTCTCTTACCTTGTCCAAATTAGTCGGCCCTCTGGCGGCCACTCGGAGACCTGCTATTAGAGCCCGGCAATAACTGGACAGATGCTACCTACCTTCAAAGGTGTTGGGGTCCCAGTTGGGTCATTTCATGGGCCCGTAAGGATGGAGAGGGAGCATCACATGGGCTTCTGAGTTTTCTATTTTCCGTTGCCGGCGGTTTCCTTTAGGTGGCCCAGCTTCCTTCAGGGTAGGAGGGGCTGCTGCTGCTGCGGGGAATTCCTCTGGAGGGCTTGGGTCCGGCCCAATTTCCTCTAGTGGTGGAGAGGCTGAGTCAGCGGTGGGAGGATCATCAGGAACGTTTTGGGGGTTGGGGAGCAAGGGTAGAGGATAAGGTGGAAGGCGGAGTGTCCAGTCTTGTGACTCAGAGAGAATGGAGGGAAGAGGGAAAGGAGTGGAAGTTTTGAATAATAGGAACGTGGTGGAAGGGTTACATGGCTGTTGATCTGGGTGGACACCTGGCCCCGGCTTAAAGACAGTATCTCTGACTTTTCGGATTAGAGGGAAGTGGAAGGATTCTTTTGGGGGCCTTCCGACTCCGAGGATGGGCCATTCTGAAGTACAGAGAGTCTGCCAGGTACAGCATTTTACTGAAAAAAAAAAAAAGATTCTGGCCCCTTGAGCAGACATCAGTCCAATGATCAAGTGTAATGTACAGAGGCATAGAAGTGCTTTGTCCCATAATGGGAGTTACTCAAACAGGGACAGTGAAGACACAAACATGACACAGACAAAGACAAAGAGTAAACGTTTAAAATGGGTCCAAGACAACGATTAGAACTGAGTAACTGGCAAAACCTTATGGGTTATAGAATCAAGGCAGACAGGAAACTCAACATGAGTTCCTGACAATGAACAAAACTGAGTAGCCGGCAAAACCTGATGGGCTGTCAAACCGAATCCTGAAGCAAAATATAACCTAGTTGAGGAAACTACTATTCCTCGATTTCCCGAGTCCTCTGGTGTGTCCCCCAGGGACATGGCCTGTGGCTCTGTTACACATCTGTCAGCCATTGTCGGAGAGAGCTAACGCTCTTCACCGACAGCCACTTAGCCAAGCCCTAACCTGAAAACGGAAACCAGAAAGAGGCACCTTACTTACCCCGAGAGGAGTCCGTTGGGGTCTTTTGTCCGCCGCTGCCAGATATCTCACCTGGGGCCTCCAGATGATAAGATGGGGGGAATGTCAGAGGAAAAGACCACCAAGAGACTTTCTCATGCAACAGCAAAGGGTTTACTGGGGGTCCAGCATGCTGGGGCTCAGAGCTCACTTCAAAGGAGCAAAGAAGAAAGAGCCCCGAGAACAACTTGAGCAGAGTTTATATACATTCTTTAGAGAGGGCAGGGACTTTACATACATCATAGCCTCCTTTAGCAAATCATCATATACCACGGGAAAATCAAATAAAAACTCTAAAACCTGATTAGCACCTTCATTGGTGGGAACACGTCGGGCATGGGTGATTAGTCAGCCCTGAGAAGAGGTATACATTTAAAGTGATTGGTTGAAGCCCTGAAATGTTTATGTGCTGAGCTGCATGGTTTCTGGGAAGGGGTTGGTAAGTAACTAGGTGGTCAGGGAAGATTTCCACACACATCTAATGAGCAGGTCCGGGAATTGTCTTAACTGCCATAGGAATTTCAGATTTTGAGTGCAGCTTGTAAATTTTACAAAACCTGGTTCTTTACGTTTCAATTTCAATTTCTTTTTTTCTTTCAGAACCTTACAAAGGAAGGTGAGAGACTTCATTCACAATGACTGCTCTTTTGGCCATTTTGGTTTTGGGTGCATGCAAGGGATCTTTTTTTAGATCCATATGGTGGTGATATTTAGCCTCACTCAGGGCCTAAAGGCTGATTAAGACACATCCTTTTCCAAAGCAATTACTTATCTGAGGCCAGTTACAGAACTCAGTCTCTGAGCAGAATCACACCAGAGTTGAATCCCAGGTGGACACAGTCACCTCTTTCAACTGCCACACAAATGACCACAATTAAAACCAAAACACTCTCACATGGCACTCATCTTCTTCCATATAGACACTCATCATAACCTCTGGCTGGAGGTTTCCATGAATGGCGCAGCCCAAGAGAGTGTCCAAAATAAGTTCGCTTGCCCCTCATTTGCCTAAATTCAGGGTGGCCTGGACACGCTTCCTGTGAACCAGGATTGATCACACAGGTCTGACGTTAATGCTTCTCTGCTTCTCCAGTTTGAAGCCCCTGTAAGTCAGGTATAGTTTCCTTATGTGACTTGGAGTCATGAGGAAAACCAAGCACCTCTGCAGGGCTTGGAAGAACTCATTTGACTCAAAGGATCCCTACTATCACTTGATGGAGGTCAGGAACCTAACAGAGGAAGGCGAGAGACTTCATCCACAATGACTGATCTTTTTGCCATTTTGGTTTTGGATGCACACATTAGATCTTTCTTTAGATCCATCAGGTACTGATAATCTAAGCCACAGCTTCACACAGAGCCAAGAGGCTGATTCAGACACATCCATTTCCAAAGCAATAAAGCAAAGAGCCAGAGGTGATGCCCATTCATTTACATTTGAAAACTGTTTTCTTCAGGCTTCACAAAGGGGTGGCCTGAGGCAAAGACTTTCCTGACATTCAGGCAACAAAACAATAGGTTAGCAAAAGGCCCAAAGCAGGGTTTCTCCACTGAGTCTTTCCTGGTCACACTGATATCTGCGTTTTCTGAGATGCTCGCCATTCTCTTCAGCTATCCAGAACATGGCCATGTCACAGAGCTCGGAGGTGGTATATATCTTGGACACAAAACTATGAGCCTATTCTGGAGAGTGGCCAGAATTCAGGAAGAAAACAGGAACTTAGGAAAAGAGTAAGTGTTGCCCATCGATAAGAAAACCTGCAGTCCATTCCTAAAATGGGCAGTGTGAATGCTGGGAAGCTTCCTACTAGACAGAACACATCCATTGATTGACTCTAATTTCTAATGTGTACAACCACGGACAGAGTGGGATACACAGACACAGAAACACTCGCCTTGTCAAACGACTTAAAAGAAACAGTCCACTCCAAACCGAACAAACTGTCTCTCCTACCTATTCTCAGAACATGAGACAAAACCACAAACTCACACCACACTCAAAAAGGCACCTCCTTCCCCAAAGTAAGTCTGTGACTATCCAGAGTGTCCTCTGACTGGTGGGCCATACTATGTTCCCCCGAAATGGCCTGTCCTGACTCAGATCTGGTCTCCTTGTCCAACTCTGCGAAGTTGTCAGGAGCCTGTGCTGACCACTACCTGCTTTTTAGGAAAGGCCACTCTTCAGAGCTCGCTCTACTTGCATTTGGCCATCCTCAAATCACTAGGTACCAAGAAAGACAGACTCTGTTCTTGGTAAATCCAAACAAGTGAGACCACTGGGAATGGGACTAGGACTGGCTCTGTGTGCCTGGCTTCCTGGATCCCAAGTTCAGAGAGTTCCATCAAGACTGTGGAACCAACCTTGATGCCCTTCAATAGATGAATGGATTAAAAAAAATGTGGCATTTATACACAATGGAGTATTACTCTGCATTAAAAAATGACAAAATCATACAATTTGCAGAGAAATGGATGACATTAGAACATATTATGCTACATGAAGATAGCCAATCTTTAAAAAAAAATGCCAAATGTTTTCTTTGATATAAGGAGAGTAACTAAGAACAGAGTTGGAAGAGCATGATAAGATGATTAACATTAAACAGGGGTGAGAGGTGGGAGGAAAAAGGAAAGAGAAAAAAAATTGCATGGAAATGGAGGGAAACCCTCATGGTTATACAAAATTAAATACAAGAGAAAGTGAGGGGAAAGGGGACAAAAACAAGGGGAAGAAATGAATTACAGTTGATGGGGTAGAGAGAGAGGATTGGAGGGGAGGGAATGGGAGATAGTAGAGGACAGGAAAGGCAGCAGAATACAACAGACACTAGTATAGCAATATGTAAAACAGTGGATGTGTAACTGATGGGATGCTGCAATCTGTATACGGGGAAAAATGGAAGTTCATAACCTACTTGAATCAAAGTGTGAAATATGACATGTCAAGAACTATGTAATGTTTTGAAGAACCAACAATAAATATTAAAGGAAAAAACACATGGAGAACTATTTCAATTAAAAATTGACTAGATTTATAACACCTACACTTTATCATGCAAAAGGAAGTCCAACTATACACCATGCCTCCACTGAACTGCTTGTATTTCTATTCTGTTTGGGTTATTTTTCTCCATCATACTAGGAATAGTAGTCAGAGTCTAGTAGGGTATGCGTTAGTTTCAGGGATTCAGTATTTCGAATGGAAAATAGGAAAATGAATCCAATGTGTATGCAAATATGTGCTACATGAAAATCTTCACAGTCTAATCCACAACAATGCCTTCATGTTACCTTCGCCCCAAATAAGAAACATTTAGAGGAGAAGAGTTAGATATTCTGTGAATACATATCTGGAAATGAAAATGCTCAGGAATTCACAAACTTTGATGTGGTAGAGGAGTCTCCCAAAGTAAGGGACAGGGTAAACACTCCAGAAATATGAAGGTCAGCTGGCCTAAAAAATTCTTGAGAAACTGCCTCTGAGGATGGGCACTTGAAATATATGTTGTTGTCAGGAACTTTAGCTTGCTTTGTAGTGAGACCATCAAAGATGGGTCTGCATCTCTGTCCTGGAGGATATTCTTTCTTATTTTCCAATGCACATGTGTCAGCAGTGCTGAATTCTCACTTTGTAGGTACACTGTGGTCACTGGGGGTTAAGTGTCTCTCCATGTGGACTGTGAAGCCTTTTGGTCATCCTCGACTTTCTGTGGTTTTTCCTGCTGCTGCACTGGGAGTTTGGTATTTGCTTCACGACATACAAGGAGTTCAACTGGGACACAGTGCTGGAGCGAGTTCTGTCACATTTGGTTTTTCAGGGTCTGCAAGAGAATGCAACAACCAGGCTTCATTCCCACATAGCCTTCCCCCTTGTCCATAGCAACCTGATTCTACACATTGCCCTGAGACCTATCCATAAAACAAGATGCCTTTACATATAAGGGTCTGCTCACTGCACCGTGTCAGTGACAAGTCATTTGGAAATCAATGGCAAATTCACATGGCCCCACCACAGATGATTTATCACACACCTGCACACCACAGCTTGGACCCACTACTCAGGAGGGTCCAACTTACTGGCAACTCTATTCTACACCATTTTCATAAAACCCAGTCAATCAGGGCACTGTCTGGTACACCACAAACTCACACCCACATCCACAATTTCACCTCCTTTCCCCAAGTAGGACTGTGACTATCTGGAGTGTCCTCTGACTGGTGGGCCATAATATGTTCCCCCCAAAATGGCCTGTTCTGTTTCAGATCTGGTATCCTTGGCCAAATCTTTGAAACTGTGTGAAGTCAGCGGTTAGCCACTACCTGCTATTTCAGGAAAGGACCCTCTTAAGAGCTCTACTGGCATTTGGCCATCCTCTCAACACTAGGTGCCAAGAAGGTCAGACTCTGTACTTTGTTAATCCAAACAAGTGAGCCCACTGGGACTGGTACTGGGACTGGCTCTGGGTACGTGGCTTTTTGGATCCCAAGTTCATAGAGTTCCGTCACCAAGGAAGTTAGGTAGGTCACTTCCTTTAGGAACTGAATGAGGTCGCTGCCTTGGCAATGACTTTGTCCTAACAGTTGCTTCCATGGGTCCCATGAGATGGAGGCTGACCCTACTTCCTGTGACAATTTTACTAGTTAGAATGGTATATCAACAACAGGCACCTTGGAACAGCTGTACACGCATGCCTGGTTTGGTCCATCTTCTCTACATTAAGAAGAGAGAGGCTGATGCAGACACATCCCTTTGTCCTGTCTAGGTCGTTTGCCATGGAAAATGGCTTTTGCTCTCTCAGGTCCTTCATAGCTGCATACATCTTCTCCAGGGATCATTTCTGCATGGAACTTTGAGGTTCTCAGTAGTTCGAAGATAACCTACATTCCTGTATTGTAAGACAAACTCTGTCCCTGCTCTTTTGTAATGTTAGATTGATGCAATAGTATAGAACTCAATAACAAAATTAATAACATAGACTTAAATGACATATACAGAATAAATCACCCAACATCAAGCAGTTACACTTTTTTCTCAGCAGCACATGGATCCTTCTCAAAATAGATCATATATTACGTCACAGGGCAACTCTTAAACAATATAAAGGAGTAAAGATAATACCATGCATCTCATCTGATCATAATGGAATGAAATAGAAAATCAATGATTAAAAAAAAGTAAAGAAAAATCATGCATCACTTGGAGAATGAACAATAGGTTCAATGATCAATAGGTTATAGAAGACATCAAGGACTAAATTAAAAAATTCATAGAGATAAATGAAATCACAGACACAACATATCAGAAATTATGGGACACATTGAATGCAGTACTAAGAGGAAAATTCATTGCTTGGAGTTCATTCCTTAAAAAAAAGAAAAAACCAACAAATAAATGATCTCATACTTCATCTCAAAATCCTAGAAAAAGATGAAGAAAACAACAGCAAAAAAGTAGAAGGCAAGAAATAATTAAAACCAGAGCTGAAATTAATGAAATCAAAACAAAGAAACAATTGAAAAAATTGACAAAACTTAAAGTTTGTTCATTCAAAAAATAAATAAAATCGACAGATCCTTAGCCATTTTAATGAAGAGAAGAAGAGAGAGAACTCAAATTACTAGCATATGGGATGAAAAAAGCAATATCACAACAGACACTTCAGAAATACAGAAGATAATCAGAAATTATTTTGAATCCTTATACTCCAATAAAATAGAAGATAGTGAAGGCATCGATAAATTTCTTAGGTCATATGATCTGCCAAGATTGAGTCAGGAGGATATAGACAACCTAAGCAGACCAATATCAATTGAGGAAATAGAAGAAGCCATCCAAAGACTACCAACTAAGTAAAGCCCAGGACCGGATGGGTATAGAGCAGAGTTTTACAAAACATTTAAAGAGGAATTAATACCAATACTTTTCAAGCTATTTTAGGAAATAGAAAAAGAGGGAGAACTTCCAAATTCATTCTAGGAGGCCAACATCACCCTGATTTCTAAACCAGAGAAACTCACAATAAAGTAACAAAACTACAGACCAATATCTCTAATGAACCTAGATGCAAAAATCCTCAATAAAATTATGGCGAATCGGATACGAAAACATATCAAAAAATTGTGCACCATGAGCAAGTAGGATTCATCCCTCGGACGCAAGGCTGTTTCAATATACAGAAATCAATAAATGTTATTCATCACATCAATAGACTTAATAATAAGGACTATCTGATCATCTCGATAGATGCAGAAAAAGCATTCAACAAAGTACAGCATCCCTTTATGTTCAAAACTCTAGAAAAACTAGGGATAACAGGAACATACCTCAATACTGTAAAAGCAATCTATGCTAAGCCTCAGGCTAGCATCATTCTGAATGGAGAAAAATTGATGGCATTCCCTCTGAAACCTTGAACAAGACAGGGATGCTCTCTCTCACCACTTCTGTTCAACATAGTTCTCGAACACTGGCCAGAGCAATTAGACAAATGAAAGAAATTAAAGGCATAAAAATAGGAAAAGAAGAACTTAAATTATCACTATTTGCAGATGACATGATTCTATACCTAGCAGACCCAAAAGGGTCTACAAAGAAACTATTAGAGATAATAAATGAATTCACCAAAGTGGCAGGATGTAAAATCAACATGCACAAATCAAAGGCATTCCTGTATATCAGCGACAAATCCTCTGAAATGGAAATGAGGACAACCACTCCATTCACAATATCCTCAGATAAAATAAAATACTTGGGAATCAACCTAACAAAAGAGGTGAAAAACTTCTACAATGAAAACTATAGAACCCTAAAGAGAGAAATACAAGAAGATCTTAGAAGATGGAAAAATCCACCTTGTTCATGGATATGCAGAACTAACATCATCAAAATGGCGATATTACCAAAAGTTCTCTATAGGTTAAATGCAATGCCAATCAAAATCCCAACGGCATTTCATGTAGAAATAGAGAAAGCAATCATGGAATTCATTTGGAAAAATAAAAGACCTAGAATAGCAAAAACAATGCTAAGCAGGAAGTGTGAATCAGGCGGTATAGCAATACCAGACTTCAAACTATACTACAGAGCAATAATGAAAAAAACAGCATGGTACTGGTACCAAAACAGGCGGGTGGACCAATGGTACAGAATAGAGGACACAGAAACCAATCCACCAAAATACATACTTTCTTATATTTGATAAAGTGGCTAAAAGCATGCAATGGAGGAAGGATAGCATCTTCAACAAATTGTGCTGAGAAAATTGAAGAACCATATGCAACAAAATGAAACTGAATCCCTTTCTCTCGCCATGCACAAAAGTTAACTCAAAATGGATCAAGGAGATGATATCAAATCAGAGACACAGCATCTGATAGAAGAAAAAGTTGGCTACCATCTACATACTGTGGGGTTGGGCTCCAAATTCCTCAATAGGACACCCATAGCACAAGAGTTAATTACAAGAATAAACAAATGGGACTTAATCAAACTTAAAAGTTTTTTTCTCAGCAAAAGAAACAATAAGAGAGGTAAATAGGGAGCCTACATCCTGGGAACAATTCATTACTCCACACCCTTTAGATAGAGCCCTAATATCCAGAGTATACAAAGAACTCAAAAAATTAGACAATAAGATAACAGATAACCCAATCAACAAATGGGCCAAGGACCTGAACAGACACTTCTCAGAGGAGGAATACAATCAATCAACAAGTACATGAACAAATGCTCACCATCTCTGGCAGTCAGAGAAATGCAAATCAAAACCACCCTAAGATACCATCTCACTCCAGTAAGATTGGCAGCCGTTATGAAGTCAAACATCAACAAGTGCTGCCGAGGATGTGTGGACATGGGTACACATGTACATTGCTGGGGGGAGTGCAAATTGGTGTAGCCAAATTTGAATGCGGTATGGAGATTTCATGGAAAGCTGGGAATGGAACCACCATTTGACCCAGCTATTCCCCTTCTCGGACTATTCCCTGAAGACCTAAAAAGAGCATGATACATGGACCCTGCTATATTGATGTTCATAGCAGCACAATTCACAATAGCAAGAGTGTGGAACCAACCTAGATTCCCTTCAATAGATGAATGGTTAAAAAATGTGGCATATATACACAATGGAGTATTACTCTGCATTAAAAATTGACAAAATCAGAATTTGCAGGAAAATGAATGGCATTAGAGCAGATTATACTGAGTGATGGTAGCCAATCCCTAAAAAACAACTGTCAAATGTCTTCTTTGATATAAGGAGAGTAACTAAGAACAGAGTAGGGACGAAGAGCATGAGAAGAAGATTAACTTTATAAAGGGATGAGAGGTAGAAGGGAAAGGGAGAGAGAAGGGAAATTGAATGAAAATGGAAGAAAACCTCAGGGTTATACAAAATTACGGACAAGAGGAAGTGAGGGGAAAGGGAAAAAAATACAAGGGGGAGAAATGAATTTCAGTAGAGGGGGTAGAGAGAGAAGATGGGAGGGGAAGGGAGAAGGGATAGTAGAAGATAGGAAAGGCAGCAGAATACAACAGACACTAGTATGGAAATATGTAAATCAATGGAGGCATAACTGATATGATTTTGCAATCTGTATATGGGATAAAAATGGGAGTTCATAACCCAGTTGAATCAGAGTGTGAAATATGATATATCAAGAACTATATAATGTTTTGAACAATGAACAACAAAAATTAAAAAAAAAACATGGAGAACTATTTCAACAAAAAATTGACTAGATTTATAACTCCAATCCTACATAATGCAAAAGGCAAGTCCAATTATACACCATACCTCCTCTGAACTGCTTGTATTTCTATTCATTTTGGGTTATTTTTCTCCATTATATTAGGATTAGTAGTCAGAGTCTAGAGTCTAGTAGGGTATGGGTTAGTGTCAGTGATTCAGTATTTCGAATGGGAATTAGGAAAATGAATTGAATGTTTATGCAAATATGTGCTAAAAATAATCTTCCCACTCTCATCCAGAACAATGCCTTGACATTTCCTTCGCCCCAAGTTAGACACAATTAGAGAAGAAGAGTTAGAAAATCTATGAATACTTATCTGGAATGGAATATGCTCAGGAGTTCACAACCTTGGCAGTGGTAGAAGAGTTTCCAAAAGTAAGGGACAGGGTAAACACTCCACAAACATGGTGCTCTGCTGACCTAAAGACTTATGAGAAACTGCCTCTGAGTTTGGGCACTTGAAATATATGTTGTAGTCAGGAGCTTTAGCTTCCTTTGCAGTGAAACCAGCAAAGCTGGGTCTGCATCTATGTAACCTGGAGCACATGTTTTCTAATTCTTTAACATGAGGCAGTAGTGCAGAATTCTCTCTTTGTAGGTAAACTGTGGCCAATGGGGCCTAAGTGTCTTCCTGTGTGGACTCTAAAGCCATTTGGTCATCCTCCATTTTTCATGGTCTTTCTTGCTGCTGAAATGGTAGTTTTGTGTTTGCTTCATGAAATACAAGGATTTCAACTGGGACACAGTGCTGGAGGGAGTTCTGTCATGAGTGGTGGGTCAGGGTCTGCCAGGAGAATGCACCAACCAGTCTTCTATCCCACATAGACTGCCCCCTTGTCCATAGCAACTTGATTCTGAACATTGCCCTGAAACCTCTCCATATAAAAAGATGCCTTTACATACAAGGGTCTTCTGGCTGCACCATGTCAGTCACAAGCCATTTGGAAGACAGTGGCAGATCCACATGAGCCCAACACAGATGTTTAACCACACTCCTGTCCACCACTGTTCTAGGCCCACTACTCAGCAAGCTCCAACTTACTGGCATCTCTGTTCTACACCATTTTCATGAAACCCAGTGAATCAAGGCACTCTCTGGTACACTTATGATCAGCTACAGGACACCCAAAGGTTGTCCAGTGCCACCTGGTCATGGGAATTTCAAAAATTTCATGGTATTTATCTAGCCATTTTCAAGTATCAAGTTGGAGGAACTGGTATTTCAATTCATTCAGGAACCATTAATTGGTGAGGAAGCTGATTTCAATGAAAGCTCTGGAGAACTCTAAAAGGCAATATGCTTCCCAGAGAGTGGCCAAAATGTCACATGAAGCCAGGCCCATTGATGTCTACTCAATGTGAGTTCCATGTGTGTTTTGACTCTTAACTATGTTTGCCAAGTCTTTCAGAATAAAATCGTGTTATATCCTGGCTGAGATTTCCAGTGTACTGTGGAAAGACACCCTGGGACTAGATCTCAGTTTCCAAGGGCGACTCTCATGCGTGGCCTCCTAAAATCCCACCACAATTCATGGCAATACTTCCCTGAGGTCAGTTCCAGAACTCAGTCTCTAAGGGGAATCACACCAAAGTTCAGGTCCAGGTGGACCAAGTCATCTCTTCCAACCGCCACAAAAATGACCACATTTAAAACAAAAACACTGCCACATGGCCCTCATCATCTTACATATAGACACTCATCGTAACCTCTAGATGGAGGTTTCCATGATGGGCAAAGCCTAATCCAGTGTCCAAAATAAGCTCCCTTGCCCCTCATTTGCCTAAAGTCACGGTGACCTAGACACCATTCCTGTGAACCAGGAGTGATCAAATAGGCCTGCCGTTAATACTGCTCTGCTTCTCCAATTTAATTCTACTGATTGTCAGTTATAAATTCTTAATGTGATTTGGAGGCAATAGAAAACCCAAGCACACATGGGATGTTTTTTTTAGATCTATCAGGTTCTGAGAATCAAAGCCACAACCTCACACAGGGCCAAGAGGCTGATTCAGACACATCTCTTTCCAAATCAATTAAGCAAATATCCACAGGTAATGCCCATTAATTTCCAATTTAAAACTGTTTTCTTCAGGCTTCACAAAGGGGTGGCCTGAGGCAAAGACCTTCCTGACATTCACAGCAACAGAACCATAGGTAAGCAAATGGCTCAAAGCAGGGTTTTTCCACTGAGACTTTACTGGTTACACTGATATCTGAGTTTTCTGAGATGTTCCCATTCCCTTCAGCTATCCAGTACATGGCCATGTCACAGATTTGGGAGGTGGTACATATCTTGGACACAAAACCATGAGCCTATCCTGGAGCTAGGCCAGAAATCAAGATGTGAACAGGACCTTAGGAAGATAGTACGTGTTGCCCATCCATAAGGCAAGACGCAGTCCATTCATAAAGTGGGCAGAATGAATGCTGGGAAGCTTCCTACTAGACAGGAAACCTCCATTGATGCATTCTCTTTTCTAAAGCCTACAACCACAAACACAGGGGATACACAGACATAGAAACACTCGCCTTGTAAAACGACTTACTAGAAACAGTTGACTCCAAACCATACAAACCACCTTTCCTACCTATTTTCAGAACATGAGACAAAACCACAAACTCACACCCACATCCACAAAGGCACCTCCTTCCCCCAAGTAGGTCTGTGACTATCCGGAGTGTCCTCTGACTGGTGGGCCATACTATGTTCCCCTGAAAAAGTCTCTCCTGTCTCAGATCAGTTCTCCTTGGCCCACTCTATGAAGTTGTCAGCAGCCAGCATTGAGCCACTACCTGAAATCTCAGGATAGGCCCCTTTTCAGAACTCTACTGGCATTTGGCCATCTTCATATCATTAGGTACCAAGAAAGACTGACTCTGTCCTTGGTAAATCCAAACAAGTTCGACCACTGGGACTGGGATTGGGAATGGCTCTGGGTGCCTGTCTTCTTGGATCCCAATTTCAGAGAGTTCCATCACCAAGGAAGTTAGGTAGGTCACTTCCTTCAGGAACTGAATGAGATTTCTGCCTTGGCGACCACTTTGTCCTAAAAGTTGCTTTCATGGGTCTCATGAGATGGAGGCTGCCCCTACTTCCTGTGACACTTTGACAAGTTTGAATGGTATATCAACAATGGCCACCCGGAAACAGCTCTCGACGCAGGCCTGGTTTGGTCCATCTTCTCTATATTAAGAAGAGAGAGGCTGATTCATACACATCCCTTCGTTATCACAAGGTGTTTGCCTTGGAAGATGGCTTTTGCTCTCTCAGGTGCTTGATAGATGCCTACATCTTCTCCAGGGATCATTTCTGCATTGACATTTGAGGTTCTCAGCAGGTGTAAGATCCCCTACATTCCTGTATTGTAAGACGAACTCTGTCCCTGCTCTTTTGTAATTGTAGATTGCAGCAACAGTGTATGGTTAGGGATAATAACAGAATCGATTTGGTTTAGGAATCAATCTGCAAGATGAATAATGGTATTGGGAACCTGCAATATTTATAGGAATACAGAGGTGAAATATAAGTATTTAAACAGAAATCTAGGTGAGATTTGAAGCTCAGAAGTGCATGGGGCAATTGTTTGCGATACGTAGCTTTGAATTACGTTCTGCACACATGTCTCCGATAAATCGATATACAATGCCATAGGACTTGTACCATGGATGACTGAATGTAGAGGAGAACATCCACTCAAACAGGGATAATCAATATGATAAAGAAGATAATCGGTAGATTTCGGAACAACGGTTAATTTAGGATTTGTAGCAAAAGTCCTTTAGCAATAGGGTTTCGGATAGAGAGTGAATATCAATTAGAGCACATGTGAAGGGTCAGTCACAATGATTAACTGGGGAAAATATGTAGGAAAGCAGATATTAAGAGAGACATTAGGAAATCAGGCAAAGTATCAAGTGAGTGATAGTATTAGACATTTTCAACAGTTTTGAGGTTGAATATATTTTCTTAGGAAGAAACAAATATGTAGTCACCGATAGGATTGACATTTGAGAGCATTATGCAACCTGGAAATGGATGTTTTTAGTAATCCATGTTCAGTTTCCATTTAGGCTTTGGTACAATCACACGTGTGAATTTTTCATTTTGTGTCCATAATATTACTGTGATAACATGCATATTTAGATCAGGTGACATGAGTATTTCTTCCTCCATTTCTGGGAGCAATATTTTGAAGACATATAAATTAGTATTGGGGGTACAAAGAGGTGTACCCTGTGTCTATGAATATAGAAATAATGCATGAATAGACCATACTGTGAATAAATAATATAACTGATTCCACTTTAAATAATGGACTGAATTGATATCAGAAAATATATAAGAAATCTTAAATTGATATACAATCATTCATTCCAACCAGTTATTCATCTAATTGTAAAATTATAGTTATGGTTTATCATGAAAGGTGTGTGAGTTTTGCTTCAACAATTATAAAGGAAATCGGAAATAATGTGTTTGGAAAGAAGTCTCATGAAAAGACCAGTTAAGAAACCTGGAGTAATACATGTGTTCTGAAGCAGGAAGTGATTGAAAGTGAAACAAATGCCTATATATTTGCTAACCTGTGGAGGAAATATATATCCTCTGATGTGCATAAACTGAAGAAATAGTAATGTAACAGTGTTGAATAAAAATGAACGTGAAAATTAAAATCATGTCCCATAAGAATCTACTTGCATTGCTGTTCAACTGGGTCAGTTACTGTAGAAATATTAGGATAATGCCACAGTCTTGCTGGGCACAATCAGGAGCCACTTGTCAAAAGAAACTAACTTTATTTTTAAAACCACACACGCCAAACAAAACAGACTCTCAGGATAAACCCTCAGAGCCCCAACTGCCACCACTGGCTTCCCAAAAGGCTCTTCCTCTCACACAAGCCTCTCTCCACCTCCCACAATCCTCCTGCTCTTGAGGCTGATTGGCTGGGTCATGTGGGCGGAGCCATTAAAGTCCCCTAATGAGCAACTCCGTGGTCTGAAAGGGCAGGGAAACAGCCCAATGAGCATCACCACAGAGGAGCCAGTCAGCTAGATGTTGCTGGGGCCGCTGTGAGCCAATCATCAGCTGGCAGCTGGAAGTTTGCTGGCAGCTGGAATTTTGCTGATGCCCCTTCTGCTGTGGCTCTCAACATCTCCCCCTCTCTGTTTAAACAACCTACATGTGGCTTAGGGACAGTGCCTGCCTTAGGTTGTCCAATAGTACATATGGTCCTTACCATTAAGTGGGTACCATTGCAATTGGATCTTACCCGTAACTGAGTACCGGTCCAGTATACAGCCACACCTGTGGAGAGGTCTCTGTACCAGCGGGGGGGGGGTTGAGGTTCTTTGTCTCACCTCTGATTGCCTCCAAACTTTAGCTGGACAATCATGACACGCAGAAGGGAGGAAGATACACCAAGCCAATTGACGGCTCCTTTTGGAAAAATTGTACCACCAATGACATCATCAGCAAATATAACCCAACACTACCACAAGTTGCTGCACAAACAGATAGTTTACAATGCATACATGTGAGTTCACAATGTGTCCAGGCAAGTTCTGCAAGCAGTTCAGTGATGGCTATTGCAGAAGCTGTAAATTGGTTTTATCTTTGATTTCACCAGCACTGTGACGAAGATAGAAATTCTGGCAATAATGACTAAAGAAAAAATTATGTAACATTCCAGAAAGCACTGAAAGTAAACAATTTTCTTAACAATTTACATTGTCTTGGAGAGAATTATTAAATATAATGAAAAGGAAATGTGAAAGAAAACAAACAGATCTGTTAACCTCCTTTTTTGTTCACATTTTAAAACAATCCTCAACAGCTGTTTACCTAATTTAAATTAAACCATTTAAATAATGTGAATAAAAAAATATTTGGATCAATTTTTTCATGAGCCCTCATCATATACGATATAAGGACATACGAACATTCAAACATATAACACAAAACACAAGTGTGCACACATAATATAATACACACAACACATAACCTAATAGTAAAGGCCTTATAACTTTTACATGTGAAATCTCTATTGCAATGTTTAAAAACTCTATTGTCAAAAAATAGAACTGATCAGCAAAACATTAAACTAGATATGTATGAGCTCAAAAAAAAACAAAATAAAATGTAGGAAAATGCTATAATAAAATAGATATTGAAAAAAGCATCCTGGTTCTATCTTAGATGTAAGGGTAGCCAAACTGGAATTTTGGATATCAGCTGATATGGACTTGAGTCAAATCATCTTCTTTTTGTTCTGTAGAAATCGCTTTAGTTAATCTCTCTGGAATCCAAATCGGCTGTTGTTCTCTCTGTGGAAACACACAAACAGGTCCCTGACTCCAGACAATTGGGTCAGGACCTTGGTTAATCTCTCTGGAATCCAAATCGGCTGCTGTTTTCCCTGTGGAAACAGACAAACAGACCCCCGACTCCTGTTAGAATATCTTTCCAAAGAACCTTGGGCTTATGCACATTTTTTGGACACATATGCCTTTCCGCAGCACTAAGTCCTGATGAATCCAAATTTTAAAAGTTTAGAATAAAAAGAGTTATTTTAAGTTTGTCTTTGGGGAATATATACCCTTTCGCAATTGCGTCTTTTTGCTTTAATAAGTACTTTTTAATAGTTTGATGAGCTTTTTCAACTATGCCTTGTCCCTGTGAATTGTATGGGATTCCTGTTATATGAGTAATGCCAAATGATGACCAAAATTGTTTAAAAGAGGTAGAAGTATAACCAGGGGCATTATCTGTTTTTAACTGTTTTGGAACGCCCACAGTGGCAAAATTTTGTAAGCAATGAGTGATAATATCTTTAGTTTTTTCTCCAGCATGAAGGGTGCCCATTAAAAATCCAGAAGAAGTATCAACTGTAACATACAAATATTTTAATTTTTCAAATCCTGGCAAGTGTGTGATGTCCATCGGCCAAATATGGTTAGGTATCAATCCTCTAGGATTGACTCCAAGATTAACTTGTGGTAAAAAGGTCACACAATTTTGACATTGTTTAATTATTTGTCTAGATTTTTCCTTAGTTATTTTAGAAGGCTTTGGTAAGGTATTAGCTTTGACATGGAACTTTTTATGAAAATTTATAGCTTCTTCTAGTGTAGAGAAAATATGTATGTCATGTGTAGTTTTATCTGCTAAATCATTGCCCAAACTGAGGGCTCCAGGCAATCCTGTATGTGCCCTGATATGTCCTATAAAGAATGGATCTTTTCTGTCCCAGATTATACTTTGTATAGTGGAAAGCAAGGAAAAAACTGTAGAGGAAAGGGAAATCCTACCAGCATCTTCAAGGCATACTATAGCGTTAACTATATACTGACTATCAAAAATAAATTAAATACAGAATCTTTAAACATCACAAAAGCTTGTAATACTGCATTAAGCTCTACCTTTTGAGCTGATTATTTGGGTACTAAAAATGTAAAAGTTTGATCAGGTGTAACTATTGCTGCTGTACCATTATTTGATCCCTCAGTGAATATATTTGGAGAATTCATGATAGGTGTTTTTCTTGTCAATTTTGGAAAAATTACAGGATGCGATGACCAAAAAGACAATAAAGGATTAGATGGTAAGTGATTATGAAATGAAACATTAGATTTGCACATGATTATTGCCCAAGTATTTAACCCATTAACTAACTCATCAATTTGATTCAGAGTATGTGGAGTAATAATTTTATTGGGAGAAATCACAAGCACTCACTTTGCTGCTTTTATTCCTTTGAGTATTAATTGTCCTATAGCCTCAGGATACCTAGTAAGAATAGTGTTAGGAGAATAAGATAAATGTATCTTTAATAATGGACCTTCTTGCAAAAATACTCCTGTAGGAATATTTTTTGTTGGTAGACAATAAATAATAAAGGCAAACTTATATCAATTCTATCCAATTGCATATTTTCCATATATGTTTCAATGATTTTTAATGCCTTTCTTGCTTCAGGCGTTAACATGTACCGTGAAGTGGAATATGATGGACCTTTTAGGATATCAAATAAATATCCCAACTCTCCTGTTGGTATACCTAGATAAGGCCTTATCCAATTTACGTCTCCTAATAACTTTTGAAAGTCGTTATGTGATTTGAGTTGATCTACTTGTATTTGAATTTTTGGTGGTGGTACATGGTTGAGGAAAATAGAACACCTAAATAATTAATTGGAAAATTTAATTGTACTTTATCTATTGCTATATCTCGATTATTTTTTAATAAGTTTGTAAGTGTGGCATAACATTCTAGCAATGTGTTTTTAGCTTTGTGTGCTAATAATACATCATCCATATAGTGAAATATTTGTAGTTCAGGATTTTGATTTCTAAGTGGCTGGATTACTTTGTTAAAATAAGTTTGACACATTGTTGGGCTGTTAGCCATCCCTTGAGGCAGTACTTTCCATTTATATCTCTGATCAGAACCTTCATGATTCAGTGCAGGGATAGTAAATGCAAAACGTGGACTATCCTCAGGATGAATTGGAATTGAAAAAAAAATCTTTAATATCTATAAGTAAAACATACCAGGTTTTTGGCAAAGCAGAGAATTGAGAAATCCCTGATTCAGCAGGTCCCATAATTACCATCTTATTATTAATGTCTTTTTAATCTTGCAATAATCTCCATTTACCAGATTTCTTTTTGATGACAAAAATGGGAGTATTATGGTTGTATATTTCCTTCTGCTAATTGTTGTTTTACCAGGTCATGGGCTGCTTGTATCTTTTCTTTAGTCAGGGGTCACTGAGGAACCCATACTGGTCTTTCTGATTTCCAAGTAATATTTATTGTCTCGGTGACTCTTTCTGAAAATTCAACCCATGTCTCTCTGTTCCTTGATCTATTTGTATTGGTGCTGCTATACCTTGTTCTTGTTTTTCTAATCTTTTTCCTTTTAAAACCTTGTCTAGTCATAATAGTGGGTGCATTTTTTTATGTTATTTGTTAATGTCAAACCTAATTGATCTAGGACTTCTCATCCCCATAAATTTACGGGAAGATGATCCAATACATCTGGCTGTATAGTTCCTTCACATTCTTCAGGATCCTTCCAATCTAATACCATTGCACTTCTATGGGGATTAGTCGCCACTCCTAGGCCTCGAAGCATTTGAGTGGCTTGTTGTAATGGCCAATGTTTTGGCCATTCTTGACGAGAGATGATGCTAAGGTCTGCACCTGTATCCAGTAGCCCATTAATTTCATGTCCTTGAATATTAAGTTTTAGCAAGGGGCGAGAATCTAAATTTAAAGAAAGCATAGCCCAATCTACACCTGTGGAGCCTAATCCCTTGGAACCTCTTTCTACAGTATGACTGGAAAATTTATCATGTAGACTGGGTATTATTAGTAACTGTGCTATTCTATCTCATGGTGAAATTACTGATATATCCTTTGGAGAACTGGCAATAATTTTTAATTCACCTTCATAATCAGGATCAATTACCCCAGGATTTCTCATGAGTCCTTTTAGAGTAGAAGAGCTGTGTCCCAATAATAAGCCTACTGTTCCTTTGGGAAGAGGTTTTTTTACCCCTCTGGGAATGATTTGAACTCCCATCTCTGGAGTTAATACTGATCTGGTGGAGGCACAGATGTCCAACCATGCGCTCCCTCTGGTTTGTGTAATGAGGGATCTGATGGACAATGTGTCCTGGGCAAGAACCAGATGGGGTTGCTGGGTTCCTCCTATGCTCCATATATTTGTGGTTTTGGGACCCGGAGAATTCGGCCCCCCTGTCCATTTTTTGGCAATGGAGCCGAAAGCCTTTCTCCACAACATCGTGGATAGACACCTGGTCCTTGTTCGTTTTTTGATAATGGAGTATCCTCTATGGTGATTTGAGAACGGCATTCATTAGCCCAATATCTCCCTCTACGGCATCATGGGCAAATACTTGGTATTCTTCTCCTTTAATACCTAATTTTGTTAAACCCTCCTCCTACGGGCAATTACTTTTAAAATGTTCTGTTTGTTCACAATTGTAGCATGTTCTTGGCCTGGCATCTAATGCCTGTTTTAGTGCAGCTGCCACAATTTGCCCTTCTTCATTAATGTCTCTGGCATCTAAAGCCTGTTTTACTGCAGTTGCCACGACTTGCTCTTGTTCATTAATGTCTCTACATAATTTAATATATGTGTTTAAATCTTCATGTTTACATTGTCTAATGATATCTCTGCACCAACGATTCGTTTGCTCATAAGCCAGTTTTTTTTAGTAATAGCATAGCTTGTTCTGTTTTCCCAGAACCTCTGGTACCTGTTTGAATAAGCCTATCGACAAATTCAGCATAAAGTTAATTAGCTCCTTGTATTACCTTAGATAATAGACCTTGTGAACCTCCATGTCCTTGTAAAGTCTTCCATGCCTTAATTGCATCTACAGCAATTTGTGTGTATACGCCAGGATCATATGCAATTTGTTGCTGCTGATCCTCATAAGGTCCCTTTCCTAACAACATATCTAGATTTCTCTGAGGATAACCAGCTGCTGCATTTCGCCTAGCTGTCTCCTTGCAAAATTCCTCATTGTCAACCTTCCATAACAGGTATTGTCCTCCATTTAGCACAACTTTACACATATTAGCCCAATCTGCTGGCTTCATGTTCAATTTGTAATGGATTCAACCATGCTTACAGTGAAGGGTGTTTGAGGACCATAGGTTGTTACAGCCTCTTTTAGCTGCTTCACTGTTTTGAAATTTAAAGCATGGTAAACTCGCTGCCCTCCTACCTCAAATATAGGGCATGTTAATATTTGAGATCTTGTCTCAGGATCCCAACTATCAACTGTGGGGGTTGGGGGCTTCCCAGCATATGGAGGTGGCCTTGTTAGTTGGACACTTATGTCCTCTGGTGATAGAAAAGTATTAGTAGCAGTCTCCTGTAGAGGTGGTTCTGTTGGTTGGACACTTACACCCTCTGGTGATAGAAAGGTGTTAGTAGCAGTCTCCTGTTGTAAATTTCCCCCTGATGGCTTTTACTGTTTTACACTTTCTTTCTCTGTCTGACTAGCTTGAGAGGCCTTCTCTTTTACATGATTTTTTTCCTCTGTCTGACTGGTTCGAGAGACCCTCTTTTTTACTTGAATTTTTTCCTCTGTCTGAATAACTTGAAAGACCTTCTCTTTTACTTGAATCAATATGTCTTCTCCTTCCTCTACCATTGTCTGAACTGAAGGCTTTGGACTAAACAAACAAGATATGAAAGTCCACAATGGCAATATGCCAACTGGCAGAGTCCCTGGGCTTTTCTTTTGTATTCTTTTTAAATCTTCACGATGATGGTTACATTGTGATATATTTAACAACTCCTCCTTAAAAAGCCATGGGCTACATTTTTGTATTGTATCAACGTATGCCCTGACTGCTCTTAATTTTACTGGGATGCCTCCTTCCTCTAACAATTTACTTAACACTTTTTCAGTTTTTTTTTTTTTTCTAATTTCTGATGCCATATTTCTACTATAATACAACCCAACAAGATAACACCAAACAAAACAGAGATAGAATGAAATAAAAATGGAACAACAAAATATCATTATAGCCTTTCTCCCTATCTGTTCCTCAGACACAAATAGTTTTTCCTCAGATGTGAGTGGTTTTTCTTCCGTCTCACTCGTCTCCAGGGACAGGCAACTTAAAGCAAAAGTGAAGCAAAACAAAAGAGGAATCTTAAAATGGCTACTCATCCTCTCGTCCTGCCCTCAGGGGCGAGCAGTTTACCTTATCAGTTACCCTCAGTCGCACCCCGTGCGAGCCACCAAATGCTGCAAAAGAAAGTAACTATATTTTTAAATAAAAAGAAAGTAACTTTATTTTTAGAACCACACACGCCAAGCAAAAGAGCCTCTCAGAAAAAACCCTCAGAGCCCAAACTGCCACTACTGGCTTCCCACAAGCCTTTCCCTCCCACACAAGCCTCTCTCCACTTCCCACAATTCTCCTGCTCTTGAGGCCGATTGGCTGGGTCACGTGGGTGGAGTCATAAAAGTCCCCCAATGAGCAGCTCTGTGATCTGAAAAGGCAGGGAAGCAGCCCAATGAGCATCACCGCAGAGGAGCCAATCAGCTAGGTGTTGCTGGGGCCGCTGTGAGCCAAATATCAGCTGGCAGTCTGAAAGGGCGGGGAAACAGCTCAATGAGCATCTCCAATGAGCATCACCGCAGAGGAGCCAATCAGCTAGATGTTGCTGGGGCCACTGTGAGCCAGTCATCAGCCGGCAGCTGAAAGTTTGCAGGCAGCTGAAAGTTTGCTGGGCCCCTTAGGCTGCGGCTATGAACAGGAGTTGTATGCACCATTCACTGAAGGTAGTTCTCAGTACTAGGAAACAAATATGTATTTCAGGTGGATGAATATTTCTGACAATAATCTGGTGAAAAGTTGATTATAAATCCACATACTTGAACATGAATGAATTTAGGGAGTGTAAATAAGACATATATATTTCATATTTAGAAAAATCTGTAGAGTGTGTGTGTATACACACACACACACACACAGATATTAAAATGTAGCAACATATATGCCAATCGAAATTCACCATGAAATATACATCATTCACAGATCCAAAAATATTCAATTTACTTAAGAGGTATTTATGTATAATGTTGTTCTACTAGGAGGCTCACCCATAGTTTGAATTTTCAGTTCCAACAGCGTTTACGAGGAGTGATCCCTTCTCACAATTTGTATCTGCCAAGTCAGCCACCTCACAAGAATGTAGGTGTGACACCAGGTACGATTCAATATGTGCATATAAAAATACATGTGCTGAATAGGCTACACACAAAGGGAGACAGGAATTCACATATTTGTTAACTTCAAAAACACATGGATATCTATTTCAATTAAAAATAGACTGGATTTATAACACCTAACCTTTATCATTCAAAAGGCAAGTTCAACTATACACCATGCCTCTTCTGAACTGCTTGTATTTCAATTCTGTTTTGGTTACTTTTCTGCATCATATTAGAATTAGTAGTCAGAGTCTAGTAGGGTATAAGTTAGTGTCAGGGATTCAGTATTTCAAATAGAAAATTGGAAAATGAATCCAATGAGTATGCAATATGAGTTACACAAATAATTTCCCACTCTCATTCAGAAAATGGCTTGACATAACCTTCGCACAAAGAAAGACAAAATTAGAGGAGAAGAGTCAGAAAATCTGTGAATACATATATGGAATGGAAAATTCTCAGAAGTTTAAAACTTTTGAGGTTTTAGAGGAGCTTCCAAAACTTAGGGACAGGGTAAAACTCCACAAACATGGAACTCTACTGGCCTAAAGATCTCTGGAAATACTGACAATGAGGTTGGGCACTTGAAATATATGTTGTTGTCAGGAGCTTTAGCTTCCTTTTTAGTGAGAACATCAAAGCTGAGTCTGCATCTATGTGACCTGGAGGACATGGTTTCCTATTTTTCAATGAACATGAGGCAGCAGTGCTGAATTTTCTCTTTGTAGCTAAACTGTGACCACTCAGGGCTAAGTGTCTCCCCATGTGGACTTTAAAGCCATTTGGTCATCCTCCAGTGTTCGTGTTATTTCTTGCTCCTGCACTGGGTGTTTTGTATTTGCTTCATGACACACAAGGATTTCAACTGAGACACAGTGCTGGAGGGTGTCCTGTAATGTGTGGGGGGTCAGGGTCTGCAGGAGAATGCAACAACCAGGCTTCTATCCAACATTGCTTGCCCCCTTGATCATAGCAACCAGATTGTGAACATTGCCCTGAAAACTCTCTATGTAACAAGATGCCTTTATATACAAGGGTGTGCTGGCTGCACCATGTCATTCACAAGCCATTTGGAGACAGTGTAAGATCCACATGACCCCACCACAGATGTTTTATCACACACCTGCACACCACTGCTCTAGGCCCACTACTCAGCAGGCTCCAACTTACTGGCATCTCTGTTCTACACCACTTTCATGAAACCCAGTCAATCAAGGCACTGTCTGTTACACTCATGATCAGCAACAGGACATCCAATGGTTCTCCAGTGCCACCTGGTCATTGGGAATTTCAAAAATTTCATGTTGTTTATCTTTCCATTTTTCAAGAATGAAGTTGGAGGCACTTTGGGGTTTCCATTCATCCTGGAACCATTACATGGGGAGGAAGCTCATTTCAATGAAAGCTCTGAGGAACTCTCACAGGCAAGGCTTCCCAAACACTGGCCAAAAGGTCACATGAAGCAAGGCCTATTGAGGTCTACAATGGGAGGTCCATGTGTCTTTTGACTCTCAACTATGGCTTCCAAGTTTTTCAGAATAAAATTATGCGATATCCTTGCTGAGATTTTCAGTTCTCTGTGGAAAGCCATCCTGGGCCTAGATCTCAGGTTTCAAGGGCAACTCTCATGTGTGGCCTCCTACAATCCCAACACAATTAATGGCAATACTTCTCTAAGGTCAGTTCCAGAATTCAGTCTCTAAGAGGAATCACACCTGATTTCAAGACCATGTGGACCCTGTCATCTCTTCCAACCGCCACACAAATGACCACAATTAAAACCAAAACATTCCCACATGGCCCTCATCTTCATTCGTATAGACACTCATCATTAACTCTGGCTGGAGGTTTCCATGAGGGGCGCAGCCCAAGACAATGTCCAAAATATGCACCCTTGCCCCTCATTTGTCTAAATTCAGGGTGGCCTGGACACCCTTCCTTTGAACCAGGAGTGATCAAATAGGCCTGCCGTTAATGCTGCTCTGCTTCTCCAATTTGAGGCCTACTGACAGTCAGGTATAGATTCATTATGTGATTTGGCATCATGAGAGAACCCAAGTACTTTTGCAGGATTTGAATAACTCATTTGACCCATAGGAATCCTATTCTCAGTTGATGGAGGTCAGGAACCTATCAGAGGAGGGCAAGAGACTTCATCTACAATGACTGATCTTTTTGCCATTTTGGTTTTGGATGCACACATGGGATCTTCTTTACATCTATCAGGAGCTGAGAATCTTAGCCACATCCTCAAACAGGGCCTAGTGTCTGATTAAGACACAATCCTTTTCAAAGCAATTAAGCAAAGAGGCACAGGAGATGCCCATTCATTTCCATTTGAAAACTGTTTCTTCAGGCTTCACAAAAGGGTGGCCTGAGGCAAAGACCTTCCTGACATTCAAGGCAACAGAACCATAGTTAAGCAAATGGACCAAAGCAGGGTTTCTCCACTGAGACTTTACTGCTCACACTGATGTCTGAGTTTTTTGAGATGTTCCCATTCCATTCAGCTATCAAGAACATGGACATGTCACAGAGCTTGGAGGTGGTACATATCTTGGACAATAAATCATGAGCCTATTCCGGAGAGTGGCCAGAATTCAGGAAGAAAACAGGAACTTAGGATGTTAGTAGGTTTTTCCCATCCATAAGGCAAACCACAGTCCATTCATCAATTGAGCAGGATGAATGCTGGGAAGATTTCTACTAGACAGGACACCTCCATTGATGCATTCTCTTTTCTATTGTCGACAACCACGGACACAGTGGATACACAGACATAGAAAGTCGACTTGTCAAAAGACTTACTAGAAACAGTCGACTCCAAACCAAACCAACCACCTTTCATACCTATTCTCAGAACATGAGTCAAAACCGCAAACTCACACCCACACACAAAGGCACCTCCTTCCCAAAAGTAGGTCTGTTACTATACAGAGTGTCCTCTGACTGGTGGGCCATACTATGTTCTCCACAAAATGGCCTCTCCTCTCTCAGATCTTGTCTCCTTGGCCAACTCTGTGATGCTTTGAGGAGCCAACGGTTAGCCACTACCTGCTATCTCAGGAAAGGCTTCTCTTCAGAGCTCTACTGACATTTGGCCATCCTCACATCAGTAGGTACCAAGAAGGTCTGACTCTGTACTTGGTAAATCCAAACAAGTGAGCCCACTGGGACTGGGACTGGGACTGGCTCTCGGTGCTGGCTTCTTGCATCAAAATTTCAGAGTGTTCCATCACCAAGGAAGTTAGGTAGGTCACTTCCTTCAGGAACTGAAAGAGGTCACTGCCTTGGCAACAACTTTGCCCTAACCGTTGCTTCCAAGGGTTCCATTAGATAGAGGCTGCCCCTACTTCCTTTGACAATTTGACTAGTTTCAATTGTATATCAAAATAGGCACCTGGGAGCAGCTCTCCATGCAGGCCTGGTTAGGTCAATCTTCTCTACATTAAAAAGAGAGAGGCTGATGCATACACATCCCTTTTTCCTGTCTAGATTGTTTGCCATTGAAGATGGCTTTTGCCCTCACAGGTCCTTCATAGCTGCTGACATCTTCTCCATGGATTATTTCTGCATCGAACTTTGAGGTTCTCAGCAGTTGGAAGATACCCTACATTCCTGTATTGTAAGGCGAACTCTGTCCCTGCTCTTTTGTAATTTTAGATTGAAGCAACAGTGTATGGTTAGGGTTAATAACAGGTTCGATTTGGGTTAGGAATCATTCTGCGGGATGAATAATGGTCTTGGGAACCTGCAATATTTATAGGAATATAGAGATGAAATATAAGTATGAAAACAGAAATCTAGGTAAGATTTGAAGCTCAGAAGTGCATTGGGCAGCTGATTGCGATACGTAGCTTTGAATTAAGTTCTGCATTCATGTTTCAGAAAAATTGATATACAATGGCATAGGACCTTGTACCTTGGATGATTGAATGTAGTAGAGAACATCCACTCAAAAAGGGATAGTCGATAGGATCAGGAAGATAGTCAGTATGTTTCGGAAGAAGAGCGAGTATAGGATTTGGACCAAAGATCATTAGCAATAGTGTTTCCGTTAGAGAGTGAATGTCAATGTCAGCACATGTGAAGGGTCAGTCACAATGTTGAACTGGGGAAAATATGTAGGAAAGTAGATATCAATAGAGACATTAGGAAATCAGGCAAAAACTATCAAGTGATTGAAAAAATTAAACATTTTCAACAGTTTTGAGATTGAATATATAATCTTAAGAAGAAACAAATATGTAGCCACCAATAGGATTGACATTTGAGAGCAATAGGCAACCTGGTCATGGATGTTTTTAGTAATCCATGTTCAGTTTATCTTTAGGCTTTGGTACAATCATACGTGTGACTTTTGCATTTTGTGTCCAGAATATTACAGTGATAACATGCATATGTAGATCAGGTGACATAAGTATTTCTTCCATCATTTCTGGGAGCAATATTTTAAATATGTATAGATTAGTATTGGGGGAACAACCAGGTGTACCCTGTGTCTATGAATATAGAGATAATGCATGAATAGACCATACTGTGAATAAATAATATAACTGGTTACACTTTAAACAATGTATTGAATTGATATCAGAAAATATATAAAAAATCTTTTATTGATATATAATCATTCATTCCAACCAGTAATACATCTAATGGTGATATTACAGTGATGGTTTATCATGAAGTGTGTGTCCGTTTTGCTTCTAAAGTGATAAAGGAAATCGAAAATAATGTGTTTGGATAGAAGTCTCATGAAAAGACCAGTCAAGAAACATGGAGGAATACATGTGTTCTGAAGCAGGAAGTGATTGAAAGTGAAACAAATGCGTATATATTTGCTAACCTGTGGAGGAAATATATACCCTATGATGTGCATAAACTGAAGAAATTTTAATGTCCCAGTGTTGAATAAAAATGAACATCAATATACACATCATGTCCTATAGGAATCTACTTGCTTTGATGATTAACTGTATCAGTTACTGTAAAAATATTAGGGTTTGTAAGCACGATTCACTGAAGTTAGTTCTCAGGACGAGGAAACAAATATGTATTTCAGGTGGTTGAATGTTTCTGAGAATAATCTTATGAAAAGTTGATTTTATATCCACATACATGAATATGAATGAATTTAGATAGCGTTTAATAAGACACATGTTTTTCGTATTTTGAAAAATCTAGAGAGTATATATATATATATATACACACACACATATAAAACTCATGGAGAAATATTAAAATGAAAATTTGACAAGATTTATAACACACACCCTTGATAAAGCAGAAGGCAATTCCAAGTATATGCCATGCCTCCTATGAAAGGCCTGTATTTCTATTCTGTTAGTTTTCTTTTTATCCATGATATTAGCATTAGTAGTCAGAGTCTATTAGGGTATGTGTTAGTGTCAGGGATCAGTATTTCAAATGAAAATAGGAAAATAAATCTAATGTCTATGCAAATATGTGCTACACAAAAATCTTGCCACTCTCATCCAGAACAATTCCTTTACATTAACTTCACTCCAAGTAAGACACAGATAGTGGAGAGGAGTTCGAAAACCTGTGATTACGTATGTGGAACTGAAAATGTTCAGGAGTTCACAACATTGGATGTGGTAGAACAGTTTCCAAAAGTAAGGGAGAGGTTAAACACTCCACAAACTTGGAGCTCTGTTGGCCTTAAGACTTCTTGAGAAAATGCCTCTCAGGTTGGGAACATGAAATATATGAAGTTGTCAGGAGATTTAGCTTCCTCATTGTGACACCATCAAATGTGGGTCTGCATCTATGTGATCTGGAGGAAATGGTTCCTTATTTTCTAATGAACATGAGGCAGCAGTTCTGAATTGTTTCTTGGTAAACTGTGGCCACTGGGAGTTAAGTGTCTCCCCGTGTGGTCTGTGAAGCCGTTTGGTCATCCTCCATTTTCGTGGTGTTTCTTACTGCTGCACTGGGAGTTTGGAATTGGATTAATGAAATACAAGGAGTTCAACTGGGACACAATTCTGGAGGGAGCTCTGTCACGTGTGATTGGTCAGGGTCTTCAGGAGAATGTTCGAAACATGGGTCTATCCCACATAGCTTTTGCCTTTACTATAGCAACTGGATTCTGAACATTGCCCTGAAACCTCTCAATATAGCAAGATGCCTTTACATATAAGGGTCTGCTGCCTGCACCATGTCAGTCACAAGTATTTTGGAAGCCAAAGGCAGATCCACGTGGTCCCACCACAGACATTTATTCACAAACGTATAGTCCACTGCTCTAGCCCCAATACTCAGCAGGCTCCAACTTACTGACATCTCGGTTCTATAACATTTTCATGACAACCAGTCAATCAAGGAACTGTCTGGTACACACATGATCAGCAACAGGACATCTAAAGTTTCTCCAGTGCCACCTGGTCATGGAAATTTCAAAAATTTCATGGTATTTGTATAGCCATTTTTCAAGGATGATGTTGGAGGCACTGTGGGTTTCAATTCATTCAGGATCCATTAAATGGTGAGTAAGCTCATTTCAATGAAAGCTCTGAAGAACTCTCACAGGCAAGGCTTCCCAAAGAGTGGCCAAAAGGTCACATGAAGCCAGGCTCATTGAGGTCTACAATGTGAGGTACATGTGTGTTTTGAGTCTCAACTATGACTTCCAAGTCTTTCAGTAAAAAATCATGTGTTACCCTGGCTGAGATTCCCAGTGCTTGGTGGAAAGTCACCCTGGGCCTAGATCTCAGTTTCCAAGGGCTAATCTCATGTGTGGCCTCCTATAATCCCAACACAATTCATGGCAATACTTCTCTCAGGTGAGTTCCAGAACTCAGTCTCTAAGGAGTATCAGAGCAGAGTTCAAGCAATGGTGGACCAAGTCATCTCTTTCAACCGCCACACAAATGACCACAATTAAAACCAAAACACTCCTACATGACCCTCATCTTCTTCCATAAAGACACTCATCATAACATATGGCTGGAGGTTTCCATGAGGGGCACAGCCCAAGACAGTGTCCAAAATAAGCTCCCTTGCCCCTCATTTGCCTAAAGTCAGGGTGGCTTGGACACCCTTCTTGTGAACCAGGAGTGATCTGTAAGGGTAAAAGAAATTGAAATTAAAGTGTATAAGTTAAAGTGTAAAAGACCAGGTTTGTAAAGTTTCTAAGATTCAAGGCCTGATTTAAAATGTAAAGGACCAGGTATTGTTAAGTTCCTATGCTACACGAAAAATCTGAAATTCCTGTAACTTGTAGGACAATTTCTGGACTGCCCAGTAAATATTCCCCCTGATCGCCTGGTTGTTTAATAATCTAGGACCCTGTGTGGCTTGGCACATATGCATCGCAGGGCCTAAACTAATCAATTTGAATCTGTACCCCGCTTTAGAACTGTCCTATCCCTCCCGCCTGACGTGTTCCCACCAATGAATGAACTAATCATGTTTAGGATTTGTTGTTTGATTTTCCTGCAGTGTATGATGATTTGTTAAAGGAGACTGTGATATATGTAAAGTCTCGCCCTCCCCAAAAAGTGTACTTAAGCACTGCTCAACCTCTGCTCGGGGATCTTGGCTGCTCTCCCTTCTTGAGTGAGCACGTAGCCCCAGCATGCTGGATTGGATCCTCAATAAATGTCTTTTGCTGTTGCATGAGCCGTGGTCTCATACATGAACATGAATGAATTTAAGGAGTGTATAATAAGACACATATATTTCATATTTTGAATAATCTATAGAGTGCAGATTTTTCATAAACCACATACAGAGATATTAAAAAGTAGCAATATATATGCCAATCAAAATTCATCATGAAATACATATCATACACAGATACAAAAATATTTATTTTACTTAACATGGATTTATGTGTAATCTTGTTCAACTAGGAAGCTCAAGCATAGTGTGAATTTTCAGTTCCTACAGCGTTTAGGAGGAGTGATCTCTTCTCACAATTTGTATCTGCCAAGTCAGCCACCTCACAATAATGTACGTGTGGTACCAGGTAGGATTCTATTTGTGAATATAAAAATACATGTGCTGAATAGGCAACAGAGAAAGGGAGACAGGAATTCACATATTTGATACCTTTCAAAACACATGGAGAACTATATCATTTAAAAATTAACCAGATTTTTAAAAACTACCCTTTATCATGCAAAAGGCAAGTCCAACTATACACCATGCCTCTTCTGAACTGCTTGTATTTCTATTCTGTTTGGGTTATTTTTCTCCATCATATTAGCATTAGTAGTCAGAGTCTAGTAGGGTATTTGTTAGTGTCATGGATTCAGTAATTCAAATGGAAATAAAGGAAAATGAATCCATTGTGTATGCAAATATGCACTACAAAAAAACTTTCCACTCTCATTCAGAGCAATGCCTTGACATTACCTTCACCCAAGTAAGACACAATTAGAGGACAAGAGTTAGAAAATCTATGAATACATATCTGGAATGGAAAATGCTCAGGAGTTCACAAGCTTGGGCATTTTAGAGGAGTTTTCAAAATTAAGGGACAGGATAAACAGTCCACAATCATGGAACTCTGCTGGCCTAAAGACTTCTTGAGAAACTGCCTCTGAGGTCGGGCACTTGAAATATATGTTGTTGTCAGGAGCTTTAGCTTCCTATGTAGTGATACCATCAAAGATGGGTCTTCATTTATCTGACCTGGAGGACATGGTTTCTTATTTTCCAAAAGAACATGAGGCAGCAGTACTCAATTCGTACTTTGAAGGTAAACTGTGGCCACGGCGGGCTAAGTGTCTCCCCGACTTGACTGTGAAGCCAATTGGTCATCCTACAATTTTCGTGGTGTTTCTTGCTGCTGCACTGGTCTTTTGGTTTTTCCTTCATGAAATACAAGGTGTTCAACTGGGATACAGTGCTGGGGCGAGTTCTGTCTCGTGTGGAGGGTCAGGGTCTACAGGAGAATTCACCAACCAGGCTTCTATCCCACATAACTTGCAACATTATCAATAGCAAACTGATTCTGAACATTGTCCTGAAACCTTTACATATAACATGATGCCTTTACAGATAAGGGTCAGCTAGCTGCACCATGTAAGCCACAAGCCATTTGGAAGTCAATGGCAGACCCACATAGCCCCACCACAGATGTTTTATCATACACCTGCACACCACAGCTCTGGGCCCACTTCTCAGCACTCTCCAACTTACTGGCATCTCTGTTCTACACAATTTTCGTGAAACCCAGTCAGTCAAGGCACTGTCTGGTACACTCATGATCAGCAACAAGACATCCAAAGGTTCTCCAGTGCCACTTGGTCAGGGGAATTTCATGGTATTTATAGAGCCATTTTTCAAGGATGAAGTTGGAGGCACTGTGGGTTTCAATTCATTCAGGAACCATTAAATGTTGAGGAACATCATTTCAATGAAAGCTCTAGAGTACTCTCACAGGTAAGGCTTCCCAAAGAGTGGCCAAAATATACATATATTTCATATTTTGAAAAATCTTGACAGTATATATATATATATATATATATATATATATATATATATATATACACAAACACACACAGACATTAAAAACTAGCAATATATATGCCAATCGAAATTCATCATGAAATATATATCATCCACGTATCCAAAAATATTCATTTTACTGAACATGGATTTGTGTATAATGTTGCTCAACTAGGAAGCTCACCCATAGGTTGAATTTTCAGTTCCAACAGCGTTTAGGAGGAGTGAACTTTTCTCACAATTTGTATCTGCCATGTCAGCCACCTCACAAGAATATATGTGTGATACAAGGTACAATTCTGTATGTGCATATAAAAATACATGTGCTGAATAGGATACAGATAAATGGGGGAGACAGGAATTATTCACATATTTGATAAGTTTAAAAATACATGGACAACTCTTTCAACAAAAAATTGACTAGATTTAAAACTCCTTCGCTATATAATTTAAAAGGTAATTCCAAAGGTACACCAGGCCTCCTCTGATATGTTTGTATTTCTGTTCTGTTTGGGTTATTTTTCTCCATTACGTTAGGATTAGTTGTCAGAGTCTTGTAGGGTATGGGTTAGTGTCAGGGATTCAGTATTTCGAAAGGAAAATTGGAAAATGAATCCAATGTGTATGCAAATATGTGCTACACAAAAATCTTCCGACTCTCATCCAGAACAATGCCTTGACCTTAACTTCGTCCCAAGTAACACATGTAGAGGAGATGAGTAAGAAAATCTGTGAATACATATCTGAAATTGAATATGCTCAGGAGTTCACAAACTTGCAGGTAGAAAGGGAGATTCCAAAAGTGAGGGACAATGTAAACACTCCACAAACATGGAGCTCTGCTAGCCTAAAGACTTCTGGAAAAACTGGCTCTGATGTTGGGCTCTTGAAATATATGTTGTTGTCAGGAGCTTTAGCTTCCTTTGTAGTGAGACCATAAAAGCTGGGTCTGCATCTATGTGACCTGGAGGAGATGCTTTCTTATTTACCAATGAACATGAGGCAGCATTGCTGAATTCTCTCTTTCTGGGTCAACTGTGGCCTCTTGGGGCTAAGTGTCTCCTCATGTGGACTGTGAAGCCATTTGATCATCCTTCAATTTTTTGTGATATTTCTTCCTGCTACACTGCGAGTTCAGTATTTGCTTCACGAAATACAAGGAGTTCACCTGGGACACAGTGCTGGAGGGAGTTCTGTCACTTGTGGTGGGACAGGGTCTGCAGGAGAATGCACAAACCAGGCTTCTGTCCAACGTAGCTTGCACCCTTGACCATAGGAACCTGATTCTGAACATTGCCCTGAATCTTATCCATATAACAAGAATCATTTACATATAAGGGTCTGCTGGCTGCACCATGTCAGTCACAAGCCATTTGGAAGCCATTGGGAAATCCTCATGGAAGCACCACAGATGTTTTATCTCACACATGCCCACCTTCGCTCTAGGCCCACTATTCAGCAGGCTAAAACTTACTGGAATCTCTGTTCTACACCATTTTCCTGAAACCCAGCCAATCAAGGCACTGTCTGGTACACTCATGATCACCAACAGGATATCCACTGGTTCTCCAGTGCCTCCTGGATATGGGAATTTCAAAAATTTCTTGCTATTTATCGAGCCCATTTTTCAAGGTTGAAGTTGGAGGCACTGAGTGTTTCATTTAATTCAGTAACCATTAAATGGTGTAGAAGATCATTTCAAAGAAAGCTCTGGAGAACTCTCACTGCCAAGACTTCCCAAAGAGTGGCCAAAAGGCCACATGAAGCCAGGCCCATTGAGGTCTACAATGTGAAGTGCATTTGTGTTTTATCTCTCAACTATTGCTGCCAAGTGTTTCAGAATAAAATTATGTGATACCCTGGCTGAGATTCCCAGTGCTCTGTGGAAAGTCACGCTGGGAATAGATCTCAGTTTCCAATGGTGACTCTCATGCGTGGCCTCCTAATATCCCAACACAATTCATGGCAATACTTCTCTGAGGTCAGTTCCAGGACTCAGTCTCTATAGGGTATCACACCAGAGTTCAAGCCCAGGTGGACCCAGTCATCGCTTCCAACTGCCACACAAATAACCACAATTAAAACCAAAACACTCCCACATGGCCCTCATCTTCTTCCATATAGACACTCCTCATAACCTCTGGCTGGATGTTTCCATGAGGGGCGCAGCCCAACACAGTGTCCAAATAAGTTCACTTGCCCCTCATTTTCCTAAAGGCAGGGTGGCCTGTACACCCTTCCTGTGAACCAGGAGGGATCAAATATGCCTTACTTTAATACTGCTCTGCTTCTCCAATTTGAGGCCTACTGACTGTCGGGTATAGATTCTTCATGTGATTTGGAGTCATGAGAAAACACAAGCATGTATGGGATAGCCTTTGCAGGGCTTTGAAGAACTCATTTGATTCAAAGGATCCCTATTCTCACTTGATGGTGGTCAGGAACCTAACAGAGGAAGGCAAGAGACTTCATCAACAATGACTAATCTTTTTCCCATTTTGGTTTTGGATGCACACATGGGATCATTCCTTAGATCCATCAGGTGCTGAGAACCTAAGCCACAGCCTCACACAGGGCCAAGAGACTGATTCAGACACATCCATTTCCAAAGCAGTTAACAAAGAGCCACAGGTGATGCCCAATTATTTCCATTTTAAAAATGTTTTCTTCAGGCTTCACAAAGCGGTGTCTTGAGGCCAAGACCTTCCTCACATTCAGGGGAAGAGAAGAATTGGTTAGCAAAAAACCCAAAGCAGAGTTTCTCCACTGAGGCTTTCCTGGTCACACTGACTGATATCTGAGTTTTTTGAGATGCTAGCCATTCCCTTTAGCTATTCATTACATGGCCTTTTCACAGAGCTTGGAGGTGCTACATACCTTGGACACAAAACCATGAGCCTATTCTGGAGAGTGGCCAGAATCAGGAAGAAAACAGGAACTTAGGAAATTAGTAGGTGTTGCCCATCCATAAGGGAAGCCACAGTCCATTCATCAATTGGGAAGGATGAATGCTGGGAAGGTTTCTACTAAACAGGACACATCCATTGATGAATTCTCTTTTCAAATGTCCACAAACACGGACACAGTGGGATACACAGACATAGAAACACTCACTTTGTGAAACGACTTACTAGGAACAGTCCATTCCAAACCAAACAAACCGCCTTTTTTTTACCTATTCTCAAAAAATGAGACAAAACCACAAACTCACACCCACACCCACAAAGGCACCTCCTTCCCCCAAAGAGGTCTGTGACTATCCGGAGTGTCGTCAGACTTGTGGGCCTTATTATGTTCCCTGAAATGTTCTGTCTTGTCTCAGATCTGGTCTTTTTGGCCAAATCTGTGAAGTGGTCAGGAGGCAGCTGTGAGCAACTACCTGCTTTCTCAGGAAAGGCCCCTCTTCTGAGCTCTCTTGAAATTTGGCCATTCTCACATCAGTAGGTACCAAGAAAGACTGACTCTGTTCTTGGTAAATCCAAATAAGTGAGCCCACTGGGAAGGTACTGGGACTGCCTCTGGTTGCCTGGCTTCGTGGATCCCAAGTTCAGAGAGTTCTATCACCAAGGAAGTGAGGAAGGTCACCTCCTTTGTGAACTGAATGAGGTCACTGCTTTGGAAACTACTTTGTCCTAAAATTTGCTTCCAAGGTTCCCATGAGATGGAGGGTGCCCCTATTTCCTGTGATACTTTCACAACTGAGAATTGTATATCAACCATTGGCAGCCGGGAACAGCTGTCCACACTGGACTGGTTTGGTCCATCTTCTCTACATTAAGAAGAGTGAGGCTTATTCTGACACATCCCTTCATCCTGACCGGGTTGTTTGCCATGGAAGATGACTTTTGCTCTCTCAGGTCCTTCATAGCTGCCTACATCTTTTCCAGGCATCATTTCTGCATGGAACTTTCAGGTTCTCAGCAGGTGGAAGATCCCCTACATTCCTGTATTGGAAGACCAATTCTGTCCCTCCTCTTCTGTAAAGTTAGATTGAGGAAACATTGTATGGTTAAGGTTAATAACAGCTTCCATTTGGCTTAGCAATCATTCTCTTGGATGAATAATGGTATTGGAATTTTGTGATATTTTCAAGAATAGATAGGTGAAATATAAGTATGAAAAAAGAAATCTAGGTAATTTTTGAAGCACAGAAGGGAATTGGCCCCATGATTGGGATTCTTAGCTTTGAATTATGTTCTGCACAGGTGTCTCAGATTAATTGATATACAATGGCATAGGACCTTGTCTTTTGGATGATTGAATGTCGAAGAGAAAACCCAGTCCAAAAGGGATAGTTGGTGGATTAGGAAGATATTCAGTAGGTTTAGAATAAAGAGTGTGTATAGAATTTGGACCAAAAGATCTTTAGCAATAGGGTTTTGGGTAGAGAGTGAAAGTAAATGTCAGCACATGTGAAGAGTCAGTCATAATGATGAACTGGGGAAAAATACAGGAAATCAGATTTCAATAGAGACATTAGGAAATCAGGCAAAGTATAAAGTGAGTGATAGGATTAGACATTTTCAACAGGGTTGAGGTTGAATATGTAATTTCAGGAAGAAACAAATATGTAGTCACCAATAGGATTCACATTTGAGAGCATTAGGCAACCTGGACATGGATGTTTTTTTTTTAAATTTATGCTCACTTTCCATTTAGGATTTGGTACAATCATAAGTGTGACCTTGCTTTTTGTTTCCACAATATTACTGTGATTAATGTATATATAGATCAGGTGACATGAGTATTTCTTCCACCATTTCTGGGAGCAATATTTTGAAGACATATAATTTAGTATTGTGGGTACAAATAGGTATACTCTATGTTATATGAATATAAATATAATGCATGAATAGACCATACTGTGAATGAATAATATAACTTGTTCCAAATTTAAATAATGGATTGAATTGATATCTGAATATATACTGGAAGTCTTATATTGATATTCATACAATCATTCCAACCAGTTATACATCTAATGGTAATATTAGTGTTATGGTTTATCATGAAGTGTGTGTGAGTTTTGCTTCTAAAATGATTATGGAAATTGAAAATAATGTGTTTGGAAAGAAGTCTCATTAAAAGAGCAGTCAAGAAACCTGGGGGAATACATATGTTCTGAAGCAGGAAGTAATTGAAAGTGAAAAAAAATGCCTATAAATTTGTGAATTTGTGAATGAAATATGTATTTTATTATGTGCAAAAACTGAAGAAATATTAATGTACCAGTTTTGAATAAAAATGAACGTCAAAATACATATCATGTCCCATAGGAATCTACTTGCATTGACGTTAAACTGAGTCATTTACTGTAGCAATATTAGGATTTGTATGCACCATTCACTGAAGTTAGTTTTCAGTATTAGGAAACAAATATGTATTTCAGGTGGATTAATATTTCTGAGAATATTCTTATGAAAAGCTGAATATAAATCCACATTCATGAACATCAATGAATTTAGGGAGTATATAATAAGACACATACATTTCATATTTTGAAAAATCTGGAGAGTTTATACATATATATATGCACACACACACACACACACACACACACACGTTTACATTAAAAAGTAGCAATATATATACCAATCGAAATACATCATGAATTATATATCATCCACAAATCAAAAAATATTCATTTTTCTGAACATCGATTTATGTATAATGTTGTTCAACTAGGGAGCTCACCCATAGTTTGAATTGTAAGTTCCAACAGCATTTAGGAGGAGTGATCTCTTCTCACAATTTGTATTTGCAAAGTTAGCAACCTCACAAGGATGTACGTGTGATACCAGGTAGGATTCTATATGTGAATGTAAAAATACATGTGCTGAATAGGGTACAGAGAAATGGAGACAGGAATTCTCATATTAGTTAACTTTAAAAACACATGGAGAAGGGAGGGGCAGAGCCGCCAACCACGCCTATAAGGTAGGCGGACCTGCGAGCCACCCGTAGAACAGGGCTAGCGGCCCGCCATCATGAAAGACACATCGCCCTGGTTGGTGGTTGGGCAGAGCCGCTGCATGCCTTCAAGGAACGCGGACATGCCACCCACAGGCAGAACAGGCCCAGACACCCGCGGAGGGGCAGAGATACCCCTTGCGACTTCAAGATAGGTGAACCTGCGACCCACCGGCTGAAGCGGCCCAGCTACCTTCAGAGGGGCAGAGCCGGCCCCTGCGCCTGCGAAGTAGGCGGACCTGCGAACACCGACAGACCAGGCGCTAGGCCCCGACAGGGTGCTAGACACATAACCAGGTTTGGGGAGGGGCCGAGCCGCTGCCCGTGCCTGCAAAGCAGGTGGACCTCTCACCCACAGGCAGAACAGACCCAGCTACCTACCAGCGTGGTAGACACATCGCCCCGGTTTGGGGGGGGGGCAGAGATGCCTCTCGTGCCTGCAATGTAGACAGCCCTGCAACCCACAGACAGAAGAGGCCCAGCGGAGCGCGGAGGGGCAGAGCCGATGCCTGCGACTGCAAGGTATGTGGACCTGTTACCCACTGGCTGAACAGGACCAGCACCCGCAGAGGGGTAGATCAACTGCCTGCTCCTGCAAGGTAGGCGGACCAGCTACCAACCGGCAGAACAGGCCCAGCGGCCTGCTGGTGTGGTAGGCACATTGCCCCAATTGGAGGAGGGGCAGAGCCGCTGCTTACGCCTATGAGGGAGACTTTTCAAGAGTACAATAGCAATATAAAAATTTAGGGGTAAAATTCAATAACACAAAAGTTTCACCAAGCAGAAAGAAACGTGAACAGTAGGGAAAGACAAGGAAAGAAAGGACCACAAGCAATGAAGGTCAACTCAACATTAGAAGAGGTAATATCTGCAGCAGATGGAATGTCAGATAAAGAATTCAGAATATACTTGCTTCAGATGATCTGGAGTCTCCAGGGAGACATTAGACAGCAAAATCAGACAATGAAAGATCACTTTGACAATGAATTACATAAACAAATCCAAGAAGCAAAAGATCAACTATACAGGGAGATAGAGGTTATAAAAAACAAACAAACAGAAATCATAGAAATGCAGGAAGCAATAAACCAAGTTAAAAACTCAATAGAGAATACTACCAACAGAGTAGATCACTTAGAAGATAGAACATCAGACAATGAAGACAAAGTATTTCAACTTGAAAAGACATAGACAGCTCAGCAAGACTGTTAAGAAACCATGAGCAGAACATTCAAGAAATATGGGATAACATGAAGAGACCAAACTTAAGAGTAATTGGGATACAGGAAGGTATACAGGTCCAAACCAAAGAATTGAGCAATCTATTCAATGAAATAATATGAGAAAACTTTCCAGACATGAAGAATGAGACAGAATCCCAAATCCTAGAATCCTACAGGACGCCAAATGTGCAAAATCATAAGAGATAAACACCTAGACATATTATAATGAAGATGCCAAACATACAGAATAAAGAGAGAATTTTAAAATCTACAAAAGAAAGGAAGCAGATTACATTTAGGGAAAAACCAATTAGAATAACAGCTGATCTTTCAACACAGACTCTGAAAGCTAGAAGATCCTGGAATAACATTTTTCAATCACTGAAAGAAATTGGGTTCCAACCAAGAATTGTGTATCCAGCGATTTTAAGCTTCAGGATGGAAGAAGAAATTAAAACCTTCCATGATAAACAAACATTAAAAGAATTTGCAGCTAGAAAACCATCTCTTCAAAAGATCTTTGGCAAAACATTATAGGAAGACGAAATGGAAAATAACAATGAAAACCAACAGTGGGAGTTAGTACAGTAAAGGGGCGAAAAATAATCAAAGATAAAAACAAACCATGTTTAGTAACATAAATAAACAAATATGGCTGGAGGAACAACCCGTATCTCAAAAATAACCCTAAAGGTTAATGCCTTAAACTCACCAATTGAGAGACACAGGCTAGTAGAATGGATCACGAAAGAAGACCCCAAAATTTTCTGCGTACACGAGACACATTTGATAGGAAAAGACATATATAGACTAAAGGTGAAAGGTTGGGAGAAATCATATCACTCATATTGACTTCGGAAACAAGCAGGAGTGTCCATACTCAATATCAAATAAAATAGATTTCAAGACAAAGTTAATCAAAAGGGATAAAGAGGGACACTACATACTGCTCAAGGGAATCATACACCAACAAGACATAACAATTATAAATATATATGCCCCAAACAATGGTTCAGCTATGTTAATCAAACAAACTCTTCTCAAGTTCAAGAGTCTGGTAGACCACCATACAATAATCATGGGAGATTTCAACACACCTCTCTCACTACTGGACAGATATTCCAAACAAAAGTTGAATTAGGAAACTATAGAACTCAATAACACAATTAATAACCTAGACTTAATTTACATATATAGAATATACCACCTAACATCAAGCAGTTACACTGTTTTCTCAGCAGCACATGGATACCTCTCAAAAATAAATCATATATTATGTCACAGAACAACTCTTAGACAATATAAAGGAGTGTAGATAATACCAGGCATCTTATCTGATCATAATGGAATGAAACTGAAAATCAACAATTAAAGAAGGAAGGAAAATTCATGCATCACTTGGAGAATGAATAATACGTACTGAATGATCAATGGGTTATTGAAGACATCAAGGAGAAAAATAAAAAATTCTTAGAGATAAATGAAAAAGACAGACAGAACACATCAGAATCTATGGGACACATTGAAAGAGTTCTAAGTGGAAAATTCATTGCTTGGAGTTCTTTCCTTAAAAAAAGAAGAAAAAAACAACAAATAAATAATCTCATAGTTCATTTCAAAATCCTAGAAAAAGAAGAGCAAAACAACCGCAAAAGAAGTAGAAGGCAAGAAATAATTAAAATCAGAGCTGAAATTAATGAAATCGAAACCAAAGAAACAATTGAAAAAATTGACAATATTAAAAGTTGAAAAATTAATAAAATCGACAGACTCTTAGCCATGTTAATGAAGAGAAGAAGAGAGGGAACTCAAATTACTATCATAAGGGATGAAAATGGCAATATCACAACAGACACTTCTGAAATACAGAAGATAATCAGAAATTATATTGAAACCTTATAACCAACAAATTAGAAGATAGTGAAGGCATCAATAAATTTCTTAAGTCATATGATCATCCCAGATTGAGTCAGGAGGATATAGACAACCTAAGCAGACCAATATCAATTGAGAAAATAGAAGAAACCATCCAAAGACTACCAACTAAGAAAAGCCCAGGACCGAATGGGTATACAGCAGAGTTTTACAAAACCTTTAAAGAGGAGCTAATACCAATACTTTTTAAGATATTTCAGAAAATAGAAAAATAGGGAGAACTTCCAAATCCATTCTAGGAGGCCAATATCACCCTGATTCCTAAACCAGACAAAGACACTTCAAAGAAACAAATGTACAGACCAATCTCTCTAATGAACCTAGATGCAAAAATCCTCAATAGAATTCTGGCAAATCAGATACAAAAACATATTTAAAAAATTGTGCAACATGATCAAGTAGGATTCATCCCTAGGATACAAGGCTGGTTCAATATTCGGAAATCAATAAATGTTATTCACCACATCAATAGACTTAAAAATAAGAACAATATGATCACCCGAATTGATGCAGAAAAAGCATTCAACAAAGTACAGCATCCCTTTATGTTCAAAACTCTAGAAAAACTTGGATAACAGGAACATACCTCAATATTGTAAAAGCAATCTATGCTAAGCCTCAGGCTAATATCATTCTGAATTGAGAAAAAATTGAAGGCATTCCCTCTAAAATATGGAACAAGACAGGGATGCCCTCTCTCACGATTTCTGGTCAACATAGTTCTCGAACACTGGCCAGAGCAATTAGACAAATGAAAGAAATTAAAGGCATAAAAATAGGAAAAGAAGAACTTAAATTATCACTATTTGCAGATGACATGATTCTATACCTAGCAGACCCAAAAGGGTCTACAAAGAAACTATTAGAGATAATAAATAAATTCAGCAAAGTGACATGATATAAAATCAACAATCATAAATCAAAAGCTTTCCTGAATATCAGCAACAAATCCTCTGAAACGGAAATGAGGACAGCCACTCAATTTAGAGTATCCTCAAAAATAATAATAAAATATTTGGTTATCAATGTAACAAAAGATGTGAAAGACTTACACAATGAAAACTACAGAACCCTAAAGAGAGAAATAGAAGAAGATCTTACAAGATGGAAAAATATACCCTGTTCATGGATAGGCAGAATTAACATCATCAAAATGGTGATATTACCAAAAGTTCTCTATAGGTTTAATGCAATGCCAATCAAAATCCCAACGGCATTTCTTGTAGAAATAGATAAAACAATTATGAAATTCATATGGAATAATACAAGACCCAGTATAGCAAAGACAACTCTAAGCAGGAAGTGTGAATCAGGCGGTATAGCGATATATGTCCTCAAACTATACTACGGAGCAATAGTATCAAAAAGAGCATGGTACTGGTACCAAAACTGGCGGGTGGACCAATGGTACAGAATAGAGGACACAGAAATCAATCCACAAAATTACAGCAATCTTATATTTGATAAAGGAGCTAATAGCATAAAATGAAGGAAGGATAGCATCTTCAACAAATGGTGCTGGAAAAACTGGAATTACATATGTAACAAAATGAAACTGAATCCCTTTCTCTCGCCATGCACAAAAGTTAACTCAAAATAGATCAAGGAGCTTGATATCAAATCAGAGACACGGCATCTGATAGAAGAAACCTTTGGCTATGATCTACATACTGTGGGGTCGGGCTCCAAATTCCTCAATAGGACACCCATAGCATAAGAGTTAATAATTAGAATCTACAAACAGGACTTACTCAAACTAAATAGATTTTTCTCAGAAAAAGAAACAATAAGAGAGGTTAAAAGGGAGCCTACATCCTGGGAACAAATCTTTACTCCTCACACTTCAGATAGAGTACTAATATCCAGAGTTATACAAAGAACTCAAAAAATTAAACAATAAGCAAATGAATTACCCAATCAACAAATGGGCCAAGGACCTGAACAGACACTTCTCAGAGGAGGACATACAATTAATCAATAAGTACATCAAAAAATTCTCACCATCTCGAGCATTCAGAGAAATGCAAAACAAACCTACCCTAAGATACCATCTCACTGCAGTAAGCTTGGCAGCCATTTTGAAGTCAAACGACAACAAGTGCTGGTGAGGATGTAGGGAAAAGGGTACACCTGTACATTGCTGGTGGGACTGCAAATTGGTACAGCCAATTTGGAAAGAGGTATGGAGATTTCTTGGAAAGTTGGGAATGGAACCACCATTTGACCCAGCAATTCCCCTTCTCGGTCTAATCCCTATAGACCCAAAAAGTGCATGCTACAGGGACACTGATAAATCTATGTTCATAGCAGCACAATTCACAATAGGAAGACTGTGGAACCAACCCAGATGCCCTTCAATAGATGAATGGATTAAAAAAAATGTGGCATTTATACACAATGGAGTATTACTCTGCATTAAAAAATGACAAAATCATACAATTTGCAGAGAAATGGATGGCATTAGAACGGATTATGCTATGTGAAGATAGCCAATCACTAAAAAACAAATGCCAAATGTTTTCTTTGATATAAGGAGAGTAACTAAGAACAGAGTTGGGAGGAAGAGCATGAGAAAATGATTAACATTAAACAGGGGTGAGAGTTGGGAGGGAAAAGGAAAGAGAAGGAAAATTGCATGGAAATGGAAGGAAACCCTCATGGTTATACAAAATTAAATACAAGAGGAAGTGAGGGGAAAACGGACAAAAACAAGGGGAAGAAATGTATTACAGTAGATGGGGTAGAGAGAGAGGATTGGAGGGGAGGGAATGAGAGATAGTAGAGGACAGGAAAGGCAGAAGAATACAACAGACACTAGTATAGCAATATGTAAAATACTGGATGTGTAACTGATGAGATGCTGCAATTTGTATACGGGGAAAAATGGAAGTTCATAACCTACTTGAATCAAAGTGTGAAATATGACATGTCAAGAACTATGTAATGTTTTGTAGAACCAACAATAAATATTAAAGGAAAAAAACACATGGGGAACTATTTCAATGAAAAATTGACTAGGTTTATAACACCTACACTTTCTCATGCAAAAGGCAAGTCCAACTATACACCATGCCTCTTCAGAAGTGCTTGTATTTATTTTCTGTTTGGGTTATTTTTCTCCATCATATTAGGATTAGTAGTCAGAGTTTGGTAGGGTATGCGTTAGTGTCAGGGATTCAGTCTTTGGAATGGAAAATTGGAAAATGAATCCAATGTGTATGCAAATATGTGCTACACAAAAATCTTCCCACTCTCATCCAGAACAATGCCTTGATGTTACCTTCACGCCAAATAAGAAACAATTAGAGGAGAAGAGTTAGAAAATCTGTAAATACATATCTGGAATGTTAAATATTCAGGAGTTCACAAACTTGGAGGTGGTAGAGGAGTATCCCAAAGTAAGGGACAGGGTAAACACTCCACAAACATGGAGGTCTGCTGGCCTAAAGACTTCTAGAGAAACTGCCTCTGAGGATGGGCACTTGAAATATATTTTGTTGTCAGTAGCTTTAGCTTCCTTTGTAGTGAGATCATCAAAGCTGGGTCTGCAAGTATGAGACCTGGAGGACATTCTCTCTTGCTTTCCAATGCACATGAGGCAGCAGTGCTGAATTCTCTCTTTGTATGTAAACTGTGGCCACTGGGGTCTAAGTGTCTCCCCGTGTGGACTGTGAAGCCTTTTGTTCATCCTCCACTTTTCGTAGTGTTTCCTGCTGCAGCACTGGGAGTTTGGTATTTGCCTCACGAAATACATGGAGTTCAACTGGAACACAGTCCTGGAGGGAGTTCTGTCATTTGTGGTTTTTCAGGGTCTACAAGAGAATGCACCAACCAGGCTTCATTCCCACATAGCTTGCCCCCTTGTCCATAGAAACCTGATTCTGCACATTGCCCTGAAAACTATCCATTTAACAAGACACCTTTACATATAAGTGTCTGGTCACTGCACCGTGTCAGTGACAAGCAATTTGGAAATCAATGGCAAATCCACATGGCGTAACCACAGATGATTTATCACAGACCTGCACACCACAGCTCAGGGCCCACTACTCAAGAGGGTCCAACTTAATGGCATATCTGCACTACACCATTTTCATAAATCCCAGTCAATCAAGGCACTGTCTGATACACTCATGATCAGCAAGAGAACAACCAATGGTTCTCCAGTGCCACTTGGTCACTGGGAATTTCAAAAACATCATGGTATTTATCTATCCATTTTCTAAGGATGAAGTTGGAGGAACTGTAGGTTTCAATTCATTCAGGAACCATTAAATGGTGAGGAAGCTAATTTCAATGAAATCTCTGGAGAATACTCACAGGCAAGTCTTCCCAAAGAGTGGCCAAAAGGTCACTTGAAGCCAGGCACATTGAGGTCTACAATGTGAGTTCCATGTGTGTTTTGACTCTCAACAATGGCTTCCAAGTGTTTCAGAATAAAATCATTTGATATCCTAGCTGAGACTCCCAGTGTTCTGTGGAAAGCCACCGTAGGCCTAGATCTCAGTTTCCAAGGGTGACTCTCATGCGTGGCCTCCTAAAATCTGAAAACAATTGATATAAATACTTCTCTGAGGTCAGCTCCAGAACTCAGTGTCTAAGGAAAATCACACCAGAGGTCAAGCCCAAGTGGACCCAGTCATCTCTTCCAACCGCCACACAAATGTACACAATTAAAACCCAAACACTCCCTCATTTCCCTCATCTTCTTCCATATAGACACTCATCATAACCTTGGAAATGGAAGGAAACCCTCATGGTTATACAAAATTAAATACAAGAGGAAGTGAGGGGAAAAGGGACAAAAACAAGGGGAAGAAATGAATTACAGTAGATGGGGTAGAGAGAGAGGATTGGAGGGGAGGGGATGAGAGATAGTTGAGGACCCAGGATGTTTCCATGAGGGGTGCAGCCCAAGACAGTGTCCAAATAAGCTACCTTGCTCCTCATTTGCCTAAAGTCAGAGAGTCCTGCACACATTTCCTGAGAACAAATAGAGATAAAATAGGCCTGCTGTTAATTCTGCACTCCTTCTACAATTTGAGGCGTACTGACTCTCAGATACAGATTCTTTTTGTGATTTGGAGACAAGAAAAAACCCAAGCACTAATGGGCTATCCTCTTCAGGACTTTTAAGAACTCATTTGACCTAAGGAATCCCTATTCTCAATTGATGGAGGTTAGGAACCTTATAGAGGAAGGTGAGAGACTTCAGCCACAATGACTGCTCTTTTTGCCATTTTGGGTTTGGATGTACACATGGGATCTATCTTTAGATCCATCAGGTGCTGACAATCTAAGCCACAGCCTCACACAGGGCCCAGAGTCTGATTCAGACACAACCATTTCCAAAACAATTCAGCAAAGAGCCACAGGTGATGCCCATTCATTTCCATTTGAAAACTGGTTTCTTCTGGCTTTATAAAGGGGTGGCCTGAGGCAAAGAGCTTCCTGACATTCAGGGAAACAGAACAATAGTTAAGCAAAAGGCCCTAAGCAAGGTTTCACCATAGAGACTTTCCTGGTCACACCAATATCTGAGTTTTCTGGTGTGCTCGCCATTCCTTTCAGCTAACTAGTACATGGCCATGTCACAGAGCTTGGAGGTGGTACATATCTTGGACAAAAAACCATGAGCCTTTCTGGAGAGTGGCCAGAATTCAGGAAGAATTCAAGAACTTAGGATGATAGTAGGTGTTGCCCATGGATAAGTCAAGCCTCAGTCCATTAATTAATTGGGCAGGATGAATGCTGGGAAACTTTCTACTAGACAGGACACACCCATTGAGCCATTTTCTTTTCTAATATCTACAACCAAGTACACAGTGGGATACACAAACATAGAAACAGTCTCCTTGTCAAATGACTTACTAGAAACAGTTCACTCCAAACCAAACAAACCTCCTTTTTTACCTATTCTCAGAATATGAGACAAATCCACAAACTGACATCCACACACACCAAGTCACCTCCTTCCCCAAGTATGTCTGTGACTATCCGGAGTGTCCTCTGACTAGTAGGCCATAGAATGTTCCCCAGAAATGGCCGGTCCTGTCTCAGATCTGTCCCCTTGGCAAATTCTGTGAAGTTTTCAGGAGGCAGTGGTGAGCCGTTTCCTGCCCTCTCAGGAAAGGACCCTCTTCAAAGCTTTCTTGGCATTTGGCCACACTCACATCAGTAGGGTATAAAGAAAGACTGACTCTTTACTTGGTAAATCCAAACAAGTGAGCCCACTTGGACTGGGACTGGTACTGGCTCTGGGTGCCTGGCTTCCTGGATCACAAAATTCAGAGAGTTCCATCATCAAGGAAGTGAGGTGAGGTCACTTCCTTCAGAAAATGAATGAGGCCACTGTCTTGGCCACCACTTTGTCCTAACAGTTGCTTCCTAGTGTCTCAGGAAAAGGAGGCTGCCTCTATTTCCTGTGACACTTTCAAAAGTTAGAAGGGTATACCAACCAAAGGTACCCAGGAAAAGCTCTCCACACATGCCTGGTTTCATACATCTTCCATACATTAAGAAGAGATGGGATGATTCAGACACATCCTTTCATGCTGATCGGGTTGTTTGCAAAGGAAGATGACTTTTGCTGTCTCAGGTCCTTCATAGCTGCCTACGTCTTCTCCAGGGATCATTTCAGCATGGATTTTGAGGTACTCAGCAGGTAGAAGATCTTCTAACTTCCTGTATTGTAATACTAACTTTGTCCCTGCTCTTCTGTAAAGTGAGATTGAGTGAACAATCTCAGTTTACAGAATGGTTAGGGTTAATAGCATGTTCGATTTGGGTTATGAATCATTTTGCTGGATGAATAATGATATTGGGAACCTGTGATATTTATAAGAACATGGAGGTGAAATATAAGTATGAAAACAGAAATCTAGGTAATATTTGAAGCCCAGAAGGACTTTGGGCCCTTGATTGGGATACTTAGCTTAAATTATGTTCTGTGTGACCTTTGCATTTTGTGTCCAGAATATTACTGTGATAATATGTATATGTAGCTAAGGTGACATGAGTATTTCTTCCACCATTTCTGTGAGCAATATTTTGAAAACTTATAAATTAGTACTGGGGATAGTATTAGGTTTACCCTGTTTTGATGAATATAGAGATGATGCATTAATAGACCATACTGTGAATAAATTATATAACTGGTTCCAAATTTAAATAATGGATTGTATTGATATCTGAAAATATATAGAAAATCTTATATTGATATACATACATTCATTCCAACTAGTTATATATCTAATGGTAATGTTTGGGATTTCATTTATCATGAATAGTGTGTGAGTTTTGCTTCAAAAATGATTACGGAATCGAAAATAATATGTTTAGAAAGAACATAAAAAGTAAAAAGACCAGTCAGGAAACATGGAGGAACATATGTCTTCCAAAGGAGGAAGTGATTGAAAGTGAACCAAATGTTTATAAATTTGTGAACTTGTGAATGAAAGGATATATCTTATGATGTCCATAAACTGAAGAAATAATAACGTACCAGGTTTGAATAAAAATAAACTTTAACAAACACAATAGAGACATTATGAATTCTGGCAAAGTATAGTTCGCAGTGAAAGGTTAATAAAATCAGTACTTGTCACTTCCAGTTTTTCTGTATGCTTAACAAAACACTGTTGAAATATTGAGAACTGTTTGCTAATCTTATTCCCAGAATGTGCTGTCCCCAACTGCCAAACTGCAGAATGTACTCCCTCAACCGGTTGCACGCAAACCGCTCACTCGCCCGGACCCATCAATAAACTTACCCCCCTGCCCTCTCCACGGAAAATATATAAGCTTTGCTTAAGCTGTTTTCAGGGCTCTCTGCTCTATTCAAGTGAGCTCTGAGCCCCAGCATGCTGGACCCCCAATAAACCCTTTGCTTTTGCATGAGACAGTCTCTTGGTGGTCTCTTCCCCCGATTGTCACCGGACCTTCACATATGGAGGTTCCACCGAGATCCGGCAGTGGTGGACAAGAGACAACAACGAACTCCTCTCAGGGTAAGTAAGGCACCTCTTTCTGGTCAGGTTTCATGTCAGGGCTTGGCAAAATGAATGTCGATGAAGAGTGTGAGCTCTCTCCGACGGTGGCTGACAGTCATGTCACAGAGCCACAGGCCAAGTCCCTGGGGACGTCATAGAGGACTCGGAAAATTGAGGAACAATAGTCTCCATGACTCAGTGATATTTTGTTTCAGATTCAGTATTGCCAACTGATCGGGTTTTGCCAACTACTCAGTCCTTGTCTCAGTGTTGGACTTCCATATCCTGTCTTTATTGTCTTGTCTTGTCTGTGTCATGTGTTGTTGCTTTTACTGTTTGTGTATCTTTCATTATGGGACAGAGCACTTCAATGCCTCTGTCTCTGACCCTTGATCACTGCACCAAAGTTTGCTTAAGGGATAAGAATCTTTCTTTTTCAGTAAAACGCTGGACCTGGCAGACTCTCTGTGCCTCAGAATGGCTCACCATTGGATTTGGATGGACCCTAGAAGGATCTTTCTACTTCCCACTAATTTAAAAAGTCAGAGATATTGTCTTTCAGCCAGGGCCACATAGATACCTGTGAAGAGAGTTGGCCACTGCCTACCAACCAGAGGACGAGGGGAATCAACATCAATATCAAGAAAGAGACTTTGTCTACATTAGACGACATCAGGTGTCATCCCAGGAACCCCGCTGGAAGGGACCATAGAAGGTACTACTTATAACACCTACAGAAGTAAAGGTAGACAGAATCACTTCCTGGATTCATACCTCTCATCTCAAGCCTGTTCCCTGTCCAGACTCTGGCTGGAAACTGTAAAAGACAAGTAACCCTTTCAAATTGTGTATTTGCCTTGTGGATAAGGCTATAGACTCTCCCCTTGACCACCAGTAGTCCTAACCCTCATCAGCCCATTCAGCAGCAATGGCTGATCACAAATCTTACTGGACAAGAAGTATGGTATATCTCGCATACCGCCCACTTAAGGACATGGTCGCCATCTCTCCACAGAGACATTTGTCAGCTGGCTATAGGTCTTTTTCATTGGGATATCCCTGATGAAGTGGATCCCACTAAAATTCCATTAAATCCCTTCTCTACCATAGATAATGGAAACAAATATTATGGATGTAGGGACACGCGAGCCAGATGCAGTTTGGCTAGGCTAGATTACTATGTTTGCCCGGTGGACTATCAAAGCCACAAATAGTCACGGCTGTGTTGGGGGGAAGCAGACATCTTCTGTAAGTCATGGGGATGTGAGCATACAGGGACTGCTTGACGGAACCCAAAATCCTCATCAAATTCTGTACACAGCATTGGCCATATCCAATTAGATAACCAAAATTGATAGCCCCCAGAGGGGTCTCTAGATCCTCAAATTCTGCATGACCTTTTTAACTTTTGCAAGTGCTCAAAAATGTGAAAGGAGATTCCCCTATGTGGAGGCCTTTTTGCTCCTTTGCTCACATCCTGAACTATGCTTCTCCAATAGATCCTCACACTCAGTCTTCTGCTCCAGACTCTCTGCTCTTACTCTCACCTAAGCAACCTGATTTCTTCCCTCCAATTACTAGATCAAAAACCCAAACCTCCGCCCATTCTATGACCATTGCCCCCTTGTTGAGGTACCAGGTACTGAGGTACACCTTAACCCACTCACTCCTCTCTTCTCTTGTCATTGCCCGCACCGGGTCCCACCAGGTCCTTTTACCAGCTAACACAAAGCTCAAACCAGCTGAGGAGAGCCCTCAGACCCTTATCCAAGATGTAATGTAAATGGCCTTTAAAGTTGATTTGTCATCACTGAAAACAGGTTACTAAGTATTTAAAGTCCCTCAAAGGCTTTTTGGGATACTAACTCCCATCTTACCCTCTGCTCTACCTGTTGTACTGCTCAAGATTTGTTCCTAGAAAAATCCAAAACCCCTTTCCCATTATTCTTTTACATCTCTCCTACCTCATTCTCAGATCCACGGAGCTGCTCACAGCCACGCCTTCCCCATCTTCCCCCTCTGTACCAGGCCCACAGAAATGTCTTAACTGACCTTCTCCAGAAATCTTCAACATAGCTGAATTTAGGACTTTCAGAAAAAGAGTCCCTATAAAAGATTTCTAAGTACATAAACTTCCTCTTTTCATGTTGCCCTATTCTACTTGGCCACTGGCTAAAAAAATCAGCAATCCTAAGCTAGACACCACCTTACTAGTTTTTCAAAAAATATGTGAAAAAGGCCTTGGCCTTGAGCTGAGGCTTCACAGAGATGGCTACATTTGTAAGATAAAGAAGTTACCAACTGGGCTCCATGGTAACAGTTGGCAAGGGGAAAAAATTAAAGGGAATATAATGCTCTCCCTCACCCAGGTGTCCTTGAAAAGTTAACTTTCCCACAACAGAGGAAAAAAAAATACAAGCTGCTTTTTGTGAACTTCTTAAGACTGTGAATTTCTGAGCCCTTTCCCTTATATGTTGGGTACAAAATTCTGAAAGTACCTAAACTTGGGGTTCCGGGGATTTAATTGATAACAACAGAAGTAATGCCCTCTGAATCTGGTTGCAAACAAATAGGACTGTTTTCCTGTCTTTGGTACTATCTTAGGTGCCTTGCCTTGTCCGTCCCTACAACAGTATAATTCTATATACTTAAAACATTGTTTATGTTTTCATGAAGTGGTCAACAGATGTGATTAATTGTGTAGTTGTGCAAATGTTTCCCAGAGTGCTCTATCATGACACAGGTTCATTTGAAGATCAAATGGGGGGGCCTAAAACCTAGTTCCACTGGGAACATATATCCCTCACTTTTGCCATCCTATTAGGAATACATGTTGCTGCAAGGGTGGGCACAAGAACCACTGCCTTGGTCCATGGGACAAAACAAATGACCCAAATAGAAGCAGCTATAGACCAAAACTTAAAGATATTAGAAACCTCCATAACAGCATTGCAGAAATCTTTAATCTATCTCTCTGAAGTTGTTTTACAGAACAGTCGAGGATTGGAACACCTCTTCATGAGAGAAGAGGGCCTTTGTTTTGCATTGATGGAAGAATGTTGTTTTTATGCCAACCATATTGGAGTTGTAAAAAAATCTATGAGTAAATTAAAAAGATGACTTGAAGAGCATCAACGAGAGAGAGAGGCCAAAAAAGGGTGTTTTGAATCTTGGTTCACAAAGTCCCCCTGGTTAACTACGCATTTATCAACCCTGGCCGGTTCAATAATAATCCTCATATTATTGCTAACTATTAAACCCTGCTTGCTCAACCATGTAATTTATCTTCTCCAAGCTCAAATTGGACAAGTTAAACTAATGGTAATACCCCACTAGCAGACATAGAATGTGACACCCCCCAATGATCATTTTTATGATTAAAAGTAGCCAGAAAAAGAAGTGTCGAATGAAAGGTTAATAAAATATGTAGTTGTCACTTCCTGTTTCTCTGTATGCTTAACAAAACACTGTTGAAATCTTGAGAAATGTTTGCCAATCTTGTTCCCAGAGTGTGTTGTCCCCAACTGTCAAACTGCAGAATGTACTCCTTCACCAGGTTGCATGCAAACTGACCACTCGCCCTGACACATAAATAAACTTCCTTCCCTGCACTCGCAAGGGAAAGTATATAACCTCTGCTTAAGCTGTTATCAGGGCTCTCTACTCTTTTCAAGTGAACTCTGATGCCCAGCATGCTGGACCCCCAATAAACCCTTTGCTGTTACATGAGATAGACTCTTGGTGGTCTCCTCTTCCGACACTCGACCGACCTTTACTTGGATGATTGAATGTAGAAGAGAACATCCAGTCAAAAAGGGATAGTCAGTAGGATTAGGAATATAGTCCGTAGGTTTAGGAAGAAGAGTGAGTATAGGATTTGGACCAAAAGTTCTTTAGCAATAGGGTTTCGGTTAGAGAGTGAATGTAAATGTCAGCACATGTGAAGAATGAGTCACAATGATGAACTGGGGAAAATATGTAGGAAAGCAGATATCAATAGTGACATTAGGAAATCAGGCAAAGTATAAAGTGAGTGATAGGATTAGACATTAACAACAGGGTTGAGTTTCAATATATAATCTTAGGAAGAAACAAATATGTAGTCACCAATAGGATTGACATTTGAGAGTATTCGGCAACCTGGACATTGATGTTTTTAGTAATACAGGTTCACTTTCTATTTAGCCTTTGGTACAATCATAAGTGTGACTTTTGCATTTTGTGTTCCGAATATTACTGTGATAAAATGTATATGTAGATCAGGTGACATGAGTATTTCTTCCACAATTTCTGGGAGCAATATTTTGAAGACGTATAAATTGAGCACTCTAGGATATGCCAACAAACAATTCTTACACAAACTTTTACCAATGTGGTTCCAAAGTTAGAGGCGCATAGGCAAGGAATGCAAAGTGAACTAATTCTAACCAAAAAAAAAGAAAAAAAAAGTGATAGTTTATCTTCCTCTTCTTGTGCCACTCCTGTTTCAAATTACTTAGTCTTGACTGCATGTCTCCTGCAGAAATAATCAAAATCTCTGGAATACATCTTTTGTTTGTTTTGCTTTTGCGGTGCTGCAGATAGAACCCAGGGCCTCCACATGCTTCGGAAAGCACTTGACTGCTAAACTCAATCCATGCTCCCCACCCCCGCTACTTTTTTGTTGTTTTGAGAAAGGGTCTTAGTAGCTGGGATTTCAGGCATGCACTATTGCACCAGACTCCTGAATATATCTTGCCACTATATTTAGATGCAGAATTGGCTCAACAATAAGAAATTAAGAGGGTGTGTATAAAATAGTAATACTAAAGAACGACTAAGAATACAGAGAAAGCACACTAAACAATACGTTTTTTTCAAATGCAGTCAATTTTAAAAGATTTTTTAAATGGATGACAATAACCTTCTGAAAAATAGACACAAATATCATTCCTATCCTTTGCCTGAATTTCAATACTTTAAATTTTATTTTAATTACTGCTTTACTGAGATACAAATTTATATACCATGCAATCTATTGTATCACATGTGTATCTATTTTATATCCAGTATGGTTATTTCAATAAAATGACACGCTAACTTTTCTGAATGAGTAGAATTACTAGTTACTACTAGGGTTCAATTCCTAGCTTTGCAAAAACAAACAAACAAACAAAGTTGGCTAACGGATCATATATTCTAATATTCCTAGCATTTTTCCAGTACAAAAAACCCACATTATCACACAAAGGGATATGAAAGAGAATTATATTTTTTCATCTTGGTATGCTAAAGATAAGTCTATTTAGAAAATCCTGTTGTTTCAAATGTTGTTGAAAATAATATAAAATACTTTAATAAAGAATGCAAAATTAAAAAAAAAATTAATTAATATTGGGGGTACAAAGAGGTGTACCCTGTGTCTATGAATATAGAAGTAATGCATGAATTGACAATACTGTGAATAAATAATATAACTGATTCCACTTTAAATAATGGATTGATAGAATTGATATCTGAAAATATATGAGAAATCTTATATTGATATAGAATCATTCATTCCAATGAGTTATACATCTAATGGTAATATTAGGGTTATATTTTATCATGAAAGGTGTGTGAGTTCTGCTTCAAAAGTGAGAATGGAAATGGAAAATAATGTGTTTGGAAAGAAGTCTCATGAAAAGACCAGTCAAGAAACATAGAGGAATGCATGTGTTCTGAAGTAGAAAGTGATTGAAAGTGACACAAATGCAAATAATTTTGCTAACTTGTGGATGAAATACATATCCTATGATGTGAATAAACTGAAGAAATAGTAAAGTACCAGTGTTGAATAAAAATGAACGTCAAAATGTACATCATGTCCCATAGTAATCTACTTGGATTGATGTTAAACTGGGTCAGTTATTGTAGAAATATTAGGATTTGTATGCACCATTCACTGATGTTAGTTGTCAGTACTAGAAAACAAATATGTATTTCAGGTGGATGAATATTTCTGAGAATAATCTTGTGAAAAGTTTATTATAAATCCACATACATGAATATGAATGAATTTAGGGTGTGTAAAAAAAGACAGAAGTATTTTATATTTTTAAAAAATTGGAGAGTGTATATATATATATATATATATATATATATATATATACACACACACACACACACACACACACACACACACACACAGACACATATACACACAGAGACATTGAAATGTAACAATATATATGCCAGTTGAAATTGATGTAGAAATACATATCATCCAAAGATCCAAAAATATTTAATTTACTGAACATGGATTTGTGTATAATGTTGTTCAACCAGGAAGCTCCCCCTTAGGTTAAATTTTCAGTTCCAACAGCGAGGAGTGCTCTCGTCTCATAATTTGTATCTGCCAAGTCAGCCACCTCACAAGAATGTACATGTGATACCAGGTAGGATTCTATATGTGCATATAAAAGTGCATGTGTTGAATAGGCTACAGACAAATGGAGACAGAAATTCAAATATTTGTTAAATTTAAATACACATGGACAACTATGTCAACAAAATATTGATTAGATTTATAACTCCTACACTATATAATGCAAAAGGCAAGTCCAACTATACACCATGCCTCCTCTGAACTGCTTGGATTTCTATTCTTTTTGGGTTATTGTTCTCCATCATATAAGTATTAGTAGTCAGAGTCTAGTAGGGTATGGGTTAGTGTCAGGAATTCAGTATTTTGAATGGAAAATTGGAAAATGAATCCAATGTGTATGCAAATATGTGCTACAAAAAAATCTTCCAACTCTCATCCACAACAATGCCTTGAAATTACCTTCACCCCAATTAATACACAATTATAAGAGAAGAGGTAGAAAATCTGTGAATATATATCTGTAGTGGAATATTCTCAGGAGTTCACAATTTTGGAGGTGGTAGAGCAGTTTCCAAAAGTAAGGGACAGGGTAAACACTCCACAAACATGGAGCTCTGCTGGCCAAAAGATTTCTTGAGAAACTGCCTCTGAGGGTGGGCACTTGAAATATATGTGGTTGTCAGAAGCTTTAGCTTCCTTTCTAGTGAGACCATCAAAGCTGGGTCTGCATCTATGTGACATGAAGGTCTTGGTTTCTTATTTTCCAATGAACCTGAGGCAGCAGTGCTGATTTCTCTCTTTGTATGTAAACTGTGGCCACTGGGGGCTAAGTGTCGCCCCATGTGGACTATGAAGCCATTTGCTCATCCTCCAACTTTTGTGGTGTTTCTTGCTGCTGAACTGGGACATTGGTATTTGCTTCACGAAATAAAATGAGTTCAACTGGGACACAGTGCTGGAGGAAGTTCTGTCACGTGTTGTGGTTCACGTTCTGCAGGAAAATGTACCAATCAGGCTTCAATCCCAGATTGCTTGTCCCCTTAAGCTCAGCAACCTGATTCTTAACATTACAATAAAACCTCTCCATATAACAAGATGCCTTTACATAGAAGGGTCTGTTGGCTGCACCATGTCAGTCACAAGCCATTTGGAAATCAATAGCAGATCCACATGGCCCCACCACAGATATTTTATCACACACTACTGCTCTAGGTCCAGTACTCAGCAGGCTCCAACTTATTGGCATCTCTGTTCTAGATAATTTTCATGAAACTCAGTAAATAAAGGCCCTGTCTAGTATACTCATGATCAGCAACAGACCATTCAAGAGTTCTCCAGTGCCACCTGTTAATGGCCTCCACAGGGCTTTGAAGAACTCATTTGACCCAAAGAATCCCTATTCTCACTTGATTGAGGTCAGGAACCTTACAGAGGAAGGCAAGAGACTTCATCCACAATTACTGATCTTTTTGCCATTTTGGTTTTGACTGCACACATGGGATCTTTCTTTAGATCCATCAGGTGCTGTGAATCTAAGCTATAGCCTCACACAGGACCAAGAGGCTGATTCAGACGCATCCCTTTCCAAAGCAATTAAGCACAGAGCCACAGTTGATGCACATTTATTTCCATTTGAAAACTGTTTTCTTCAGGATTCACAAAGGGATGGCCTGAGGCAAAGACTTTCCTGACATTCAGGGCAACAGAACAATAGCAAAAGGCGCAAAGCAGGGTTTATCCACTGAGACTTTCCTGGACACACTGATATTAGAGTTTTCTGAGATGCACGCCATTCCCTTCAGCTATCCTGTACATGGCCATGTCACTCAGAATGGAGGTGGTACATATCTTGGACACAAAACAATGAGCCTATTCTTGAGAGTGACCAGAATTGAGCAAGAAATCAGGAACTTAGGAAGATTGCAGGTGTTGCCCATCCATAAGGCAAGGGGCAGTCCACTCCTAAATTGGGCAGGATGAATGCTGGGAAGATTTCTACTAGACAGGACACATTGATGCATTCTTTTTTCTAATGTCTACAACCACAAACACAGTGGGTTACAAAGACATGCAAAAAATCGCCTTGTCAAACGACTTACTAGAAGCAGTCCACTCCAAACTAAACAAACCGCCTTTTCTACCTATTCTCATAAGAAGAGACTAAACCACAAAATCACACACACACACCCACAAACGCACCTCCTTCATTCAAGTAGGTTTGTGACTATCTGGAGTGTCCTCTGACTGGTGGGCCATACTATGTTCCCCCAAAAGGCCTGTCCTGTCTCAGATCTGGTCGCGGTGAACCACTACCTGCTTTCTCAGGAAAGGCCCCTCTTCAGAGTTCTCCTTGTATTTGAAATCCTCATATCAGTAGGTACCAAGGAATACTTAGTCTACCCTTGGTTTTTCCAAACAATGGAGCCCACTGGGACTGGAACTGTGACAGAGTCTTGGTCTTCTCTGTCTTCCTGGAGCCCAAGGTCAGGGAGTTTCCTCACCAAGGAAGTGAGGTAGGTCGCTTCATTCAGGAACTGAGTGAGTTTACTGCCTTTGCAACCACTTTGTCCTAACAGTTGATTGCAAGGTTCCCATGAGGTGAAGGCTGCCCCTACTTCCCGAGACAGTTTCAACAGTTAGAATGGTATATCAACCATAGGAATCCGGGAACAGCTCTCCACACAGGCGTGGTTTGGTCCCTCTTCTCTACATTAAGTAAAGAGAGGCTGATTCAGACACAACGCTTCATCCTGAGTACGTTGTTTTCCATGGAAGATGACTTTTGCTCTCTCAGGTCCTTCATAGCTGCCTATGTCTTCTCCAGGGATCGTTTCTGCTTAAAACTTTGAGGATCTCAGCAGCTGGAAGATCCCCTACATTCCTGTATTGTAAGACCAACTCTGTCGCTGCTCTTCTGTAAAGTTAGATCGAGGAAGCAGTGTTTGGTTACGCTTAATAACAGGTTCGATTTGGATTAAGAATCATTCTGAGCGATGAATAATGGTATTGGGAATGTGCGATATTTACAAGAATGCTTAGGTGAAATATAAGTATGAAAACAGAAATCTAGGTAAAATTTGAAGCCCAGAAGGGCATTGGGCCTTTAATTGGTATACTTAGCTTTGACTTACATTCTGCACAGATGTCTTAAATAAATTCATATACAATGTCATAGGACCTTGTACCTTGGATGATTGAATGTCACGAGAATATCCAGTCAAAAAGCTATAGTCGGTAAGATTAGGAAGAGTGTCGGTAGGTTTAGAAAGCATAGTGATTATAGGGTTTGGAGCAAATGTTTTTAGCAATTGGGTTTCGGTTAGAGAGTGAATTTAAATGTCAGCACATGTGAAGAGTCAGTCACAATGATAAACTGGGAAAATATTTAAGAAAGCAGAAATCAATAGAGACATTAGGATATCAGGCAAAGTATAAAGTGAGTGATAGGATTACACATTTTCAACAGGCTTGAGGTTGAATATATAATCTTAGGAGGAAACAAATATATAGTCACCAATAGGATTGACATTTGAGAGCGGTAGCAACCTGGACAGGAATATTTTTAGTAATTCATGCTCACTTTCCATTTAGGTTTTGGTACAATCATAAGTGTGACCTTTGCATTTTGTTTCCAGAATATTACTGTGATAACATGTACATGTAGATCAGGTGACATGAGTATTTCTTCCACCATTTCTGGGAGCAATATTGTGAAGACGTATAAGTTAGTACTGGGGGTACAAATAGGTGTACCCTGTGTCTATGAATATAGAGATAATGCATGAATAGACCATACTGTGAATAAATAGTATTACTGGTTCCAATTTTGAATAATGGATAGAATTGATATATAAAAATATAGAGGAAATCTTATATTGATATATATACATTCATTAAAACCAAATATACATCTAATGGTAATATTAGGGTTATGGTTCATAATGAAGGGTGTGTGAGTTTTGCTTCAAAAGTGATTAGGGAAATCGAAAAAGAAACCTCATGAAAAGACAAGTCAAGAAACATGGAGTTATACATGTGTTCTGAAGCAGGAAGTGATTGAAAATGAAACAAATGCCTATTAATTTTCGAATTTCTAGATGAAATATATATCCTATGATGTGCATAAACTGAAGAAATTGCAATGTACCAGTGTTGAATAAAAATAAATTTCAAAATACACATCATGTCCCATAGAAATCTATTTGCATTGATGTTAAACTGGGTAAGTTACTGCAGAAATACAAGGATTTGTATGCACCATTCACTGAAGATAGTTCTCAGTACGAGGAAACAAATATGTTTTTCAGGTTTGTGAATATTACTGGGAATAATCACGTGAAAAGTTGATTAAAAATCCACATACATGAATATGAATTATTTTAGGGAGTGTATAATAAGACACATATTTCATATTTTGAAAAATCTGGAGAGTATGTATACACACACACACACACACACACAGACTTTAAAAAGTAGGAATATATATGCCAATTGAAATTCACCATGAAATATATATCATCCACAGATCAGAAATATTTATTTTACTGAACATGGGTTTTTGTGTAAAATTGTTCAACCAGGAAGCTCACCCATTGGTTGAATTTTCAGTTCCAGCATCATTTAGGAAGAGTGAACTATTCTAACAATTTGTGTCTGCCAAGTGAGCCATCTCACAAGAATGTACGTGTGATTCCAGGTAGGATTCTATATGTGCATATAAAATTACATGTGCTGAATAGGCTGCAGAGAAAGGGAGTCAGGTATTCACATATTTGTTAACTTTAGAAATACATGGAGAACTATTTCAAAAGAAAATTGACTAGATTTATAACTCCTACCCTATATAATGCAAAAGGCAAGTCCAACTATACAACATGCATCCTCTGAACTGCTTATATTTCTATTCTGTTTGGGTTTTTATTCTCCATCATATTAGGATTAGTAGTCAGAGTCTAGTAATGTAATGGTTAGTGTCATGGATTCAGTATTTTGAATGGAAATTTGGAAAATGAATCCAATGTGTATGTAAATATATGCTACACAAAAATCTTCCAACTCTCATCCAGAAAAATGCCTTGACATTACCTTCGCCCCAAGTAAGACACAATTAGAGGAGAAGAATTAGAAAATCTGTGAATACATATATTCAATGAAAAATCCTCAGAAGTTCACAACCTTGGAGGTGGTAGAGGAGTTTCCAAAAGTAAGGGACAGGATAAACACTGCACAGCATGGAGCTCTGCTGACCTAAAGACTTCTTGAGAAATGCCTCTGAGTTTGGGCACTTGAAATATATGTTGTTTTCAGGAGCTTTAGCTTCCTTCTAGTGAGACCATCAAAGCTGGGTCTGCATCTATGTGACCTGGAGGACATTGCATCTTATTTTCCAATGAACATGAGGCAGCAGTGCTGGTTTCTCTCTTTGCAGGTAAACTGTGGCCACTGGGGGCTAAGTGTCTCCCTGTTTGGACTGTGAGGCAATTTGGTCATGATCCACTTTTCGTGGTGTTTCTTGCTGCTGCACTGGGAGTTTGGTGTTTGCTTCATGAAATACAAGGAGTTCAACTGGGACACAGTGCTGGAGGGAGTTCTGTCACGTATGGTGGGTCAGTGTCTGCAGGAGAATGCACGAACCAGGCTTCTATCCACATAGCTTTCTCCCTTGACCATAGCAACCTGATTCTGAACATTGCCCTGAAACCTCTGCATATAACAAGATGCCTTTACATAGAAGGGTCTGCTGCCTTCACCATGTCAGTCACAAGGCATTTGGAATCCAATGGTATATCCTGATGGCCGTACCACTGATGTTTTATCACACACCTGCCCACCACTGCTCTAGGTCCACTTCTCAGCAGACTCCAACTTACTGGCATCTGTGTTCTACACCATGTTAAGGAAACCCAGTCAATCAAGGCACTCTCTGGTATACTCATGATCAGTAACAGGACAGCCAAAGGTTCTCCAGTGCCACCTGGCCATGGTAATTTTAAAAATTTCATGATATTTATGTAACCATTTTCAAGGATGAAGTTGAAGGCATTGTGGGTTTCAATTATTCAGAAACCATTAAATTGTGAGGAAGCTCATTTTAATGAAAGCTCTGGAGAACTCTCACAGGCAAGGCTTCCCAAATAGTGGACAAAATGTCACTTGAAGCCAGGCCCATTGAGGTCTACAATGTGAGGTCCATGTGTGTTTTGACTCTCATTTGTGGCTGCCAAGTCCTTCAGAATAAAATCATGTGATTCTCTGGATGAGATTCCCAGTGAACTTTGGAAAGCCACCCTGGGACTAGATCTCAGCTTCCAAGGGCGACTCTCATGCGTTGCCTCCGAGAATCTTAAAACAATTCATGGCAATTCTTCTCTGAGGTCAGTTCAAGAACTGAGTCTCTAAGGGGAATCACACCAGAATTCAACCCAGGTTGAACCAGTCATCTCTCACAATTAAAACCTAAACACTCCCACATGACCCTCATCTTCTTCCATATAGACACTCATCATAACCTCTGGCTGGAGGTTTCCATGAGGGCACAGCCCAAGACAGTGTCCAAATTAAGCTTCCTTGTCCCTCATTTGCCTAAAGTCAGGTTTGCCTGGACACCCTTCCAATGAACCAGGAGTGATCAAATAGGCCTGCCATTTATACTGCTCCACTTCTCCAATTTGAGGCCTACTGACTGTGGGGTTTAAATTCTTTTTGGGAATTGGACGCAGGAGAAAACACAAGCACTATGGGCAAGCCACTGCAGAGCTTTGAAGAACCCATTTGACCCAAAGGATCCCTATTCTTCCTTGATGGAAGTAAGTACCCTACCAGAGGAAAGCAAGAGACTTCATCCACAATGACTGCACTTTTAGCCATTTTGGTTTTGGATGCACATATGGAATCTTTCTTTAGATCCATCAGGTGCATAGAATCTAAGCCACAGCCTCACACAGGGCCAAGAGGCTGATTCAGACACATCCCTTTCCAAAGCAATTAAGCAAAGAGCCACAGGAAATGCACATTTATTTCCAATTGAAAACTCTTTTGTTAAGGCTTCCAAAAGTTTTGGCCTGAGGCAAACACCTTCCTGACATTCAGGGCAACCAAAAAATATGTATGCATAAGGCCCAAAGCAGGGTTTCTCCACTGAGATATTCCTGGTCACACTGCTATCTGAGTTTTCTGAGATGCTCATCATTCCCTTCAGCTATCCAGCACATGGCTGTGTCACAGACCTTTGAGGTGGTACATATCTTGGACACACAACCATGAGCCTATTCTTGAGAGTGACCAGAATTGAGCAAGAAATCAGGAACTTAGGAAGATTGCAGGTGTTGCCCATCCATAAGGCAAGCCACAGTCCATTCTTAAATTGGGCAGGATGAATGCTGGGAAGCTTTCTACTAGACAGGACACATCCATTGATGCATTCTCTTTTCTAATGTCTACAACCACTAACACAGTTGGATACACAGACATAGAAACACTCGCATTGTCAAAGGACTTAGAAGAATCAGTTAATTCCAAACCAAACAAACCTCCTTTCCTACCTATTCTGAGAACATGAGACAAAACCACAAACCCCACCCAAACCCACAAATTCAACTTCTTCCCCCAAGTAGGTCTGAGACAATCCGGAGTGTCCTCTGACTTGTGGGCCATACTGTGTTCTCCCGAAATGGCCTGTCCTGCCTCAGATCTGGTCACCTTGGCCAACTCTGTGAAGTTGTCAGGAGCCAGTGTTGAGCCATTACCTGCTTTCTCAGGAAAGGCCCCTCTTCAGAGCACTCCTGGCATTTGGCCATCCTCACATCAGTAGGTACCAAGAATGACTGACTCTGTCCTTGGTAATTCCAACAAGTGAGCCCACTGGAACTGTGACTGCGACTGGCTCTGGGTTCCTGGCTTCTTGGATCACAAGTTCAGAGAGTTCCATCACCAAGGAAGTTAGGAAGGTCATTTCTTCAGGAACTGAATGAGGTCACTGACGTGACAACCACTTTGTCCTAACACTTGCTTCCAAGGGTCCCATGAGATGGAGGCTGCCCCTAATTCCTGAGACACTTTCAAAAGTTAGAAGGGTATACCAACCATAGGTACCCAGGAACAGCTCTCCACACAGGCCCGGTTTGCTCCATCTCCTCTACGTTAAGGATAGAGAGTCTGATTCAGACTCAACCCTTCATCCTGACCAGGTTGTTTGCCATGGAAGATTACATTTGCTCTCTCTGGTCCTTCATAGCTGCCTACATCTTCTCCAGGGATAATATCTGCATTGACCTTTGAGGTTTTTCAGCAGGTTGAAGATCCCCTACATTCCTGTATTGTAAGAACAAATCTGTCCCTGCTCTTCTGAATACTTAAATTGATGGGACAATGTATGGTTAATGTTATTAACATGTTCAATTAAAACCAAAACACTACCACATGGCCCTCATATTCTTCCATATAGACACTCATCATTCCCTTGGCTGGAGGTTTCCATAAGGGGCGAAGCCCAAGACAGTGTCCAAAATAAGTTCCCTTGCCTCTCATTTGCCTAAAGTCTGGGTTTCCTGGACACCCTTCCTGTGAACCAGGATTGATCAAATAGGCCTGCCATTAATAATGCTCTTTTTCTCCTTTTTGAGGCCTACTGAATGTGAGGTATAGATTCTTTATGTGATTTGGAGTCATGTGAAACCCAAGCACCTTTTCTGGTCTTTGAAGAACTCATTAGACCCAAAGGATCCCTATTCTTACTTGATGGAGGTGAGGAACCTAACAGAGGAAGCAAGAGACTTCATCCACAATGACTGATCTTTTTGCCATTTTGGTTTTGGATGCACACATGGGATCTTTCTTTAGATCCATCAGGTGCTGAGAATCTAAGCCACAACCTCACACAGAGCCGAGAGGATGATTTAGACACATCCTTTTCTAAAGCAATTAAGCTAAGTGCCACGGGTGATGCTCATTCATTTCCATTTGAAAGCAGTTTTCTTCAGGCTTCACAAACTGGTGGTCTGAGGCAAAGACCTACCTGACATTCAGGTCAACAGAACAGTAGGTAAGCAAAAGGCACAAAGCAGGGTTTCTCTACTGAGACTTTACTGGTCACACTGATATCTGAGTTTTCTGAGATCCTCCCCATTCATTTCAGGTATCCAGTAAATGGCCATGTCACAGAGCTCGGAGGTGGTACATATCTTGGACAAAAAAAAAATGAGCCTATTCTGGAGAATGGCCAGAATTCAGGAAGAAAACAGGAACTAAAGAAAATAGTAGGTGTTGCCCATCGATAAGGCAAGCCACAGTCCATTCATAAATTGGGCAGGATGTGTGCTGGGATGCTTTCTACTTGTCAGGACACATGCATTGATGCATTCACTTTTCTCATATCTACAACCACGGACAAAGTGGGATACACAGACATAGAATCACTCACCATGTCAAATGACTTATTAAAAACAGTCCACTCCAAACCAAACAAACTGCCTGTCCTACCTATTCTCAGAACATGAGACAAAACCATAAACTCACATCTACACCCACAAAGGCATATCTTTTACCCACGTAGGTCTGTGAGTAACCAGAGTGTCCTCAGACTGATAGGCCATAAAATGTTCCCCCGAAATGGCCTGTCCTGTCTTAGATCTGGTCTCCTTTACCAACTCTGTAAAGTTTTCAGGAGCCATCGGTGAGTCACTACCTGCTTTCTCAGGAAAGGCCCCTCTTCAGAGCTTTCCTGGCATTTAGTGATCCACAAGAAAGACTGACTCTGTCCTTGGTAAATCCAAACAAGTGAACCCACTGGGAAAGGAACTGGGACTGGCTCTCGGTGCCTGGCTTCCTGGATCCCAAGTTCAGAGGGTTCCATCACCAAGGAAGTGAGGTAGGTCACTTCCTTCAGGAACTGAATGAGGTCACTGCCTTGGCAACCACTTTGTCCTAACATTTGCTTCCAATGGCTACATGACATGGAGGCTGCCCCTACTTCCTGTGTCACATTCACAAGTTAGAATGGTATACCAACCATAGGCACCCGGGAACAGTCACAGTCTAGTAGAATATGGGTTAGTGTCAGGAATTCAGTATTTCAAATAGAAAATAGGAAAATGAATCTAATGTGCATACAAATATTTGCTAGACAAAAATCTTCCCACTGTCCTCCAGAACAATGCCTTGATATTTCTTTCACCACAAGTAAGACACAATTAGTGGAGAAGAGTTTGAAAATCTGTGAATATATATCTGGAAAGGAAAATGAATGGAGTTCACAACCTTGGAGGTGGTAGAGGAATTTCCAAATGTAAAAGAAAGGATTAACACTCCACAAACATGGAGCTCTGGTGGCCTAATAAATTTTTGAGAAACTGCCTCTGAGTTTGGGCCCTTGAAATATTTGTTGTTGTCAGGAGCTTTAGCTTCCTTTGTAGTTAGACCATCAAATCTGGGTCAGCATCTATGTGACCTGGATGACATGGTTTCTTATTTTCTATTGAACATGAGGCAGCAGTTCTGAATTCTCTCTTTGTAGGTAAACTGAGGCCACTGGGGTCTAACTGTCTAACCGTGTGGTCTGTGAAGCCATTTGGTCATACTCGAATTTTTGTGGTGTTATTTACTGCAGTACTCTGAGTTTGGATTGGCTTCACGAAGTACAAGGAGTTAAACTGGGACACAGTCCTAGAGGGAGTACTCTCATATGTCGTGGGTGAGGGTCTGCAGGAGAATGCAAAAAACCAGGCTTCTATCCCAAAAAGCTTGCACCCATGTCCATAGCAACCTGATTCTGAACATTACCCTGAAACCTCTCCATATAACAAGATCCCTTTATTTGTAAGGGTCTTCTGGCTGCACCATGTCGGTCACAAGCCATTTGGAAGCCAAGGGAAGATCCATGTGGCCCCACGACAGATGTTTTATCATACACCTGCCAAACACTGCTCTAGGCCCACTACTCAGCAGGCTGCAACTTTCTGGCATCTCTGTTCTACAACATTTTCATGAAACCCAGTCAATCAGGGCACTGTCTGGTATACTCGTGATCAGCAACAGACATCCAAAGATTCTCTAGTGCCACGTGTTCATAGGAATATCAAAAATTTTATGGTATTTAGCCAATTTTCAAGGATGAAGTTGGAGGCACTGTGGGTTTCAATTTATTCAGGAACCATGAAATAGTGAGGAAGCTCATTTCAATGAAAGCTCGGGACAACTCTCACAGGCAAGGCTTCCCAAAGAGTGGCCAAAAGGTCACATGAAGCCAGTCCCATTGAGGTCTACAATTGAGGTCCATGTGTGTTTTGACTCTCAACTATGGCTGCCAAGTCTTTCTGAATAAAGTCATGTGACACCCTGGCTGAGATTCCCAGTGCTCTTTGGAAAGCCAACCTGGGCCTAGATCTCAGTCTCCAAGGGCAACTCTCATGTGTGGCCTCCTAAATTCCAAACACAATTCATGCCAATACTTCTCTGAGATCTCTTCCAGAACTCAGTCTCTAAAGGGAATCACACAAGAGTTCAAGCCCAGGTTGACCCTGGAATCTTTTCCAACCGTAACACAAATGACCACAATTAAACCAAAACACTCCAACATGGCCCTCATCTTCTTCCATATAGACAGTCATAATAAACTCTGGCTGGAGGTTTCCATGAGGGGCACAGCCCAAGACAGTGTTCAAAATAAGCTCACTTGCCACTCATTTGCCTAAAGTCAGGGTGGCATGGAAACCCTTCCTGTGAACGAGGGGTAATCAAATAGGCCTGCCATTAATAGTGCTCTACTTCTCCAATTTGAGGCCTACTCTCTGTGGGGTATAGATTCTTTATGTGAATTGGGTTCATGAGAAAACACAAGCACCTATGGGCTACCCTCTGAAGGGATTTGAAGAACCCATTTGAGTGAATCAACGAGTTGGATCAAAGACTTTAGATATGGGGTTTTGGTTAGAGAGTGAATGTAAATTTCAGCATATGTGAAGAGTCAGCCACAGTGATGAACTGGGGAAAATGTGTAGGAAAGCAGATATCAATAGAGACATTAGGAAATCAGGCAAAGTACAAAGTGAGTGATAGGATAAGACATTTTTAACAGGGTTGAGTTTGAATATACAATCTTAGGAAGAAACAAATATATAGTCACCAATAGGAATGATATTCGAGATCATTAGTGAATCAGGACATGGATGTTGTTAGTAATACATGCTCACTTTCAATATAGGCTTTGGTACAATCATAAGTGTGACAATTGCATTTTTTGTCAGGAATATTACTGTGATGAAATGCATATGTATATCAGGTGACTAGAATATTTCTTCCACCATTTTTGAAAGCAATATTTTAAAGGCTTATAAATTAGTATTGGGGATACAAATAGGTACACCCTGGGTCTATGAATATAGAGATGATTCCTTAAAAGACCATACTGTGAATAAATAATATAACTGTTTCAAACTTTAAATAATGGATTGAATTGATATCTGAAAATATACAAGAAATCTTACATTGATATACATACATTCATTCCAACCAGTTATACATCTATTGATAATATTAGTGTTACGGTTTATCATGAAGAGTGTGTGAGTTTTGTTTCAAAAGTGATTATGGAAATCGAAAATAATGTGTTTGGAAAGAATCTCATGAAAAGAACAGTCAAGAAACATGGAGGAATACATGTCTTCTCAAGTAGGAAGTGATTGAAAGTGAACCAAATGCCTATAAATTTGTAAAATTGTGGATGAAATGATATATCCTATAATGTCCATAAACTGCAGAAATAGTAATGTACCAGTGTTGAATAAAAATGAACTTCAAAAAACACATCATGTCCCATAGGTGTCTACTTGCATTGATGTTAAACTGGGTGAGTCACTGTAGAAATATTAGGATTTCTTAGCACCATTCCCTGAAGTTAGTTTTCAGTACTAGGAAACAAATATGTATTTCAGTGGATGTATATTTCTAAGAATAATTTTGTGAAAAATTGATTATATATCCCCATACAGGAACATGAATGAATTTTGGCAGTGTATAGTAAGACACATATATTTCATATTTTGAAAATCTGGAGACTATATATATATAGACACAAACACACACACATTATAATGTAGCAATATATATGCCAATTGAAATTCATCATGAAAAATAACTCATCTGCATATAAAAAAATATTCATTATACTGAACATGGATTATGTATAATGTTGTTCATCTAGGAAGGTCACCCATGGGTTGAATTTTTAGTTCCAACAGCCTTTAGGAGAAGTGATCTCTTCTCACAATTTGTATCTGCCAAGTCAGCCACCTCACAAGAATGTACGTGTGAAACCAGGTAGGATTTTATTTGTGCTTATAAAAATATATGTGCTTAATAGGCTACAGAGAAAGAGAGACAGGAATTCACATATTTCTTAACTTTAAAAACACATGGAGAATTATTACAACAAATAATTGACTAGATTAATAACTCCTACCTTATATCATGCAAAAGGCAAGTACAACTACACACCATGCCTCTTCTGAACTGCTTGTATTTCTATTCTGTTTCGGTTATTTTTCTCATCATATTAGTATTAGTAGTCAGAGTCTTTAAGGGTATCGGCTAGTGTCAGGGTTTCAGTATTTCGAATGAAAAATTGAAAAATGAATCCAATGTGTATGCAAATATGTGCTACAAAAAAATCTTCCTTCTCTCATATAGAACAATGACTTGACATTACCATTGCCCCAAGTAAGTCACAATTAGAGGAGAAGAGTTAGAAAATCTGTAAATACATATCTGCAATGAAAAATGCTCAGGAGTGCACAACCTTGGAGGTGGTAGAGGAGTTTCCAAAAGTAAGTGACATGGGAAATACTGAACAGACATGAAGATCTGCTGGCCTAAACACTTCTTGAGAAACTGCCTTTGAGGTTGGGCACTTGAAATATATGTTGTTTTCAGGAGCTTTCGCTTCCTTTATAGTGAGACCATCTAAGCTGGGTCTGCATCTATGTGACCTGGAGGACATGGCATCTTATTTTCCAATGAACATGAGGCAGCAGTCCTGAATTCTCTCTTTGTAGGTAAACTGTTGCCACTGGGGGCTAAGTGTTTCCCCATGTGGACTGTGAAGGCATTTGGTCATCTTCCAATTTTCGTGGTGTTTCTTGCTGCTGCACTGGTAGTTTGGTATTGGCATCACGAAATACAAGGAGTTCAACTGGGACACAGTGCTGGAGGGAGTTCTGTCACGTGTGGTAGGTCAGGGTCTACAGTAGAATGCACCAACCAGGCTTCTATCCCACATAGCTTGCCCCCTTGATCATAGCAACCTGATTCTAGACATTACTCTGAAACTTCTCCATATAACAAGATGCCTTTATATACAATGGTCTGCTGGCTGCACCATGTCTGTTTCAAGACATTTGAAAGTCAATGGCAGATCCACATGGCCCCACCACAGATGTTTTATCACACACCTTCCCACCACTGCTCTAGGCCCACTACTCTGCAGTCTCCACAACTTTCTGGCACCTCTGTTCTACACAATTTCATGAAACCCAGTCAATCAAGGCACTGTCTGGTATACTCATGATCAGCAAAAGTACATCAAAAGGTTCTCCAGGGCCATCTGGTCATGGGAATTTCTAAACATTCATGGTATTGATCTAGCCAAATTTCAAGGATGAAGGTGGAAGCACTGTGGGTTTCAATTCATTCAGGAACCATTAAATGTTGAGGAAGCTCATTTCAATGAAAGATCTGGAGAATACTCACAGGCAAGACTTCCCAAAGAGTGGCCAAAAATGTCACATGAAGCCAGGCCAATTGAGGTCTACAATGCGAGGTCCATGTGTGTTTTGACTCTCAACTATGGCTGCCAAGTCTTTCAGAATAAACTCTCAGATAGAGCCCTAATATCTAGAATATACAAAGAACTCAAAAAATTAAACAATAAGAGAACAAATAAACCAATCCACAAATGGGCCAAAGACCTGAACAGACACTTCACAGAGGAGGACATACAATCCATCAACAAGAACATAAAAAAATGCCCACCATATCTAGCAGTTAGGGAAATTCAAGTCAAAACCACCCTAAGATACCATCTCAATTGAGTAAGATTGGCAGCCATTATGAAATCAAACAACAATAAGTGTTGGCGAGGATGTGGGGAAAAGAGTTCACTTGTACACTGCTGGTGGGACTGCAAATTGATGAGGCCAATTTGGAAATCAGTATGGAGATACCTGGGAAAGCAGGGAAAGGATCCACCATTTGACCCAGCTATCTCACTTCTCGGACTATTCCCTGAGGATCTTAAAAGAGTGCACTATAGGGATACTGCCACATCACTGATCATAGCGGCACAATTCATAATAGCTAGACTGTGGAACCAAACTAGATGACCTTCAATAGGCGAATGGATAAAAAAGGGGGCATCTATACACTATGGAGTATTATGCAGCACTAAAAAATGACAAAAATCATAGAATTTGAAGGGAAATTGATGGCATTAGAACATATTATGCTAAGCGAAGCTAGCCAATCTTTAAAAAACAAATGCCAAATGTTTTCTTTGATATAAAGAGAGCAAATAAGAACAGAACAGGGAAGAAGAGCATGAGGAAAATATTATCACTAAATGGAAATGAGTGGGCGGAGAGAAAGGGAGAGAGAATGGAAAGCATATGCAAATGGTAGGAGACACTAAATGTTACACAAAATTACTTATAAGAGGTTGTGAGGGGAAAGGGGGAAAACAAGGGAGAGAATTGAACAATAGCAGATGAGGTATAGAGGGTAGATGGGTGGGGAGGGGAGGGGGATAGTAGGGGATAGGAAAGGTAGCAGAATACAACAATCACTAATATGCCATTATGTAAAAACGTGAGTGTGTAACTGATGTGATTTTGCGATTTGTATTGGGGTAAAAATGGGAGTTCATAACCCAAATGAGTCAAATGTATGAAAGATGATATAGCATGAGCTTTATAATGTTTTGAACAACCAAAAAAAAAAGAAAAAAAAGGAATTTAATTTCCAATATTTGAGAAATTTTACAACTTAATTTTTTAATAAAATTGGATTTTATTTGTTATCTTACTTGATGTTATCTGCCTTTCAGTTTGAAAAAACGATGTGCTGTAGCCATTCATCCATGTAGTATGTAACAGAAAATTTTCAGTGTTTCCATATAACCAGATTGGCAAGGCATCAAGGTTTCCCTCACAAACAAGATAAAGGCTTTTGCATAAGAAATTTAATATTCTGCAATACAAAATTTTTAACTTTCCAATTAAATTTCAAATTTTTTTAAAAAAGAAGAAACTAAACCCCACAGTAAGAAGGCCTCAAAGTGGAGAAGTGGAGCAGTATTAATGGCAGGCCTATTTAATCACTCCTGGTTCACAGGAAGGGTGTCCAGGCCACCCTGACTTTAGGCAAATAAGGGGCAAGAAAGCTTATTTGGGGCACTGTCTTGGGCTGCGCCCCTCATGAAAAACTCCAGCCAGAGGTTATGAGGAGTGTCTATGTGGAAGAAGATGAGGACAATGTGGGAGTGTTTTGGTTCTAATTGTGGTCCTTTGTGTGGGAGATGGAAGAGATGACTGGGTCCAACTGGGCTTGAACACTGGTGTGATTCCCCTTCGAGAATGAGTTCTGAAACTGACATCAGAGAAGTATTGCCATGAATTGTGTTGCGATTTCAGGAGGCCACACATGAGAGTCGCCCTTTGAAACTGAGATCTAGGCCCAGGGTGGCTTTCCCAAGAGTACTGGGAATTTCCATGACCAGGTGGCACTGGATAAACTTTGAATGTCCTGTTGCTGATCATGAGTGTACCAAACAGTGCCTTGATTGACTGGGTTTCATGAAAATGTTGTAGAACAGAGATGCCAGTAAGTTGGAGCCTGCTGAGTAGTGGGCATAGAGCAGTGGACTGTAGGTATGTAAATAAATATTTTTGGTAGGATCACCTGGATCTTCCATTGGCTTCCAAAAGACTTGCGACTGATATGGTGCAGGCAGCCGACCCTTATATGTAAAGGCATCTTTTTATATGGAGAGGTTTCAGGGCAATGTTCAGAATCAGGTTGCTATAGTCAAGTGGGAAAGGTATGTGGGATTAAAGCCTGGTTCGTACATTCTCTTGTCGACCATGACAAACCACACGTTACAGAACTCCCTCTAGCATTGTTTCCCAGTTGAACTCCTTGTATTTCCTGAATCTAATACGAAACTCCCAGTTCAGGAGTAAGAAACACCCTGAAAATTGGAGCATGACCAAATGGCTTCACAGACCACACTGGAGGACACTTAGATCCCAGTGGCCACAGTTTGCCTACAAAGAGAGAATTCAGAACTGCCGCCTCATGTTCATTAGAAAATAAGGAACCATGTCCTCCAGGTCACATAGATGCAGACCCAGATTTCATGGTGTCACTACAAATGAAACTAAATTTCCTGACAATTACAAATACTTCATGTGCCCAACCACAGAGGAAATTTCTCAAGAAGTCTTTAGGCCACCAGAGCTCCATGTTTGTGAAGTGTTTACCCTCTCCCTTACTTTTGGAAACTGTTCTTCTACTTCCAGTGTTGTGAACTCCTGAGCATTTTACATTTCTCATATGTATTCACAGACTTTCTAACTCCTCTCCTCTAATTGTGTCTTACTTGGAGTGATGGTTATGTCAAGCCATTGTTCTGGAAGAGAGTGGTAAGTTGTTCCTGTAGTACATGTTTGCATACACATTAGATTCATTTTTCTATTTTCCATTTGAAATACTGAATCCCTGACACCAACCCATACCCTACTAGAATCTGACTACTAATCCTAACATGATGGAGAAAAAGAAACCTAACTGAATAGAAATACAGTCCTTTCATAGGAAGCATGGTGTATACTTGTATTTGCCTTCTGCTTAATCAAGAGTATGTGTTTTAAATCTAGTCAACTTTTTATTGTAATATTTCCTCATGAGTTTTTAAAGTTATCACATATGTAAATTCCTGTCTCCCTTTCTCTGTATCCTATTCAGCACATGTATTTTTTATGCATATATAGTATCCTACCTGGAATCACACGTACATTCTTGTGAGCTCACTGACTTTGGAATATAAAAATTGTGAGAAGAGATGACTCCCCCTAAATACTGATTGAACTGAAAATTCAACCTATGGGTGAGCTTCCTAGTAAAAAACATTATACATAAATCCATGTTCAGTAAAATGAATATTTTTGGATATGTGGATGAATTATATTTTATGATGAATTTCAAATGGCATATATATTTCTACATATTAATATGTGTGTGTGTATATGTGTATATATATATTCTCCAGAATTTCCAACATATGAAATATATGTATCTTATTATACACTCCCTAAATTCATTCGTATTCATGTATGTGGATGTATAATCAACTTTTCACAAGATTATTCTAAGAAATACTCAACCACCTGAAATTCATATTGGTTTCCTACTGCTGAAAACTAAGTTCAGTGAATGGTGCTTACAAATCCTAATATTTCTACTGTAACTGACCCAGTTTAACATCAATGCAAGTAGATTTCTATGGGACATGATGTGTTTTTTGAAGATCATTTTTATTAAACACTGATACATTAAAATTTCTTCAGTTTATGTACATCATAGGATATATTTTTTTCATTCACAAGTTCACAAATTTATAGGCATTTGGTTCACTTTCAATTACTTACTATTTCAGAACACATGTATTCCTCCATATTTCTCTACTAGTCTTTTCACTTGACTTCATTCTAAACACATTATTTTCGATTCCATTATCATTGTTCAAGCAAAACTCACTCTTCATGATAAACTGTAACCCTAATATTACCATTAGATATATAACATGTTGGAATGAATGTATGTACATCAATATAAGATTTCATATATTTTTTTCAGATGCAAATTTAATCCATTATTTAAAGTTGGAACCAGTTATATACTTTATTCACAATATGGTCTATTCATGCATCATCTGAATAATCATCAACACAGGGTACACCTTTTCGTATCCCCAGTACTAATTTATAAGTTTTCAGGATATTGCTCCCCATAATGGTGGAAGAAAGACTCATGTCACCTGATCTACATATACATTTACCACAGTAGTATTCTGGACACAAAATGCAAATGTCACGCTTATGATTGTACCAAAGCCTAAATGGAAAGTGATCATAGATTATTAAAAACATCTGTGCAGGTTGAATAATGCTCTCAAATGTCAATCCTATTAGTTACTACATATTTGTTTTTTCCTAAGATTATATATTAAACCTGAAGCCTTTTGAAAATATCTAATCCTATCACTCACTTTATACTATGCCTGATTTCTTAATGTCCCTATTGATATCTGTTTTTTACATATTGTCCCCAGTTCATCATTGTGACTGTAACTTCAAATGTGCTGACATTTACATTCACTCTCTATCTGAAACCCTATTGCTAAAGAACTTTTGGTCCAACTCCTATACTCACTATTCTTCCTAAACCTACTGACTATCTTCCTAATCCTACAGACTATCCCTTTTTGACTGCATGTTCTCTTCTACATTCAAACATCCGAGGTACACGGTCCTATGCCATTGTATATCGATTTATCTGAGACCTCGGTGCAGAACATAATTCAAGCTAAGTATACCAATCGTGGGTCCAATTCTTATCTGGACTTCAAATCTTTCCTAGATCTCTGTTCTCATACATATATTTCACGTCTACATTCTTATAAATATCACAGGTTCCCAATACCATTATTCATTCAGCAGAATGATTCCTAACCCAAATCGAACATACTATTAACCCTAACCATACACTGTTCCCTCAATCTCATTTACAGAAGAGCAGGAACAGAGTTGGTCTTACAATACAGGAAGGTAGGGGATCTTCCACCAGCTGACAACCTCAAAAGTCCATGCAGAAATAATCCCTGGAGAAGATGTAGGCAGCTATGAGGGACCTGAGAGAGCAAAAGTCATCTTACATGAAAAACATCCTGGTCATGATGAAAGGATGTGTCTGAATCAGCCTCTCTTTTCTTAATGTAGTGAAGATGTACCAAACCAGGCCTGTGTGGAGAGTTGATCCCGGGTGCCTATAATTGATATACCATTCTAACTTATGAAAATTTCAGAGCAAGTAGGTGCAGCCTCCATCTCATGGAACCCTCGGAAGGAACTGTTAGGAAAATGTGGTTGGCAGGGTAGTGACCTCATTCAGTTTCTGAAGGAAATGAACTCAACACACTTCCTTGGTGATGAAACTCTCTGAACATGGGATCCAGGAAGCCAGGCACCCAAAGCCAGTCGCAGTGCAAGTCCCAGTGGTCAAACTTGTTTGGATTTACCAAGGACAGAGTCAGTCTTTCTTGGTACGTACTGATGTGAGGTTGGCCAAATGCCAGGAAGGTCTGAAGAGGGGCCTTTCCTGAGAAAGCAGGTAGTGGTTCATCGCTGGCTTCTGACAGCATCACAGAGTTGGCCACGGAGACCAGATCAGAGACAGGCACCCCAATATGGGGGAATATATTATGGCCCACCAGTCAGAGGACACTCTGGATAGTCAGAGACCTACTGGGGGAAGGAGGTGCCTTTGTGGGTGTGGTTGTGGGTTTGTTGTTTTGTCTCCTGTTCTCAGAATAGGTAGGAAATGTGGTTTGTTAGTTTTGGAGTGGACGGTTTCTAGTAAGTCATTTGACAAGGCGAGTGTTTCTGTGTCTATATATCCCATTGTGTCCGTGGTTGTAGACATTAGAAAAGAAAATGCATCAAGGGATTTGTCCAGTCTACTAGAAAGCTTCCCAGCATTCATCCTGTGCAATTTATGAATGAACTGCAGCTTGACTTATAAATGGGCAACACTCGCCATCTTCCTAAGTTCCTGTTTTCTTCCTGAATTCTGGCCACTCTCTAGAATACACTCATGGTTTTGTGTCCAGGATATGTACCACCTCCAAGCTCTGTGACATGGCCATGTACTGGATAGCTGAAGGGAATGGCGAGTATCTCAGAAAACTCAGATATCAGTGTGACCAAGAAAGTCTCAGTGGAGAAACCCTGCTTTGGGCCTTTTGCTTCCCTATTCGTCTGTTGCCCTGAATGTCAGGAAGGTCTTTGCCTCAGGCAACCCCTTTGTGAACTGAAGAAAACAGTTTTCAAATGGAAATAAATGGGCATCACCTGTGGCTCTTTGCTTAATTGCTTTGGAAAGGGTTGTTTCTGAATCTGCCTCTTGGCCCTGTGTGAGCCTGTGGCTTAGATTCTCAGTACCTGATGGATCTAAAGAAAGATCCCATGTGTGCATCCAAAACTAAAATGGCAAAAAGGGTAGACATTGTGGATGAAGTCTCTTGCCTTCCTCCAGACAAAAGCTGAATAAAGATACTAAAGAACTCAATAGCACAATCAATAACCTAGACGTAACCAACATATATAAAATATATCAACCATCATCAAGTGGATACACGTTCTTCACAGCAGCACATTGATCCTACTCCAATATAGACCATATATTATGCCATAGGGAAACTCTTAGTAAATATAAAGGTGTGGAGATAATACGATGCACCATATCTGATCATAATCGATTGAAACTTTAAATCAATAAAAAAAGAAGGAAGGAAAAATTCTACATCACATGGAAAATGCACAATATGTTACTGAATGATCAGTGGGTTACAGAAGACATAAAGGAGGAGATAAAAAAAAACATTCTTAGAGACAAATGACAATAGAGACACAACATACCGGATTGTATGGGACACAATGAAAGCTGTTTTAAGAGGGAAATTCATTTCTTGTAATTCTTTCCTCAAAAAAAAAAAATGAACTCACACTACACCTCAAAAACCTAGAAAAGGAAGAGCAAAACAACATCAAATGTAGTAGAAGACAAGAAATAATTAAAATTAGAGGAGAAATCAACGAAATTGAAACAAAAAAACTACATTGTAAAAATTAAAATAAATAAAAGTTGGTTCTTTGAAAAAATAAATAAGTTCGACAGGCCCTTAGCCATGCTAACAAAGAGAAGAAGAGAGAGAACTCAAATTACTAACATATGGAATAAAAATGGAAATATCACAACACACACTACAGAAACACAGAAGATAATTAGAAAGTATTTTGAAACCCTATATTCCAATAAAATAGAAGATAAAGAAGATATCGATAAATTTCTTAAGTCATATGATCTGCCCAGATTGAGTCAGGAAGACACCCACAATTTAAATAGACCAATAACAAAGGAAGAAAAATAAGAAACCATCAAAAGACAACCAACCAAAAAGAGCCCTGGACCGGATAGGTATACAGTGGAGTTCTACAAAACCCTCAAAGAAGAATTAATACCAACACTTTTCAAGCTATTTCAAAAAAATAGAAAAAGAAGGAGTTCCTCCAAATTCATTCTATGAGGCCAACATCACCCTTTTTCCAAAACCAGACAAAGACACTTCAAAGAAAGAAAACTACAGACCAATACCTCTAATAAACTTGGATGCAAAAATTCTCAATAAAATCCTGGCGAATTGAATACAAAAGCATATGAAAATAATTGTGCTTCATGATCAAGTAGGATTCATCCCTGGGATGCAAGCCTGGTTCAATATATGGAAATCAATAAATGTAATCCACCACATCAATAGACTTAAAGACAAAAACCATATGATCCTCTCGATAGATGTAGATAAAGCATTTGACAAAGTACAGCATTCCTTTATGTTCAAAACACTATAAAAATTAGGGATAACAAGAACTTACCTCAGCATGGTAAAAGCTATATATGCTAAACCTCAGGCTAGCATCATCCTGAATGGAGAAAAATCGAAGGCATTCCCTCTAAAATCTGGAACAAGATAGAGATGCCCTCTATCACCACTTCTATTCAATTTAGTTCTTGAAATACTAGCCAGAGCAATTAGACAGACAAAAGAAATTAAAGGCATAAAAATAGAAAAAGAAGAACTTAAATATTCGCTATTTGAGGATGACATGATAATATATTTAACAGACCCAAAAGGGTATGCAAAGAAACTGCTAGAGTTAATAAATGAATTCAGCAAAGTGGCAGGATATAAAATCAACAAGAAAAAATCAAAGGCATTCCTGTATGTCAGCAACAAAACTTCTGAAATTGAAATGAGGAAAACCACTCCATTCACAATATTCTCAAAGAAAATAAGATACTTGGGAATCAACCTAAAAAAAGAAGTGAAAGACTAATACAATGAAAGTTACATAACTCTAAAGAAAGAGATAGAAGAAGATGTTAGAGGATGGAAAAATGTACCCTGTTCATGTATAGGCAGAAATAACATCATCAAAATTGCAATATTACCAAAAGTTCTCTACAGGTTTAATGCAATGCCAATCAAAATCCCAATGGCATTTCATGTAGAAATATAAAAAGCAATCATGAATTTCATATGGAAAAAGAGTAGACACAGAATAGCAATTGCAATTGTAAGCAGGAAGTGTGAATCTGGATGTATAGCGATAACAGAGTTCAAACTGTACTACAAAGCAATAGTAACAAAAACAGCGTGGTACTGGTATCACAAAAGGCAGTTGGACCAATGGTACAGAATAGAGGACACAGAAACCAATCCACAAAAGTACAACTTTCTTATATTTGAAAAAGTGCCTAAAAGCATGCAATGGAGGAAGGATAGCATCTTCAACAAATGGTCCAGGGAAAATTGGAAATCCATATGCAACAAAATGAAAATGAATCCCTTTCTCTCGCCATGCACAAAAGTTAACTCTAAATGGATCAAGGAGCAAGATATAAAATCAGAGACACTGCATCTGATAGAAGAAAAACTTGGCTATGATGTACATACTGTGGGGTTGGGCTCCAAATTCCTTAATAGGACACCCATAGCACAAGAGTTAATAACAAGAATAAACAAATGGGACTTACTTAAACTAAAAAGTTTTTTCGAAACAAGAGAAACAATAAGAGAGGTAAATAGAGAGGTAAATTGAGGTATACAAAGTGAGATCCATGTGTGTTTGCATTCTCAACTAAGGGCCCCAAGTCTTTAAGAATTAAATCATGTGATATCCTGGCTCAGAATCCCCGAGCACTGTGGAAAGCCATCCTGGGCCTAGATCTCAGATTATAAGGGTGATTCTCATGCGTGACCTCCTAAAATCCCAACACTATTTTTTGCAATACTTCTCTGAGGTCAGTTCCAGAACTCAGTCTCTAAGGGGAATCACACCAGAGTTCAAGCTCCGGTGGACCAGTCATCTCTTCCAACTACCACACAATTGAACACAATTAAAACCAAAACACTCCCATATGGCCCTCATCTTCTTCCATATAGACACTCATCATAATCTCTGGCTGGAGGTTTCCATGAGGGGCGCAGACCAAGACAGTATCCACAATAATCTACCTTGCCCCTCATTTGCCTAAAGTCAGGGTGGCCTGGACACGCTTCCTGTTAAAAAGGAGTGATCAAATAGGCCTGGCGTTAATACTGTTCTGCTTGTCCAATTTGAGGCCTACTGACTGTCAGATATTGATTCTTTATGTGAATTGGAGTCATGAGAAAACCCAAGCACCTGTGGGCTAGCCTCTGCAGGTTTTGAAGAACTCATTTGACCGAAAGGATCCCTATTCTCACTTGATGGAGGTCAGGAACCTTACAGAGGAAGGCGAGAGACTTCATGCCAATGACTGCTCTTTTGGCCATTTTGGTTTTGGATGCACGCATGGGAAATTTCTTTAGATCCATCAGGTGCTGAGAATCTAAGCCACTGCCTCATACAGAGCCAAGGGGCTGATTCAGACACATCCCTTTTCAAAGCAGTTAAGGAAAGAGCCACATGTATGACCAATCATTTCCATTTGAAAACTGTTTTCTTCAGGCTTCACAAAAGGGTGGCCTGAGTCAAAGACCTTCCTGAAATTCAAGAAAACATAACAATAGGTAAGCAAATGGCCCAAAGCAGGGTTGCTCCTCTGAGAACTTTCTGGTCACACTGATACTTGAGTTTTCTGAGATGCTCGCCATTCCTTTCAGCTATCCAGTACATGGCCAGTCACAGAGCTTGAAGGTGGTGCATATCGTGAACAAAAAAACCATTATCCTATTCTGTAGAGTGGCCGAAATTCAGAAAGAAAACAGGAACTTAGGAAAAAAGCAGGTGTTGCGCATCAATAGGGCAAGCTACAGTCCATTCATAAATGGGGCAATTTGAATGCTGAGAAGCTTTCTACTAGACAGGACACATCCATTGATGCATTCTCTTTTCTAATGTGTACAACCACGGACACAGTGAAATACTCAGACATAGAAACACTCACCATGTCAAAAGACTTACTAGAAACACTAAACTTCAATCCAAACAAACCGACTTTCCTACCTATTCTAGGAAAATGAGACAAAACCACAAACCCACAACCACACCCACAAAGGCACCTCCTTCCCCCAAGTAGGTCTGTGACTATCCAGAGTATCCTCTGACTTGTGGGCCATAATATGTTCCCCAAAATTGGCCTGTCCTGTCTCAGATCTGGTCTCCTTGGCCAACTCTGTGAAGTTCTCAGTAGCCAGCGGTGAGCCACTACCTGCTTTCTCAGGAAAAGCCCCGCTTCAGAGATTTCCTGTCATTTGGCGTTCCTCACATCTGTAGGTACCAACAAAGACTGACTCTGTCCTTGCTAAATCCAAACAAGTGAGACCACTGGGACTTGGACAGGGACTGGCTCTGGGTGCCTGGGTGCCTGGATCCCAAGTTCAGAGAGTTCCATCACCAAGGAAGTTAAGTGAGGTCCTTTCCTTCAGAAATTGAATGAGGTCACTGTCTTGGCAACCACTTTGTCCTAACTGTTGCTTTCAAGGGTCCCATTACACGGAGGCTGCCCCTACTTCCTGTGACACTTTCACAAGTTAGAATGGTATGTCAACAATAGGCACCCAGGAATAGATCTCCACACAGGCCTAGTTTTGTCCACCTTCTCTAAGTTAAGAAGAGAAGCTGATTCATACAAAACCTTTTATCCTGACCAGGTTGTTTGCCATGGAAGATGACTTTTGGTATCTCAGGTCCTTCATAGCTGCCTACCTCTTCTCCAGGGATCATTTCTGCAAGGACCTTTGAGGTTCTCAGCAGGTGGAAGATTCCCTACATTTCAGTATTGTAAGATCAACTCTTTCCCTGCTCTTCTGTAAAGTTGGATTGAGGGAACAGTGTATGGTTATTATTAATAACATGTTCGGTTTGGGTTAGAAATCATTCTGCTGGATGAATAATGGTATTGGGAACTTGCTATGTGTATAAGAATATATAGGTGAAATATATGTATGAAACAGAAATCTAAGTATGATTTAAAGTCCAGAAGGGCATTGGGCTTTTGATTGGGATATGCAGCATTGAATTACGTTCTGCAGAGGTGTCTCAATTAAATTGATATACAATGCCATAGGACCTTGTACCTTGGATGAATTAATGTAGAAGGAACATCTAGTTGAAAAGGGATAGTCCGTAGTGAAAGGTTAATTAAATAGGTACTTGTCACTTCCTGTTTTTCTGTATGCTTAACAAAACACTGTTGAAATCTTGAGAAATGTTTGCTAATCTTGTTTCCAGAATGTACTGTTCCCAATTGCCAAACTGCAGAATGTACTCCCTCACTTGTTGTCACGCAAACCGCCCACTTGCCCTCACCCATTAGTAAACTTCCCTCTCCAAGGAAAGTATATAAGCTGCTGCGCCCCTCCCCTGACTCAGGCAATGGCAAGGCCCTACTGAGGTGGATGGCGCAAGGCGTCCATCCTCTGGAGGAGCGCAGTATGTTTCTGGGAATGGGCTAATTTGTTTTTGCATTCCTTTAATAAGTATAGTTGTGACTTCTCATATGACCAATAAGTATGAAGGAAAAAAAATGACTTTCCCAATTAATGCAACTACTTCTAAAGAATGGATCTGTTTGCTCTAAATGCAATGATTCAGCTGTGGAGTATAAATTGTTAATGTCTAATGAAAAACTCCCTGTATTCCTGTCAAGGAAGTTTTTGAGAAATTAAATTAAAATCTAGAGAAGAAAAATTAATGTTAAGAAGACAGATTAGTGCTTAGTATTGGGCAACTTGTTCTTGTTCCTGTGCACAATGGTTTGTGCTCTTACTCTTGTTTGATTAAAATTAATAACAAGTCAACCACTTGCCATAACCATGGCATCGGTTCCAGTCAGTAAGTCAAGAAAGAATAGTCAAGGTATAGGCCAATAGTTTGGGACATTTGTAATTATTATTAAAAGTTAACTAAGCAGAAACAGCTCAAAGCAAAACACGAACTGAAAGTACAAATGTTTGCTTATGCATAAGCCAAGATACATTCTTCTATTCTGATTGTAGCTAGGTAATTTTTTGTTTCTTTGAATAATGATTCCTGTTTTGTAACCACAAATTACTGTGAGCCTGCCAAAATTAAAAGTATATATGACCAAGTTCACAAGTAAAGATTGGGATCAACACTGCACTTTGGTGTCTGTGTTGTTTCTCCACCCCTCTTTCGCCGACTCCTCACCATCCGTTCGTCTCCTGAGACCCCCTGTTGGAGCTGGTCTCCGACATCTGGCGCCCCCTGAACAGGTACGATCGGTTATCTGTAAGTCTGATGCATTCTTTTCATTCAGAAGTTTTCGGGTGAGGATAGGATTCTTACCTAGGGTACTGCAGACCCCTTAGCAAGGCGCTAAGTAAGTGAAGGGTAAGTAATCAGAGAACTTATTTTGAGAAGTCATGGGCCATAAAGAGTCTAAAGAAAGAGGACTCTTTATTGATATAGCTAAGCATATACTCCATAAACGGGGCATTTCAGTTTCTTCTAAGCAGTTAAGACATTTTTTTCCTTTTATTCAAGAATGCTCTCCTTGGTTCCCTGAGTAAGGAACCTTAAATTTAGAAACATTCAAAAAACTAGGTAAAGAGATGAAGGTTTATTATGATCATCATGGACCAGAAAAGATTCCTGTAGATGCTTTTGCATTATGGAATGTTTTTAAAGATGCTTTGGATCCGACCCATGAGGCAGTTTGTTTGGCTCGTCAAGTGACTGAGTCTGAACAAACCCCCTTAATTGGGGCTGCTGCTACATCTAGATTTTATAAAACTACATCCCCTCAAAAACAGTCTCAATCTGATGATGAACAAGGGGATGAAGAGGAGGATAAACAACTTTCTCCTCAAGATCAGGAGGACTTAGAGGAGGCTGCAGCTCGATACCATAACTCTGATTGGCCACCAAATTTGTTAGTCTCTATGTCTCCTGTGCCTCCTACACAGCCCTCTGCTCCTCCTGATTATTCTCTACAATATAAGACACCTAAAAAACAACCTAAAAATCTTCCCTTTCTGGGAGCCATCACTGAAGCAAAAAATCAGGGTGATTATTCTTTATGCTTTCCTGTTATCCCTCAAGGGGAATTTGATGACTCACCTCAATGGGAACCTCTTCCCTTTAAATTAATAAAAGAATTAAAAACCTCTGTTACTAATTTTGGTCCAACTTCCCCTTATACTTTACAATTGGTAGACTCAGTTGCTGCTGAATGGCTTACGCCTTTTAACTGGCAGCAGACAGCCAAATCCTGTCTGCCTCCTGGACAATATTTACTCTGGAAATCTGAATTTGAAGATCAAGCAAAACAATTAATAGGAAGAGGTATTATTAAAAGAGGACAAAAATATACTTTAGGTATGTTACTGGGTACTGGAGATTATGCTTCTCCTCAGAGCCAACTTTCCCTTAACAAAGAAACCTTAACTGAAATCTCAAAGTGTGCTGTTACTGCATGGCGAAGCTTACCCAGTTCTGAAACAAAACAAAATTTTCTTTCTAACATTAAACAACAGGCTACAGAGTTATATGAAGATTTTGTGGCCCGCCTACAGGAAACTGTTTCTAAGATTATTACTAATACTGAAGCTGCTGATATACTTATAAAGCAGTTGGCCTTTGAAAATGCTAATCCCACTTGTCAAGCTTTACTTCGACCCATTAGAAAAACAGGGTCTTTATCTGATTTTATTCGTATATGCATGGATTCTACTCCAGCCCATATTCAGGGGATTGCTATTGCTGCTGCATTACAAGGCAAGACTTACTCGCAGTTTTTAAGGGGTTATAGTACTAAAAATAACAATAAAAATTTTCCTTCAAAAAATAATACCCCTAATATTAAAGGTCAATGTTTTTCTTGTGGACAAACAGGACATTTTAGTCGTGATTGCCCAAATAAGCTATCTAATAAAAATCCTTTTATACAAAATAATCCTCCAAAAATTCCCTGCCCCAGGTGTCATAAAGGCTTTCATTGGGCCAAAGATTGTAGATCAAAATTTGACAAGGATGGAAACCCTATAGTCCCTACTTCTCAGAATCCAACGGAATCAAAAAACGGGCAATGGGGCTCCCCCAGGGCCCTACAAAACAACAGGGGCTTTCCCAGACAAATCCCTTCTTTCGTGGGCTCTCAATTAGCGACTTGGCCCGAGCAACTCCAGGAAGTGCAGGATTAGACTTGCCCTCTTCAGTTCATGCTATACTTACTCCAGATTCTGAAGTTACTTTGATTCCAACTGGGGTCTATGGACCTCTTCCCCAAGGCTATTTTGGTCTAATATTAGGAAAAAGTTCTCTATCTTCCCAAGGCATTTTTATCTTGCCAGGCATTATTGATTCAGATTTCCAGGGAGAAATTAAAGTTATAATTCAACCTCCAGTTAAAACTGTTCAAATTAGACCTCAGCAAAAAATTGCACAAATTTTAATTATTCCTTATTTAAACAATCCTAATACTGTACTTAAAAGTAATAGAGGAGATCAAGGTTTTGGTTCTAGTAATGTTGTTGCATGGATACAAAAGATTAAACAATCTACACCTATGAAATATATTTCTGTGGAAGGTTTACAAATAAAAGGTATTTTGGATACGGGAGCTGATGTTTCTTGTATAGCTGGAAAAGACTGGCCTCCTTCTTGGCCCACTAGTAAGTCTCCTTCTACTCTTATAGGATTGGGACTTGCCTCCAATGTTGCCAAGGGTACACAAATATTACATTGGCAATGTGAAGAAAAAACTGGGACTTTTCAGCCTTATGTCATCCCCTCTTTGCCTTTTACTTTATGGGGACGAGACATTTTACAACAATTTAATGTTGTTCTGTCAAATGATATACCTCAGATTTCAAAACAGCCTTTTTCTTAGGGGCCACTGTCCTTAAAGAGGCTGATCCTATTGTTTGGAATTCCAACAACCCAGTTTGGGTGGATCAGTGGCCCTTAACTCAGGAAAAACTGGATGCTGCCTCTCATCTAGTTAAAGAGAAATTAGAGTTGGGACATATAGAACCATCTACTAGTCCTTGGAATACTCCTATTTTTGTTATAAAAAAGAAATCTGGCAAATGGAGACTCCTACAGGATTTAAGAGCTATTAACAAAACTATGGAAACCATGGGAGCTCTACAACCAGGCCTCCCTTCTCCTGTGGCTATACCAAAAGGACAATATCTTGCAGTTATAGATCTACAGGACTGTTTTTTTTACCATTCCTCTTGCAAAACAGGATTGTAAACGTTTTGCTTTTAGTTTACCATCTTCTAATTTACAAAGACCTTTCCAAAGATTTCAATGGAAAGTTTTGCCTCAGGGAATGAAAAATAGCCCCACCTTATGTCAAAAGTTTGTTGATGCAGCCTTAGTCTCCACGAGAAGTAAGTTTCCATCTGGATATATAATTCATTATATGGATGATATTTTATTAGCTCATGCTGATTATTTGATACTCCAACAAATACTTAATTTTATGATTACAAGTTTACAAGACTGGGGATTAAAAATTGCTCCTGATAAAATTCAAACTCAGGCTCCTTTTTCTTACCTAGGAAGATTAATTAATTCCAACAATGTAACTTCTCAAAAAATACAGATTAGGGTTTATTCTTTACACTCTTTAAATGATTTTCAAAAACTTCTTGGGGATATTAATTGGATTAGGCCTTACTTAAAATTAACCACTGCTGACCTTAAACCTTTATTTGAAATTTTACAGGGAGATTCAAATCGAAATTCACCTAGACAATTATCTCCTGAGGGAAAGAAGTCTTTATTTAAGGTGGAGAAGGCTATTTCAGATCATTATTTACAACAAATAGACTACAGTAAGCCCTGGATGTTAATAATCTTACAGACTTCACACACTCCTACTGGATGCCTATGGCAGGATGATCCTTTAGAATGGATTCATTTGCCTTCTACTCCAAAAAAAGATTAATATTTCGTATCCCACCCAGGTGTCATTATTAATTTGTAAAGATAGACTTCGAAGTAGAGAGCTCTTTGGACGAGATCCATCCTCCATTATTATTCCATATAAAAAGGAACAATTAGATTTCTTATTAAATGTTAATGATGAATGGCCTATAGCATTACAGGGATTCTATGGAGAAATATTGTTTCATTTGCCTAACCACCCATTACTACATTTTATGACTAAGGTAAATACTATTTTTCCTAAAAACTTTTCTCATGTGCCCCTCGATCAGGCTTCTCTAATTTTTACAGATGGATCCTCTAATGGAATAGCTGTTACTATTATAGATGACCAAGAGCCAATAGTTCAACAAACAACTGAAACCTCTGCTCAAAGGACGGAATTAATTGCTATTATAACTGCTTTTGAAAAGGTTATACAGCCTTTTAATCTTTATACTGATTCCCAATATATAGTTAATCTCTTTCCAGCCATAGAAACATCTTCTTTGTCCTCTCATTCATCAATTGTTAATATATTACAAAAGTTACAAAAATTAATATTACAGAGATCCTATAAATTTTTATTGGACATATTAGAGGACATTCTAACTTACCTAGACCTTTAGTGGCAGGAAATGCTAAAGCTGATTTATTAACTAGGACTGTTTATAACGTTATTGAACAAGCTACTAAAGATCATCAATTACATCATCAAAATTCTGCTGCTCTTAGAGCACAGTTTCATATAACTAAAGAACAAGCTAGACAAATTGTTAAACAATGTCAAATCTGTCCTACTCACTTTCCTTCTCCACAGATGGGTGTCAACCCTAGGGGTTTATTACCTAACAAATTGTGGCAGATGGATGTTACTCATATTCAAGAGTTTGGAAAGTTATCTTTTGTTCATGTTTGTGTGGATACTTTCTCACATGTTATTTTTGCTACAGCACGTACTGGAGAAGCTTATAAGGATATTGCCCAACATCTTTTTGCCTCCTTTGCATATATGGGATTACCTCTTCATATTAAGACAGACAATGCTCCTGCTTATATTTCAAAAACCTTTAAACACCTGTGTCAGACACTTAACATAGTTCATTCCACAGGCATCCCCTATAACCCACAAGGACAAGCCATAGTGGAAAGAGCTCATCAGACCTTAAAATCTCAAATTAATAAATTAAAAGAGGGGGAACTACATTATAGCTCTCCGCATCAAATTCTTCAACATGCTCTATTTGTTATTAATCATTTAAATGTAAATGATTCTAAATTAACTCCAATGCAACGTCATTGGTCTGAGCAAACAGTAACTCAAAAACCTTTAGTTAAATGGAAAGATCTTCTTACTGGACAGTGGAAAGGACCTGATATTCTCTTAACATCGGGGAGAGGATATGCTTGTGTGTTTCCACAGGACGCTACTTCACCTTTGTGGATTCCAGATCGACTCATCAGACATTTTGACTCACCCATATCGCAGGCGGAGGTTCCTCCCCAAGCCATACCCAAGGATTCCATCGACCCAGGATGAAGAACTTGCCAAGGACATGACTAATCTTCACCTTCCTTCCCCTCGACAGGCACGAACAACATTGACATCAAAATTACCTTCCTGGGGTCAAATAAAACATCTGACCAGTCAGGCACAAAACTTGGTTGTTAGCCAAGGTGCCTCTTCCTCTCCTGAAAAGGTGTTTCTTGCTATGCTAGCACTCTTATCCTGTCAGGTATCACTGATTTCTGCTAATCAATCTTATTGGGCTTATTTTCCTGACCCTCCTCTTTTAAGAGTTACTGATTGGGGAAAACTTAATATTAAGGTGTTTACTGATAATCCTGATTTGTTAGGAGGGATTTCTGATTCCCTTATTCCTCATAAGATGTCCTATAATATTAATTTCAAGGGTTTAATAGAAGAGACTCCTATTTGCTTTGCTACTGATAATAAATTCATCCCTCAAGGATGTATGCCTATTAATTATAGACAATATTTTACTGATTGCCCTCCTGGCTTCCCAGACATGGATAACAAAAAGAGGAGCCTTTGACTCCTCGAAATGGTTTCTTTAGGATATTATATAGTTAATGAAACCTATGTTAATAAAACATTACCTGAAGCGATTGATCCATGTGGATTAAAGAATAACAAAAAAATTTTATTGGAATAATATGATTGATCCTGGGAAGAATTTCCTCATTGGTTTCAGTGTGGATTTATACAAAGGGCACAAGTCTTTCAGCCTAAGTCTTCAGATGTTAAGATCTATGACTGGTCTGCTTCTGCCCCTCATTTTGATTATAAAATTATTTTAAGACTAAATCTCAAAAATTTAATCATACTGAAGGAATGTATACACGTTCTCCTATTCATAGATGGTTCTCACCTGGATGGGTCACTCCCATATTTCAGAGTGAGCTCCCTAATGGAAAGGTTTCATACTTCCCAGATCTTTTTAGATTAATTGCAGCTACTAATATGGTTCTTTTAACCAGACCTGGTAAAACTCCAAAATCTTTCAATATTCGTGCTTGCATTAATGCTCCTCATGCTATTTTAGTAGGTAATAATAATACCTTGACAATTAATCGTAATAATAGTGTTTATTCTATTTCCTGTGATCAGTGTATGTTAACAAATTGTATACATGCTAATCTTCCAAAAAACTACACTACTTTTATAATTATACATCAGCCTTCCTATGTAATGATTCCTGTCCTTCTTAATGATGATTGTTATGATGATGAAGGGCCACAAATTCTTAAAAAAATTAATGAATTAATTAGACATAAGCGATTTGTTGCAACATTAATTTTAGGAATTACAGCATTAATAGGAATTATTACTTCTTTAGCTTTATCTACTACAGCTTTAGTTAAAGAAATTCATACTGCTCATCATGTTAATGATTTATCTCATAATGTTTCATTAGCATTAGTTTTCAAGAAAAAATAGAAAAGAAATTGGAGGCCCGAATTAATGCCTTAGAGGAAGCTTTATTATATGTAGGAAACCAGATTCAAAACATAAAAACTCAAATGACAACCAAATGTCATGCTAATTTCAAATGGATCTGTGTTACTCTCTTAAAATATAATCAAACTAAATATGGATGGAATCAAGTACAAACTCATTTATTAGGGATCTGGAATAAAACTGAAATAGGCCCCAATATACAAGATTTACAACAACAAGTAAAATATATAAGTAAGGCTTATTTATCTACTGACTCTACAGCTGACTTTGCTACAGATTTATACAAAAATGTACAAAAAACTATTTCCAATAGTACTTGGTGGTCATATATGATTAATATTGGTTTTGGATTTTTATTCATTGTTCTTGTTTGTCTCATTCTTCCAGTCCTCTTCAGACTTGTCTGGAAATCAATCAGAAGCATCTACGTCCAAATCGAACACCTCAAATTAAAAAATAAAAAAGGGGGAAATGCTGTGCCCCTCCCCTGACTCAGGCAATGGCAAGGCCCTACTGAGGTGGATGGCACAAGGCATCCATCCACTGGAGGAGCGCAGTATGTTTCTGGGAATGGGCTAATTTGTTTTTGTATTCCTTTAATAAGTATAGTTGTGACTTCTCATATGACCATTAAGTATGAAGGAAAAAAACATGACTTTCCCAATTAATGCAACTACTTCCAAAGAATGGATCTGTTTGCTCTAAATGCAATGATTCAGCTGTGGAGTATAAATTGTTAATGTCTAATGAAAAACTCCCTGTATTCCTGTCAAGGAAGTTTTTGAGAAATTAAATTAAAATCTAGAGAAGAAAAATTAATGTTAAGAAGACAGATTAGTGCTTAGTACTGGGCAACTTGTTCTTGTTCCTGTGCACAATGGATTGTGCTCTTACTCTTGTTTGATTAAAATTAATAACAAGTCAACCACTTGCCATAACCATGGCACCGGTTCCAGTCAGTAAGTCAAGAAAGAATAGTCAAGGTATAGGACAATATTTTTGGACATTTGTAATTATTATTAAAAGTTAACTAAGCAGAAACAGCTCAAAGCAAAACACGAACTGAAAGTACAAATGTTTGCTTATGCATAAGCCAAGATACATTCTTCTATTCTGATTGTAGCTAGGTAATTTTTTGTTTCTTTGAATAATGATTCCTGTTTTGTAACCACAAAGTACTGTGAGCCTGCCAAAATTAAAAGTATATATGATCAAGTTCACAAGTAAAGATTGGGATCAACACTGCACTTTGGTGTCTGTGTTGTTTCTCCACCCCTCTTTCGCCGACTCCTCACCATCCGTTCGTCTCCTGAGACCCCCTGTTGGAGCTGGTCTCCGACAATAAGCTCTGCGTAAGCTGTTCTCAGGGCTCTCTGCTCTATTTAAGTGAGCTCTGAACCCCAGCATGCTGAACCCCAAATAAACCCATTGGTGTTGCATGAGACAGACTCTTGGTGGTCTCTTCCTTCGACACTCGCCCGACCTTTACATATTGAGGTTCCACCGAGTTCCAGCAGTGGCGGACGAGAGACCCCAATGGGCTCCTCTCGGAGCAAGTAAGGCGCCTCTTTCTGGTTTCAGGTTTCATGTTAGGGCTTGGAAAAATCTCTGGCGATGAAGAGCCTGAGCTCACTCCAAAGGTGGTTGAGAGACGTGTCACAGAGACATAGGACACCTCCCTGGGGAACACCGCAGAAAACTCGAGAAATCAAGGAACAATAGTCTCCTAGACTCAGTGATATTTTGTTTCAGATTCGGTATTGTCATCCCATCGGGTTTTGCCGGCTACTCATTCCTGGTCTCAGTGTTTGACGTCCATTGCATGTCTTTATGGTCTTGTCTTATCTGTGTCGTGTGTCCTTGCTTTTGCTGTTTGTGTACCTTTCATTATGGGACAGAGCAGTTCAATGCCTCTGTCCCTGACCCTTGATCAGTGGAACAAAGTCCGCTTAAGAGCTCAGAATCTTTCTTTTTTTAGTAAAATGCTGGACATGGCAGAATCTCTGTGCCTCAGAATGGCCCACCTTTGAATTCAGATGGCCCCTAGAAGGATCTTTATACTTTGCACTAATTTAAAAAGTCAGAGATATTATCTCAGCCAGGGACACATAGCCATCTGGATCAACAGCCATATATCTTAACTTGGCAGAACATCTGCAAATCTCCTCCTCCATGGGTGAAGCCTTTCCTTGCCCCTGCCTCTGCTCCTACTCCTTCCCCCATGATCTCTCAAACCCTCTCAACCTCGTTCTTCTCCACCCTCTGTTCTCCCTGAGTCACTGATTTGACTCTACTCGACTCTTCTCCCCCTACTAATCCCCTGCCCTCGTCCCCTAACCCACAACACCCTCAAATGATTTTCCCTGCTGCTGACTCAGCCTCTCTACCATTGGAGGAAGCTAAGCCGGTAATAGGGTCTGATAATGGACCAGTGTTCATGGCCCAGGTAAGTCAGGGGTTAGCCAGGAACCAGGGAATTAATTGGAAGTTATATTGTGCTTATAGACACCCGAGTTCAGGACAGGTAGATAAAATAAATTGAACCACTAAAGAGACCTTAAGAAAATTAAACTTAGAGACCAGCATAAAAGATTGGATTATGCTCCTGCCTTATGCAATGTTTCATGCAAGAAATACTGCCTCTGTTTCTTTGAGTAACCTTAGCCCCTGTGAAATTCTCTATTGTAGCCCTCCTGCAGTAAGGGACCTAAGCCCGACTCAAAGACCTAACCATTCAATCCACACCCCCTTGCTTGACAGACTTAAAGCTCTAAAAAGAACTCAGTGATACCTGTGTAAACAGCTGGCCACTGCCTACCAAACTGGGGACAAAGGGACTCCACATCGATATCAAGTAAGAGACTTCATCTATGTAAGACGACATCAGGTATCATCCTTGGAACCCCGCTGGAAAGGACCATAGCTGGTGCTACTTATAACACCTACAGTGGTAAAGGTAGAAGGAATCAATTTCTGGATCCATGCCTCTCATCTCAAGCCTGCGCCCTGTCCAGACTCTGGCTGGAAACTGGAAAAGACTGGTAAAACCTTCAAATTGCGTATTCGCCATGTGGATAAGTCTATGGACTCTCTCCTTGGCCACAAGTAGTCCTAAGCCATATCAGCCCATTCAGCAGTGATGGCTGATCACAAATCCTACTAGAAAAGAAGTATAATCTATCTCGTATACAGCCCCCTGAGGGACCTGGTGGCCATCTCTCCTCCCACACATTTGTCAGCTGGCTATAGGTCTTACCTATTGGGATATCCCTGATGAAGATGATACCACTAAAATTCCATTAAATTACTTCCGTACCATAGATAATGGAAACAAACATTATGGATGTAGGGACACGCATTCTAGGTTGGCTAGCCTAGATTACTATGTTTGCCGGGCAGACTCTCAAAGCCACAGTCACGGCTGTGTGGGGGGAAAGCGGACTTCTTCTGTAAGTCATGGGGATGTGAGCATACAGGGGCTGCCTGATGGAACCCAAACTCCTCATCAAATTCAGTGCACATCATTGGCCATATTACTAATTAGATAAGAAGAACCGATGGCCCCCAGAGGGGTCTCTAGATCCTCAAATTCTGCGTGACCTTTTTCCTCCTTCACTCACATCCTGAACTATGCTTCTCCAATAGATCCTCACCCTCAGCCTTCTGCTCCAGACACTCTGCTGTCACTCCCACCTCAGCAATCTGATTTCCCCCCTCCAATTACTAGATCAAAAACCCAAACCTCTGCGGGTTCTCAGAGCATTGCCTCCTTGCTGAGGCAGCAGGTACTGAAGTACCCCTCCACCCACTCACTCCCCTCTTGTCCTGTCAGTGCCCGCACCGGGTCCCGCCAGGTCTTCTTACCAGCTAAACCAAAGCTCAAACCAGCTGAGGAGAGCCCTCAGTCCCCTATCCAAGATGTAATAAAAATTCCCTTTAAAGTTGGTTTTTCATCACTGAAAACAGTTTTCTAATAATTAAACGTCCCTCATATGCGTTTTGAGATACTCACTCCCATCATCTTCTCTGCTCTACCTATTCTACCGCTCAAGTTTTTGTTGCTAGGAAAATCCCAAACCCGTTTCCCATTATTCTTTTACATCTCTCCTTCCTCATTCTCAGATCCACGGAGCTGCTCTCAGCCCGCCTTCCCTGTCTTCCCCCTCTGCACTAGGCCCACAGAAAAGTCTTAACTGACCTTCTCCAGAAGTCTTTTCCATGGCTGACTTTAGGACTTTCAGAAAAAGAGTCCCTATAAAAGAGTTCAATGGAGATAAACTTCCTCTTTTCGTGTTGCCCTGTTCTACTTGGCCACTGGCTAAAAAATCAGCACTTCTCAGATAGACACCCTCTTCCTAGTTTGTCACAAAATATGTGAACAAGGCCTCTGTCCTTCAGCTGGGAATTCACAGAGATGGCTACATTTCTAAGATAAAGAAGTTACCAACTGGTCTCCATGGTAACAGCTGGCAGGGGTAAAATAAGAAAGGGAAGAAAAAGCTCTCCCCCTCCCAGGTGTCCTTTAAAAGTTAACTTGGCCAGAACAGGGGAAAAACAGAAACAAATACTGCATTTTTGAACTTCTGCAGACTGTGAGCTTCTGAGCACCTTCCCTTACATGTTGGGTACAAAATTCTGAAACTACCTAAACTTGAGTTTCAGGGGATTAATTGATTACAACAGAAGCAATGCCCTCTGAATCCGGTTGCAACCAAATAGGACTGTTTCCCGGTCTTTAGTGTTATCTTAGATGCCTTGCCTTGTCCGTCCCTACAACAGAATAATTCTATATACTTAAACCTTGTTTATGTTTTCATGGAATGGTCAACAGATGTGATTAATCATGTAATGGTGCAGATGTTTCCCAGAGTGCTCTATCATGAAGCAGGTTCATTTGAAGATCAAATAAAGGGACATACAACCAGGTTCCACTGGGAGCATATATCCCTAACTTTAGCCATCATATTAGGAATAGGATTTGCTGCACGGGTGGGCTCAGGAACCACTGCCCTTGTCCATGTGACACAATAAATGACCCAATTAGAAGCAGCAATAGACCAAAACTAAGATATTAGAAACCACCATCAGAGCTTTGAATGAAACTTTAACCTCTCTCTCTGAAGTTGTTTTACAGAACAGTCGAGGTTTGGACCTCCTCTTCATTAAAGAAGGGGGCCTTTGTCCTGCATTGAGGGAAGAATGTTGTTTTTATGCCGACCATACTGGAGTTGTGATAAAATCTATGAGTAAATTAAAAAGACACCTTAAAGAGCATCAACAAGACAGAGAGAGAACCAAAAAGGGTGGTTTGAGTCTTGGTTCACACAGTCCCCCTGGTTAACTTCGTTTTTATCAACCCTGGCTGGTCCAATAATAATCCTCATATTATTGTTAACAATAAAACCCTGCTTGCTCAACCATGTAATTTCTTTTCTCCAGGCTCAAATTGGAGGAGTTAAACTTATGGTAATACCCCACTAGCAGACATAGAATGTGAAACCCCCCAATGATAATTTTTATGATTAAAAGTTGCCAGAAAAAGAAGTGGGGAATGAAAGGTTAATAAAATAAGTACTTGTCACTTCCTGTATTTCTCTATGCTTAACAAAACACTGTTGAAATCTTGAGAAATGCTTGCAAATCTTGTTCCCAAAATGTGCTGTCCCCAACTGCCAAACTGCAGAATGTACTCCCTAACCCAGTTGCATGCAAACTGCCCACTCGTCGTGACCCATCAATAAACTTCCCTCCCTGCCTTCTCCAGGGAAAGTACATAAACTCTACTTAAGCTATTCTCAGGGCTATCTGCTCTATTAAAGTGATCTCTGAGCCCCATCATGCTGGAAACCCAATAAACCTTTTGCTGTTTCATGAGATACTCTGTTGGTCGTCTCCTTCTATGAAGCTTGCCCGACATTTACTTGGATGATTGAATGTAGAAGAGAACATCCAGTCAAAAAGGTATAGTTGGTAGTATTAGGAAGATAGTCAGTAGGTTTAGGAAGAAGAGTGAGTATAGAATTTAGAACAAAATTTCTTTAGCGATAGGGTTTCAGTTAGAGAGTGAATGTAAATGTGAGCACAGGTGAAGAGTCAGTCACAATGATGAACTGGAGAAAATATGTAGGAAAGCAGATATCAATAGATACATTATGAAATCAGGGAAATTATAAAGTGAGTGACAGGACTAGACATTTTGAAAAGGATTGAGTTTGAATGTATAATCTTAGGAAGAAACAAATATGTAGACACAAATAGGATTGCTATTTGAGAGCATTAGGCAAATTTCAGGTGCATGAATATTTCTGAGAATAATCTTGTCAATAGTTGATTATAAATCCAGATACATGAACATGAATGAATATAGGGAGTGTATATGAGACACATATATTTCATTTTTTGAAATATCTGGAGAGTGTGTGTATATATATATATATATATATATATATATATATATATATACACACACACACACACACACACACACACACAAAACACACACAGACAAAAATGTAGCAATATATATGTCAATTAAAATTCATCATATAATATATATTATCCACAGATCTAAAAATATTCATTTTACTGAACATGGATTTATGTATAATTTTGTTCAACTAGAAAGCTCACCCATATGTTGAATATTCAGTTTCAACGGGGTTTAGTAGGAGTGATCTTTTCTCACAATTTGTATCTGCCAAGTCAGCCACCTCACAAGAATGTACGTGTGGTACCAGGTAGGGCAATCTGATTCTGAACATTGCCCATAAACCTATTCATATAGTAAGATGCCTTTACATATAAGGGTCTGCTTGCTGTACCCTGTCAGTCACAAGGCATTTGGAAGCCAATGGCAAATCCACATGGCCCCACCACACATGTTTTATCACACACCTTCACACCACTGCTCTAGGCCCACTAATGAGCAGGCTCCAACTTACTGGCATCACTGTTCTACACAATTTTCATGAAACAAAGTCAGTCAAGGCACTGTCTGGTACACTGATGGTCAGCAACAGGATATCCAAAAGTTCTCCAGTGTCAACTGGTCATGGGAATTTCAAGAATTTCATGGTATTTATCAAGCCATTTGTCGAGGATGAAGTTGGAGGCTCTTTGGGTTTCAATTTATTCAGGAACCATTAAATGTTGAGGAAGCTCATTTCAATGAAAGCTCTATAGAACACTCACAGGCAAGACTTCCCAAAGTGTGGCCAAAAGGTCACATGAAGCCAGGCCCTTTGAGGGCTACAATGTGAGGTCCATGTGTGTTTTGACTCTCAACTGTGGCTGCAAAGTCTTTCAGAATAAAATCATGTGATATCCAGGCTGAGATTCCCAGTGCTCTTGGGAAAGCCACCCTGCGCCTAGATCTCAGGTTCCAAGGGCGACTCTCATGCATGGCCTAGTAAAAAACAAACACAATTCATGAAAATACTTCTCTGAGGTCAGTTCCAGAATTCAGTCTCTAAGAGGAATCACAGCAGAGTTCAAGCCCAGGTGGTCCCAGTCTTCTCTTCTAAGTGCCACACAAATTACCACAATTCCAAACAAAACGCTCCCACATGGCCCTTTTCTTCTTCCATATAGACACTCATCATAACCTCTGGATGGAAGTTTCCATGAGGGGCACAGGACAGGGAAGTGTCCAAAATAACGTCCCTTGCCCCTCATTTGCCTAAAGTCAGTGTGGCCTGGAAATCCTGACTGTGAAAAAGGGGTGATCAAATCGGCCTGCCGTTAATACTGCTTGGCTTCTACAATTTGAGGCCTACTGACTGTAGGGTTTAGATTCCTCATGTAAATTGGGGTCATGAGAAAACCCAAGCACCTATGGGATAGCCTCTGCAGGGCTTTGAAGAACTCTTTTGAAACAAAAGATCCCTATTCTCACTTGATGGATGTCAGGAACCTTAGAGAGGAAGGCGAGAGTCTTCATAAACAATGACTGCTCTTTTGGCCATTTTGGTTTTGAATGGACCCATGGGACCTTTCTTTAGATCCATCAGGTGCTGAGAATCTAAGCCACAGCCTCACACAGGGCCAAGAGGCTGATTCAGACACATCCCTTTCCAAAGCAATTAAGCAAAGAGCCACAGGTGTTGCCCATTCATTTCCATTTGAAAACTATTTTCTTCAGGCTTCACAAAGGGGTGGCCTGAGGCAAAGAACTTCCTGACATTCAGGACAACAGAACAATAGGTAAGCAAAAGGCCCAAAGCAGGGTTTCTCCACTGAGATTTAATGGTCACACTGATATCTGATTTTTCAGAGATGCTCGCCATTCCTTTGAGCTATCCAGTACATGGTCATGGCACAGAGCTTGGAGGAGGTACATACCTTAGACATAAAACCATGAGCCTATTCTGGAGAGGGGCCAGAAGTCCAGAAGAAAACTGAAACTTAGGAACATTGCAGGAGTTACCCATCGAAAAGGCAATCTGAAATCCATTCAAAAATTGGACAGGATGAATTCTGGGAAGCTTTCTACTAGACAGGACACATCCATTGATGCATTTTCTTTTCTAATATCTGCAACCACGGACACAGTGTGATAAACAGACATAGAAACACTCGCCTTGTCAAATGACTTACTAGAAACAGTTCATTCCACACCAAAAAAAAGCGCCTTGCCTACCTATTCTCCGAACATGAGACAAAACCAGAAACCCACCCCCACACCCACACCCAAAAAGGCACCGCCTTCCTCCAAGAAGTTCTGTGACTATCCGGAGTGTCCTCTGACTGGTGAGCCATACTATATTACCACGGAATGGCCTGATCTGTCTCAGATCTGGTCTCCTTGGCCAACTCTGTGCAGGTGTCAGGACCTAGAGGTTAGCAACTACCTGCTTTCTCAGGAAAGACCCCTCTTCAGAGCTTTCCTGGCATTTGGCCATCCTCACATTAGTAGGTACCAAGAAAGACTGACACTGTCCTTGGTAAATCCAAAGAAGTGAGACCACTGGGACTGGGACTGGGACTGGCTCTGGGTGCCTGGCTTCATGAATCCCAAGTTCAGAGATTTCCATCACCAAGGAAGTGAGGTGAGGTCACTTCCTTTAGGAACTGAATGAGGTCACTGCCTTGGCAACCACTTTGTCCTACCAGTGGCTTCCAAGTGTCACATGAGAAGGAGGCTGCCCCTACTTCCTGTGACACTTTCACAAGTTAGAATGGTATACAACCATAGGCACCCAGAAACAGCTACCCACACAGGCCTGGTTTGGTCCATCTTCTCTACATTAAGATGTGAGAGGCTGATTCAGACAGAACCCTTCATCCTGACCAGGTTGTTTGCCATTGAACATGACTTTTGCTCTCTCAGGTCCTTCATAGCTACCTACATCTTCTTCAGTGAACATTTCTGCATGGAACTTTGAGGTTCTCAGCAGGTGGAAGATCCCCTACTTTTCTGTATTGTAAGACCAACTCTGTCCCTCCTCTCTGTAAATTTAGAATGAGGGAACAGTGTATGGTTAGTGTTAATAACATATTTGACTTGTGTTAGGAATCATTCTGCTGGATGAATAATGGTATTGGGAACCTGCAATATTTATAAGAATATGTATTTGAAATATAAGTATGAAAACATAAATCTAGTTAATATTTGAAACCAGGAAGGGCATTGGGACCTTCTTTGGGATATTTAGCTTGGAATTACATTCTGCATGTAGTCTCAGATAAATCTATACACAATGGAATAAAACCTTGCACCTCAGATGCCTGAATGTCGAAGAGAACATCCAGTCAAAAATGGATGGTTGGTAGGATTTGGAAGATAGTAGGTTTAGGAAGAAGAGTGAGTCTTCGAGTTGGACCAATAGTTCTTGAGCAATAGGGTTTCGTTTAGAGAGTAAATGTAAATGTCAGCACATGTGAAGAGTCAGTCACAATGATGAACTGGGGAAAATATGTAGGAAAGCAGGTATCAATAGAGACATTAGGAAATCAGACAAATTATAAAATGTGTGATAGGATTAGACATTTTCAACAGGGTTGAGGTTGAATATATAATCATAGGAAGAAACAAATATATAGTCCCCAATAATATTGACACTTGGGAGAATTAGGCATCCTGGACATGGATGTTTTTAGTAATATATACTCACTTTCAATTTAGGCTTTGGTACAATCATAAGTGTGAACTTTGCATTTTTGTCCAGAATATTTCTGTGATAAAATGTATATGTAGATCAGGTGACATGAGTATTTCTTCCACCATTATGGGAAGCAATATTTTTAAAACCCATAAATTAGTATTGGGTATACAAATAGGTGTACCCTATGTTGATGAATATAGAGATGATGCATGAATAGACTGTACTGTGAATAAATAATATAACTGGATCCAACTTTAGAAATTGGAATTAGAATAAATTGATATCTGAAATTATACAGGAAATCTTATATTGATATTGGTATACATACATTCATTACAACCAGTTATAAGTCTAATGGTAATATTAGGGTTACGGTTTATCATGAAGAGGGTGTGTGAGTTTTCCTTCAAAAGTGATTATGGAAATCGAAAATAATGTGTTTGTTAAGAAGTCTCATGAAACGACCAGTCAAAAAACCTGGAGGACTACATGTGTTCGGAAGCAGGAAGTGATTGAAAGTGAAACAAATGTCTTTAATTTTGAAATTTTGGGTAAAAATTTATCCATGGATGTGCATAAACTGAAAAAATAGTACTGTACCAGTTTTAAATAAAAATGAACGTCAAAATACACATCATGTCCCATAACTGTCATGTCAGTAACTGGGTAAGTTACTGAAGAAATATTAGGATTTGTATGCACCTTTCACTGAAGTTTGTTTTCAGTACTAGGAAACAAATAAGTATTTCAGGTGGATGAATATTTCTGAGAATAATCTTGTGCAAAGTTGATTACAAATCCACATACATGAATATGAATGTATTTAGGGAGTGAATAATAAGACACATATATTTCATATTGTGAAAAATTTGGAGAGAATATATATATAAAAAACACACACAGACATTATAAAGTGGCAATATATATGCCAATCGAAATTCATGGTGAAATATATATCGTCCATAGATCCCGAAATATTAATTTTACTGAACATGGATTTATGAATAATGGTGTTCAACTAGGAAGGTCACCCATAGGTTGAATTTTAAGATCCAACAGCGTTTAGCAGGAATGATGTCTTCTCATAATTTGTATCTGCCAAGTCAGCCACCTCACAAGAATGTATATGTGATACCAGGTAGGATTCTATATGTGCATATAAAAATACATGTGCTGAATAGGCTACAGAGAAAGGGATACAGGAATTCACATATTCATTAACTTTAAAAACACATGGAGAACTATTTCAATTGAAAATTAACTAGATTTATAACACCTAACCTACATAATGCAAACGGCAAGTCCAACTATACACCATGCCTCTTCTGCACTGCTTGTATTTCTATTCTGTTTGAGTTATTTTTCTCCATCATATTAGGAATAGTAGTCAGAGTCTAGTAGGGTATAGGTTCGTGTCAGGGATTCAGTATTTTGAATGGAAAATTGGAAATTTAATCCAATGTGTATGCAAATATGTGCTACACAAAAATCTTTGCACTTTCATCCACAACAATGCCTTGACATTACCTTTGCCACAAGTAAGACACAATTAGAGGAGAAGAGTTAGAAAATACGTGAATGCATATCTGGAATGGAATATGCTCAGGAGTTCCCAACCTTGGAGGTGATAGAGCAGTTTCCAAAAGTAAGGGACATGGTAAACACTCCACAAACATGGAGCTCTGCTGGCCTAAAGACTTCTTGAGAAACTGCCTCTGAGTTTGGGCACTTGAAATATATGTTGTTGTCAGGAGCTTTAGCTATCTTTATAGTGAGCCCATCAAAGCTTGGTCTGTATCTATATGACCTGGAGGACATGGTTTCTTATTTTCCAATGAACCTGAGACAGCAGTGCTGAATTCTCTCTTTGTAGGTAAACTGTGGCCACTGGGAGCTAAGTGTCACCCCGTGTGGACTGTGAAGCCATTTGGTCCTCTTCCACTTTCTGTTGTGGTTCTTGCTGCTACACTGGGACTTTGGTATTTGCTTCACGAAATACAACAATTTCAACTGGGACACAGTGCTAGAGAGAGTTCTGTCACTTGTGGTGGGTCACGGTCTGCAGGAGAATGCACCAACCAGGCTTCTTTCCCACATAGCTTGCACCCTTGACCATATCAACCTGATTCTGAACATTGCTCTGAAACCTCTCCATGTATCAAGATGCCTTTACAAATAAGGGTGTGCTGGCTGCACCATGTCCTTCACAAGAAATTTGGTAGCCAATGGCCAAACCACATGGACCTACCACAGATGTTTTATCACACACCTGCCCACCACTGCTCTAGGCCCACTACTCAGCAGGCTCCAACTTACTGGCATCTTTGTTCTAAATTATTTTTATGAAACCCAGTCAATCAAGGCACCCTCTAGTATACTAATGATCAGCAACAGGACACCCAAAGATTCTCCAGTTCCACCTGGTCATGGGATTTTCAAAAATGTCATGGTATTTATCTAGCCATTTTTCAAGGATGAAGTTGGAGGCACTGTGGGTTTCAAGAACCACTAAATGTTGAGGAAGCTCATTTCAATGAAACTCTGGAGAACTCTCATAGGCAAGGCTTCCCAAAAAGTGGCCAAAAGGTCAGATATAGCCAGGCCCATTGAGGTATACGTTGTGAGTTCCATGTGTGTTTTGACTCTCAATGATGGCTACCAAGTCTTTAAGAATAAAATCATGAGATATCTTGGCTGATATTCCCAGTGCTCTGTGGAAAGCCACCCTGGGCCTTGATCTCAGTTTATAAGAGCGACTCTCATGCGTGGCCTCCTAAAATTTCAACACAATTCATGCAATACCTCTCTGAGGTCAGTTCCAGAACTCAGTCTCTAAGGGGATTCACACCAGACTTCAAGCCCAGGTGGACCCAGTCATCTCTTCCAACCGTCACACAAATGACCACAATTAATACCAAAACAATCCCACATTGCCCTCCTCTTCTTCCATAAAGGCACTCATCATAACATCTGGCTGGAGGTTTCCATGAGGGGCACAGCCCAAGACAGTGTCCAAAATAAGCTCCCTTGCCCCTCATTTGCCTAAAGTCAGGGTGGCTTGGACACCCTTCTTGTGCACCAGGAGTGATCTGTAAGGGTAAAAGAAATTGAAATTAAAGTGTAAAAGTTAAAGTGTAAAAGACCGGGTGTTGTAAAGTTTCTAAGCAGCAAGGCTTGGGTTAAAATGTAAAGGACCAGGTATTGTTAAGTTCCTATGCTACACGCAAAACCTGAAATTCCTGTAGCTTGTAGGACAATTCCTCGACTGCTCAGTAAATATTCCCCCTGACTGCCTGGTTGTTTAATAACCTAGGACCCCTGTGAGGCCTGGCACATAGGCATTGCAGTGCCTAAACCAATCATTTTGAATGTGTACTCCGCTTTAGAACTGACCTATCACTCCCGCCTTACATGTTCCCACCAGTAAATAAACTAATCATGTTTAGGAATTGTTGTTTGATTTTCCCGTGGTGTATGATGATTTCTTAAAGGAGACTGTAATAAATGTAAAGTCCCGCCCTGCCCAAAAAGTGTACTTAAGCACTGCTCAACCCCCTGCTCGGGGCTCTGGGATGCTCCCTTCTTGAGTGAGCACGTAGCCCCAGCATGCTGGATTGGATAATTCAATAAACGCCTTTTACTGTTGCATGAGCCGCAGTCTCTTGGTGGTCTCTTCCTCCAACGTTCGCCGGACCCTTACATTTGGTGCATTCGCCGGGAATCATGCAGCGCAGGACAAGGAGATCCCAACGAACCTTTCTGGGGGTAAGTAAGGGGCCTCTTTCCTTCAAAAATGATTATGGAAATCGAAAATAATGTGTTTGGAAAGAATCTCATGAAAAGAACAGTCAAGAAACATGGAGGAATACATATGTTCTGAAGCAGAAAGTAATTGAAAGTGAACCAAATGCCTACAGATTTGTGAACTTGTGGATAAAAAGTTATATCCTATGATATCCATCAACTGAAGAAATAGTAATGTACCAGTGTTGAATAAAAATGAACTTCAAAATACACATCATGTCCCATAGGATTATACTTGCATTGATGTTAAACTGGGTCAGTTACTGTGCAAATATTAGGATTTGTAAGCACCATTCACAAAAGTTTGTTTTCAGTACCTGGAAATAAATATGTATTTTATGTGGATGAATTTTTCTGAGAACAATCTTGTGCAAATTTGATTACAAATCCACATACATGAATATGAATGTATTTAGGGAGTGAATAATAAGACACATATATTTAATATTGTGAAAAATTGGGAGAGTATATATATGTAAATATATATATATATATATATATTTATTTATTAATATATAAAGATAAAAACAAAGACATTAAAATGTAGCAATATATATGCCAATCAAAATTCATCATGAAATATATATCATCCTCATATCCAAAAATATTCTTTTTACTGAGCATGGATTTATGTATAATGTTGTTCATCTAGGAAATTCACCAATTTGTTGAATTTTCATTTCCATCAGTATTTATGGGGAGTGATCTCTTCTCACAATTTGTATCATCCAAAAACAGCGAGCTCACAAGAATGTACGTGTGATACCAGGTAGGATTCTAAATATTCATAATAAAATACATGAGATGAATAGGCTACAGAGAAAGGGAGACAGAAATTTACATATGTGTTAACTTTAAAAACTCATGGAGTAGTACTACAATGAAAAGTTGACTAGATTTATAACACATACACTTGATAAAGCAGAAGGCAAGTCCTAGTATACACCATGCCTCCTATGAATGGCCTGTATTTCTATTCTGTTAGGTTTCTTTTTCTCCATCATATTAGGATTAGTAGTCAGAGTCTAGTAGGGTATGGGTTAGGGACAGGGATTCAGTATTTCAAATGGAAAATAGGAAAATGAATCTAACGTGTATGCGAATATTTGTTAGACAAAAATCTTCCTACTGTCATCCAGAAAAATGCCTTGATATTTCCTTCGCCACAAGTAATACACAATTAGTGGAGAAGAGTTTGAAAATCAGTGAATATATATCTGGAAAGGAAAATGCTCAGGATTTCACAACCTTGGAGGTGGTAGAGGAATTTCCAAAAGTAAGGTAAAGGGTAAACACTCTACAAACATGGAGCTCTGGTGGCCTAAGGAATTTCGGAGAAACTGCCTCTGAGTTTGGGCCCTTGAAATATTTGTTGTTGTCAGGAGCTTTCGCTTCCTTTGTAGTGAGACCATCAAAGCTGCGTCAGCATCAATGTGACCTGGATGACATGGTTCCTTATTTGCAATAGAACATGAGGCAGCAGTTCTGAATTCTCTCTTCATAGGTAAACTGAGGCCACTGGGGTCTAAGTGTCTAACCATGTGGTCTGTGAAGCCATTTGGTCATACTTCACTTTTCGTGGTGTTTCTTACTGCTGCACTGGGAGTTTGGTATTGGCTTCACGAAATACAAAAAGAAAAACTGGGACACAGTGCTAGAGAGAGTACTCTCACGTGTAGTGGGTAAGGGTCTGCAGGAGAATGCACCAACCAGGCTTCTCTCCAAAAAGCTTGCACCCATGTCCATAGCAACCTGATTCTGAATATTGCCTTGAAACCTCTCCATATAATAAGGTCCCTTTACTTGTATGGGTCTGCTGGCTGCACCATGTCAGTCACAAGGCATTTGGAAGCCAATGGCAGATCCACATGGCCCCACGACAGATGTTTTATCATACACCTGCCCATCACTGCTCTAGGCCAACTAGTCAGCATGCTCCAACATTCTGGCATCTCTGTTCTCACCGTTTTCATGAAACCCAGTCAATCAATGCAATGTCTGGTACACTTGTGATCAGCAACAGACATCCAAAGGTTCTCCAGTGCCACCTGTTCATAGGAATTTTAAAAAATTTCATGGTATTTATCTAGCCAATTTTCAAAGATAAAGTTGGAGGCACTGTGGCATTCAATTCATTCAGGAACCATGAAATGGTGAGGAAGCTCATTTCAATTAAAGCTCGGGAGAACTCTCAGAGGCAAGGCTTCCCAAAGAGTGGCCAAAAGGTCACATGAAGCCAGGCCCATTGAGGTCTACAATTGAGGGCCATGTTTGTTTTGACTCTCAACAATGGCTGCCAAGTCTTTCTGGATAAAGTCATGTGATATCCTGGCTGAGATTCCCAGTGCTCTTTGAAAGCTATCCTGGGCCTAGATCTCAGTCTCCAAGGGCAACTCTCATGTGTGGCCTCCTAAAATCCCAACACAATTCATGCCAATACTTCTCTGAGATCTGTTCCAGAACTCAGTCTCTAAGGGGAATTACTCCAGAGTTCAAGCCCAGGTGGACCCAGTCATCTCTTCCAACCACCACACAAATGACCAGAATTAAACCAAAACACTCCCACATGGCCCTCATCTTCTTCAATTTAGAGACTCATCATAACCTCTGGCTGGAGGTTTCCATGAAGGGCGCAGCTTAAGACAGTGTCCAATATATGCTCACATGCCCCTCATTTGCCTAAAGTCAGGGTGGCATGGAAACTCTTCCTGTGAACCAGGAGTGATCAAATAGGCCTGCCATTAATACTGCTCTACTTCTCCAATTTGAGGCCTACTCTCTGTGGGGTATAGATTCTTTATGTGAATTGGGGTCATGAGAAAACTCAAGCAACTATGGGCTACCCTCTGCAGGGCTTTGAAGAATCCATTTGAGTGAGTCGAGGAGTTGGAACAAATGTTCTTTAGATATAGAGTTTTGATTAGAGAGTGAGTGTAAATGTCAGCATATGTGTACAGTCAGTCACAGTGATGAACTGGGGAAAATGTGTAGGAAAGCAGATATCAATAGAGACATTAGGAAACAAGGCAAAGTACAAAGTGAGTGATAGGATAAGACATTTTTAACAGGGTTCAGTTTCAATATATAATCTTAGGAAGAAACAAATATGTAGTCACCAATAGGAATGATATTTGAGATCATTAGTTATTCAGGGCATGGATGTTGTTAGTAATACATGCTCACTTTCAATATAAGCTTTGATACAATCATAAGTGTGACCGTTGCATTTTGTGTCAGGAATATTACTGTGATGAAATGTATATGTATATCAGGTGACTACAGTATTTCTTCCACCATTTCTGAAAGCAATATTTTAAAGACTTAAAATTAGTATTGGGGATACAAATAGGTATACCATTGGTCTATGAATATAGAGATGATGCCTTAATAGACCATTCTGTGAATAAATAATATTGCTGGTTCAAACTTTAAATAATGGATTGAATTGATATCTGAAAATATATAGGAAATCTTATATTGATATACATACATTCATTTTAACCACTTATACATCTAATGGTAATATTAGCATTACGGTTTATCATGAAGAGTGTGTGATTTTTGCTTCAAAAGTGATTATGGAAATCAATAATACTGTGTTTGGAAAGAATCTCATGAAAAGAACAGTCAAGAAACATGGAGGAATACATGTGTTTTGAAGTAGGAAGTGATTGAAAGTGAACCAAATGCCTATAAATTTGTGAAATTGTTGATGAAAGGATATATCCTATAATGTCCATAAACTGCAGAAATAGTAATGTACCAGTGTCTGAATAAAAATGAACTTCAAAATACACATCATGGTCCCATAGGTGTCTACCTGCATTGATGTGAAACTGGGTCAGTCACTGTAGAAATATTACGAATTGTATACACCATTCACTTAATTTACTTTTCAGTACTAGGAAAAAATATGTATTTAAGGCGGATGAATATTTCTAAGAATAATTTTGTGAAAAGTTGATTATAAATCTACATACACACACATGAGTGAATTTAGGGAGTGTATAATAAGACACATATATTTCATATTTTGAAAATCTTAAGAGTAGATATCTATATCTATATAGATAGATAGATAAATAGATAGATACACACATTCACAGACATTAAAATGTAGCAATATATATGCCATTCGAAATTCATCATAAAATATATATCATCCACGTATCCAAAAATATTCATTTTACTGAACATTTATTTATGCATAATATTGTTCATCTAGGAAATTCACCCATAGGTTGAAATTCCAGTTCCATCTGTATTTAGAGGGAGTGATCTCTTCTCACAATTTGTATCTTCCAAAATAAGCGATCTCACAAGAATGTACATGTGATACCAGGTAGAATTCTAAAAATGCATAAAAAATACATGTGATGAATAGGTTACAGAGAAAGGGAGACAGAAATTTACATATGTGTTAACTTTAAAAACTCATGGAGAAGTATTACAATTAAAAGTTGACTAGATTTATAACACATACCATTGATAAAGCAGAAGGCAAGTCCAAGTATACACCATGCCTCCTATGAAAGGCCTGTATTTCTATTCTGTTAGTTTTCTTTTTCTCCATCATAATAGGATTAGTAGTCAGAGTCTAGTAGGGTATGGGTTAGTGTCAGGGATTCAGTATTTCAAATGGAAAATAGGAAAATGAATCTAATGTGTATGTAAATATGTGCTACACAAAAATCTTCCCACTCTCATCCAGAAAAATGCCTTGATATTTCCTTCACCACAAGTAATACACAATTAGTGGAGAAGAGTTTGAAAATCTGTGAATATATATCTGGAAAGAAAAATGCTCAGGAGTTCACAACCTTGGAGGTGGTAGAGGAATTTCCAAAAGTAAGGTAAAGGGTAAACACTCTACAAACATGGAGCTCTGGTGGCCTAATGAATTTCTGAGAAACTGCCTCTGAGTTTGGGCCCTTGAAATATTTGTTGTTGTCAGGAGCTTTCGTTTCCTTTGTAGTGAGACCATCAAAGCTGCGTCAGCATCTATGGGACCTGGATGACATGGTATCTTATTTGCAATAGAACACGAGGCAGCAGTTCTGAATTCTCTCTTCGTAGGTAAACTGAGGCCACTGGGGTATAAGTGTCTAACCATGTGTTCTGTGAAGCCATTTGGTCATACTTCATTTTTCGTGGTGTTTCTTACTGCTGCACTGGGAGTTTGGTATTGGCTTCACGAAATACAAAAAGAAAAACTGGGACACAGTGCTAGAGAGAGTACTCTCACGTGTAGTGGGTGAGGGTCTGCAGGAGAATGCACCAACCAGGCTTCTCTCCCAAAAAGCTTGCACCCATGTCCATAGCAACCTGATTCTGAATATTGCCCTGAAACCTCTCCATATAATAAGGTCCTTTACTTGTATGGGTCTGCTGGCTGCACCATGTCAGTCACAATGCACTTGGAAGCCAATGGCAGATCCACATGGCCCCACAACAGATGTTTTATCATACACCTGCCCACCACTGCTCTAGGCCAACTAGTCAGCAGGCTCCAACATTCTGGCATCTCTTTTCTCACCATTTTCATGAAACCCAGTCAATCAATGCAATGTCTCGTACACTCGTGATCAGCAACAGACATCCAAATGTTCTCCAGTGCCACCTGTTCATAGGAATTTTAAAAAATTTCATGGTATTTATCTAGTCAATTTTCAAAGATAAAGTTGGAGGCACTGTGGGTTTCAATTCATTCAGGAACCATGAAATAGTGAGGAAGCTCATTTCAATGAAAGCTCGGGACAACTCTCAGAGGCAAGGCTTCAAAAAGATTGGCCAAAAGGTAACATTAAGCCAGGCCCATTGAGGTCTACAATTGAGGGCCATGTTTGTTTTGACTCTCAACTATGGCTGCCAAGTCTTTCTGAATAAAGTCATGTGATATCCTGGCTGAGATTCCCAGTGCTCTTTAAATGCTATCCTGGGCCTAGATCTCAGTCTCCAAGGGCAACTCTCGTGTGTGGCCTCCTAATATCCCAACACAATTAATGCCAATACTTCTCTGAGATCTGTTCCAGAACTCAGTCTCTAAGGGGAATCACTCCAGAGTTCAAGCCCAGGTGGACCCAGTCATCTCTTCCAACCACCACACAAATGAGCACAATTAAACCAAAACACTCCCACATGGCCCTAATCTTCTTCAATTTAGAGACTCATCATAACCTCTGGCTGGAGGTTTCCATGAAGGGCGCAGCTTAAGACAGTGTCCAATATATGCTCACATGCCTCTTATTTGCCTAAAGTAAGGGTGGCATGGAAACTCTTCCTATGAACCAGGAGTGATCAAAAAGGCCTGCCATTAATACTGCTCTACTTCTCCAATTTGAGGCCTACTCTCTGTGGGGTATAGATTCTTTATGTGAATTGGGGTCATGAGAAAACTCAAGCAACTATGGGCTACCCTCTGCAGGGCTTTGAAGAATCCATTTGAGTGAGTCGAGGAGTTGGAACAAATGTTCTTTAGATATAGTTTTGATTAGAGAGTGAGTGTAAATGCCAGCATATGTGAACAGTCAGTCACAGTGATGAACTGGGGAAAATGTGTAGGAAAGCAGCTATCAATAGAGACATTAGGAAATCAGGCAAAGTACAAAGTGAGTGATAGGATAAGACATTTTTAACAGGGTTCAGTTTCAATATATAATCTTAGGAAGAAACAATTATGTAGTAACCAATAGGAATGATATTTGAGATCATTGGTTAATCAGGGCATGGATGTTGTTAGTAATACATGCTCACTTTCAATATAGGCTTTGATACAATCATAAGTGTGACCCTTGCATTTTGTGTCAGGAATATTACTGTGATGAAATGTATATGTATATCAGGTGACTACAGTATTTCTTCCACCATTTCTGAAAGCAATATTTTAAAGACTTAAAATTACTATTGGGGATACAAATAGGCATACCATCGGTCTATGAATATAGAGATGATGCCTTAATAGACCATACAGTGAATAAATAATATAACTGGTTCAAACTTTAAATAATGGATTGAATTGATATCTGAAAATATATAGGAAATCTTATATTGATATACATACATTCATTCCAACCAGTTATACATCTAATGGTAATATTAGCGTTACGGTTTATCATGAACAATGTGTGAGTTTTGCTTCAAAAGTGATTATGGAAATCAATAATACTGTGTTTGGAACGAATCTCATGAAAAGAACAGTCAAGAAACATGGAGGAATACATGTGTTCTGTAGTAGGAAGTGATTGAAAGTGAACCAAATGCCTATAAATTCGTGAAATTGTGGATGAAAGGATATATCCTATAATGTCCATAAACTGCAGAAATAGTAATGTACCAGTGTCTGAATAAAAATGAACTTCAAAATACACATCATGGTCCCATAGGTGTCTACTTGCATTGATGTGAAACTGGGTCAGTCACTGTAGAAATATTACGAATTGTATGCACCATTCACTTAATTTACTTTTCAGTACTAGGAAAAAATATGTATTTAAGGCAGATGAATATTTCTAAGAATAATTTTGTGAAAAGTTGATTATAAATGTACATACACACACATGAGTGAATTTAGGGAGTGTATAATAAGACACATATATTTCATATTTTGAAAATATTTAGATATCTATATCTATATAGATAGATAGATAAATAAATAGATACAAACATACACAGACATTAAAATGTAGCAGTATGTATGCCATTCGAAATTCATCATGAAATATATATCATCCACGTATCCAAAAATATTCCTTTTACTGAACATTTATTTATGCATAATATTGTTCATCTAGGAAATTCACCCATTGGTTGAAATTCCAGTTCCATCTGTATTTAGAGGGAGCGATCTCTTCTCACAATTTGTATCTTCCAAAATAAGCGATCTCACAAGAATGTACATGTGATACCAGGTAGAATTCTAAAAATGCATAAAAAAATACATGTGATGAATAGGCTACAGAGAAAGGGAGACAGAAATTTACATATGTGTTAACTTTAAAAACTCATGGAGAAGAATTACAATGAAAAGTTGACTAGATTTATAACACATACCATTGATAAAGCAGAAGGCAAATCCAAGTATACACCATGCCTCCTATGAAAGGCCTGTATTTCTATTCTGTTAGGTTTCTTTTTCTCCATCATATTAGGATTAGTAGTCAGAGTCTAGTAGGGTATGGGTTAGTGTCAGGGATTCAGTATTTCAAATGGAAAATAGGAAAATGAATCTAATGTGTATGCAATTATGTGCTACACAAAAATCTTCCCACTCTCATCCAGAACAATGTTTTGACATTACCTTCGCCCCAAATAAGACACAATTAGTGGAGAAGAGTTAGAAAATCTGTGAATACATATGTGGTAAGGAAAATTCTCAGAAGTTCACAAACTTGTAGGAGGTAGAACAGTTTACAAAAAGGGATAGGGTAAACACTTCACAAACATGGAGCTCTGCTGGCCTAATGACTTTTTGAGAAACTGCCTCTGAGTTTGGGCAGTTGAAATATATGTTGTTGTCAGGAGCTTTTGCTTCCTTTGTAGTGAGACCATCAATGCTGGTTCTCCATCTATGTGACCTGGATGACATGGTTCCTTATTTTCTAGTGGACATGAGGCAGCAGTGCTGAATTCTCTCTTTGTAGGTAAACTTTGGCCACTGGGGTCTAAGTATCTAACCATGTTGTCTGTAAAGCCATTTGGTCATGCTCCACTTTCGTGGTGTTTCTTACTGCTGCACTGTGAGTTTGGTATTGGCTTCACGAAATACAAGGAGTTCCACTGGGACACAGTGCTGGAGGATGTACTCTCATGTGTGGTGGGTGAGGGTCTGCAGTAAAATGCACCAATGAGGCTTCAATCCCACATAGCTTTTCAACTCGACAATAGCCACCTTATTCTCATCATTGGCAGGAATCCTCTCCATATAACAAGATGCCTTTACATAGAAGGGTCTGCTAGCTGTACCATGTCAGTGACAAGTCATTTCTAAGCCAATGGCAGATCCATTTGGCCCAACAACAGATGTTTTTTCACACACCTACACTCCACTGCTTTATGCCCACTAGTCTGCAGGCTCCAACTTTCTGGCATCTATGTTCTACAGCATTTTCATGAATCCCAGTCAATTAAGGCACTGTCTGGTACAATCATGATTAGCAACAGGACATCCAAATGTTCTCCAGTGCCACCTGGTCATGGTAATTTCAAAAAATTCATGGTATATATCTAGATATTTTTCAATAATGAAGTTGGAGGCACTGTGGGATTCATTTTATACAGGAACCAATAAATGATGAGGAATCTCATTTCAATGAAAGCTCTGGAGAACTCTCACAGGCAAGGCTTCCCAAAGAGTGGGCAAAAGGTCTCATGAAGCCAGGCCCATTGAGGTCTACAATGTGAGTTCCATGTGTGTTTTGACTCTCAACTATGGCTGGAATCTTTCAGAAGAAAATCTTGTGATATCCTTGCGTAGATTCCCAGTGCTCTGTGTAAAGTCACCCTGGGCCAAGATCTCACATTCCAATGGTGAATCTCATGTGTGGCCTCCTGAAATCCCAACACAATTCATGGCAATACTTCTCTGAGGTCAGTTACACAACTCAGTCTCTATGGGGAATCACAACAGAGTTCAAGCCCAGGTGGACCCAGGCATCTCTTGCAATTGCCACACAAATGATGACAATTAAAACCAAAACACTCTCACATGGCCCTCTTCATCTTTTATATAGACACTAATCATAACCTCTAGCTTGAGGTTTCCATGAGGGGCACAGCCCAAGACAGTGTCAAAAATAATCTCCCTTGCCCCTCATTTGCCTAAATTCAGGGTGGCCTGGACAACGTTAGTGTGAACCAGAAGTGATCAAATAGGCCTGCCGTTAATACTGCTCCACTTCTCAAATTTGAGGCCTACTGACTGTGGGGTATAGATTTTTAGTGTGAATTGGAGTTATAATAAAACCCAAGCACCTATTCTCTCCCCTCTGCAGCCCTTTGAAGAACTCATTTAACACAAATGATCCCTATTCTCACTTGATGGAAGTCAGGAATCTTACAGAGGAAGGCGAGAGGCTTCATCCACAATGACTGATCTTTTTTCACTTTAGGTTTTGGATGCCCACATGGGATCTTTCTTTAGATTCATCAGGTGCTGAAAATCTAAACCACAGGCTCACACAGGGCCAAGAGGCTGATTCAGACACATCCATTTCCAAAGCAATGAAGCAAAGAGCCACAGGTGATGCCCATTCATTTCCATTTGAAAACTGTTTTCTTCAGGCTTCACAAAGGGGTGGCCTGAGGCAAAGACCTTTCTGACATTCAGAGCAACAGAACAATAGGTAATCAAAAGGCCCCAAGCAGGGTTTCTCCACGGAGACTTTCCTGGTTACTCTGATATGTGAGTTTTCTGAGATGCTCGCCATTCCCTTCAGCTATCCAGTACATGGCCATGTCACAGAGCTTGGAGGTGGTACATATCTTGTACAAAAAAACATGATACTAATCTTGACAGTGGCCAGAATTCATGAAAAAATGGAAAATTAGGTAGATAGCAGGTGTTGCCCATGGATAAGGCAAGCCTCAGTCCATTCATTAATTGGAAAGGATGCATGCTGGGAAGCTTTCTACTAGACAGGACACACCCAATGAGCTATTTTTTTTTCTAATATCTACAAAGAAAAAGACAGTGGGATACACAGACATAGAAACAGTCTCCTTGTCAAGTGACTTACTGGAAACAGTCCACTTGTCAAATGACTTACTGGAAACAGTCCATTCCAAACCAAACAAACCTCCTTTTTTACCTATTCTCAGAACATGAGAAAAAAACCACAAACACAAACCAACACCCACAAATGCAACTCCTTCCCCCAAGTAGGTCTGTCACTATCTGGAGTGTCCTCTGACTGGTAGGCCATACGATGTTCCCCACAAATGGCCTTTCTGTCTCAGATCTGGTCTCCTTGTTCAACTCTGTGAAGTTGTCAGGAGGCAGTGCTGAGCCAATTCCTGTCCTCTCAGCAAAGACCCCTCTTCAGAACTTTCTTGGTTTTTGGCAACCCTTACATCAGTAGGTACCAAGAAAGACTGACTCTGTCCTTAGTAAATCCAAACAAGTGAGCCTACTGCGACTGGGACTGAGACTGGCTCTGAGTGCCTGGCTTCTTGGATCACAAAATTCAGAGAGTTCCATCACCAAGGAAATGAGGTGAGGTCACTACCTTCAGGAAATAAATGAGGTCCCTGTCTTGGCCAACTTTGTCCTAACCGTTGCGTCCTAGTGTCTCCTGACATGAAGGCTGCCCTACTTCCTGTGATACTTTCACATGTTAGAATGGTATTGAAACCATAGTCACCTGGGAACAGCTCTCCACACAGGCCTGCTTTGGTCCATCTTCCTTACATTAAGAATAGAGAGGCTGACTCAGACACATCCTTTCATCCTGACCATGTTGTTTGCCATGGAATATGACTTTTGTTCTCTCAGGTCTTTCATAGCTGCCTACATCTTCTCCAGGGATCATTTCTGCATGGATTTTGAGGTACTCAGCAGGTGGAAGATCTCCTAACTTCCTGTATTGTAATATCAACTTTATCCCTGCTCTTCTGTAAAGTGAGATTGAGGGAACATTGTATGGTTAGGGTTAATAGCATGTTCCATTTGGCTTAGGAATCATTCTGGTGGATGAATAATGGTATTGGGAACCAGCGATATTTATAAGAATATAGAGGTAAAATATAAGTATGAAAACAGAAATCTAAGTAATATTTGAAGGCCAGAAGGATTTGGGCCCTTGATTGGAATCCTGAGCTTGAGTAATGTTTTGCACTGAGGTCTCAGTTAAATCGGTATACATTGGCATAAGACCCTGTACCTCAGATGATTGAATGTAGAAGAGAACATCCAGTCAAAAAGGGATAGTGTGTAGGTTTAGAAAGATAGTCAGTAGGTTTAGGAGGAAGAGTGAGTCTAGGATTTGGACCAAAAGTTCTTTAGCAATAGGTTTCGGTTAGAGAGTGAATATAAATGGCACCATATGTGAAAAGTCGGGCACAATGATGAACTGGGAAAAATATGTAGGAAAGCAGACATCAATAGAGACATTAGGAAATCAGGCAAAGTATAACGTGAGTGATAGGATTAGACATTTTCAACAGGGTTGAGGTTGAATACATAATCTTAAAAAGAAACAAAAATGTAGTCACCAATTAGATTGACATTGGAGAGCATTAGGCAAACTGGACATGGATGTTTTTAGTAATCCATGTTCACATTCCATTGAGGCTTTAGTACAATCATAACGGTGACCTTTGCATTTTGTGTCCAGAATATTACTGTGATAATATGTATATGTAGCTAAGGTGACATGAGTATTTCTTCCACCTTTTCTGGGAGAAATATTTTGAAAACATATAAATTAGTACTGGGGATACTAATAGGTTTACCCTGTGTTGATGAATATAGAGATGATGCATTAATAGACCATACTGTGAAAAAATTATATGATTGGTTCCAAATTTAAATAATGGATTGTTTAAATATCTGAAAACACAGAGGAAATCATATATTGAAATACGTACATTCATTCCAACCAGTTATATATCTAATGGTATTATTAGGGTTACCGTTTATCATGAATAGTGTGTGATTTTTGCTTCAAAAATGATTATGGAATCGAAAATAATGTGTTTAGAAAGAAGTCTAGTGAAAAGACCAGTCAAGAAACATGGAGGAATATATGTGTTCCGAAGGAGGAAGTGATTGAAAGTGAACCAAATATTTATAAATTTGTGAACTTGTGAATGAAAGGATATATTTTATGATGTCCATAAACTGAATAAATAATAACGTACCGAGTTTGAATAAAAATGAACTTTAACAAACACATCATATCCAATAGGAATGTATTTGCATTGATGTTAAAATTGGTCAGTTACTCTAGAAATATTAGGATTTGTAAGAACCCTTCCCTGAAGTTAGTTTTCAGTACTAGGAAACAAATATGTATTTCAGTGGATGTATATTTCTGAGAATAAACTTGTTAAAAGTTGATTATAAATCCACATATATGAATATGAATGAATAAGATGTATAAGAAGACATATATTTCATATTTTGGAAAATCTGGAGACTATATATATATATATATATATATATATATATATATATATATATGAGAGAGAGAGAGAGAGAGAGAGAGAGAGAGACACAAAGACACACACATTATAATGTCGCAATATATATGTCAATCGAAATTAATCATGAAAAATAACTCATCCACATATCCCAAAATATTCATTTTACTGAACATGGATGTATGTATAATGTTGTTTATCTAGGAAGCTCACCCATGGGTTGAATTTTCTGTACCAACAGCGTTTAGGAGGAGTGATCTCTTCTCACAAATAGTATCTGCCAAGTAAGCCACCTCACAAGAATGTACGTGTGAAACCAGGTAGGATTCTATTTGTGCATATAAAAATACATGCGCTTAATAGGCTACAGAGAAAGGGAGACAGGAATTCATATATTTCTTAACTTTAAAAACACATAGAATAGTGTGTAGTGTCCCTCTTTATCCCTTTTGATTAACTTTGGCTTAAAAAAAGAATTTTATTGAGAATTTTTGTATATATGTTTGTCAGGAATATTGCTCTGAAGTTTTCTTTCCTTGATGTGTCTTTGTCTGATTTTGGTATGTGAGTGATACTAGCCTCATGGAATGAGTTTGGAGAAGTTCCATCCTTTCCTATTTTATGGAATAATTTGAGGAATATTGTGATGAATGCTTCTTTGAAGGTCTTGTAGAACATGGCTGAGAATCTGTCTGTTCCTGGGCTTTGCTTGATTGGTAGGCTGTTGACAGCAACTTCTATTTCATTGCTTGAAATTGATTTGTTTAAATTGTTCATGTCCTACTAATTCAGTTTGGGTATATCTCTAAAATTTTATTGATGTCATCATGGTATTTTAATTTATTAGAGTATAAATTTTCAAATTAGTTTTCAATTATTCTGTGTATTTTAGTTGTGTACTCTGTAAAAGTTCCTTTATGATCCTTAATTTTAGTAATTTGAGGTTTCTTTTTTTCTTCATTAGCTTGGTAAAGGATGTGTCAATTTTATTTATTTTTCGAAGATTAAATTTTGTGTTGTGTCAAAAAAAATAACACATGGAAAATTATTTCAACAAATTGAATAGATTTATAACTCCTACCTTATATCATGCAAAAGGCAAGTCCAACTATACACCATTTCTCTTCTGAAATGCTTGTATTTCTATTCGGTATGGGTTATTTTTTTCCATTATATTAGTATTAGTAGTCAGAGTCTAGTAGGGTATGGGTTAGTGTCAGGGATTCAGTATTTCAAATAGCAAATTGGAAAATGAATCCAATGTGTATGCAAATATGTGCTACAAAAAAAATCTTCCCTCTCTCATCCAGAACAATGACTTGACATTACCTTTGCCCCAAGTAAGTCACAATTAGAGGAGAAGAGTTATAAAATCTGTGAATACATATCTGGAATGGAAAATGCTCAGGAGTTTACATCCTTGGAGTTGATAGAGCAGTTTCCAAAAGTAAGTGACATGGTAAACACTCCACAAACATGGAGATCTGCTGGCCGAAACACTTCTTGAGAAATAGCCTCTGAGGTTGGCACTTGAAATATATGTTGTTGTCAGGAGCTTTAGCTTCCAATGTAGTGAGACCATCAAAGCTGGGTCTGCATCTATGTGACCAGGAGGACAATGTTTCTTATTTTCCAATGAACATGAAGCAGCAGTACTGAATTCTCTCTTTGTAGCTAAACTGTGGCCACTGGGGCTAAGTGTCTCCCCATGTGGACTGTGAAGCCATTTGGTCATCTTCTATTTTCGTGGTGTTTCTTGCTGCTGCACTGGGAGTTTGGTATTTGCTTCATAAAATACAAGGTGTTCAACTGGGACACAGTGCTGGAGGGAGTTCTGACATGTGTGGTGGGTCAGGGTCTGCAGTAGAATGCACCAAACAGGCTTCTATCCCACATAGCTTTCCCTCTTGACTATAGCAACCTGATTCTAAGCATTGCCCTGAAACCTCTCCATATAACAAGATGCCTTTAAATAGAAGGGTCTGCTGGCTGCACCGTGTCTGTCTCACGGCATTTGAAAGTCAATAGCAGATCCACATGGCCCCACCACAGATGTTTTATCACACACATGCACACCACTGCTCTAGGCCCACTACTCAGCAGGCTCCAACTTACTGGCATCTCTGTTCTACACCATTTACATGATCCCCTGTCAATCAAGGCACTGTCTGGTATACTCATGATCAGCAACAGGATATCCAAAGTTTCTCCAGTGCCACTAGGTTATGGGAATTTCTAAAAATTCATGGTATTTATCTAGCCATTTTTCACAGATGAAGTTGTTGGTACTGTGGGTTTCAATTCATTAAATAACCATTAAATGTTAAGGAAGCTCATTTCAATGAAAGACCTGGAGAACTCTCACAGGCAAGGCTTCCCAAAGAGTGGCCAAATGGTCACATGAAGCCAGGCCCATTGAGGTCTAAAATGTGAGGTCCATGTGTGTTTTGACTCTCATCTATGGCTGCCAAGTCTTTCAGAATAAAACCTGTGATATCCTGGCTGAGATTCCCAGTGCTCTGTGGAAAGCCTCCCTGGGCCTAGATCTCAGTTTCCAAGGGCGACTCTCATGCGTGGCTTCCTGAAATCCCTACACAATTCATGGCAATACTTCTAGGAAGTCAGTCCCAGATCTCATTCTCTAAGGGGAATCACACCAGAGTTCAAGCCCAGGTGGACCCAGTCATCTCTTCCAACTGCCACACAAATGACCACAATTAAAACCAAAACACTTCCACATGGCCCTCATTTTCTTCCATATAGACACACATCATAACCTCTGGCTGGAGTTTTCCATGAGGGGCACAGCTCAACCAGTGCCCAAAATAAGCTCCCTTGCCCCTCATTTGCCTAAAGTCAGGGTGGATTTGACACGCTTCCATTGAACCAGGAGTGATCAAATAGGCCTGCTGTTAATAATGCTCCACTTCTCCACTTTCAGGCCTTCTTACTGTGGGGTTTAGATTCTTCTTTTTTTTTAATTTTTTTTGGAAATTTAATTGGAATGTAAAAAAATTGTATTGCAGAATATTAAATTTCTTATGGCAAAGCCTTCATCTTGTTTGTGAAGGAAACCTTGATGCCTTGCCAATCTGGTTGTATGGAGACACTCAAAATTTTCTGTTACATACTACATGGATGAATGGCTACAGCACATAGTTTTTGAAAACTGAAACGCAGAAACCAGCAAGTAAGATAACAAATAAAAGACAATTTTATTAAAAAATAAAGTTGTTAAATGACTCAAATATTGGAAATTCAATTCTTTTTTTTTTCTTTTTTCTTTGTTTGTTCAAAACATTATAAAGGTCATGATATATCATCTTTCATACATTTGACTCAATTGGGTAATGAACTCCAATTTTTACCCCAAAAACAAATCGCAGAATCACATCAGTTACACACTCACGTTTTTACATAATAGCATATTAGTGATTTTTGTATTCTGTTACCTTTCCTATCCCCTACTATTCCCCCTCCTCTCTTATCTTCCCTCTCTACTTCATCTGCTGTTGTTTAATTCTCTCCCTTGTTTTCCCCCTTTAGCCTCACAACCTCTTATATGTAATTTTGTGTAACATTGAGTGTCTCCTACCATTTCCATATGCTTTCCCTTCTCTCTTTCTCTCCCGCCATCATCTCTGTTTAGTGTTAATATTTTTCTCATGTTCTTCCTCCCTGTCCTGTTCTTATTTGCTCTCTTTATATAAAAGGAAACATTTGGCATTTGTTTTTTAAGGATTGGATAGCTTCGCTTAGCATAATCTATTCTAATGCCAACCATTTACCTGCAAATTCTATGATTTTGTCATTTTTCAGTGCTGTGTAATACTCCATTGTGTATAGATGACACATTTTTTTTTTTTTTACCCATTCGTCTCTTTAAGGGCATCTAGGTTGGTTCCACAGTCAAGCTATTGTGAATTGTGCCGCTATGATCATTGATGTGGCAGTATCCCTAGAGTGCTCTCTATTAAAATCCTCAGGGAATAGTCTGAGAAGGGCGATAGCTCGGTCAAATGGTTGTTCCATTCCCAGCATTCCCAGGAATCTCCATACTGCTTTCCAAATTGGACTCACCAATTTGCAGTCCCACCAGCAGTGTACAAGTGTACCCTTTTCCCCACATCCTCGCCAACACTTATTGTTGTTTGACTTCATATTGGCTGACAAACTTACTGGAGTGAGATGGTATCTTAGGGTGGTATTGACTTGCATTTCTCTGACTGCTAAAGATGGTGAGCATTTTTTCATGTACTTGTTGATTGATTGTATGTCCTCCTCTGTGAAGTGTCTGTTCAGGTCCTTGGCCCATTTGTTGATTGAGTTATTTGTTATCTTATTGTTTAATTTTTTTGAGTTTTTTTTTATATTCTGGATATTTGGGCTCTATCTGAAGTGTGAGGGTTAAAAATTTGTTCCCAGGATGTAGGCTCTCAATTTACCTCTCTTATTGTTTCTCTTGCTGAGAAAAAAAACTTTTTAGTTTAAGTAAGTCCCATTTGTTTATTCTTGTTATTAACTCTTGGGCTATGTGTGTCCTGTTAAGGAATTTGGAGCCCAACCCCAGAGTATGTACATCATAGCCAAGATATTCTTCTATCAGACACAGTGTCTCTGATTTTATATCTGGCTCCTTGATTCATTTTGAGTTAATTTTTGTGCATTGTGAGAAAAAGGGATTCAGTTTTATTTTGTTGCATATGGATTTCCAATTTTCTCTGCACTTTTTGTTGAAGATGCTATTCTTCTTCCATTGCATGCTTTTACCCCCATTTTCAAATGTAAGAAAGTTGTAATTTTTTGGATTAGTCTCTGTGTCCTCTATCTGTACCATTGGTCCACCTGCCTGTTTTGATACCAGTACCACGCTGTTTTTGTTACTATTGCTTTGTAGTACAGTTTGAACTCTGGTATCGTTATACCTCCAGCACACTACCTTCTTAGAATTGCTTTTGCAATTCTGGGTCTTTTGTTTTTCCATATGAAATTCATGATTACTTTATCTATTTCTACAAGAAATACCATTGGGATTTTGATTGGCATCGCATTAAACCTGTAGAGAACTTTGGGTAATATCGTCATTTTGATGAGGTTATTTCTGCCTATCTATGTACAGGGTATATTTTTTCATCCTCTAATATCTTCTTCTATCTCTCTCTTTAGGGTTCTGTAGTTTTCATTGTATTAATCTTTCACCTCTTTGGTTAGGTTGATTCCCAAGTTTTTTATTTTCTCTGAGTATAGTTTAAATGGAGTGGTTTTTCTCATTGCCATTTCAGAAGTTTTGTTGCTGATATACAGGAATGCCTTTGATTTATGCGTGTTGATTTTATATCCTGCCACTTTGCTGAATTCATTTATTCACTCTAGCAGTTTCTTTGTAGACCCTTTTGTGTCTGTTAAATATATTATCATGTCATCCACAAATAGCGATAATATAAGTTCTTCTTTTCCTATTTTTATGCCTTTAATTTCCTTTGTGTAATTGCTCTGGATAGTATTTCAAGAACTAAATTGAATAGAAGTGGTGATAGAGGGCATCCCTGTTTTCAGTTTTTCTCCATTTAGGATGATGGTAGCCTGAGGTTTAGCATATATAGCTTTTACCATGTTGAGGTAAGTTCCTGTTATTCCTAGTTTTTAATAGTGTTTTAAACATAAAGGGATGCTGTACTTTGTAGAATTCTTTTTCTGAATCTATCGAGATAATCATATGGTTCTTCTCTTTAAGTCTATTGATGTGATGGATTACATTTATTGATTTCCATATATTGAACCAGCCTTGCATCCCAGGGATGAATCCTACTTGATCATGAAGCACAATTTTTTTGATATGCTTTTGTATTTGCTTCGCCAGGATTTTATAGAGAATTTTTGCATCCAATTTTATTAGAGATATTGGTCTGTAGTTTTCTTTCTTTGAAGTGTGTTTGTCTGGTTTTGGGATCAGGGTGATTTTGGCCTCCTAGAATGAATTTGGAAGAACTCCTTCTTTTTCTATTTCTTGAAATAGCTTGAAAAGTATTGGTATTAATTTTTCTTTGAAGGTTTTTTAGAACTCCCCTGTATATCCATCTGGTCCAGGGAGTTTTTTGGTTGCTAGTTTTGATGGTTTCTTCTATTTCTTCTATTGTTATTGGTCTATTTAAATTGTGTGTGTCTTCCTGTCTCAATCTGGGCAGATCATATGACATAAGAAATTTATCGATATCTTCATTATATTGTGTTTTATTGGAATATAGGGTTTCAAAATACTTTCTAATTATCTTCTGTATTTCTGTAGTGTCTATTGTGATATTACCATTTTTATCCCATATGTTAGTAATTTGAGTTCTCTCTCTACTTCTCTTCATTAGCATGGCTAAGGTCCTGTCGATCTTATTTATTTATTCAAAGAACCAACTTTTATTTTTTCAATGTTTTTTGTTTCAATTTCTTTGATTTCTCCTCTAATTTTAATTTTTTCTTGTCTTCAACTACATTTGCTGTTGTTTTGCTCTTTTTTTCTAGGTTTTTGAGGTGTAGTGTGAGATCATTTATTTGTTGTTTTTTTCTTTTTTTGATGAAAGAATTCCAAAAAAATGAATTTCCCTCTTAAAACTGCTTTCATTGTTTCCCATAGAATCCGGTATGTTGTGTCTCTATTGTCATTTGTCTCTAAGAAATTTTTATCTCCTCCTTTATGTCTTCTGTAACCCATTGATCATTCAGTAATATATTGTTCATTTTCCATGTGATGTAGAGTTTTTTTTTCCTTCTTTTATCATTGATTTCAATTTTCATTCCATTATGATCAGATATGGTGCATGGTATTATCTCCATAACTTTATATTTACTAAGAGTTTCCGTATGGCATAATATATGGTCTATATTTGAGTAGGACCAATGTGCTGCAGAGAAGAACATGTATCCACTTTATGATATTGAATATATTCTATATATGTTGGTTAAGTCTAGGTTATTGATTGTGCTATTGAGTTCTATAGTTTCTTTATTCAGCTTTTCTCTAGAGGATCTGTCTAATGGTGAGAGTTGTGTGTTGAAGTCACCCTTAATTTTTGTGTTATAGCCTATTTGACTCTTAAACTTGAGGAGAGTTTGTTTTATGACTTTGCAGCAAAATTGTTTGGTGCATACAAATTGATAATTGTTATGTCCTGTTGGTGAATGGTACCTTTTAACAGTATATAGTGTCCTTCTTTATCACTTTTGATTAACTTAGGTTTGAAGTGGATTTTATTTGATATGAGTATGGCCACTCCTGCTTGCTTCCAAGGGCCAAGTATGGCTGCCAAATCTTTCAGAATAAAATCATGTGATTTACTGGCTGAGATTCCCATTGCTCTGTGGAAAGCCACCTTGGGCCTAGATCTCAGTTTCAAAGGGCGACTCTCATGCATGGCCTCCTAAAAACCAACACAATTCATTTCAGTACTTCTATGAGGTAATTTCCAAAACTCAGGCTGTAAGGGGAATCACACCAGAGTTCAAGCCCAGGTGGACCCAGTCATCTCTTCCAACCCCCACACAAATGACTACAATTAAAACGAAAACACTCCGACATGGCCCTCATCTTCGTCCATAAAAACACTCATAAAAAGTTCTAGATCGAGGTTACCATGAGGGTCACAACCAAACACAGTGTCCAGAATAAGCTCCCTTGCCTCTAATTTGCCTAAAATCAGGGTGGCCTGGACACCCTTCCTGTGAACCAGGAGTGATCAAAAAGCCTGCCATCAATTCCGCTCTGTTTCTATAATTTGAGGCCTAGTGAAAGTCAGGTATAGATTTTTTATGCGATTTGGAGTCATGAGAAAACCCAAGCACATCTGCAGAGCATTCAAGAATTCATTTGACTCGAAGGATCCCTATTCTCACTTGAAGGAGGTCAGGAACCTAACAAAGGAAGGCAAGAATCTTCATCCACAATGACTGCTCTTTTTGCCATTTTGGTTTTGAATGCACACATGGGATCTTTCTTTAGATCCATCAGGTGCTGAGAATCTATCCACAGCCACACACAGGGCCAAGAGGCAGATTCCGCCAAATCCCTTTCCAAAGCAATTAAGCAAAGAGCCACAAGTGATGCCCATTTATTTCCATTTGAAAACTTTTTTCTACAGGCTTCACAAAGGGGTGGCCTGAGGCAAAGACCTTCTTGAAATTCAGGGCAACAGAACAATACATAAACAAAAAGGCCCAAAGCAGGGTTTCTCCACTGAGACTTTCTTGGTCACACTGATATCTGAGTTTTCTGATATACTCGCATTTTCCTCAGCTATCCAGTACATGACCATGTCACAGAGCTTCGAGGCGGTACATATTTTGGACACAAAACCATGAGCGTAATCTGGAGAGTGACCAGAATTCAGGAAGAAAACAGGAACTTAGGAAGATGGCAGGTGCTGTTCATTCATAAGGCAAGCTGTAGTCCATTCATAAATTGTGCAGGATGAACGCTGGGAAGCTTTCTGGTAGACAGGACAAATGCATTGATGCATTCTCTTTTCTAATGTCTACAACCATGAACACAGTGGGATATGTAGACACAGAAACACTCGCCTTGTCAAATGACTTACTAGAAACAGTCCACTCCAAACCAAACAAACTACCTTTTCTACCTATTCTGAGAACATGAGACAAAACAACAAACACAACTGCACCCACAATGGAACCTCCTTCCCCCAGTAGGTCTGTGACTATCCGGAGTGTCCTCTGACTGGTGGGCCATAATATATTCCCCCATAATGGGCTGTCCTGTCTCAGATCTGGTCTCTGTGGACAACTTTGTAATGCTGTCAGGACCCAGCAGTGAGCCACTACCTGCTTTCTCAGGAAAGGCCGCTTTTCAGACCTTCCTGGCATTTGGCCATCCTCACAACAATAGGTACAAAGAAAGACTGACTCTGTCCTTGGTAAATCCAAACAAGTTTGAACACTGGGACTTGCACTGGGACTGGCTTTGGGTGCCTGGCTTCCTGGATTCCAAGTTCAGAGAGTTCCATCACCAAGGAAGTGAGTTGAGGTCATTTCCTTCAGGAACTGAATGAGGTCACTACCTTGACAACCACTTTGTCCTAAAAGTTTCTTCCAAGGGTCCCATGATATGGAGGCTGCACCTACTTGCTCTGACATTTTCACAAGTTAGAATGGTATATCAACCATGGGGACCCGGGATCAGCTCTCCACACAGGCCTGGTTTGGTCCATCTTCTCTATATTAAGAAGAGAGAGGCTGATTCAGACACATCCTTTCATCCTGACCGGGTTGTTTGCCATGGAATATGACTTTTGCTCTCTCAGATCCTTCATACCTGCCTACACCTTCTGGAGGGATTATTTCTGCAGGGACTTTTGAGGTTCTCAGCTGGTGGATGATACCCTACCTTCCTGTATTTTAAGACCAACTCTGTCCCTGCTCTTCTGTAAAGTGAGATTGAGGGAACAGTGTATGGTTAGTGTTAATACCATGTTTGATTTGGGTTAGGAGTCATTCTGCTGGATGAATTATGGTATTGGGAACCTGTGATATTTATAAGAATATAAACGTGAAATATATGTATGAGAACAAAGATCTAGGAAAGATTAGAAGACCAGAAAGGCATTGGGCCCTTGATTGGTATACTTAGCTTGAATTTTCTTCTGCACCGAGGTCTCAGATAAATCGATATACAATGGCATAGGACCCTATACCTCGGATGATTGAAAGTAGAAGAGAACATCCAGTCAAAAAGGGATAGTCTGTAGGATTAGGAAGATAGTCAGTAGGTTTAGGAAGAAGAGTGACTCTAGGAGTTGGACCAAAAGTTCTTTAGCAATTCGTTTTCAGTTAGAGGGTGTGCTGGGAGCCACAGCCAATTAATATGATGCATGGCATTTTTGATTGAAAGGTGATGCCAGCTAGCCATTGAGATGATACGATTATGTTAAAAAGTACATTCATATGGATACCGGACTCCTGCTGCGGGACTCCTGGAGAGTTCCCATTGGTTGGGAAAGTGCAGTAGGAGGGAATTCCGGGGAGGCGCTTGCGCTAGAGTTCCGGGAAGGAACCAGCAGAACGCCGCGTGGGTGGATCGGGAAGCTTCCCGGGCGGACGTGTTATTGGCGGTTCTTTCAAATAAAGTTTGTTCCTGTTTGAGTGGCTCGTGATCTTGTGCCCAGCCAGACAGCGGCAACTGGTGGCCCTGTACGGGGAGCGCCTGAAGCTTGGAGGTGAGTAAAATTGCTCGCCCCTGAGGGAAGGCGACAGAATGGGTGACCATTTCAAAAAACAATGTGTTCTTCTTTTGATTTATTTTGTTTTTGTTTCAAGCTGCCTATCCCTAGAATTTTCTCAGGCAAACTGGGAAAAATGGTTGGCTCAAGGCTTGAAGTTGTTTGGCCAGGAGAAAGAGAAAATTGATACAACTATTCTTTGCTCCGTTTTTGTTTCATTCTGTTTCGGCTTTGTTTTATGCTACCTTACTGGGTTGCGTTACCTTTATAGTAGATTAGAAACTAGTAAAAAACAAACCGAAAAACTGTTAAGTAAATTGTTAGAGGTCCAAACTGTGGTAGAAAACATGTCAGGTCAAGCAAAAGAGAAGGTCTCTCCAGCTAGTCAGACAGAGGAAAATTTGAAGAAAGAAAGCTTAGAGGAAAAACGACCATCAGTTGGGGAGTTACAACAGGAGGCTGCTACTAACTCCGTTCTATCACCAGAGGGCGTAAGAGCTGAGCGGCCCTCAATTCCTGTAGTTAATGCACAAAATCCTAAGGCAAGATCCCAAAGACTAGCATGCCCTGTACTTGAGCAGGCAGGAGGGCAACGAATTCATCGCGCTCTAGATTTCAAAACAGTAAAGCAATTAAAAGAGGCTGTAACAACCTATGGCCCGCAAGCACCCTTCACCATAAGCATGGTTGAATCTATTACCAACTTAGACATGACACCAGCAGATTGGGCTAACATGTGTCGATCTGTGCTAAATGGAGGACAATATTTGTTATGGAAGGTTGCCAATGAGGAATTCTGCATGGAGACAGCTAGGCGAAATACAGCAGCCGGTTACCCTCAAAGAAATCTGGAGATGTTGTTAGGAAAGGGACCTTATGAGGGTCAACGGCAACAAATTGAATATGATCCTGGTGTATACACACAAATTGCTGCAGATGCAGTTAGGGCATGGAAAACTTTACAGGGGCATGGAGATTTACAAGGACAGTTATCTAAGGTAATACAAGGAACTAACGAACCTTACGCTGAATTTGTAGATAGGCTTATTCAGACAGCTTCTAGGATATTTGGAGATGTAGAACAAGCAATGCCATTTATAAAACAACTGGCTTATGACCAAGCAAATCGTTGCTGCAGAGAGGTCATTAGACCATGGAAACATGAAGATTTAAACACATATATTAAATTATGTAGAGACATTAATGAACAAGGACAAGTCTTAGCAGCAGTACAACAGGCTTTAGATGCCAGGCCAAAAACATGCTACAATTGTGATCAGACAGGACATTTTAAAAGGAATTGCCCCATAGGAGGAGGGTTTAACAAAGCTAGGTATCAAAGGAATAGAATACCAGGTATTTGCCCACGATGCCGTAGAGGGAGACATTGGGCTAATGAATGCCGTTCTCAAACCACCATAGAGGGCACTCCGTTATCAAAAAACGGACAAGGATCAAGTGTTTACCCACGATATCGTGGAGAAAGGCATCAGGCTCCATTGCCAAAAAACGGACTGGAGGGCCCAATGCTCCGGGGCCCAAAACCACAAATATACGGGGCAATGGAGGAACCCAGCAGCACCATCAAGGTAGTGCCCAGGACACATTATCCATTAAATCCCTCATCAGACAAACTAGAGGGAGCGCAGGGCTGGACATCTGCGCCTCCGCAAGAGCAGTACTAACTCCAGAGATGGGAATTCAAATCATTCCCACAGGAGTAAAAGGACCTCTTCCCCAAGGAACGGTAGGCTTATTATTGGGACGCAGTTCTTCCACACTAAAAGGACTTATGATAAGTCCCGGGGTAATTGATCCCGATTATGAAGGTGAAATAAAAATTATAGCTAGTTCTCCAAGAGGCATATCAGTTATCTCACCAGGGGATAGAATAGCACAGTTACTAATAATACCCAGCCTACATGATAAATTTTCTAGTCGTACTGTAGAAAGAGGTACCAGGGGATTGGGCTCCACAGGTGTAGATTGGGCTATGCTGTCTTTAAATTTAGATTCTCGCCCCATGCTAAAACTAAATATTCAAGGATACGACTTTAATGGGCTACTGGACACAGGTGCAGACCTTAGCATCATATCTAGTCAGGAATGGCCAAAACATTGGCCATTACAACAAGCCACTCAAACGCTTCGAGGCCTAGGAGTGGCTACTAATCCCCATAGAAGTGCAATGGTATTAGATTGGAAGGATCCTGAAGGATGTGAGGGAACTATACAGCCATATGTATTGGATCATCTTCCTATAAATTTATGGGTACGAGATGTCCTAGATCAATTAGGTTTAACGTTAACAAATAACATCAATCCTAATGCGCCCACTACTAGGGCTAAACAAGGTTTTAAAAAAGAAAAAAGATTAGGAAAACAAGGACAAAATATAGCAGCACCAATTCAAATAGATCAAGGAACAGACAGACATGGGTTGGATTTTCAGAAAGGGCCACTGAGACAATAAAAATTACTTGGAAATCAGAAAGACCAGTGTGGGTTCCTCAGTGGCCCCTGACTAAAGAAAAGATACAAGTAGCCCATGATCTGGTTAAACAACAATTAGCGAAAGGACATATACAACCTTCCATATCTCCCCATAATACTCCCATTTTTGTTATTAAAAAGAAATCTGGTAAATGGAGATTATTACAAGATTTAAGAGCCATTAATAATGAGATGGTTATTATGGGACCTGCTCAATCAGGGATTCCCCAATTGTCTGCTTTACCAAAAACCTGGTATGTTTTAGCTATAGATATTAAAGATTGTTTTTTTTCAATTCCTATTCATCCTGAGGATAGTCCACATTTTGCATTTACTATCCCTGCACTAAATCATGAAGGTCCTGATCAGAGATATGAATGGAAAGTACTCCCTCAGGGGATGGCTAATAGTCCAACTATGTGTCAAATTTATGTTAACAAAGCAATCCAACCACTTAGAAATCAAAATCCTGAACTACAAATATTTCACTATATGGATGATGTATTATTGGCACATAAAGATAAAAACATATTGCTGGAATGTTATGCCACACTTACAAACTTATTAAAAAATTATAATCTAGAGATAGCAATAGATAAAGTACAATTAAATCTTCCAATTAATTATCTAGGAGTCCTGTTATCCTCAACCATGGTCCGTCCACCAAAAATTCAAATACGAGTAGATCAACTCAAATCACTTAATGACTTTCAAAAGTTATTGGGAGACATAAATTGGATAAGGCCTTATCTAGGCATACCAACAGGAGAGCTAGGACCTTTATTTGATATCCTAAAAGGTCCATCAGATCCAAATTCACCCCGCATGCTAACGCCTGAAGCAAGAAAGGCATTAAAAATCATTGAAACATATATGGAAAATATGCACTTGGATAGAATTGATATAAGTTTGCCTTTATTATTTATTGTACTACCAACAAAAAATATTCCTACAGGAGTATTTTGGCAAGAAGGTCCATTATTGTGGATACATTTATCTTATTCTCCTAATACTATTCTTACTAGATATCCTGAGGCTGTAGGACAATTAATACTCAAAGGAATAAAAGCAGCAAAGGGAGTGTTTGGGATTTCTCCCAATAAAATTATTACTCCATATACTATGGATCAAATTGATGAGTTAGCCAATGAGTTAAATACTTGGGCAATAATCATGTGTAAATCTAATGTTTCATTTGATAATCACTTGCCATCTAATCCTTTGTTGTCTTTTTGGTCTAAGCATCCTGTAGTTTTTCCAAAAATGACAAGAAAGACCCCTATCATGAATGCTCCAAATATATTCACTGATGGGTCAAATAATGGTACAGCAGCAGTAGTTACCCCTGATCAAACTTTTACATTTTTAGTACCCAAACAATCAGCTCAAAAGGTAGAGCTTAATGCAGTATTACAAGCTTTTATGATGTTTAAAGATTCCGTATTTAATTTATTTTCTGATAGTCAATATGTAGTTAATGCTATAGTATCCCTTGAAGATGCAGGTAGGATTTCCCCTTCTTCTACTGTTTTCTCTTTGTTTTCCACTATACAAAGTCTAATCTGGGACAGAAAAGATCCATTCTTTATAGGATATATCAGGGCACATACAGGATTGCCTGGAGCCCTTAGTTTGGGCAATGAATTAGCAGATAAATCTACACATGACATACATATTTTCTCCACAATAGAAGAAGCTATAAATTTTCATAAAAGGTTTCATGTCAATGCTAATACTTTACAAAAACGTTTTAAAATAACTAAAGAACAAGCCAGACATATAATAAAACAATGTCAAAATTGTGTGACATTTTTACCACAAGTTAATCTTGGAGTCAATCCTAGAGGACTGATACCTAACCATATTTGGCAGATGGACGTCACACACTTGCCAGAATTTGGAAAATTAAAATATTTGCATGTTACAGTTGATACTTCTTCTGGATTTTTGATGGGCTCCCTTCATGCCGGAGAAAAAACTAAAGATGTTATAGCTCATTGCTTACAAAATTTTGCCACTGTGGGCGTTCCAAAACAGTTAAAAACAGATAACGGTCCCGGTTATGCTTCTACCTCTTTTAAACAATTCTGCTCATCATTTGGCATTACTCACATAACAGGAATTCCATACAATCCACAGGGACAAGGCATAGTTGAAAGAGCTCATCAAACTATTAAAATGTACTTATTAAAACAAAAGGAGGGAATTGGAAAGGGGTATATATCCCCCAAAGATAAACTTAAAATAACCCTCTTTACTCTAAACTTTTTAAATTTGGATTCATCAGGACTTAGTGCTGCGGAAAGGCATATGTATCCAAAAAATGTGCATAAGCCTAAAGTTCTTTGGAAAGATATTCTAACAGGACAATGGAAAGGTCCTGACCCAGTAATTGTCTGGAGTCGGGGCTCTGTTTGCGTGTTTCCACAGGGAGAACAGCAGCCGATTTGGATTCCAGAAAGACTAACTAAAACGATTTCTACAGATCAAAAAGAAGATAATTTGACTCAAATCCATAACAGCTGATATCCAGAACTCCAGCTTGGCCATTCTTACATCTGCGACTGATTAACCAGGATGCTTTTTTCAATATCTATTTTATTATTGCATTTTTCCATATCATAGGTTCTATTTTATTTTTGAGCTCATACAGACCTTGGTTGATGTTTTTCTGATCAGTTTTATTTTTTAACTGTGGAGTTTTTAACATTGCAATGGAGATTTCACCTAGGTGAAACTACAAGGCCTTTACTATTGTCTTATGTGTTGTATGTTATATGTGCACACTTCTGTTTTGTGTTATGTGTCTATATGTGCGTATGTCCATAGATCATATATGAGGAGTGCTCAAAAAAAAAAAAAAAAAAAAAATGGATCCAAGTACTTTTTATTATTCACGTAATTTTAATGGTTTAATTTAAATTGGGTAAACAGCTGTTAAAAATTATTTTAATATGTGTACAAATAAGCAGGTTAACAAATCTGTTTGTTTATTTTCATCTTTCCTTTTCATTATATTTAATAATTCTGTTCAAGATAATGTAAATTGTTCTAAAAAAAAAAAAATGTTTTCTTAGTACCTGTTAAAATGTTACATTTTTTTTTTTCTTTCTCTCTTTAACATCATTGTCAGAATTCTTATTTTTCATCCCAGTGCCGGTGAAGACAAAGATGAAACCAAACTACAACTTCTTCGATAATTATCACAACAAACTGTATAAACTGATACATCAATGATCTTGGGAGGAAATGGACATATTGATAGATTCCTCCACTTTGAACTGCTTACAAAACTTGCCTGGACTATGTATCACTTGTATGCACTGTGATCTATCTGTTGATACAACAAATTATGGTAATGCTGGCGTATCTTTGCTGATGTGTCACCAGTGATGCAATTTTCCCTAGGAGTCGTCAATTGATTTGGTGTTGTGGCATTTCTGTATCCTCCTCCCTTCTACTAGTGATGGTCTAATTTTGGGGGCCAATCTGGGGGCCAACAGAGGTGAGGCAAAGAACCTCACCCCCCCACTGGTGCATAGGCCTATCCACAAGTATGGCTATATGCTGGATCGGTAGTCAGTGACGGGTATGATCCAATTGCAATGGTATCAACCTAAGACAGGAGGCTGACGCCTAAAGGTCAGTTTTCCAATGACGGGTAAGAACCATATGTTGAATTGGACAAACCTAACAGGCACGGTCCCTAGCCACATTACTTGTTGCTTAATTAAACAGAAAGGGGGAGATGCTGGGAGCCACAGCCAATTAATATGATGCATGGCATTTTTGATTGAAAGGTGATGCCAGCTAGCCATTGAGATGATACGATTATGTTAAAAAGTACATTCATATGGATACCGGACTCCTGCTGCGGGACTCCTGGAGAGTTCCCATTGGTTGGGAAAGTGCAGTAGGAGGGAATTCCGGGGAGGCGCTTGCGCTAGAGTTCCGGGAAGGAACCAGCAGAACGCCGCGTGGGTGGATCGGGAAGCTTCCCGGGCGGACGTGTTATTGGCGGTTCTTTCAAATAAAGTTTGTTCCTGTTTGAGTGGCTCGTGATCTTGTGCCCAGCCAGACAGCGGCAAGGGTGAATGTAAATGTCAGCACATGTGAAGAGACAGTCACAATGATGAACTGGGAAAAATATGTAGGAAAGCAGATATCAATAGGGGCATTAGGAAATCAGGCAAAGTATAAAGTGAGTGATAGGATTAGATATTTTCAACAGGCTTGAGGTTAAATATATAATCTTAGGAAGAAACAAATATGTAGTAGCCAATAAGATTGACATTTGAGAGCAGTAGGCACCCTGTACATAGATGCTTTTAGTAATCCATGGTCACTTCCCATTTAGGCTTTGGTAGAATCATATGTGTGACCTTTGCATTTTGTGTCCAGAATACTACTGTGGTAAAATGTATATGTAGATCAGGTGACATGAGTGTTTCTTCCACCATAAAGGGGAGTAATATTCTGAAAACTTATAAATTAGTACTGGGGATACAAATAGGTGTACCTTGTGTTGATGATTATTGAGATGATGCATGAATAGACCATATTGTGAATAAAGTATATAACTGGATCCAACATTAAATAATGGATTGAGTTTGCATCTGAAAATATATTGGAAATCTTATATTGATATATATACCATCATTCCAACGAGTTATATATGCAATGGTATTATTAGGGTTACAGTTTGTCGTGAAGAGTGAGTTTTGCTTCAAAAATGATTATGGAATCGAAAATAATGTGTTTAGAAAGAAGTCTAGTGAAAAGCCCAGTAAAGAAACATGGAGGAATACATGTGTTCTGAAGTAGTAAGTAATTGAAAGTGAACCAAATGCCAAAAAAATTTGTGAAGTTGTGGATGAAAAAATACATCCTATAATGTCCATAAACTGAAGAAATAGTAATGTACGAGTGTTGAGTAAAAATGAACTTCAAATTACACATCATGTCCCATAGCAATCTACTTGCATTGATGTTAAACTGGGTCAGTTACTGTAGAAATATATTACGATTTTTAAGCACCATCCACTGATCTTAGTTTTCAGTAGTAGGAAACCAAAATATATTTCAGGTGTATGAATATTACTGAGAATAATCTTGTGAAAATTTGAATTTAAATGAACATAAATGAATATGAATGAATTTAGGGAGTGTATAATAAGACACATATTTTTCATTTTTTTTTTAAATCTGGAGAATACACACACACACACACACACACACACACACAACACACACGCACACACACACACACACATTAATATTTAGCAATATATATGCCAATCGATATTCATCATGAAATATAATTCATTCACAAATCCAAAAATATTCATTTTACTGAATATGGATTTATGTATAGTGTTTTTCACTAGGAAGCTCACCCATAGGTGGAATTTTCAGTTCCATCATTATTTAGGGAGAGTCATCTCTTCTCACAATTTTTATATTCCAAAGTCAGTGATCTTACAAGAATGTACGTGTGATACCAGGTAGGATATTGTATATGCATAAAAAAATTACATGTGCTGAATAGGATACAGAGAAAGGGAGACAGGAATTTACATATGTGATAACTTTAAAAAAACCTGGAGAAATATTAAAATGAGAAGTTTACTAAATTTAAAACACATACTCTTGATAAAGCAGAACACAAATACAAATATACACCATGCTTCCTATGAAAGGACTGTATTTCTATTCAGTTAGGTTTTTTTTCTCCATGATATTAGGATTAGTAGTCAGAGTCTAGTAGGGTATGGGTTAGTGTCAGGGAATCAGTATTTCAAATGGAAAATAGGAAAATGAATCTAATGTGTATGCAAACATGTGATACACAAAAATCTTTCCTCTCTCATCCAGAACAATGCCTTGACATAACCATCGCTAAAAGTAAGACACAATTAGAGGAGAGGAGTTAGAAAACCTGTGAATACATATGTGGAATGAAAAATGCTCAGGAGTTCACAACACTGGAGGTGGTAAAACAGTTTACAAAAGTATGGGAGAGGGTAAACACTCCAGAAACATGGAGCTGTGCTGACCTAAAGACTTACTGAGAAACTTCCTCTGAGGTTAGGCACAAGAAATATATGTATGGCAATATGTAAATCAATGGTTCTGCAAATGATGTGATTCTGAAATCTGTATATGGGGTAAAAATGGGAGCTCATATCCCACTTGAATCAAAGTGTGAAATATGATATATCAAAAACTATGTAATGTTTTGAACAACCTACAATAAAAATTAATTTAAAAAAAAAAGAAAAACAAATATATGTAATTGTCAGGAGATTTAGCTTCGTTTGTAGTGACACCAAAAAATCTGGGTCTGCATCTATGTGACCTTGAAGACATGGTTCCTTATTTTGTAATGAACATGAGGCAGCAGGTCTGAAATCTGCCTTTGTAGGTAAACTGTTGCCACTGGGAGCTAAGTGTCTTCACGTGTGGTCTGTGAAGCCATTTGGCCATCCTCCACTTTTCAGGGTATTTCTTACTGCTGCACTGGGAATTTGGTATTTGCTTCACGAAATACAATATGTTCAACTGGGACACAATGCTGGAGGGAGTTCTGTCATGTGTGGTTGGTCAGGGTCGGCAAGAGAATGTACGAACCAGGCTTCTATCCCACATAGCTTTCCCCTTGACTATAGCAACCTGATTCTGAACATTGCCCTGAAACCTCTACATATAACAAGATGCCTTTACATATAAAGGTCTGCTGCCTGCACCATGTCAGTCACAAGTTTTGGAAGCCAATGGAAGATCCAGGTGGTCCTACCAAAAATATTTATTCACACACCTACAGTTTACTGCTCTATGCCCACTACCCAGCAGGCTCCAACTTACTGGCATCTCTGTTCTACACCATTTTCACGAAACTCAGTCAATCAAGGCACTGTTCGTTATACTCATGATCAGCAACAGGATATCTAAAGGTTATCCAGTGCCACCTGGTCATGGGGATTTCAAAAATTTCATGGTATTAATCTAGTCATTTTTCAAGGATGAAGTTGGAGGCACTGTGGGTTTCATTTAATTCAGGAACCATTAAATGGTGAGGAAGCTCATTTCAATGAAAGCTCTGGAGAACACTCACAGGCAAGCCTTCCCAAAGAGTGGCCAAAAGGACACATGAATCCAGGCCCATTGAGGTATACAATGTGAGGTCCATGTGTGTTTGGACTCTCAACTAAGGGTCCCAAGTCTTTAAGAATTAAATCATGTGATATCCTGGCTCAGAATCCCTGAGCTCTGTGGAAAGCCATCCTGGGCCTAGATCTCAGTTTCCAAAAGCGATTCTCATGCGTGGTCTCCTAAAATCCCAACACTATTCATGGCAATACTTCTCTGAGGTCAGTTCCAGAACTCAGTCTCTAAGGGGAATCACACCAGAGTTCATGCCCAGGTGGACCCAGTCATCTCTTCCAACTACCACACAAATTACCACAATTAAAACAAGAACCCTCCCATATGGCCCTCATCTTCTTTCATATAGACACTCATCATAATCTGGCTGGAGGTTTCCATGAGGGGCGCAGACCAAGACAGTGTCCAAAATAAGCTCCTTTGCACCTCATTTGCCTAAAGTCAAGGTGGCCTGGACACCCATCCTGTGAACCAAAAGTGATCAAATAGGCCTGCTGTTAATACCGCTCCAATTTGAGGACTACTGTCTGTGGGGTTTAGATACTTTATGTGAATTTTAGTCATGAGAAAACCCAAGCACAATGGGCTAGCCTCTGCAGGTTTTGTAGAACTCTTTTGACCCAAAGGATCCCATTCTCACTTGATGGAGGTCAGGAACCTTGCAGAGGAAGTCAGAGACTTCATCCCAATGAATGCTCTTTTGGCGATTTTTCTTTTGGATGCACACATGGTAACTTTCTTTAGATACATCAGGTGCTGAGAATCTAAGTCACAGCCACACACAGGGCCAAGGGGCTGATTCAGACACATCCCTTTCCAAAGCAATTAAGGAAAGTGCCACAGGTATGCCCATTCATTTCCATTTGAAAACTGTTTTCTTCAGGCTTCACAAAGGGGTGGCCTGAGGCAAAGACCTTCCTGACATTCAGGGCAACAGAACAATAGGTAAGCAAAAGGCCCAAAGCAGGGTTTCTCCTCTGAGACTTTCCTGGTCACACTGATATCTGAGTTTTCTGATATGCTCGCCATCCCCTACAGCTATCCAGTACATGGCCATGTCACAGAGCTTGGAGGTGGTACATATCTTGGACACAAAACCATGGGCCTATTCTTGAGATTGGCCGGAATTCAGGACGAAAATAGGAACTTAGGAAGGTAGAAGGTGTTGCCCATCGATAAGGCAAGCTACAGTCCATTCATAAACGGGGCAATATGAATGCTAAGAAGCTTTCTACTAGACACGACACATCCATTGATGAATTCTCTTTTCTAATGTCTACAACCACGGAAACAGTGGAATACACAGACATAGAAACACTCGCCATGTGAAAAGACTTACTAGAAACAGTCCACTTCAAATGAAACAAACCGACTGTCCTACCTATTCTCAGAAAATGAGACAAAACCACTAACCCACAACCACACCCACAAAGGCACCTCCTTCCCCTAAGTAGGTCTGTGACTAACCAGAGTGTCAACTGACTTGTGGGCCATAATATGTTCCCCCAAAATGGCCTATCCTGTCTCAGATCTTGTCTCCTTGGCCAACTCTGTGAACTTCTTAGGAGCCAACGGTGAGCCACTACCTGCTTTCTCATGAAAAGCCCTGCATCCGAGCTTTCCTGGCATTTGGCCTTCCTCACATCTGTAGGTACCAAAAAATACTGACCCTGTCCTTGGTAAATCCAAACAAGTGAGACCACTGGGACTGGGACTGGGACTGGCTCTGTGTGCCTGGCTTCCTGGATCCCACGTTCAGAGAGTTCCATCACCAAGAAAGTGAGGTGAGGTCACTTCCTTCCTGAACTGAATGAGGGCACTGTCTTGGCAACCACTTTGTCCTAACTGTTGCTTCCAAGGTCCCAAGAGATTGAGGCTGCCCTTACTTCCTGTGACATTTTTACAAGTTAGAATGGTATATCAACCATAGGCACCCAGGAATAGATCTCCACACAGGCCTGGTTTGGTCCATGATCTCTACATTAAAAAAGAATCTGATTCAGACACAACCTTTTATCCTGACCGGGTTGTTTGCCATGGAAGATGACTTTTGGTCTCTCAGATCGTTTATTGCTTCCTACATCTTCTCCAGGGATCATTTCTGCATGGACCTTTGAGGTTCTCAGCAGGTGGAAGTTTTTCAACATTTCTGAATTGTAATATCAACTCCTTCCCTGCTCTTCTGTAAAGTTAGATTGAGGGAACAGTGTCCGGTTATGGTAAAAAACATGCTCGATTTGTGTTAGAAATCATTTTGCTGGATGAATGATCGTATTGGGAACTTGCTATGTGTAGAAGAATATATAGGTGAAATATATGTATGAAAAAAGAAATCTAAGTCTGATTTGAAGCCCAGAAGGGCATTGGGCCCTTGATAGGGATACGTGGCGTTGAATTACGTTCTGCAGAGTTGTCTCAGATAAATCGATATACAATGGCATAGTACCTTGTACGTTGCATGAATTAATGTAGAAGGAACATCAAGTCAAAAAGGCATAGTCGGTAGTGAAAGGTTAATAGAATTAACAAAATAGGTAGTTGTCACTTCCTGTTTTTCTGTATGCTTAACAAAACACTGTTGAAATCTTGAGAAATGTTTGCTAATCTTGTTCTAGAATGTACTGTTCCCAACAGCCGAACTGCAGAATGTACTCCCTCACTCGGTGTCATGCAAACCGCCCACTCGCCCTTACCCATCACTAAACTTCCCTCTCTTCCCTCTCCAAGGAAAGTATTAAGCTCTGCTTAAGCTCTTCTCAGAGGTCTCTGCTCTATTTAATTTATCTCTGAGCTCCAGCATGCTGGACCGCAAATAAACCCTTTGCTGTTGCATGAGACAGTCTCTTGGTAGTATCTTCCTCTGACACTAGCCTGACCTTTACATATTGAGGTTCCACCGAGTTCCAGCAGTGGCAGACGAGAGACCCCAACGGGCTCTTCTCCGAGCAAGTAAGGCGCCTCTTTCTGGTTTCAGGTTTCTTGTTAGGGCTTGGCAAAATTGCTGGCGATGAAGAGCCTGGGATCTCTCCGACGGTGGCTGAGAGAAGTGTCACAGAGACAAAGGGCACCTCCCTGGAGGACACCGCAGAGAACTTTGGAAATCAAGGAACAATAGTCTTCTCGACTCAGTGATATTGTCTCTTAGATTCGTTATTGCCATCTCATTGGGTTTTGCCGGCTACTCATTCCTGGTCTCAGTGTTGGACGTTCATTGCCTGTCTTTATGGTCTTATCTGTGTCGTGTGTCCTTGCTTTTACTGTTTGTGTAACTTTCATTATGGAACAGAGCACGTCAATGCCTCTGTCCGTGACCCTTGATCACTGGACCAAAGTCAACTTAAGGGCTCAGAATCTTTCATTTTTTAGTAAAACGCTGGACCTGGCAGAATCTCTGTGCCTCAGAATGGCCCATCTTTGGAGTCGTATGGCCCCTAGAAGGATCTTTCTACTTCCCACTAATTTAAAAAGTCAGAGGTATTGTCTTTCAGCCAGCGCCACATAGCCATCCGGATCAACAGCCATATATCTTAACTTGGCAGGACCTCTGCAAATCTCCTCCTCCATGGGTGAAGCCTTTCCTTGCCCCTACCTCTGCTCCTACTCCTTCCCCCATGATCTCTCAAACCCTCTCAACCTCCTCCTCCTCCACCCTCTGTTCTCCCTGAGTCACAGATTTGACTCTACTGGACTCTTCTCCCCCTCCTTATCCCCTGCCCTCATCCCCTAACACACAACACACTCTAAGTGATTCCCCTGCTGCTGACTAAGCCTCTCTACCATTGGAGGAAGCTAAGCCGATAATAGGATCTGATAATGGACCGATGTTCATGGCCTAGGTAAGTCAGGGGTTAGCCAGGAACCTGGAAATTAATTGGAAGTTAAATTGTGCTTATAGACTCCAGAGTTCAAGACAAGTAGAAAGAATGAATAGAACCATTAAAGAGACCTTAACGAAATTAAGCTTAGAGACCAGCATAAAAGATTGGACTATGCTCCTGCCTTATGCAATGTTTCATGCAAGAAAAAATCCCTTTGTTTCTTTGAGTAACCTTAGCACGTGTGAAATTCATTATGGTGACCCTCCTCCAGTAGGGGACCTAAGCCCAACTGTAAGACCTAAAGATCCTTTCCACACCCCCTTGCTTGACACACTTCAAGATCTTGAAAGAACTCAGTGATACCTGTGAAAACAGCTGGCCACTGCCTACCCAACTGGGAACCAGGGGATTCCACATCCATATCAAGTAAGAGATTTAATCTATGTAAGATGACATCAGGTGTCATCCCTGGTACCCCGCTGAAAAGGACCATACCAGGTGCTATTATAACACCTACAGTGGTAAACGTAAACAGAATCACATCCTGGATCCATGCCTCTCATCTCAAGCCTGCTCCCTGTACAGAATCTTTCTGGAAACTGAAAAAGACTGGTAACAGTTTCAAATTGTGTATTCGCCATGTGAATAAAGTTATATACTCTCCCCTTGGCCACAAGTAGTCCTAACCCTCATCAGCCCATTAAGCAGTGATGGCTGATCACATATCCTACTGGAAAAGAAGTATGGTCTATCTTGCATACAGCCCCCTTAGGGACCTGGTGGCCATCTCTCCACCCAGACATTTGTTAGCTGGCTATCGGTATTTCCTATTGTGATATCCCTGATGAAGAGGATCCCACTAAAATACCATAGATAATGGAAACAAACATTATGGATGTAGGGACACGTGAGCCAGATGCAGGTTGGCTAGTCTAGATTACTAAGTTTGCCTGGCAGACTATCAAAGCCACAAAGACTAACGGCTGTGTGGGGGAAAAGCCGACTTTTTCTGTATGTCATGGGAATGTGTGCATACAGGGGCTGCCTGATGGAACCTCAATTCTTCATCAAATTCAGTACACAGCATTGGCCACATTACCAATTAGACAACCAAAAACATTGGCACCCAGAAGTGTCTCTAGATCCTCAAATTTTGCGTGACCTTTTTAACTTCTTCAAGTGCTCAAAAGAGTGAAAGGAAATTCCCCTATGTGGAAGACTTTTCCCTCCTTCACTCACAACCTGAACTATGCTTCTCCAATAGATCCTTATCCTCAGCCTTCTGCTCCAGACCCTCTGCTGTCACTCCCATCTCAGCAACTTGATTTCTCCCCTCCAATTACTAGATCAGAAACCCTAAGCTCCACCAGTTCTCAGACCATCGCCCCCTTGCTGAGGTAGCAGGTACATAGGTACCCCTCCACGGACTCATTCCTCTCATCTCCTGTCAGTGCCCTCACCGGGTAGCACCAGGTCCTCTTACCAGCTAACCCAATGCTCAAATGAGCTGAGGAGAGCCCTGAGACCCTTATCCAAGATGTAATATAATTGGCCTTTAAAGTTGCTGTGTCATCACTGAAAACAGGTTACTAAAATTTAAAGTCCCTCACAGGATTTTGGGATTCACACTCCCGTCTTTCACTCTGCTCTACCTGATCTACTGCTCAAGTTTGCTGCTAGGAAATTCCCAATACCCTTTCCCATTATTCTTTTACATCTCTCTTTTCCCTCATTCTCAGATCCTCGGAGGTGCTCTCAGCCCCACCTTCCCCGTCTTCCCCCCTCTGTACCAGGCCCACAGAAAAGTCTTAAATGACCTTCTTCAGAAGTCTTCACCATGGCTGAGTTTTGAACTTTCAGCAAAACAGTCCCAATAAAGACTTTAATGTAGATAAACTTTCTTTTTCGTATTGCCCTGTTCTACTTGGCCACTGGCTAAAAATCTCAGTACTTCTAAGCTAGACAACCCCTAACTAGTTTTTCACAAAATATGTGAACAAGTCCTCTGGCCTTCAGCTGGGGCTTCACAGAGATGGCTTCATTTCTAAGATAAAGAAATTACCAACCGGGCTCCATGGTAACAGCTGGGAGGGGGAAAATAAGAAAAGGAAGAAAAAGCTCTCCTCCTCCCAGGTGTCCTTGAAAAGTTAACTTGCCCAGAACAGAAGGAAAAACAGAAACAAATACTGCTTTTTTGAACTTCTGAAGACTGTGAACTTCTGAGCCCCATCCCTTATATGTTGGGTACAAAATTCTGAAACTATCTAAACTTGAGTTTCAGGGGATTAATTGATTACAATTAAAGCAATGCCCTCTGAATCCGGTTGCAACCAAATAGGACTGTTTCCCTCTCTTGAGTGCTATCTTAGGTGCCTTGCTTTGTCAGTGCCTACAACAGCATAATTCGATATACTTAAACATTGTTTATGTTTTCATGAAATGATCAAGATATGTGATAAATTGTGTAATGGTGCAGATGTTTCCCAGAGTGCTCTATCATGACACAGGTTCATTTGAAGATCAAATAGGGGGGCATACAACCGGTTCCACTTGGAACATATATCCCTCACTTTAGCCATCCTATTAGGAATAGGAGATGCTGCACGGGTGGGCAGAGGAACCAGTGGCATTGTCCATGGGACACAAAAGATGACCAAATTAGAAGCAGCAATAGAGCAAAAGTAAGATATTAGAAACCTTCTTCAGAGCTTTCCATGAAACTTTAACTTCTCTCTCTGAAGTTGTTTTACAGAACAGTTGAGGGTTGGACCTCCTCTTCATTAGAGAAGGGGGCCTTTGTGCTGCATTGAGGGAAGAATGTTGTTTTTATGCTGACTATATTGGAGTTGTAATAAAATCTATGAGTAAATTTAAAAGACACCTTGAAGAGCATCAACAAGTGAGAGAGGCCCAAAAAGGGTGGCTTGAGTCTTGGTTCACACAGTCCCCCTGGTTAACTACGTTTTTATCAACCCTGGCCGGTCCAATAATAATCCTCATATTATTGCTAACATTAAAACCCTGTTTGCTCAACCGTGTAATGTCTTTTCTCCAGGCTCAAATTGGACGAGTTAAACTTATGGTAATACCCCACTACCAGACATTGAATGTGACACCCTCCAATGATCATTTTTATGATTATAATTAGCCAGAAGAAGAAGTGGGGAATGAAATGTTAATAAAATAGGTACTTGTCACATCTTGTTTTTCTGTATGCTTAACAGAACACTGTTGAAATCTTGAGAAATGCTTGCAAATCTTGTTCCCAGAATGTTCTATGCCCAGCTGCCAAACTGCAGAATGTACTCCCTCTCCCAGTTGCATGCAAACCGCCCACTCACCCTGACCCATCAATACAATTCCCTCCCTTCCCTCTCCAGGGAAAGTATATAAGCTCTTCTTCAGCTATTGTCAGGGCTATCTGCTCTATTCAGGTGAGCTCTGAATCCCAGCATACTGGACACCCAATAAACCCTTTGATGTTGCATGAGATAGTCTGTTGGTAGTCTCCTCCTCTGAAGCTCGCCCCACATTTACTTGGATGATTGAATGTAGAAGAGAACATCCAGTCAAAAAGGGATAGTCTGTAGCATTAGGAAGATAGTAAGTTTAGGAAGAAGGGTTAGTATAAGATTTGGAACAAAAGTTTCTTAGCAATAGGATTTCGATTAGAGAGTGAATGTAAATGTCAGCACAGGTGAAGAGTCAGTCACAATGATGAACTGGGGAAAATATGCAGGAAAGCATATACCAATAGAGACATTACAAAATCAGGCAAAGTATAAAGTGAGTGATATGATTAGACATTTTGAACAGGGTTGAGTTTAAATATATAATCTTAGGAAGAAACAAATATGTAGTCACAAATAGGATTGACATTTGAGAGCATTGGGCAAATTTCTGGTGGATGAATATTTCTGTGAATAATCTTGTGAATAGTTGATTATAAATCCACATACATGAACATGAATGAATTTAGGGAGTGAATATAAGACACATATATTTCATATTTTGAAAAATCTGGAGAGTGTATATATATATATATATATATATATATATATATATATATATATACAAAACACACACACAAAAAAAAGTAGCAATATATATGTCAATCAAAATTCATTATAAAATATATACCATCCACAGATCTAAAAATATTCATTTTACTGAACATGGATTTATGTATAATGCTGTTCAACTAGCAAGCTCACCCATAGGTTGAATATTCAGTTCCAACAGGGTTTAGTAGGAGTGATCTCTTCTAACAATTTGTATCTGCCAAGTCAGCCACCTCACAAGAATGTACGTATGGTACCAGATAGGAATCTATATGTGCATATAAGAATACAGAGAAAGGGAGACAGGAATTCACATATTTGTTAACCTTAAAAATACAAGGACAACTATTTCAACAAACAATTGAGTAGATTTATAACTCCAACTCTGTATCATGCAAAAGGCAAGTCCAACTATACACCATGCCTACTCTGAACTGCTTGTATTTCTATTCTTTATGGGTTATTATTCTCCATCATATTAGGATTAGTAGTCAGAGTCTGGTAGGGTATGGGTTAGAGTCAGGTATTCAGTATTTTGAATTGAAAATAGGACACTGAATCCAATGTGTATGCAAATATATGCTACAGAAAAATCTTCCCACTCTCCTCCAGAACAATGCCTTGACATTACCTTCGCCCCAAGTAAGACACAATTAGAGGAGAAGAGTTAGAAAATCTGTGAATACATACCTAGAATGGAAAATGCTCCAGATTTCACATCTTTGGAGGTGGTAGAGGAGTTTCCAAAAGTAAGAGACAGGGTAAACACTCCACAAACATGGAGCTCTGCTTGCCAAAAGACTTTTTGAGAATCTGCCTCTGAGGTTGGGCACTTGAAATATATGTTGTTGTCAGGAGCTTTAGCTTTATTTGTAGTAAAACCATCAAAGCTGGATCTGCATCTATGTGACCTGGAGGAAATGGTTACTTATTTTCAAATAAAAATGAGGCAGCAGTGCTGAATTCTCTTTTTGTAGGTAAACTGTGGCCACTGAGGGCTAAGTGTCTTCCCGTGTGGACTGTGAAACCAATGGTCATCCTCCAATTTTTGTGGTGTTTCTTGCTGCTGCACTGGGAGTTTGGTATTTGCTTCATGAAATACAACGAGTTCAAATGGGACACAGTGCTGAAGGGAGTTCTGTCAGGTGTGGTTGGCAGGGTCTCCAGGAGAATGCACCAACCAGGGTTCTATCTCAAATAGCTTGCCCCCTTGACAATAGCAACATGATACTGAACATTGCCCTGAAACCTCTCCATATAAAAATATGCCTTTACATATATGGGTGTGATGGTTGCACCATGTCAGTCACAGCCATTTGGAAGCCAATGGAAGATCCACATGGCCCCACCACAGATGTATTATCACACACTTGCATAACACAGCTCTAGGCCCACTACTCACCAGGCCCCAACTTACTGGCATCTCTGTTCTACACCTTTTTTATGAAACCCAGTCAATCAAGGCCCTGTCTGGTATACTCATGATCATCAACAGGACATCAAAGGTCCTGCAGTGCCAGCTGGTCATCGGAATTTCTAAAATTTCATGGTAATTATCTAGCATTTTTTCACAGATGCATTTGGAGGCAATGTGGGTTTCAATTCATTCAGGAACCATTAAATGGTGAGGAAGCTAATTTCAGGGAAATCTCTGGAGCACTCTCACAGGCAAGGCTACCCAAAGAGTGGCCAAAAAGTAACATGAAGCCAGGCCCATTGAGGTCTACAAAGCGAGGTCCAAGTGTGTTTTGAATCTCAATTATGCCTGCCAAGTCTTTCAGAATAAAATCATGTAATATCCTGGCTGTGATTCCCAGTGTTCTGTGGAAAGCCACTCTGGGCCTTGATCCCAGGTTCCAACGGCAACTCTCATTCCTGGCCTCCTAAAATCCCAACACAATTCATGTCAATACTTCTCTGAGGTCAGTTCCAGAACTCAGTCTCTAAGGGGAATCACAGCAGAATTCAAGCCCAGGTAGACCGAGTCATCTCTTCCAACTGCCACACAAATGACCACAATTATAACCAAAACACTCCTACATGGCCCTCATCTTCTACCATAAAGATACTCATCATAACATCTGGATGGAGTTTTTCATGAGGGGCACATCCCAAGACAGTGTCCAAAATAAGCTCCCTTGCCCCTCATTTGCCGAATGTCAGGGTGGCTTGGACACCCTTCCTGTGAACCAGGAGTGATCAAATAGGCCTTCCCTTAATACTGCTTTGCTTCTCCAATTTGAGGCTCTCTGACTGTGGGGTCTAGATTCTTTTTGTGAATTGGAGTCATGAGAAAAGCCAAGCACCTCTGCAGAGATTTGAAGAACTCATTTCACCCAAAGGATCCCTATTCTGACATGATGGATTTCAGAAACCTAACAAAGGAAGGCAATATAATTCATGCACATTGATTGAACGTTTTTCCATTTTGGTTTAGATGCACATATGGGATCTTTTTTTACATCCATCAGGTGCTGAGAATCTAAGTCACAGCCTAAAACAGGGCAAAGGGCCTGAATCAGACACATCCTTTTCCAAGGAAATTAAGCAAAGAGCCAGAGGTGATGCACATTCATTTCCATTTGAAAAATCTTTTCTTCAGGATTCACAAAGGGTTGGCCTGAGGCAAAGACCTTCCTGACTCTCAGGGCAACAGAACAATAGGTAAGCAAAAGACCCAAAGAAGGGTATCTCCACTGAGACTTTCCTGGTCACACTGATATCTGAGTTTTCTGAGATGCTGGCCATTCCATTCAGGTATCCAGTACATGGCCATGTCAAAGACCTTGGATTTAGTACATCTCTTGGACACATAACCATGAGCCTATTCTAGAGAGTGGCCAGAATTCAGGAAGAAAACAATGACTTTGGAAGGTATTAGGTGTTGCCCGTGCATAAGGCAAGCCGCACTCCATTCATAAATTGGGCAGGATGAATGCTGGGAAGCTTTATACTAGACATGACACATCCATTGCTGCATTCTCTTTTCTATGTCTACTACCACAGACACAGTGGGATACACAGACATGGAAACACTCACCTCGTCAAACGACTTACCAGACACAGTTCACTCCAAAACAAACAAACCGCCATTCCTACCTATTTTCAGAACATGAGACAAACCACAAACCCACATCCACTCCCAAAATGGCACCTCCTTCCCCAAGTCGGTGTGTGACTAACCAGAGTGTCCTCTGACTGGTGGCCATACTCTCTTCTTCCGAAATGGCCTGTCCTCTCTCAGATCTGTTTTCCTTGGCCAACTCTGTAAAGTTGTAATGAAAAAGTGGTGAGCCACTACCTGCTTTCTCAGGAAAGATCCCTCTTCAGAGCTCTCCAGGCATTTGGTAATCCTCAATTCAGTAGGTACCAAGAATGACTGACTCAATCCTTGGTAAATCCAAACAAGTGAGCCCACTGGGACTGGGACTGGGACTGCTTCTGGGTGCCTGGCTCCTTGGATACAAAGTTCAGAGAGTTCCATCACCAAGGAAATGAGGTATGTCACATTCTTTGGAACTGAATGAGGTCACTGCCTTGGCAAATGTATATCTTATGATGTGCAAAAACTGAAGAAACAATAATGTACCAGTGTCAAATACAAAAGAATGACAAATTACATATCATGTCCCATAGGAGTCTACTTGCATTGATGTTAGACTCGGTCAGTTACTGTAGAATAATTAGGATTTGTATGCACCATTCACTGAAGTTAGTTTTCAGTACTAGGAAACAAATATGTTTTTCAGGTGGATGAATATTTCTGATTATAATCTTGTGAAAAGTTGATTATAAATCCACATATATGAACATGAATGAATTTAGAGAGTGTATATTAGACACATATATTTCATATTTTGAAAAATTTGGAGAGTATATCTATATCTATATCTACATCTATACACACACACACACACACACACACACACACACAACACTCACAGACAGTAAAAAGTACCAATATAAATGCCAATCGAAATTCATCAGTAAATATATATCATCTACAAATGCAAAAATATTTATTTTACTGAACATGAGTTTATGTATAATGTTGTTCTACTAGGACGCTCTCCTATAGGTTGAATTTTTATTTCCAACAGCATTTAGGAGGATTGAACTCTTCTCACAATTTGTATCTGCCAAGACGCCACCTCACAAAAATGTACGTGTGATACCTGGTAGGATTCTATATATGCATATAAATATACATGTGTGAATAGGCTACAGAAAAGGGAAACAAGAATTCACATATTTGTTAAGTTTAAAAACACATGGAGAATATTTCAATTAAAATTTGACTAGATTTATAACTCCTACCTTATATAATGCAAATGTCAAGCCCAACTATACAACATGTCTCCTCTGAAGTGCTTGTATTTCTTTTGTGTTGGATTAATTTTCCCGATTATATTAGGATGAATAGTCTGAGTCTACTAGGTATGGTTTAGTGTCAGGGATTCAGTATTTCGAATGGAAAATTGGAAAATGAATCCAATGTGTATGTAAATATATGCTGCACAAATATCCTCCCGCTCTCATCCAGAACAATGCCTTGACATTACCTTCACCCCAAGTAAGACACAATTAGAGGAGAAGAGTTACAAAATCAGTGAATACATATCTGGAATGGAAAATGCTCAGGAGTTCACAACCTTGGAGGTGGTAGAGGAGTTTCCAAAACTAAGGGACAGGGTAAACACTCCACAAACATGGAGCTCTGTTGGCCTAAAAACTTTTTGCAAAACTGCCTCTGAGCTTCCGCAATTGAAATATATGTTGTTTTCAGGAGATTTGGCTTCCTTTGTAGTGAGACCATCAAAGCTGGGTCTGCATCTATGTGACCTGGAGGACATGGTTTCTTATTTTCCAATGAACAAGATGAAGCAGTGCTGAATCCTCACTTTGTAGGTAAACTGAGGCCACTGGGGACTAAGTGTCTCCCCGTGTGGACTGTGAAGCCATTTGGTCCTCCTCCACTTTTTGTGGTGTTTTTGCTGCTGCACTGTGAGTTTGGTATTTGTTTCACAAAATACTAGGAGCTAAACTGGGACACAGTGCTGGAGGGAGTTCTGTCACGTGTGGTGGGTCAGGGTCTGCAAGAGAATGCACCAACTAGGATTCTATCTCTCACAGCTTGCCCCATTGCCCCCTTGTCCATATCAACCTGATTCTTAATTTTCCTCTGAAAACTCTCCATATAACAAGATGTCTTTACATATAAGGGTCTGCTGGCTGCACCATGTCAGTTACAAGCCATTTGGAATCCAATGGTAGATCCACATGGCCCTACCACAGATGTTTTACAAACCCCTCCCCACCACTGCTCTAGACCCACTACTCAGCAGGCTCCAACTTACTGGCATCTCTGTTCTACACCATTTTCATGAAACTCAGTAAATCAAGGCACTGTCTGGTATACTCATGATCAGCAACAGGACATCCAATGTTTCTCCAGTGCCACCTGGTCATAGGAATTTCAAAAATTTCATGGTATTTATCTAACCATTTTTCAAGCATGAAGTTGGAGGCACTGTGGGTTTCAATTCATTCAGCAAACATTAAATGGTGAGGAAGCTCATTTCAATGAAATCTCTGGTGAACTCTCACAGGCAAGGCTTCCCAAAGAGTGGACAAAAGGTCACATTAGGCCAGGCCCATTGAGGTCTACAATGTGTGGTCCATGTGTGTTTTGACTCTCAACTATGGCTGCCATTTCTTTAAGAATAAAATCATGTGATATTCTTGCTGAGATTCCCAGGCCTCTGTGGAAATCCACCCGGGGCCTAGGTCTCAGTTTCCAAGAGTGACTTTCATGCGTGGCCTCTTAAAATCAACAAAATTCATGGCAATGCTTCTCTGAGTTCAGTTCCAAACCCAGTCTATAAGGGGAATCACACCAGAGTTCAAGCCCACGTGGACCCAGTCATTTTTTCCAATGCCAGACTAATGACCAAAATTAAAACCAAAACACTCCCACATGGCCCTCATCTTATTCCATATAGTCAATCATCTTAACCTCTGGCTGGAGGTTTCCATGAGGGGCGCAGCCCAAGACAGTGACCAAAATCAGTTCGTTTGCCCCTCATTTGCCTAAAGTCAGGGTAGCCTGGACACCGTTTCTGTGAACCAGGAGTGAACAAATAAGCCTGCCGTTAATACTTCTGTGTTTCTCCAATTTGAGGCCTACTGATTTTAGGTATCGATTCTTTAGGTGATTTAGAGTCATGCAAAAACACAAGCACCTCTGCAGAGCTTTGAAGAACTCATCTGACCCAAAGAATCCCTATTCTCATTTGATGGAGTGCAGGAACCTAACAGAGGAAGGCAAGAGACTTCATCCACAATGAATAATATTTTTTGCCATTTTGGTTTTGGAAGCTCACATGGGATCATTCTTAAGATCCATCAGGTGCTGAGAATCTAAGTCACAGCCACACACAGGTCCAAGAGGATGATAAAGACACATCCCTTTCCAAAGCAATTAAGCAAAGAGCCACAGGTGAGGCCCATTCATTTCCATTTGAAAACTGTTTTCTTCAGGCTTCACAAAGGGGTGGCAGGAGGCAAAGACCTTCCTGACATTGAGTGCAACACAACAATAAGTAAGCAAAAGGCCCAAAGCAGGGTTTCTGCACTGAGACTTTCCTGGTCACACTGATATCTGAGTTTTCTGAGATGCTCGCCATTCTCTTCAGCTATCCAGTACCTGGCCATGTCACAGAGCTTGGAGGTGGTACATATTTTGGACACAAATCCGTGAGCCTATTCTGGAGAGTGGCCAGAATTCCGGAAGAAAACAACAACTTAGAAAGATAGCAGGTGTTGCACATCGATAAGACAAGCTGCAGTCCATTCATATATTGGGCAGGATGAATTATGGGAAGATTTATACTAGACAGGACACATCCATTAATGCATTCTCTTTTCTAATGTCTACAACAACGGACACAGTGGGATACAGAGAAACAGAAACACTCGCCGTGTCAAATGACTTACTAGAAACTGTCCACTCCAAACCAAATAAACCGCCTTTCCTATCTATTCTCAGAACATGAGACAAAACAACAAACCCACACCCACTCCCACAAAGGCACCTCCTTCCCCCAAGTAGGTCTGTGACTATCCGGAGTGTCCTCTGACTGGTGGGCCATACTATGTTCCCCCGAAATGGCCTGTCTTCTCTCAGATCTTGTTTCCTTGACCACTCTGTGAAGATGTCAGGAAAAAGTGGTTAGCCACTACCTGTTTTCTCAGGAAAGGTCCATCTTCAGAGCTCTCCTGGCATTTGGCCATCCTCACATCATTAGGTACCAAGAAAACTGACTCTGTCCTTGGTAAGTCCAAACAAGTGAGCACACTGGGACTGGGACTGGGACTGCCTCTGGGTGCCTGGCTTCTTGGATACCAAGTTCAGAGAGTTCCATCACCAAGGAAATGAGGTATGTCACATTCTTTGGAACTGAATGAGGTCACTGCCTTGGCAACCACTTTGTCCTAACAGTTGCTTCCAAGAGTAACATAAGATGGAGGTTGCCCCTACTTCCTGTAACACTTTCATAAGGTAGAATGTATATCAACCATTGGCACCCGGGAACAGCTCTCCACTCAGGCCTGGTTTGGTCCATCTTCTCTACAATAAGAAGAGAGAGAGGCAGATTCAGACACATCCCTTCATCCTGACCAGGTTGTTTGCCATGGAAGATGACTTTTGCTCTCTCAGGTGCTTCATACCTGCCTACAACTTCTCCAGGTGTCATTTGTGCATGGACATTTGAGGTTCTCATCAGGTGGAAGGTCCCCAACTTTCCTGTATTGTAAGAACCACTCTGTCCCTGCTCTTCTGTAAAATGATTGAGGGAACAGTGTATACTTGGGGTTAAAAACAGGTTTGATTTGGGTTACGAATGATTCGGTGCGATGAATAATGGTATTGGGAACCTGCAATATTTACAAGAATATAGAGGTGAAATATAAGTATGAAAAAAGAAATCTAGGTATGCTTTGAAGCCCAGAAGGGTTTTGCCCTTGATTGGGATACTTAGCTTTAAATTATGTTCTGCAAAGATGTCTCAGATAATTTGATATACAATGGCATAGGACCTTGTACATTGGATGATTGAATTTAGAAGAGAACATCCATTCAAAAAGGGATATTCAGTAGGATTAGGAAGATAGTCGGTAGGTTTAGGAAGACGAGTGAGTATAGGATTTGGACCAAATGTTCTTTAGCAATAGACTTTTGGTTATAGAGTGAATGTAAATGTCAGCACATATGAAGAGTCAGACACTATGTTGAACTGGGGAAAATATGTAGAAAAGCAGATATCAATGGAAACATTACGAAATCAGGCAAAGTATAAAGTGAGGGATAGAATTAGACATTTTCAACAGGGTTGAGTTTGAATATATAAATTAGGAAAAAACAAATATGTAGTCACCAATAGGATTGACAATTGACAGCATTAGGCAACCTGGACATGGATTTTTTTAGAAATCCTTGTTCACTTTCCATTTAGGATTTGGTACAATCATAAGTGTGACCTTTCCATTTTTTGTCCAGAATATTACTGTGATAATGAGGTGACATGAGTATTTCTTTCACCATTTCTGGGAGCAATATATTGAAGATGTATAATTAGAATCGGGGGTACAAAGAGGTGTACCCTGTTTCTATGAACATAGAGAAAAAGCATGAATAGACCATACTGTGAATAAATAATATAACTTTTTTGAACTTTAAATAATGAATTGAACTGATATCTGAAAAATTAAAGGAAATCGTATATTGATATACAATCATTCATTCCAACCAGGTATATATCTAATGGAAATATTAGTGTTTTGGTTTATCATGAAAAGTGTGTGAGTTTTGCTTCAAAATGATTTTGGAAATTCAAAATAATGTGTTTGGAAAGAAGTCTCATGAAAAGACCAGTCAAGAAACCCTGACAATACATGTGTTCTGAAGCAAGAAGTGATTAAAGTTGAAACAAATGCCTATAATTTTTGAACTTGTGGATGAAATGTATATCCTGTGATGTGCAAAAACTGAAGAAACAATAATGTACCAGTGTCAAATACAAATGAATGACAAATTACATATCATGTCCCATAGGAGTCTACTTGCATTGATGTTAGACTCGGTCAGTTACTGTAGAATAATTAGGATTTGTATGCACCATTCACTGAAGTTAGTTTTCAGTACTAGGAAACAAATATGTATTTCAGGTGGATGAATATTTCTGATTATAATCTTGTGAAAAGTTGATTTTAAATCCACATACATGAACATGAATGAATTTAGAGAGTGTATATTAGACACATATATTTCATATTTTGAAAAATTTGGAGAGTATATCTATATCTATATCTACATCTATATATAAACACACACACACACACACACACACACACAACACTCACAGACATTAAAAAGTACCAATATAAATGCCAATCGAAATTCATCAGTAAATATATATCATCCACAAATGCAAAAATATTTATTTTACTGAACATGAGTTTATGTATAATGTTGTTCTACTAGGACACTCTCCTGTAGGTTGAATTTTCATTTCCAACAGCATTTAGGAGGAGTGAACTCTTCTCACAATTTGTATCTGCCAAGACAGCCACCTCACAAAAATGTACATGTGATACCTGGTAGGATTCTATATATGCATATAAATATACATGTGTGAATAGGCTACAGAAAAGAGAAACAAGAATTCACATATTTGTTAAGTTTAAAAACACATGGAGAATATTTCAATTAAAATTTGACTAGATTTATAACTCCTACCTTATATAATGCAAATGTCAAGTCCAACTATACAACATGTCTCTGGAGAACCTTTGGATGTCCTGTTGTTTATCATGAGTATACTAGACAGTGCCTTGATTGACTGTGTTTCAGGAAAATGATCTAGAACAGAGATGCCAGTATGTTGGTGCCTGCTGAGTAGTGTGCCTAGAGCAGTGGTGTGTATGTGTGTGATAATGCATCGCTGATGTGGCCATGTGGATTTGCCATTGGCTTCCAAATGGCTTGTGACAGACATGGTGAGGCCAGCAGACACTAATATGTGAGGGCATCTTGTAATATGCAGAGGTTTCATGGCAATGTTAAGAATCAGGTTGCAATAGACAAGGGAAAAAGCTATGTGGGATAGAAGCCTGGTTGGTGCATTCTCCTGCAGACCCTGACCCACCACATGTGGCAGAACTCCATCCAGCACTGTGTCCCTTTTGAACTCCTTGTATTTCGTGAAGCAAATACCAAACTCCCAATGCAGGAGGAAAGAAAAACCATGAAAAAGTGGAGGATGACCAAATGGCTTCACAGCCCAGATGGGGAGAGACTTAGCATGCACTGGTCACATTTTACTTAAAAGAGAGAATTCACCACTGCTGCCTCATGTTCATTAGAAAATAAGAAACCATGTCCTCCAGGTCACATAGAATCAGACCCAGCTTTGATGGTCTCACGGCAAAGGAAGCTAAAGCTCCTGAAAACATCATATATTTCAAGTGCCCAACCTCAGAGGCAGTTTATCAAGAAGTCCTTTAGGCCAGCAGAGCTCCATGTTTGTGGAGTTTTTAACCTGTCCCTTACTTATGGAAACTTCTCTACCACATCCAAGGTTGTGAACTCCTGAGCATTTTCCATTCCAGTTATATATTCACAGATTTTATAACTCTTCTGCACTAATTGTGTCTTACTTGGGGCGAAGGTAATGTCAAGGCATTGTTCTGGATGAGAGAGGGAAAATATTTTGTGTAGCACATATTTGATAGACATTGGATTCTTTTTCCTATTTTCCATTCAAAATACTGAATCCCTGACACTAACACATGCCCTACTAGACTCTGACTACTAATCCTAATATGATGGAGAAAAATAACCCAAATAGAACAGAAATACAAGGAGGTCAGAGGAGGCATGGTGTATTTTTGGACTTTTCTTTTGCATAATAAATGGTAGGTGTTATAAATCTAGTGAATTTTTATTTGGAATAGTTTTTCGTGTGTTTGTAAAATTAACAAATATTTGAATTCCTGCCTCCCTTTCTCTGTAGCCTATACAGCACATGTATTTATATGTACATATAGAATCCTACCTGGTATCACACGTACATTTTTGTGAGGTGGCTGACTCGGCAGATATAAATTGTGTGAAGAGACTACCCCTCCTAAACGCTGTTGGAACTAAAAATTCAACCTATGGGTGAGCTTCCTAGTACAACAATATTATACATAATTTCATGTTCAGTAAAGTATATATTTTTGCATCAGTAGATGTTATATATTTCATTATAAATTTCCATTGGCATATATATTGCTGTTTTTTTATGTTTCTCTGTGTGATTTTGTATATATATATATATATATATATATATATATATATATATATATATACTCTCCTGATTAATCAAAATATGAAATATATGTGTCTTATATACACTCTCTACATTCATACATTCATTCATGTTCATGCATGAGGAAATATAATCAACTTTTCACAAGATTATTCTTGGAAATATTCATCCACCTGAAATACATATTTCTTTCCTTGTACTGACATCTCACTTCTTTGAATGGTGCATACAAATCCTAATAATTCTACAGTAACTGACCCAGTTTAACATCAATGCAAGTAGATTCCTATGAAACATGATGTGTATTTTGACGTTCATTTATATTCAACACTGCTACATTAATATTTCTGCAGTTTTTGCACATCATAGTATATATATTTCATCCACAAGTTCACAACTTTATAGGCATTTTTTCACTTTTAATCATTTCCTGCTTCAGAACACATGTATTCCTCCCGGTTTCTTGACTGGTCTTTTCATGAGACTTCTCTCCAAACACATTTTTTTTAATTTCATAATCATTTTTGAAGCAAAACTCACACACTTTTCATGATAAACCATAAATCTAATATCACCATTAGATGCATAACTGGAATGAATGATTGTATATCAATATTAGGTTTCAAGGATATTTTCAGAAATCAATTCAATCCATTATTTAAAGTTCGAACCAGTTATATTATTTATTCACAGTATGGTCTATTCATGCATTATCTCTATATTCATAGGCACAGGGTACACCTATTTGTACCCCCAATTAATTTATATGTCTTCAAAATATTGCTTTCCTACATATTTTACCCAGTTCATCATTGTGACTGACTCTTCACATGTGCTGACATTTACATTCACTCTCTACCCGAAACCCTATTGCTAAAGAACTTTTGGTCCAAATCCTATACTCACTCTTTCATCTAAACCTACCGACTATTTTCCTAATCCTACCGAATATCACTTTTTGACTGGATGTTCTCTTCCACATTCAATCATCCAAATTAGAAGGTCCAATGCCATTGTATATCAATTTAACTGAGACAACTGTGCAGGACATAAATCAATGCTAAGTATCCCAATCAAGGGCCCAATGCCCTTCTGGGCTTCAAAACTTACCTAGATTTCTGTTTTCATACTTATATTTCACCTATATATTCTTATAAATATCGCAGGTTCCCAATACAAATATTCATTCCAGAGAATGATTCCTAACCCAAATTGAACATGTTGTTAACCCTAACCATACACTTTTCCCTCAATCTAATTTTTCATAAGAGCAGGGACAGAGTTGGTCTTACAATACAGGAATATAGGCGAACTTCCACCTGCTGAAAACCTAAAAGGTCCATGCTGAAATGATCCCTGGAGAAGATGTAGGCAGCTATGAAGGACCTGAGAGAGCAAAAGTCATCTTCCATGGCAAACAACCTGGTCAGGTTGAAGGGATGTGTCTGAATTAGCCTCTCTCTTTCTAATGTAGAGAAGATGGACCAAACCATGCCTGTGTGGAGAGCTGTTCCCCGGTGCCTATGGTTGATATACCATTCTTACATATGAATGAGTCACAGCAAGTAGAGGCAGCCTCCATCTTTTGGGAACCATGTAAGCAACTGTTAAAGTGGTTTCCAAGGCAGTGACTTCATTCAGATCTTGAAGGAAGTGACATCACCTTACATTTTTGGTAATGAAAGTCTGTGATCTTGGGATCCAGGAAACCAGGCACACAGAGTCAAACCCAGTCCATGTCCCAGTGGGCTCACTTGTTTGGATTTAACAAGACAGAGTCACTCTTTCTTTGTACCTACTGATGTGAGGACAGCCAAATGCCTGGAAACTATGAAGACTGGCCTTTCCAGAGAAAGCAGGTAGTTTCTCACCACGGGCTCCTGACAACTTCACAGAGTTGGCCAAAGAGACCAGATCGGAGACAGGACACACCATTTTTGGGGAACATAGTATGGCCCACAAGTCAGAGGACACTCCGGATAGTCACAGACATACTTGGGGGAAGGAGGTGCCTTTTTGGCTGTGAGTGTGAGTTTGTGGTTTTGTCTCATGTTCTGAGAATAGTTAGGAAAGCTGGTTTGTTTGTTTTGGAGTGGACTGTTTCTAGTAAGTCCTTTGACAAGTTGAGTGTTTCTGTGTCTATATATCATACTGTGTCCGTGATTGTAGAGAGTAGAAAAGAGAATGCATCAATGGATGTGTCCTGTCTATGAGAAAGCTTCCCAGCATTCATGCTGTGCAATTTATGAATGGACTGCAGCTTGCCGTATGGATGGGCAACTCCTGCCATCTTCCTAAATTCCTGTTTTCTTCCTGAATTCTGGACACTCTCCAGAATACGCTCATGATTTTGTGTCCAAGATATGTACCACCTCCATCTCTGTGACATGGCCATGTACTGGATAGCTGATGGGAATGGCGAGTATCTCAGAAAACTCAGATATCAGTATGCCCAAGAAAGTCTCAGTGGAGAAACCCTGCTTTGGGCCTTTTGCTTACCTATTCTGTTGCCCTGAATGTCAGGAAGGTCTTTGCCTCAGGCCACACTTTGTGAAGCCTGCAGAAAATAGTTTTCAAATGGAAATGAATGGTCATTACCTGTGCCTCTTTGCTTAATTGCTTTGGAAATGGATGTGTCTGAATCAGCCTCTCGGCCCTATGTGAGGATGTGGCTTAGATTCACAGCACATGATGGGTCTAAAGAAAAATCCCATGTGTGCATCCAAAACCGAAATGGACAAAAGAGCTGTCATTGTGGATAGAGTCTCTCGCCTTCCTCTGTAAGGTTCCTGACCTCCATTAAGTGAGAATAGGGATCATTTGTTTCAAGTGAATTCTTAAAAGCCCTGCATAGGCTAGCCCATTGGATCATGGGTTTTCTCATGACTCCAATTCACATCTAAGTTTACAGAAGAGCAGGGACAGTGTTGGTCTTACAATACAGGAATGCAGTGGATCTTCCATCTTTTGAGAATCTCAAAGCTCCATGCAGAAATGATCTCTGGAGAAGATGTAGGCAGCTATGTAAGACCTGAGAGAGCACAAATCATCTTCCATGGCAAATAACCTGGTGAGGATTAAGGGTTGCGTCAGAATGAGCCTATCTCTTCTTAATGTAGAGAAGATGGACCAAACCAGGCCTGTGTGGAGAGCTGTTCCCTTTTGCCTGCCGGTGATATACCATTCTAACATGTGAAAGTGTCACAGGAAGTAGGGGCAGCCTCCATCTCATGGGACCGTTGGAAGCAATTGTTATGACAAAGTGGTTGCCAAGGCAGTGATCTCATTCAGTTCCTGAAGGAAGTGATCTCATCTCACTTCCTTGGTGATGGAACTCTCTGAACTTGGGATACATAAAGCCAGGCACCCAGAGCCAGTCCCAGTCCTAGTCCCAGTGGTCTCACTTTTTTGGATTAACCAAGGACAGAGTCAGTCTTTCTTGATACCTACTGATGTGAGGATGGCCAAATGCCAGGAAAGCTCAGAAGAGGGGCTCTTCCTGAGAAAGCAGATAGTGGCTCGCTCCTGGCTTCTAACAACTTCACATTGTTGGCCAAGAAGACCAGATCTGAGACAGGACAGGCCATTTCGGAGGATCATAGTATGGCCCATCAGTACAACCACACTCTGGATAGTCACAGACCTATTTGGGGGAAGGAGGTGCCATTGCGGGTGTGGGTTTGTGGTTTTGTCTCATGTTCTGAGAATAGGTAGAAAAGGCGGTTTGTTTGGTTTGGAGTGAACTGTTTCTAGTAAGTCGTTTGACAATGCAAGTGTTTCTATGTCTGTGTATCCCACTGTGTACGTGCTTGTAGACATTAGAAAAGAGAATGCATCAATGAATGTGTCCTGTCTCATAGAAAGCTTCCCAGCATTCATCCAGCACAATTTATGAATTGACTGCGCCTTGCCTTATTGATGGGCGATACCTGCTACCTTCCTAAGTTGCTGTTTTCTTCCTGAATTATGGCCAATCTCCAGAATAGGCTCATGGTTTTGTGTCCAAGATATGTACTACCTCCAAGCTCTGTGACATGGCCATGTACTGGATAGCTGAATGGAATGGTGAGCATCTGAGAGAACTCAGATATCAGTGTGACCAGTAAAGTCTCAGTGGAGAATCCCTGCTTTGGGCCATTTGCTTACCTATTGTTCTGTTGCCCTGAGAGTAAGGAAGGTCTTTGTCTCAGGCTAACCCTTTGTGAATCCTGAAGATAAGATTTTTCAAATGGAAATGAATATGCTTTACCTTTGGCTCTTTCCTTAATTGATTTGGAAAGAGATGTGTGTGAATCAGCCTCTTGGCCCAGTGTGATTCTTTGACTTAGATTCTCAGTACCTGATGGATCTAAAGAAAGATCCCATGGGTGCATAAAATCCAAAATGGCAAAAAGAGCAGTCATTGTGGATGAAGTATTCTGCCTTCCTCTGTAAGGTTCCTGAATTCCATCAAGTGAGAATAGGGATCTTTTGGGTCAAATGATTTCTTCAAATCCATTCAGAGGCTATCCAAAGGTGCTTGAGTTTTCTCATCTTTCCAATTCACATAAAGAATCTGTACCCGACACTCAGTAGGCCTCAAATTGGAGAAGCAGAGCAGTATTAAGGGCAGGCCTATTTGATCACTCCTGGTACACAGGAAGGGTGTACAGGCCACAGGGAATTTAGGCAAATCAGGGGCAACAGAGCTTATTTTGGACACTGTCTTGGGCTACGCTAATTCTATCAAATGTCAATCCTATTGTTGACTTCATATTTGTTTTTTCCTAAGCTCATATATTCATCCTCAACCCTGTTGAAAATATCTAATCCCATCACTCACTTTATACTTTTCCTGATTTCCTAATGTCTCAATTGATATCTGCTTTCCTACATATTTTCCCCTGTGCATCATTTTGACTGACTCTTCACATGTGTTGACATTTACATTGACTCTCTAACCAAAACCCTATGGCTAAAGAACTTTTGTTCCAAATCCTATACTCACTTTTCTTCCTAAATTTACCAACTATCTTTCTAATCCTACTGACTATAAATTTTTGAATGGATGTTCTCTTCTACATTCAATGATCCAAGTACAGTTCAGGTTTCTATTCAACCGGGTGAGGGAGTAGATTCTGCAGTTTGGCAATTGGGGACAGCACATTCTGGCAACAAGATTGGCAAACAGTTCTGAAGATTTCAACAGTGTTTCATTAAGCGTACAGAAAAACAGGAAGTGACAAGTACATATTTTATTAACCTTTCATTCCCCACTTCTTTTTCTGGCTACTTTTAATCATAAAAGTGATCATTGTGGGGTGTCACATTCTATGTCTGCTGGTGGGGTATTACCATAATTTTTATTTGTCCAATTTGAGCTTGGAGAAAAAAAATACATGGTTGAGGAAACAGGGTTTTATAGTTAGCAATAATATGAGGATTTTTATTGGACAGGCCAGGGTTGATAAAAACGTAATTAACCAGGGGGACTGTGTAAAAAAAGACTCAAACTACCTTTTTTGTGCCTCTCTCTCTCATTGTTGCTCTTCAAGGCGTCTTTTTAATTTACTCATAGATTTTTTTACAACTCCAGTATTGTCGACATAAAAACAACATTCTTCCCTCAATGAAGCACAAAGGCCCCCTTCTGTCATGAAAAGGAGGTCCAACCCTCGACTGTTCTGTAAAACAACTTCAGAGAGAGAGGTTAAAGATTCCTGCAAAGCTGTGATGGAGGTTTCTAAAATCTTTAAGTTTTGATCTATTGCTGCTTCTAATTGGGTCATTAGTTGTGTCCCATGGACCAGAGCAGTGGTTCTTGTGCCCAACCCTGCAGCAACTCCTATTCGTAATAGAATGGCTAAGGTGAGGGACATATGTTCCCAGCGGAACCGGGTTATATGTCCCCCTGTTTGATCTTCAAATGAACCTGCGTCATGATAGAGCACTCTGGGAAACATCTGCACCATTTCACAATTAATCACATCTGTTGACCATTTCATGAAAACATAAACAATGTTTAAGTATATAGAATTATACTGTTGTAGGGACGGACAAGGCAAGGCACCTAAGATAGCACCAAAGACACGGAAACAGTCTTTTTTGGTTTCAACCAGATTCAGAGGGCATTGCTTCTGTTGTAACCAATTAATTCCCTGAAGCCCAAGTTTAGGTAGTTTCAGAATTTTGTACCCAACACGTAAGGGAAGAGGCTCAGAAGTTCACAGTCTGCAGAAGTTCACAAAAAGCAGTTTTTGTTTCTGTTTTTTCCTCAGTTTGGGCAAGTTAACTTTTCAAGGACACATGGGTGGGGGTGTCTTTCCTTTCTTTTTTTTCTCCCGCCAGCTGTTTCCAAGCAGCCCAGTTTGTAACTTCTTTATCTTAGAAATGTAGCCATCTCTGTGAAGCCCTAGCTCAAGGCCAGAGGCCTTTTTTTCACATATTTTGTAAAAAACTAGTAAGGGTGTGTCTACATCAGGAGTGCTGAATTTTTTAGCCAGTTGCCAAGGAGACCAGGGCAACACAAAAATAGGAAGTTTATCTACAGTGAACTCTTTTATAGGGACTCTTTTGCTGAAAGTCCTAAATCAGCCATGGTGAAGACTTCTGGAGAAGGTCAGTTAAGACTTCTCTGTGGGCCTGGTACAGAGGGGGACAATTTGGAAGGCAGGGATAAGAGCAGCTCTGTGGATCTTAGAATGAGGAAGGAGAGATGTAAAAGAATATTGGGAGAGGGCTTTGGGATCTTAATAGCAACAAAAACTTGAGCAGTAGAACAGATAGAACAGAGGGGGAGACGGGAGTGATTATCCAAAAAGCCTGTGAGGGACTTTAAATTCTTAGTAACCTGTTTTTAGTGATGACAAAGCAACATTAAAGGCCATTTTCATTACATCTTGTATTAGGGTCTGAGGATTCTTCTCAGCGGGTTTGAGCTTTCCGTTAGCTGGTAAGAGGACCGGGTGGGACCCTTTGCGGGCACTGACAGGAGAGGAGAGGAGTGAGTGAGTGGAGTGCTACCTCAGTACCTGCGACCTCTGTAAGGGGGCAATGGTCTGAGAACCGGTGGAGATTTGGGTTTTTGATCTAGATATTGGAGGGGAAAAATCAAGTTGCTGAGGTGGGAGTGACAGCAGAGAGTCTGGAGCACAAGGCTGAGGGTGAGCATCTATTGGAGAAGCATAGTTCAGGATGTGAGCAAAGGAGAGAGAAGGCCTCCACATAGCGGAATCTCCTTTCACCCTTTTGAGCACTTGCAGAAGTTAAAAAGGTCACACAGAATTTGAGGATCTAGAGACCCCTCTGGGCGCCATCGGTTTTGGTTATCTAATTCGTAATATGGCCAATGCTGTGTACAGAATTTGATGAGGAGTTTGGGTTCCATCTGACAGACCCTGTATGCTCACATCCCCATGACTTACAGAAGAAGTCTGCTCTCACCCCACACAGCTGTGACTGTTTGTGGCTTTGATAGTCTGCCAGGCAAACATAGTAATCTAAGCTAGACAACCTGCATCTCGCTCACGTGTCCCTACATCTATAATGTTTGTTTCCATTATCTATGGTACGGAAGGGATTTAATGGAATTTTAGTGGGATCCTGTTCATCAGGGATATCCCAATAGGAAAGACCTATAGCCAGCTGACAAATGACTGGGTGGAGAGATGGCCACCAGGGGGGCTGTATGCGAGATAGACCATACTTCTTTTCCAGTAGGATTTGTGATCAGCCATCGCAGCTTAAGGGGTTGATGAGGGTTAAGACTACTGGTCGTCAAGGGGAGAATAAATATCTTCCAGGATCTTCTTTACAACCATTTGCGATGTTTCTTTTTTCTTCTTTTTTCTTTTTTTTTTTTGTGGGGAAGGCTTCAATACATCCCAAAATGTATCTTCAAAGACTAAGCGTTATTTAAGTCCATACCTTGCTGGCTTAATTTCAGTAAAGTCCACTTCCCAGAATTGTCCTTGTCTGGTTCCTCGTAGGTGCTTTCCTGCAGAAAGCTTGGAAGTGTTAGCATTAACCAATTAATGGACCTGACAGGCTTTTGTTACCCATTCAGTTATTTCCTTTTGCTGTGAGTAGGTTAGAGGAAAACTGTGTTCTTGATCCTTCACGAATGAATGCAGTTTCTTTAAACAAAGGTGAGTGAGTTGATGGACATTTGCTACTGACATAGTTAGAGCCATGATTATAGGAGTAGTTACTGAAGGATTAAAAAATTCCACTTGGGGGCCTTCAGGGTTAAAAGTTATTTTGGCCCAGAGCTTGGTGAGCAGTTCTCTGCCCATCAATGGGGCCAGGCATTCTGGGATTATTAGGAAGGAGTGATGGATTTTTCCTTTTCCCTGGTCCATGGTCCTCTTAGTTGTCAAAGCTCGATATTTACTTCTATTAGACTCTTGAATTAGAGACCTTTTATTCCGTAGAGGGCCCAATGGGCCTTACGGGCTGAGTATATTGCCCCTGTATCTACTTCAAAGTTTATTGTGTTCCCCTCCACTTCAAAAGTTACCTTGAGGTCAGGGAGAGGATCTGAGCCCGGACTTTCTTAGTATTCCTCCAGAGTCAGAATATCTGCCTGGCGTGGCTGTCTGTTTCTAGGGCACTCTTTGGCCCAGTGTCCTTTTTCTTTAGAATAGGCACATTGATCTGAGGTCAGGGGTGGCCTCTAGTGTGAGCCCAGGTATCCCTTCCTGTTTCTCTGTTTCTTAATTTCTGGGCTATTTGTTGTTGTGACCAGGACCTTAGTCAATGCCTTAGTCTGTCTTTTGTTTCTTTTATCCTCGCTCTGCTCCCTTCTCTTCCTCAGTTTCTCTCTTAAAGTATACCTTCTCGGCTTCTCTGACTAAATCCCTCAAAGTCATATCTTTTAATCCATCTAAGCATTGTAACTTTCTTTTAATATCCAGGGCAGCTTTCCCAATAAAGGCCATTGTGACAAGAGAAAACAATAAAGACAGGCAATGGACGTCCAACACTGAGACCAAGACTGAGCAGGTGGCAAAACCCGATGGGCTGGCAATACCGAATCTGAAACAAAATATCACTGAGTCGAGGAGACTATTATTCCTTGATTCCCGAGTCCTCTGTGGCGTCCCCCAGGGACTTGGCTTGTGGCTCTGTGACATGTCTGCCAGCCACCATCAAAGAGAGCTCACACACTTCATCGAGAGCCATTTTGCCAAGCCCTAACCTAAAACCTGAAACCAGAAAGAGGCGCCTTACTTACCCTGAGAGTAACCCATTGGGGTCTCTCGTTCACCGCTGCTGGATTTCGGTGGAACCTCCATATATAAAGATTGGAAGAGCGTTTGGGGAAGAGACCACCAAGAGACTCTCTCATGCAAAAACATAGGATTTATTGGGGGTCCAGCATGCTGGGGCTCAGAGCTCATTTGAATAGAGCAGAGAACCCTGAGAACAGCTTAAGCAGAGCTTATATACTTTCCTTGAAGAGGGCAGGGAGGGAAGTTTATTGATGGGCCTGGGCGGGTGAGCAGTTTGCGTGCAACTGGGTGAGGGAGTACATTCTGAAGTTTGGCAGTTGGGGACAGCACATTCTGGGAAAAAAGATTAGAAAACACTTCTCAAGATTTCAACAGTGTTTTATTAAGCATACAGAAAAACAGGAAGTGACAAGAATCTATTTTATTAACATTTCACTACCGACTATACTTTGCCAGATTTCCTAAAGTCTCTATTGATATCTGCATTCCTACATATTTTCCCCAGTTCATCATTGTGATTGATTCTTCACATGTGCTGACATTTACATTCACTCAATACCCGAAACCCTATAGCTAAAGAACTTTTGGTCCAAATCCTATACTCACTCTCCTTTATAAACATACTGACTATCTTCCTAATACTACTGACTATCCCTTTTTGGCTGGAAGTTCTCTTTGACAATCAATCATCCAAGTTACAAGGTCCTATGCTTAATACCGCAATCAAGGGCCCAATGACCTTCTGGGCTTCAAATCTTACCTAGATTTCTGTTTTCAGATTCATATATTTTACCTATATATTCTTGAAAATATCGCAGGTTCCAATATCATTATTCATCCAGCAGAATGATTTCTATTCCAAATCAAACCTGTTATTAACCCTAACCATACACTGTTCCCTCATTCTAACTTTAGAGAAGAGCAAGGACAGAGTTGGTCTTAAAATACAGGAATGTAGGGGATCTTCCAACTGCTGAGAAACTCAAAGGTCCATGCACAAATGATCCGTAGAGATGTTGCAGGCACCTATGAAGGAACTGAGAGAGCAAAAGTCATCTTACATTGCAAACAACCTGGTCAGCATGAAGGGATGTGTCTGAATCAGCCTCTCTCTTCTTTATGTAGAGAAGAAGGACGAAACGAGGCCTCTGTGGAGAGCTGTTCCCGGTTACCAATGTTTGATATACCATTCTAACTTGTGAAAGTGTCAAAGGAATTCGGGGCAGCCTCCATTTCATGTGACCTTTGGAAGCAAATGTTAGGACAACGTGCTTGCCAAGGCAGTGACCTCATTCAGTTCCTGAAGGAAGTGACCTCACCGCACATCCTTGGTGATGGAACTCTCTGAACTTGGGATCCAGGAATCCAGGCACACAAATCTAGTCCCAGTCCCAGTCCCAGTGGTCTCACTTCTTTTGATTTATCAAGGACAGAGTCAGTCTTTCTTGGTACCTACTGATGTGAGGATGGCCAAATGCCAGGAAAGCTCTGAAGAGTGTCCTTTCCTGAGTAAGCAGGAAGTGGCTCACCGCTGTCTCCTGACAACTTCACAGAGTTGGCCAAGGAAACCAGATCTTAGACAGGACAGGCCATTTGATGGGAACATAGTACGGCCCACCAGTCAGAGGACACACCCGATAGTCAGAGACCTACTTTGGGAAAGGAGGTGACTTTGTGGGTGTGAGTGTGAGTTTGTGATTTTGTCTCATGTTCTCAGAATAGGTAGGAAAGGCGGATTGTTTGGTTTGGAGTGGACGATTTCTAATAAGTGATTTGACAAGGTGAGTGTTTTTATGTCTGTGTATCCCACTGTGTCCATGGTTGTAGACATTAGAAAACAGAATGCATCAAAGGATGTGTCCAGGCTAGTAGAAAGCTTACCAGAATTCTTTCTGCCCAATTTATGAAAGGAATGCGGCTTGCCTTATGGATGGGTAACACCTGCTATTTTCCTAAGTTCCTGTTTTCTTCCTGAATTCTGGCCACTGTCCAGAATAGGCTCATGATTTTGTGACCAAGATATGTACCACCTCCAAGCTCTGTGACATGGCCATGTACTGGATAGCTGAAGGGAATGGCGAGCATCTCAGAAAATTCAGATATCAGTGTGACCAGGAAAGTCTCAGTGAAGAAACACTGCTTTGGGCCGTTTACTAACCTATTGTTCTGTTGCCCTGAATGTCAGGAAGGTCTTTGCCTCATGCCACCCCTTTGTGAAGCCTGAAGAAAACAGTTTTCAAATGGAAATGAATGGGGATCACCTGTGGCTCTTTGCTTAATTGCTTTGGAAAGGGATGTGTGAATCAGCCTCTTGGCCCTGTGTGAGGTTGTGGCTTAGATTCTCAGCACCTGGTGGATGTAAAGAGAGATCCCATGTGTGCATCCAAAACCAAAATGGCCAAAAAGCAGTCCTTGTGGATGAAGTCTGTCGCCTTCCTCTTTAAAGTTCTTGAACTCCATCAAGTGAGAATAGGGATCCTTTGGGTCAAATGGGTTCTTCAAAGACCTCCAGAGGTGCTTGTGTTTTCTCATGACTGCAAATCACAAAAAAATATATACCTGACGCTCAGTTTTCCACAAATTGGAGAAGCATAGAAGTATTAACGTCTAGCATATTTGATTACTCCTGTTTCACATGAAGGGTGTCCAGACCACCCTGAATTTATGCCAATGAGGGGCAAGGGAGTTATTTTGGACACTCTCTTGGACTCCGCCACTCATGGAAACCTTCAGCCAGAGGTTGTGATTAGTGTCTATATGGAAGAAGATGAGGGTCATATGGGAGGGTTTTGGTTTTAATTTTGGTCATTTGTGTCCGGTTGGAAGACATGACTGGGACCACCTGGGCTTGAACTCTGGTGTGATTCCCCTTAGAGACTGAATTCAGAGAAGTATTGCCATGAATTTTGTTGGGATTTTAGGAGTCCAACCATGAGAATCACCCTTGGAAACTGAGATCTAGGCCCAGGGTGGCTTTCCACAGAGCCCTGGGTATCTCAGCCAGGAGATCACATGATTTAATTCTGAAAGACTTCGCAGCCATTGTTGAGAGTCACAACACCCATGGACGTCACATTGTAGACCTCAATAGGCCTGGCTTCATGTGACATTTTGGCCACTCTTTGGGAAGCCTTGCCTGTGAGAGTTCTAGAGAGCACTCATTGAAATGAGCTTCCTCACCATTTAATGGTTCCTGAATAAATTGAAACCCACAGTGCCTGCAACGTCATCCTTGAAAAATGCCTAGATAAATACCATGAAGTTTTTGAAATTCCCATGACCAGGTGGCACTGGAGAATCTTTGGATGTCTTGTTGCTGATCGTAAAAATGCATGACAGTGCCTTGATTGAGTGGGTTTCATGAAAATGGTGTAGAACAGAGATGCCAGTATGTTGGAACCTGCTGAGTAGTGGGCCTAGAGCAGTGGTAGGCAGGTGTGTGATAAAAAATTTGTGGTGGGGCCATGTGGATCTTCCATTGGCTCCCAAATGGCTTGTGACTGACATGGTTCAGCCAGCAGACCCTTCCATGTTATGGGTTCTTGTTATATAGAGATGTTTCCGGGCAATGTTCAGAATCAGGTTGCTATGGACATGGGGCCAAGCTATGTGGGATAGAAGCCTGGTTGGTGCATTCTCCTGCAGACCCTGACCAACCACACATGACAGAATTGCCTCCAGAACTGTGTCCCAGTTGAACTTCTTTTATTTCATTAAGCAAATGCCAGAGTCCCAGTGCAGCATCAAGAAACACCACGAAAAGTGGAGGATGACCAAATGGCTTCCCAGTCCACATGGGAATACCCTTAGCCCCCAGTGGCCACAGTTTACTTACAAAGAGAGAATTCAGCACTGCTGCCTCATGTTCATTGGAAAATAAGAAAAAATGTCCTCCAGGTCACATAGATGCAGACACAGCTTTGATGGTCTCACTAGAAAGAAGCTAAAGCTCCTGACAACAACATATATTTCAAGTGCCCAAACTCAGAGGCAGTTTCTCAAGAAGTATTTAGGCCAGCAGAGCTCCATGTTTATGGATTGTTTACCCTGTCCCATACTAGGGAAACTCCTCTACCACTTCCAAGGTTGTAAACTCCTGAGCATATTATTCACAGATTTTATTACTCTTCTCCTCTAATTGTGTCTTACTTTGGGCGAAGGAAATGTCAAGGAATTGTTCTGGATGAGAGTGGGAAGATTTTGTTTAGCACATATTTGCATACACATTGGATTCATTTTTCTATTTTACATTTGAAATACTGAATCCCTGACACTAACACATATCCTACTAGATTCTGAATACTAATCCTAATATGATGGAGAAAAATAACCAAAACAGAATAGAAATACAAGCAGTTCAGAGGAGGCATGTTGTATACTTGGACTTGCCTTTTGCATTATATAGGGTAGGAGTTATAAATCTAGTCAATTTTTTGTTGAAATAGTTTTCCATGTGCTTTTAAAGTTAACAAATATGTGAATTCCTGTCTCCCTTTCTCTGTATTCTATTCAGCACATGTATTTTTATATGCACATATAGAATCCTACCTGGTATCACACGTACATTCTTGTGAGTTACATGACTTGGCAGATACAAAGTGTGAGAAGAGATCACTCCTCCTAAACGCTGTTTGAACTGAAAATTCAACCTATGGTTGAGCTTCCTAGTTGAAAAAAGTTATACATAAATCCATATCCAGTAAAATGAATATTTTTGGATCTGTGGATGATATATATTTCACGGTGTAATTCGATTGGCATATATATTGCTAATTTTTAAAATCTGTGTGTAGTTATATATATATATATATATATATATATATATATATATATATATATATATTCTCTCCAGATATTTCAAAATTTTTAATATATGTGTCTTATTATACACTCCCTAAATTCATTCATGATTATGTATGTGGATTTATAATCAACTTTTCACAAGATTATTCTCAGAAATATTCATTCACCTGATATACGTATTTTTTTACTAGTATTGAAAACTAACTTCAGTGAATGGTGCATATAAATCCTAATATTTCTACAGTAACTGATCCAGTTTCACATCAATGCAAGTAGATTCCTATGGGACAAGATAAGTATTTTGAAGTTCATTTTTATTGAAAACTGGTACATTACTATTTCTTCAGTTTATGCACATTATAGGATATATATTTCATCCACAAGTTCACAAATTTATGGGCATTTATTTCACTTTCAATCACTTTCTGCTTCAGAGAACACGTGTTCCGCCATGTTTCAAACTGGTCTTTTCATGAGACTTCTTTCCAAACACATTATTTTTGATTTCCATAATCACTTTTGAAGCAAAACTCACACACTCTTCATGATAAACCATAACCCTAGGATTACAATTAGACGTATAACTAGTTGTTATGAATGATTATATATCAATATATGATTCCTTATATATTTTCAGATATCAATTCAATACATTATTTAAAGTGGAACCAGTTATATTATTTATTAACTGTATGGTCTATTCATGCATTATCTCTATATTCATAGACACAGGGTACACCTATTTTTACCCTCAATACTAATTTATACGTTTTCAAAATATTCCTCAAAAAATTGTGGAAGAAATACTCATGTCACCTGATCTATATATACATTTTATCACAGTAATATTCTGGACAAAAAAATCAAAGGTCACCCTTAAGGTTGTACCAAAGCCTAAATGGAAAGTGAGCATAGATTACTAAAACCTTCCATGTCCAGGTGGCCTAATGCTCTCAAATGTCAATCTTATTGGTGACTACATTTTTGTTTCTTCCTAAGATTATATATTCAACCTCAAGCCTGTTGAAAATGTCTAATCCTATCACTCACTTTATACTTTGCCTGATTTAGTAATGTCTCTATTTATATCTATTTTCCTACATATTTTCCCCTGTTCATCATTGTGACTGACTCTTCACTTGTGCTGACATTTACATTCACTGTCTACCTGAAGCCCTATTGCTTAAGAACTTTTGGTCTAAAACCTATTCTCACTCTTCTTTGTAAACCTACTGACTATCTTCCTAATCCTACCGACTATCACTTTTTGACTGGATGTTCTCTTCGACATTCAATCATCCAAGGTACAAGCTCCTATGCCATTGTATATAGATTTATCTGAGACATTTTTGCAGAAAATAATTCAAAGCTAAGTGTACCAATTAAGGGCCCAATGCCCTTCTGGACTTCATATCTTCCCTAGATTTCTGTTTTTATACTTATATTTCACCTATATATTCTTGTAAATATCATAGTTTCCCAATACCATTATTCGTCACGCAGAAGAATTCCTAACCCCAAATTGAACATGTTACTAACCCAAGCCATACACTGATCTCTCAATTGAACTTTACAGAACAGCAGGGACAGGGTTGCTCTAAAAATACAGGAATGTAGGGCATCTTCCACCTGTTGAGAACATCAAAGGTCCATGCAGAAATGATCCCTTGAGAAGATGTAGGCAGCTACGAAAGACCTGAGAGAGAAAAGTCATCTTCTATGGCAAACACCCTTGTCAGCATGAAGGGATGTGTATGAATCAGCCTCTCTCTTCTTAATGTAGAGAAGATGGACCAAACCAGTCCTAGGTGGAGAGCTGTTCCCGGGTGCCCATGGTTTATATACCATTCTAACTTGTGAAAGTGTCACAGGAAGTAGGGGCAGCCTCCATCTCATGGGACTCTTGAAAGCAACTGTTAGGACAAAGTGGTTGTTAAGGCAATGAAATCATTCAGTTCCTGAAGAAGTGATCTACCTCACTTCCTTGGTGATGGAACTCTCTTAATTTGGGATCCAGGAAGCCAGGCACCCGGAGCCAGTCCAGTCCCAGACCCAGTAGGCTCACTTGTTTGAATTTACCAAGGAGAGTGTCAGTCTTTCTTGGTAACTACAGATGTGAGGATGGCCAAATACCAGGAGAGCTCTGAATAGGGGCCTTTCCTGAGAAAATAGGTAGTGGTTCACGGCAGGCTCCTGACAACTTCACAGAGTTGGCCAAGGAGACCAGATCTGACATAGGATAGGCCATTTTGGGGGAACATAGTATGGCCCACCACTCAGAGGAAACTCCGGATAGTCACAGAGTTACATGGGGGAAGGAGGTGTCTTTTTGGGTGTGGGTATGATTTTGTGGTTTTGTCTCATGATCTGAGAATAGGTAGGAAAGACGGTTTGTTTGATTTGGAGTGGTCTTCTTCTAGTAAGTCGTTGGACAAGGCAAGTGTTTCTATGTCTGTGTATCCCACTGTGTCCGTGGTTGTAGACATTAGAGAATAGAATGCAACAATTGATATGTCCTGTATAGTAGAAAGATTCCCGGAATTCATCCTGCCCAATTTATGAATGGACTGCAGCTTGCCTTATCCATGGGCAACACCTGCTATCTTCCTAAGTTCCTGTTTCTTCCAGA